>NC_056686.1:101746975-102494300 GCF_018350215.1 Panthera leo | reverse complement strand
TCTCTATGCCCCTCCCCCGCTCATGCTCTGTCTCTCTCACTCTCAAAATGAGTAAATGTTAAAGAAAATAAATTAAAAAAAAAATACCACCAGCCTTTGTCACAGAGCTACAACCAACAATGCTAAAATGTGTATGTAACCGCCAAAGCGCTTGAAGAGCTAACTCCATCCAGGAAAAGAAAAGCAAAACTGGGGGCATCACGATTCCAGATTCTGAGCTCTATTACAAAGCTGTGGTCATCAAGTCAAGGTGGTAGTGGCACAAACACACACACATAGACCAATGGCACAGAATAGAAAGCCCAGAAATGGACCCACAATGATATGGTCAACTCCTCTTCGACAAAGCAGGATGAATATCCAATGGAAAAAAGACAGTCTCTTCAACCAACGGTGTTGGGAAAACCGGACAGCAACATGCAGAAGAGCGAAGCTGGACCAATCTCTTGCTTGACACAGAAAGATAAATTCAAAATGGAAGAAAGACCTCAATGTAAGACAGGAAACCATCAGAACCCTAGAGGAGGACACAGGTAACAACCTGTTTGACATTGGCCAGAACAACTTCTTCCTGGACACGTCGCCAGAGGCAAGGCAAACAAAAGCAAAGATGAACTCCTGGCACTTCGTCAAGATAAAAAGCCTCTGCACAGTGAAGGACACGATCGATGAAACTAACAGGCAGCCTACGGAACGGAAGAAGAGGTTTGAAAATGGCGAATCCGATAAAGGGTTAGTATCCAAAATCCGTAAAGAACTTACCAAACTCAACACCCAAAAGCCAGAAAATCCAGTGAAGTATGGACAGAAGACGTGAACAGAAAGTATTCCAAAGCAGACATCCAGCTGGCTAACAGACACGTGAAAAGATGTTTAACATCACTCATCATCAGGGAAGTACAAATCAAAACCATGCTGAGATACCACCACACATCTGTCAGAATGGGTAACATTAACAACACAAGAAGCAACAGGTGTTGGTGAGGATGCAGAGAAAGGGGAACCCTCTGGCACTGCTGGTGGGAATGCAAACTGGTGCAGCCAGTCTGGAGAACAGTATGGAAGTTGCTCAGAAAGTTGACAGTGGAGGTACCCGATGATCCAGCAATGGCACTACTGGATATTTACCCAAAGGATACAAAAGTAGTGATTTGAAGGAGCACATGCACCCCGATGTTTATATATAGCCGCGTTATCAACAATAGCCAAACTATGGAGAGAGCCCAAATGTCCATGGATTGATGAATGGATAAGGAAGATGTGGTACATATATACAATCAAGTATTACTCAGCCCTCAGAAAGAATGAACTCTTGTCATTTGCAACACTGGGGATGGAACAAGAGTGTATTATTATGCTAAGTGAAGGAGGTCAGTCAAAGCAAAACAAACACCCTAGGATTTCACCGGTATGTGGACTTGAAGAAACAAAACAGATGAACTTTTTTGGGGGCGGGGGAGAGAGGGAAACAAATCATAAGAGACCCTTAGAGCTAGAGAACAAACTGAGGCTTGATGGAGGGAGGGGATGGGCTAGACAGGTGATGGGTACTAAGGAGGGCACTTGTTATCATGAGCACTGGGTGTTGTATGTAAGTGATGAATCACTGAATTCTACTCCTGAGACCCAGATTGCACTGTATGTTAACTACAAGAATTTAGATAAAAATCGGAAAAGGAAAAAACAAAACTAAAAGCAGAGGGAAAGATTTTGATAGAACTGAATCTCTAGATCCCTTTGAGGAGTGTGGCCATATTAACTACATTCAGTCTTATGATACGTGAATACTGGAGGGGTTTTCCCCTTAGGTCTTCTTTAATTTCTTACAACAATGGTTTATACCTTTCAGTGCACAAGTCTTGCTTCTCCTGGAATAAATGTATTCCTAAATAGTTTCTTGTTTTGGGTGCAATTGTAACTGGAATTGTTTTCTCCATTTTGTTTTCAGATTGTTCATTGCCAGTGCATAGAAGCACACCCGATCTTTGTATATGTTGTACCCTGCAGCTTTCCAGAATTAGTTCATTGACTCTGGTATTTGTGTGTGTGGATTATTTGAGAGTTTTCAACACATAGGACCATGTCATCAGCACATAGAGACACAAGACGACCCTTGAACCCGGCGGGGTTAAGGGTGCTGACTCCCAAGGTCAGAACTCTGTGTATACCTCCTGACTCCTCCCAAACTTAACTACTAACAGCCAGCTGTTTACTGGAAGCCTTAGCGATAACGTAGTCGACCCACCTATATTTTGCAAGTTATACGTATCATACACTGGATACTTCCAGTGAAGCAAGCTAGAGAAAAGAAAATGTTACTAAGCAAATTCTAAAGAAGACGGGGTGCCTGGGTGGCTCAGTCAGTTAAGTGTCAGACTCTTGATTTCGGCTCAGGTCATGGTTCATGAGTTTGAGCCCCGTGTCGGGCTCCACGCTGACAAGGGCCGCTGAGCCTGCTTGGGATTCTCTCTCTTCCTCTCCCTGCCCTTCCCCAGCTTGCGCTCTCTGTCTCTCTGTCTCTCTGTCAAAATAAGCAACTCAAACTTAAAAAGAACAAAAAAAAAAAAGATAAGCTGGAAAGGAGAACTTAACCAGAAAGTGATAAAAGTCAAAATGGAGATATTTAAGGCTACAACTGGGTCCTCTTTCAGTGATATGGAACACTTTTTCATATACTTATGAGTCATTTACTTGTCTTCTTTGACAAAATGTCTTCTCATGTCTTTTACTGACTTTAAAAACCCTGCTGTTTCTTTTTTTGGAGTTGGAAGAGTTCTTTGGCTCTTGTGAATACTATTCCTTCATTCCTACAGTTCAATCTGAGGCTGTTTTCTCCTGTCTGTGGCTTGTCTTTTCATTTCCTTATTGTTGTCTTTTGATGCAAAAGCGTTTTTTTTTTTTTTCCTTACACTGCTTTTTAATAAATGTTTATTTACTTTTGGGACAGGGAGAGAAAGCACACCCACAAGAGTGGGGGAATAGCAGAAAGAGAGGGAGACGGAAGATCCAAAGCAGGCTGTGCCCTGAGAGGGGAGAGCCGGACGAGGGGCTCGATCCCACCAGCTGGGAGATCATGACCTGAGCCACAGTCAGACACTTAACTGACTGAGCCACCCAGGCTCCCCACAAAAGGGTTCTTAATTTTAAGCAACTTCAGTTTCTTAATTTTTGTCCTTTACGTACTGTCCTTTTGCTGTGGTGTCTTAGAACTTTTTGCTTAATGCAAATTTATGACAATTTTCTCCAAAATTCCTCTTGAAATTTTATTTTATCTCTTTTATTTAGGGTTGTGATCCATTTTGCATTAACTGCTGTATACGGTGTTGCTGAGAGAAAATCTGTCTAAAGGCCTAATATTTAAGGGAAATCATGGTCGACTTCTTTCTAAGTCAGCATAATGGTGGATAAACTTTGTTCCAACCTGAAGGGTGATTTTTGGCCCGCCAGGCACACAGTGAGGAGAAGCATTTGTCATTAGTATTTCAATCAATGCTCTTACTCCCTGCATCTGTGATGTTAAAACTCGTGATTCCTGTGTGTCTATGTTGATCTATAATCTTTTTGAACTTTTTGTGTTGTCTCTCCCGATCGTATGGGGGCCCCCAAAATGGGGCGAGGATTGTGTGGAAGGGGCAGAGCGGGTGTGAGAAGGTTCACCTGAGCAGGACAAAGCGGATGGAAGTTGACTGAATACACTGCAGGGGACAGAGGGCAGGTCAGCACAGCAGAGACTGTCTGCAAGGAGGCAGTGGGGGGAAGGGGTAGGGCAAGAGGCACAGCCCCATGTGGGATTTTCCCTCTTTTGGTAACCTTGCCTGTAAGTGGCCCGTTGGTTAGTGAAGGCCTGTGGATATTTTGAGGCGGGTCCCTGCATTCAGCCAGGTGGTCACTGTGGGCCCTTCTGCCTTGATGAAGTTTCCACTGCTCAAGCCTGTTGCCTGAAAGTGGCCTCAGCATTTTTCAGGAATGGACTTGTGACCTTGATTTGTGGCTCTCTATGTAAAGCATAGGTAACCCTGTAAAAAGTGTTCATTCTCCGGAGCACTTTCTTCCCCCTGAGGATGGGGTTCCCCGGGCAGCTATCCTAATCCGGGTTTGAGTCAAACTCTGTCTTCTTCTTATATTAGAGTTCTTTCTGGTCATTTGGCATCGATAGTGTGATTTCAAGTAAAGTGCCACGGGAGGCTTTGTCCTGATAGCTGTAAGAGAATTTAGCGGTAAGTTATGTTTAAGAGTTCATCTCCAGGCCAGGAAACGGAGACTTCATACCTCTGCACCTGTCAGTGATGGGCTAAATGCCCTGGGGTGGGGGAGATGAGTGAGGTTTGGTGGCCGTACACCCCATGTACTTTCAATCTTGCAACACTGGGTAGCAAGCGGTCCTCCTCCAAGATGTCCCTAGAAACGAAAACACACCAAAAGCAGGAGAGGATTCCACACAAAGGATAAAGGGGGACCAGCAGGGACTCAGGAAACATATGCCTGAGGGATCAGAGCAGATGAAAGGCATTTCACAGACTTGTAAACATTTTTGCCAAAAAGAAAATAGTGGTGTGTGTGTGTGTGTGTGTGTGTGTGTGTGCGCGCGCGCGCGCGCGTGCGTGTTGTCTTGGAAATCATAAGGTGTTTAGATCAGGAACGTGTTGTTACTCCCCCTAAGGAAAGGATAGGGAAATTATCTTGGGCCTTGCAGATCAAGACCCATTCTGAACCCTGAGAGAATCCTAAATGTTGCCTGACATTCTCCAAGATCAGTGCAGAGTCCCTATACATTTAAGATTTGTTGAGGGGGCACATGGGTGGCTCAGTTGGTTGAGCATCTGACTTCGACTCAGGTCATGATCTCACAGTTCATGAGTTGGAGCCCCACATCAGGCTCGCTGCTGTCAGCTTGTCAGATCCTCTGTCCCCTTCTCTTTGCCCCTCCCCTGCTTGTGCTGTCTCCAAAGAATTAAAAAAACAGAAAGATTTGTTGTGTTTTGTATGTGCGGTCCGAGGTACAGTAGCAGACAAAAGTTGACACGCAGAGTACAGAAGTAGACCAAGAAACAGAATGTGACCTGGATATACCACATTACTTACCACCCTCACTAGTCTCACTGAACATGGGAGTGGGCATTGGAAATACCTGGTATTTAAGGCATGTTATGGGAAAACACTGAAGGTATGGGCTAACAGTTCAAATTATTATGTCCTTGGATTATATTCATTGGAAAGTGAGGACTCTGCTGAAAAGTTTTCTTGGCTCTGCAGGTGGAAAGGAGACACTAAGGGAGAATGAAATTATGCAACTCATTATAATTTGTTTAATGTTTATTGCTTTATTTAGAGAGAGCATGAGAGCAAGCAAGTGGGGGAAGGGCAGAGAGAGAGAGAGAGAGAGAGAGAGAGAGAGAGACAGGGAGAGAGAATCCTAAGCAGTCTCTGAGCTGTCAGCACAGAGCCTAATGTAGTGCTTGATCTCACGAACCATGAGATGATGACCTGAGCCAAGACCAAGAGTCCAATCCACTCAACCGACTGAGCCACCCAGGCGCTCCCAATCTAACTTTGATAAATATCTTTCACACTTCACATAGGTTTTCTGTCATTTTCTGTGATGCCATGGTCCCTTGCCGACGTCTAAACATATTTTCACCAAGAGGTTGATATCAAAATAAAATACAGGGGCACCTGGGTGGCTTAGTAGATTCAGTGTCCCACACTTCATTTGGGCTCAGGTCATGATCCCATGGTCATGGATTGAGCCCCATGTCAGGCTCCACATTGAGTGTGGAGTCTGCTTAAGATTCTCTCTCTCCCTCTGCCCCTCTCCCCTACCTGCAGGCGCTCTCTCTCTCTCTCTCTCTCTCTCTCTCTCAAAAGAAAAAAACAAATGCACACAAATATGAAACCCGTATGACTAAATTTGGCAGTACTTATTCATAATGGTACTTTAGGCTGGTTTATTACTACACGTAGCTAAATTATGGCTGACTCTGAAGGCAGCCCCATTCTAGCCGGGTGCACACTACTCCTTGGCCTCACCTCTAGGTTAAGCAGTACCTCTGAACTGGCACTGTCCCTGGGGGAAGGATGTTTGTCCAACAGGTAATAAAAGGAAATGGGACAGGGTAGTAAAAAGAAAACATGCTCCTAAGTGGGTTGATTCCACAGAGGACCATGTGCTTTCTCAGGATAATATACATATTATTGAACTATGAAATCTGGCACTGACTAATGAGCAATGCTAGGAGATATCACTGTACCTTTGCTCAGAGAAAGAAACTTGAATTCCTGCTGATGTATAAGCTGTGCCTAAAAACCCCACCTAGACACTTTCTTAAAAATGTTTATTTATTGAGTGGGGTGTTCAAATCCCCCACTAGTATCGTATTACTGTTTATTACTCCTTTTAGCTCTGTTAGTTTTTGCTTTGTATATTTAGGCACTTAGATATTGGAGGCATAAATATTTACAGTTGGCATACAAAATGTTTATTTATTTTGGTATAGAGAGAGGGGGGCAGAGAGAGAAGGAGAGAGAATCCCAAAAAGGCTCTGCACTGTCAGGGCGGGACCCAACACAGGGCTGGATCCCATGATCCATGAGATGACCTGAGCCAAAATCAAGAGCAAGAGGCCTAACCAGCTGAGCCACCCAGGAGCCCCTCCACCTAGACAATCGGGGACTAGAAGAGAAACTGTGTTCCTTTCACTTGTTATTATCTCCTTTGGTGAGGCAGGCCTGGAAAAAGAAACATGCCCCAGTCAAGTTTCCTTGTAAACATCTGGTGAGAAACCTGTTGACAAAGATACTAATGGTGGTTCCTATTGGGAGAGTTCTTCCCTATGGCATGCTGAGAGCAGGATGTATGGGGTGTGTGGAGAACTCTTCAGGGAATCAAACTGAGACTCTGGATTTGTGAGGCCTCGTTCCTTGCAACCTGTCACATCAGTTATGTACGTATCAGCACAGGAGATGGCCCTAAACAGCTTCATGCTATATAAGTGACGACCTCGTACACCAGACACCACACGTGGTCGACTCAGGCCAGAACACGTTCTAATGTGGGAAAAAGGTTCTCGCAGATAGTGTTACTGGCCTCACCCTTGCTGTGGCATTGCTTGTGCCTCCCAAGTTTATCCTCAAAACTGTGAGTAAAACTTCATAGGACGTAAAGCGTACCATCTTGGTGAGCTGACGATGCAGTGGCCTTTATGGCCAAACATGTTGGTAACATGGCTTTCATGACACGTGGGTAGAACTAACCAAGCAGACAAGAAGTCCAACAAAGCAATTGTATCTTGAAAACATACGGCCACTTTTGAATACCTACAGGACCATACATAGAAACCCAGCCTGTGTCGCCTGGGCACAACCTTGTATTCTTCACAATGTACATTCACGGTCTCTAGGATGCAGGCCTGCCCCTGTGCGCACACACACACACACACACACACACACATGCACGCGTGCACACATACACACGCGTCCGTCTGCCCACACTTGCAAGCAAATCAGGTAGCAGTCCTAGAGTATCAGGTCCTAGAGTCTGTGAGCAACAGAAGCCTAAACAGCAGCCACTGTCAAGCCTCATCCACAGGAGACAGGCCCCTTTACATGGGTTCCTTGGCTGCCACTCCCATGATGCTCCCCCACACCTCTCCCCGCCCATCCCACCCTCCTGGCCAATGGCCTGCTGGCCTACCAGGCAGGAAGTGATGTCATTACCCTCTAGGTTCAGGCCCAGTGTGGATTCTAAGGCCTCAGGCCTTGGATGCTCCCTGGTTATGAGACCGGTGTAGAAAAATAGCTCTTGAAAATGAAAACGTCAATAGAAGGAATAAGAACAACAACAAAAAGATTCGCCAAATATATGCCACGGATATATTCTAGAAGTCAGCAAAAACTTTAAGGAAACAAAATGAAGAAAGACCCAGAAGGTGTGTCTGGTAAGCACAGATACAAGGAGTGGGATGTCTGGGGGAAAAAGAGATGTCATGTGAGTCTCTCACTCGCCGGGGGCGGGGTGGGGGGAAGGAGTGGAGACCAGTACCCCACAGTGTCGTGGGAGGAGAAAGGAAGGGAAGGGCCAGGCACCCATGTGAAGGAGACCAGATGGAAGGAACCGGCCAAGTCCTCCATGTGCTTTACCGAGACCGCCAGGCGCCAAACCGAGTTCGGCTTTTGCTACACAACAGGGACAAATGCATTCCGAACAGCATACGTTTCAGTTGGATGGGGTGAGGACGTCTTGATATTGACTAATTACTGAAAGAAATGTAGCATCTCCTGAACGTGGCATGGGAGAGTCCTGCAACGTTGTAGCCAACAGAAGATTTTGTGATGCTCTGATGTCACATAGCTGTAGATATGGCAACATGGTTTTTGGGCTCGATGTCTTCTTTTTGTTTGTTTGTTTTGAATTTCATTTTTAGTAATCTCTACACCCAATCCAGGCTCGAGCTTACAACCCTGAGATCAAGAGTCACGGGCTTTACCAACGGAGCCAGCCAGGAGCCTCATGGGCTCAATATCTTCTGAGCTGATGGAGTTACACAAGGCAGAAGAGCCCAGAGTGGCAACTGGGGGCTAGAGAGGCCAGGGAGAGGATCAGCGCCTGCCTTTGGTTGGGTCAAGAGAGAGCTCATTCATCTGCAACTGAAGGCTTGGAGCTTCAAGCCCAGCTAGGAATACTGGGTTTTAAGTGATCCCAGGCCCTGGGAAGCTACACATGTGCTACACATTCTCTCTTAACTAGCTTCTTTCTTAACCTTATCCTTAATCTCTATTTTAAATCAGATGTGGAGAAAAACATCCTGCCTGAGCGCCTAAGTTTCATGTTAGTTACCAAGGGGGTTTGGTAGAGAGAGTCTTTTATTTTCTTTTAGTTTTCAAGATAAAAATCAGGTCTGGAGCCCCAGAGCCTGGGCATGTCCCAGACAATGTAACCTTTCTTCCTGAGGCTGGGTGTTTACAGCTGCTCATTCCTGGAAGGTCGGTGTTAATTCCTTTAAGCCAAATTGCCAGGAAGACACCTCTCACTAAAGAGGTTGGGATTTTTATTGCTTGCAGCCAGAAAGAACACACCCCAAGGTCTCACTAAGAGGATCTATGATAGGATTTGGGCTTTGGTTGGTTGATGTGGGTGGGGGCTGATGGAAGTAAGCAGGGTTTGTTCTATATTGAAGCCTATTAGCACTGGACATTCTATGCTTGTGGTAAAGAAGCGATAGCATTTCCTTATGAAAAGAAGATGTTTGGGACGTTGTAAATTTCACTGTGACCTTGCTGTTGTCTGGCCTGAACGATATTGTGAGGTAGCCTTGTTTGGTCTCATTTATCAAGGTTTCAAAGCAGTCTTATCTCAGGTTGGTATTCTGTATCTCAGATCCTCTCTTTCCAGCATGAGAACAACACAGTCAAGCCGGGAGTGCAGAGTTCAGGGCATTGGGGGCTGGCCTTGTTCTTTCTCCCTGGAAATCCCTAACATAGAGAACAAGAAAAGAGAGCACTCTGGCCTCAGAAGCTGTAGGTGCAACCCTGGTGACAAAAGTGTGACATTGACGAAGTCTCTTGAATCGTTCTGTGGCTCCATTTCTCCTTTCCAAATGGGTCAAAAGGAATTGTTCCTAGTGTTAACTTGATAGAGTAGGCAGCTGGACAGGAGCTGGAGGCAAGGGTGGTGGTAGAGAGTGGTTTTGTGGTTTCCCGCCTCCTGGGACTAGAAGAGCAGGGACACGGCACGTGCTCTCCTTTCTAGCTTGTGTCCTACAATGCCCGATGGCTTCATCATAAAATATTGACCCTGTGGTTTTGATCCCCTGGGAGGGGAAGATGACCATGACAGTTCCAGCAACAACCTTGTAGAGCCAAAAACTGCCCCTCCTGACCGATAGGACAAGCTCCTTAGATGATTGGAAACAACTTCAGTTGGAGACCACACCAGCTATGACCCATAACCTGTGCAAACAGAGGAAGAAAAGACACCCCTAACCCTGGTGCTGTTGCCCCTCCGGGCCTGCCTGCATTCCCATCTTGAGAATGTGCTGTCCTTCATCTACTGCCCTACTGTCCTTCCACGGGCTGGTAGCATACTTTTGCTTTTATTTTCATTTTATATTTTAAGTAGGCGCACCGCCAACGTGGGGCTTGAGCTTCCAGCCCCGAGATCAAGAGTCGCATGGTTTACCGACTGAGCCAGCCGGGTACCCCGTCACTGTGTTCATTCGGGCATGGATCCTCACGTCAGTCGTTCACGGGGAATCTAAGCACTGAGCTCTCCATTCACACAATGCAGAATCTCCCACTGGTAACATCTTCTGGTGCCGTGATTCAGATTGCTTAAGGTAAGATAGTCCTCGCCTTCCTGCTGCTAGAGGACTTCTGTCAGATGAATTTCTCAGATGCCTGCTCTCTCATTCTCCTTGCAGGTTGGCTACCCCTGTGTGCTGCATGATCTCACATTTTCTGATCCAATACTCTCGTGGTTCATGCTGATTTCTCTACCTTACAGTATACATTCTTCTCTTATTATACATGCGATAAACATGCTCCAAGAGATACTGAAATCATCCACTGAAGCACATGTGGCATGTGGTAAAGCTGGTTTTGGAATCTGGGCCTGCTTTTCTTAAGGCTGTGCTTTTATCGCTTCAGCACAGACCCTGGATACGGTTTGTTTGGAACTGTGGTTGGGACTAGAGATAGGTAAAGGCAGTTGTTCCTGAGAACTGTTATTTATCTGCTTGACAAGTATTTACTGAACGTTTTCCCTGGCAGGCTCTTAATGGAGGCGCTGCAGAGACGGGATGAACAGGGCAGGCAGAGCGCCCGCTGTCAGGAAGATGATTTTCCAGCCCAGGAGATCGGTGTCTTATAGATAACCACATCAATACATTTTAATTTCTGCTGTGATGAATTTTACTTAATTGTTGAGTTCCTTGGGCCCATTGTGCCAGCCAGGCTTGAAAATCAACTGAGTATAAACTACAGGGCTGTAGAAGTGTGACAAGGAAGTGTCCCAAGAAAGGTCCTTGTGACATTTTTGTTTTAACGGGGACGGGGGTGGGGTACAGATGTTTGATCAGTGTCCTCTGAAATTCAGATGTGGGTTCCTGGAGGGTGTGATAGGAGAGTCCAAGGGAAGCTTGCGGCCAAGGCACCTGTTGGTGTGTGTGCTGCCATCAAGCGATGAGGGAGTTTGGGAAAATCTCCTCATCTCTCTGGGCCTCAGTTTCCTTGTCTGTAAGATAAGGTTGTCATTCAACTTCTCCAAAGTCCCTTGCCGCTCCGTCTCTCTGAGAGCACGAGGGACTGAGGTGCCTGTTAAACGTGTCCTGAGGACTGTGGCTGAGACCTGACTTGGTCCCTTGTCTGTGTGTCTCCTGCAGGAGCCCGGCTGAGCCCACACTGGAAACAGAGGACCGAGGGAGCCGATGGAAGACAGAAAATCAGCAGGTGTGGAGCATGAGAATGACCCAGAGAAGGACAAGGTAATGGTGGAACGGTGGCTGCCCAAGGACCTGAGAATACGGGCAAGTGGAGCTCAGAACAATCTGGAGAAACTGAGGAACGCGTACAGTAGCATCCAACCCTGCAAGGAGCAGCCTGAGGCGAGCAGTGAGGACTGGGGGTGTAACGCACTCCACAGTGAACGGTGCACCGGCCAGGGAGCCCCACAGGACGGACGGGGGTTGGTTTGCACTGCCGGGAAGCACCGTTTCTAAGGGTAGGATGGTGTGACCATGAGGCTCTGCCCCAGTCCCTGAGCTTCGACATTGGAGCTGCCCTGACAGTGGATGGCCTCCAAGGAAGTGTGGGTTTGGAGGGATCAATGGTGTTTGGATCAGATTTGGAGATGTCCATTCTTACCTCAAATCGTTTTGCCCTAAGGCCAAGAGGGGCCAGGGCAGGGGACCCTTGCATTTGAAGTCATAATACTAATAATATTCTTCTGAATTTCTGGTCAGGAATGTGGAAGGCTTTACACATAATATCTGTTGACCAGTGATTTTCTTGACTATTGGTTGAGTGCTTCATTTTCCTGAGGCTGTGTTCAGAACTTGGAAATCAATACGATTTCCCGAGGAGGACAAAGCAGTGGGAGAACGATGCAAACACAATGTGGTAGCTCTCCTACACTGGGGTGTTGTGTTGTGACAGAGCAGAGGATTGGTGTGGGGGCCAGGCCCAGGACATCTCTTCCCCATGACAGAGTGAGCCATTGAGAGGAATCCCCGAGGAGAACCCCGTCTTCATCAGAGCTCACCACAGGGCAGTGTCCTGGGACATGGAGAGGGTAGGGCAGCTTCCTCTCTGAGGGAGGGGATTTGCTACCTCTTGGGAGAAAGCAGGGGACCCCTGACTGGACATTTGTGACTGGAATGGAGTTGAGATGGTCAGAGATTGGCAGCAACTTGTATTTGATCAGTGAAAGGAAGTCCCTGAGGGCCTCCTCAGTGCTTGGCTCAGTGCTAGGAACCCCGAATACAGTGGTGAATAACACATTCTCCCAACTGTCCTGGGGATCTCAGTGTGGTAAACAGGAAGTCATGAGAAGTGTAGTGCTGGTGGGTTCCTTGGAGGAAATGACCAAAGCTGCCTGGCTATGACCTCGGTGATTGTCCTGGTCTGCCTGTGTGTTTTCCAACAGCTGGGTGACCTGCCTTGGCCCAACAGCCCTGGAGCCTCAGCCAGATTTCAGCCTTTTAGGACACAACTGACACCCGGGATCCATGGTGGCTCCAACCAGTCAATACTGCCAAGGTCTTCAGAGGAAACGGCTGGCATCTGTGGCTACTACCCACTATGTCTTGGCCAGCTGGGGAAACGGAGGCAACTTCACTAAATCTCATAGGGTCATCCTCTCCATAATGACCAGTGATGATCTGTCTTCCTCTCTGGTAAGTTAAATGCTTTCTGGTCTTCCATATTCTCTCGCCACATAAAAACTAATATAAATATTGGCCCAATTTTAGAACAAGGACATGTACTTCACGTACAAAGGGAGTAGAGCAACTTCCAAGCTTCAGTGAGAACGTACAGAAACTCTTACAACTGAATAATAATAGGATACATCACTCCAAAATTGCGTAAAAGATGCGTATGGCCATTCTGGAATAGGCACTTGAGTCATCCACCATTCTTCTTTTTAAAATCACTTTGATAATTCAAGATCCTTTCCATTTCCATATGAAGTGTTGGATCAGCTTAGAAATGTTTACTAGCATGTCTGCTGGAATTTTGATTGGCCTTGTATCAGATCTGTAGATCAATTTGGGAAGAACTGACATGTAAACCATATTGAGGTCTTCCAATCCACAGCAAATTTTACCTCTCCATGTGTTTAGTTCATTAATCTCTCAAGGTAATGCTGTGTAGTGTTCAGTGTACTGTTCTGACACGTATTTTGTGTGATAAGACAGTGCAAGAAGAGAATTGGTCAAGAGTCTTTTAAGTTTATTTTTATCTATTCTGAGAGGGCTATAGAGAGCAAGCAGGCAAGGGTCAGAGAGAGAGGGAGACAGAATCCCAAGCAGGCTCCACACAGTGAGCACAAACCCTGAAGTGGGGCTCGATCTCAGGAACTGTGGGAGCATGACCAGAACCAAAATCACCAGTCGGACACTTAACCAGCTGAGCCACCCAGGCGCTCCTGGTCAAAAGTCTCGAAGAAGAAATACCTCACAAAACAAGATATACACATGGCCAAAAAGCACTTGAAAAGATGCTCCGCTGGAAACCACTTAAAGGCATAAAGTTGAAGAAAAATGAAAATGGCTTCACTGATGTTTCCCCAGGTTCGATTTTAAACTAAGTAACCTTTTTCTTGTCTTCTGCAAAGCTCCCCTCCTCCCTTCTTAGCCTTCTGTATCAGGAAGCAGGTACACCCCAGGACATGAGGAAGGAGGGTAGCGGCATGTACACAGTTGCTGTCGCTACTGGCCACACCTTGATTTTCCCGATAAGACCCCCAACCCCTTCCTCCAGGGGCAGGAGCTGGCAGTTTTTGAAGGCCTTAGCCTGCTGTCATCCTTTTTGCCTGGGAAAGCAAGAAAGCTGTTAGTGTTCCTCCTTATCTCAGACTCTGTCTTTGTGGTATATTTTGGCTCCAAAGCACGGAGGTCAGTTTTCCAGAACACACTCAGTCATCAGGAGGAACACAAGTTAATGCTACCATGAGTTAGCATTACACGTCCATTGCCATGGGCTAAAATGAAGAAGACCGGAAATATATGTGGTGAGGATGTGAAGTCACTAGAAGTTTCCAACACTTGTGGGAATGAAAACTGGTCCAGTCATGTAGAGAGGCTGAACCATAGTTAAACATTGACCACTCACATGAACAGCCATTTCACTTCTAAGTATTTACACACCGATCTGTACATGAATACTCCCCATCGCTTTCTTCACAGTGGCTAAACCCTGGAGACCACACAGAGGCCACTAGTAGGTGACTGTATAAATCGACAGGATGTAGCCGTTCGGAGGAATACTACTTAGCGATAAAAAAGCACGAACTGGCGATACGTGCAGTAATATGGATGGATTTCAGAATCCTTATGCTGCACCAAGGAATGTAGGCACCAAAGCGTTCCACCTACCTAGAGTTGTTAAAAAAGGCAAACCCACCTGTAGGGTCAGTGGGTGCCTGGGGCTGAGGCGGAGACAGTGATGGACTGCAAAGGGCCACAAGGGAAGTTGTGAGCTGGAAGAAATGCCGTGTCTTGATGGTAGCTGGAGTTTGATTTTGCTGTGCATTTAATTGTACGCCTTATTTACTTTTTTAATGTTTATTTATTTATTCTGAGATTGAGCAGGGAAGGGGGAGAGAGAGAGGGAGAGCAAGACAATCCCAAGCAGGTTCCACACTGTCAGCACAGCACCCGATGTGTGGGCTTGAATCACTAGCCGTGAGATCATGGCCTGAGACAAAGTCCAGAGAGTCAGATGCTTAACTAACTGGGCCACCCATACCCCGCATGGTACACTTTAAAAATGCCGTCTAACGTACCCAAAGTATCCCCCGGTAGCATTCGTGTGATAATCTAGTGTATTTCTCCATACCAACCGTGAGCATTTAGAAAATGAAATTTAAAAACAAAATAAAATTAAACTCAATAAACACAATAGAGATTCACATCCACACAATCATTAAATGCATAAGAACACATATAAGGAAGACTCCAGACAACTATTGCTGACAGAAATTAAAGGAGATCTAGATACATATAAAAGTGTATACAGCACCTTCATAGATGAGAAGATCCAATCTTGTTGGAATACCAAATCAATATTACCCTGATTCCTATTGGAGTAGGCATTTTGGGGGGAAGTTACCAACTAATTCTAAAATGTATGTGGAAGGGTGCCTGGATGGCTTGGTCAGGTCCGCGTCCGGCACTGGATTCTGGCTCAGGTCATGATCTCACACTTCACGGGTTTGAGCCCCGGGGGCATTGGGCTCCATCCTGACAGTGTGGAGCCTGCCTGGGAATCTCTCTCCCTCCCCCTCCCCTACTCACTTTCTCTATCAACATAAAGAACTTAGAAAAAAAGTATAAAAACCTGGATTTCATAAAGTATTAAATCCTTCGTTGATCATAAATCACTATTTAAAAAGTGAAAAGACACACCCTCTCCCTCTCTGTCTGCCCCTCCCCCTCTCAAAATATGTAAAATTTAAAAAGTCATCATAAAATACACAGTGAAAACACAATCCACAGTCCAGGAATAATTCCTTGCAATACCTCATATATGGCAACGACCTTATCCAAAATACAGAAGGAACTTACACACATCACAAAGAAAATTACAGAGAACCGAGCTTATTGATGAGGAAAAGATCTCAAAAGGAGCTTCATAAAAGAAGATACCCAAATGACCAAGAGCATTCGAAAACTAAACCGAGCACTAACAGCTAGCAGAATGGCTAAAATCAAAAGGACCAAGAATACCAGGTATGTGGGAATGTAGAGAAACTGGGACTGCCTATCTTTGGGCGGAAATCTAGGAGACAAAGCCTTTGCAAAAGTCTGTGTCAGTTTCTCTGCTTTCCCCAAGCATTTTATTCCTAGGATGTGTACCTGGGAGGAACCAGTGGGTGTCTGCACAAACACAGTTTGTACATGATTATTTGTCCTTACTCTGTGTGTGATAACCAAAACTAGATCTGTCCAGCAGGAACACGGATAGTCAAATTGTGCTATAATCCCCAAGCAGAGTATTTCTCGGCAGCATCAGCACCAATGGCTGACACACAGCTAATCAGGACGAGATCTCAAAACCAGACACCGAGTGAGAGAACACAGAACATAGGAGAACATACGACATCATTGCAGTTATATGAAGTGTAAGAACAAGCAAAAGTCGTCTAGGGTGAGAATTCAGAGTGTGTTTGTGTTTGGAAATGGGTATTGACTGGCAAGGAGCAGAAGAGAACTTTGCGCCACGGACGAAAGTGTTCTATATCTCGATCTGGGTGGTGACAGGATGCATACGTACGTTAAATTCATTGAGCTGTGTGCTTGCGGTTTGTGCGTTTTGCTCTAGGTCAATTCGACCCCAATAAAGAACTGTTAGAATTGAAAAAGAGAGAGATGACCGAGCCGAAAAGAGAATAACAAATGACAGGAAATCGGTAACAAATATTGAACATGAACATCACAATAAGAATGTCTTGAGGAGAAACCCAAAGCGATTCAACAGAACAAACACTAAAAAGTATAATTTCATGAAAAACAGGAGAGTGAGAATGACAAGTTCAAATAAGATTAGAATGGCATGTTGCCGCCTTAGGAAAGTCACTCTAGAGCAATAAACACTGAGACGTATTCCAGCAAAAGTACTGTCAGTCGCTTTGATGTGGGGTACAAGGTTGGCTTTCGAGGCCATCCAAGATTCCTTTGGCTCTTTGGGGTCTTTTCTGGTTGCATACAAAGTTGAGGATTGCTAGTTGTAGCTCTGTGGAAAAGGTTGGTGGTATTTTGATAGGGATTGCAGTCAGTGTGTGGATTGCTTTTGTTAGTATCAACATTTTAACGATATCTGTTCTTCTAATCCATGAGCACGGGAAGTTTTTCCATTTCTTTCTGCCCTCTTCAGTGCCTTTCGTAAGGGTTCTCTAGTTTTCAGAGTGCAGATCTTTTACGTCTTTGGTTGGGTTCATTCCTAAGTATCTTACGGTTTTAGGTGCAATTGTACATGGTTTCAACTCCTCGATTTTTCTTTGTGGTGCTTCATTATTGATGTGTGGGAACGCAAGAGATTTCTGTATGTTGATTTTGTGTCCTGGGACTTTACTGAATTTGTGTATCAGTTCTAGCAATGACGTGGATGGAGCGAGAGTGTATTATGCTAAGTGAAGTCAGTCAGCCAGAGAAGGACACGTATCATATGATTTCACTCATCTGTGGAATTTAAGAAACCCAATAGATGAACGATGGGCGGTTGGTAAAGAGAGAGGCAAACCATGAAACAGACTCTTAAGTAATAGAGAGCAAACAGAGGGTTTGTTAACCTCCGTTCTATTAAATATGAAGGTAGGCCAAATGAACGTAATCAAATAGCATCAAGTTTATAGATGTTTCCAAAGTAGGTGGTCACTACATGTATTCAAGGACATACGTATAAATTAACATTTTGACAGTTCGAAAGAGATCTTGTGAGAGACACATGAAATCCGTAAGTGACAAGCATGAAATATGGTTGTTTAGTGACATTATAAAAACAACAAAAAAACAACTCACACGTAGAGAAGGAGTCGAGGATATAGGGATATCCAACATCAGTTTAATGGAAAGCCAAAATGGTGCCCCAAGAGGGGATAAGAAAGCCTCATAACACAGGAAAACAGCCAGAAGAACAGTGAGAGTTGGGACAAAACATTTTTCTCAAGTAAATATTTATTCACTTAGTATTATACTCTGCCTCCTGTCTTACACTTTTTAACGGATAGAGGACAAACTAGAGAGACCCAGAGAAGAACATCATGACAGTCTAAGACTTTGGAATGTTTCACTCACTGGAAAAGCCTGAAGGTCTGTTTGACCTTAAAGAGAAGTGGGGTGGCTTGATGACAGCCCTTTAGTAAAACTTGGGAAACTATTTCTGCCTTGATGTTTTTATGCACACACAAGAATGAACAGTGAGAACGATGCTGAGATGTGTTTGGAAAGAGATGGGGTCTGTGGCACCTGGATGGCTCATTGGGTTGAGTGTCTGATTCTTGATTTTGGCTCAGGTCCTGATCTCACGGTTCATGAGATCAAGGCTCCCGTACGGTACTGTGCAGATAGCACAGAGTCTGCTTGGGATTCTCTCTCTCTCCCACTCCCTCCACCCCATCCCGCTCACGTGCTCGTGCTTTCTCTCAAAATAAATAAATAAACTTAAAACAGAGACAGACAGAGAGAGATATGGGATCTGTGGTATTAGCACAAGGGTAGACAACTACTGAGAGTGGCCGCTGAGGGGTGGTCCCCATCAGTGGTGACCTTCAGGGGAGACTAGGCAGCCTTGGGTATCTGCGTAGCCTTGGCACCTGGAAGGCAATGGCTCCCAAGGTTCCATGACATCCCCGCGTTCCAATTCTGTTATTGCAACTGCAGACCGTCACCTGGCGTGCCAGGTGCTCGGTCTGTCATTCCGGTTGGAGTCTGAGCTACAGGCAGTGCCTCGGGCTCTCGACTCTGGCATCTCGAACCTTCTTTTTGGAGCTGCTGACTCTCCAGTGCTGTGGGGTGTTGTTCAAGTTGTTCCCGATAGTAAGTAAAGAATTGCTGTATCCTCGCCCCTCAGTCCTGATTGAACCTACTTGATTTCACTTGTTTTTAACCCGTCATGTGTTTGGTTTCTTCTCCCCAGTCCCCAGCTCTACCTCTTCTGCCACATGTCACCATGGCAGCACCTCTTGACCCGGTGTCTGATCCAGGGACAGAAATGAGCCTCCTGGAACTCAACCAGGAGCTTCAATCCAAGCTGGAAGCAAGCCAGCAGGACTTCCGAGACCTCAGAGAGAAATTCCTTGTATCCGAAGCTACTGCCTACTCCCTGGCCAACCAGCTGCAGAAATATAGTAAGTCCTACAAGGTCAGGGTCACCAAAGTGATGACTGTCTGTATTCCTGGAGACGGGAATTGGCTTTGTGTGGAGAGAAAACGAAAGCCCTCTCCGGACTTTGTCTTCTCTATTTCCATCGTCACGATCAATTCCATTGTGACCACAATCCAGGAAAAGTAGCAGTGGGTATTTCTTAATGTATGTTTGTTGGTTTTGAGAGAGACAGTGTTAGTCGGGGTGGAGCAGAGAGAGAGGGAGATAGAGGATGCCAAGCAGGCTCGGTGCTGTCAGCACAGAGGCTGACGTGGGGCTCGATCTCAGGAATGTGAGATCATGATCTGAGCCGAAATCAAGAGTTGGAAGCTTAACAGACTAAAGCTCCCGGAGGACCCAGTGGAAGTGGGTGTCTTACCCTCATTTTGCCGAGGATGGGAAGAATGGGGAAAACGAGACTAGCAGTTTCTCCAGGTTGGTTTGCAGTGCTGTACAGTGTGGGGTTACAGTTAACTTTCTAGTGATTGATTCCTGACGCAGACCCAGAAATGCCTGGTCCTCTCAGGGTCCTGTGTGTGTGTGTGTGTGTGTGTGTCACATCCTGCATCACTGTTGGCCTTCGTGTCTCGGACTAATGAACTCCATCACGTCCCACTTCTCTGAGGTTCCAATGGCAAAGCAGCGAGCTGTTTCACTGGGGAAACTTGCTGATGGTGCACACGGGGCGCGGGTGGGGACCAGGGGACACGGCCAGCTTGCAAGGAGCTGGAAGATGGGTCTGCTTTCCCTGAAACTGCGGTATCCATGAGCGATGCCATGCAGACAGTGACTCCCCTGATGAGAGGGAAGCCGTGCTTCGTGGGCACAGGCTCTGCTTCCTGAGTCCTCGGTAGCCATTGGCACCCTGTGGCGAGGTAGAGGGCATTTCAAGGCCCATCAGACAATCTGTGCTCCCTCCTGTGTCTCTCCCTGAGCTGGGGAACCTTCAAGGATGCAGGACGGCCAGCAGGGCAGGCCTGGGCCAGGAGTCAAGCGGCCCGGTGAGAATGAGGGTGAGCGGGGGAGACCACAGCCCCGGTGACCGCCCAAGCCAGTGTGTGGAGCTGGCCCTCCCCCACGGTCAGCCTGGAATGGGGAGGCCAGCTGCCTGTTCATTCAGAGGGGGCTGCCATGGCGGGAGGAATCCTGAGTTAGGGGCATGTGTGCAGCGGGGCGATGGGAAGGAATCCTGACGACTCTGAGCCCGAACTGTTGCCGTTTCCTTACCAAGAGTTTTCCATAAAACAAGGGGAGGTGGGATTACAAATGACTGATGGGGAGAAAAGTAATGTTGGAAGCGGCTCTTTAGCAAGGTGAAGAGATGATGAGCTTTGGGGTAAGGACAAGCAAAGTTTTCTTTGCATCTTTCCTGATAACCGTGACACAAGTGCGGGAAACCACTTGTGAAGACGACGAAGGAAGGCATCACCCAGGAGCTTGGGGTGGAGGGAACACAGTCTGGCTCTGGGCCAGTCTTCCTGTGCTCCCCGCCATGCTGCCCTGCCCCGATTTCTGTGCCTCACATTCCTCCTCTGTGATCCTGCTGCTGTCATAGTACCTGCTGCTTTGAGTGGAGGGGACGGGCAGTGAGAGAGGGACACGGGATCCGAGAAGTGGGCTCTGCGCTGAGAGCAGTGAGCCTGCTGCGGGGGCTTGCACTCACGAACCACGAGGTCATGACCCGAGCCCAAGGCGAAGCTCGCCAGACTGAGCCACTCAGGCGCCCCCCCCCCCCCCCCCCCCCCCCCCGTCTGCTGCTTCTGATACCACAAGCTTTGTTAGTGTTTGGCCGTATCGCTTTCAGGTCCTTCTGGTTTTACGCATTATAGTGCACACAAGAGTATACGGGTGAACTTTTTGCCTTTGAGATATGTGCTCATTATCCAACTCAAGGGAACCATGAGTCAGTCCTGTGGTCCTAAGGGCCTCACTTCATGTCCCTGCTTAGTGTCCTACCTAAGAGGCTGCCAGCTCAGGTGAGTGGCCATGATCAGGGTGAGTGTCAGGGGATGTGGATTCTGATTCTGCCAAATCCCAGTCATTCACCTTGTCTAGTTCCTGTCCACGCCTTGGAGCTGCTCTTCCCTCAGCTCTAAAACAGGGAGGTATCAAATACCGTGTAGCTGGGGGGCTGAGGAATGAGATGCGCAGAGCCCGATGCTGGGGTTACATTGTCCTGGGGTACACCCCGCCCCCCTCCCTGGAGGCAGCGAGCACAGCGGCACGTGTAGCTTGTCCACTGAGGCCGGTGTCTGTGTTCTCAGAGTGTGAAGAGTTGAAAGACATCATCGAATCCGTGCTGGGGGAGACGCTGCAGCGTAAGCAGGGGAAGTTGGCAGAGACCTTGACCGAGAAGCTCAGGTAAGGAGGGCTCCGTGGCTGGTGGGAGGCCGTAGGCATCTCTGACTCTTGTCAGCGACAGGTCTGGGCCAGGAGAAGGGCAGAAACTTGCCTGGCACACAGGTGCACGCACACATCTGTCAAACAGTGAAGACAGCAGTATCTGGTGTATTGCGGACTCCAATTATTCGGGGCCTCGCTCAATGTTTGTATTTTTTTTTTTTTAATTTATTTAAATCCAAATGAGTTCGCATATAGTGTATAAATGGTTTCCGCAGGAGATTTTAGGGTATCATCTCTTACAAATGACACCCGGTGCTCATCCCGAAAACTGCCCCCCTAATGCCCATCACCCATTTAGCCCATCTCCCACCCAAAACCCCTCCAGCAAGTCTCAGGTTATTCTTTGCATTTAAATGTCTCTCTCTAATGGTTTGCTTCTGTCTCTGTTTTTATCTTAATTTTCCTTCCTTTCCCCTGGTGCATCTGGTTTGTGTCTTAAATTCCACATATGAGTGAAATCATGTGATCTTTATCTTTCTCTGATTGACTTATTCGGCTTAGCATAATACACTCTAGTTCCATCCACAGTGTTGCAAAGGGCAGATCCATTCTTTTTCATCACCAAGTAATGTTCCGTTGTATCAATTTATGTACCATGTCTTCTCAATCCATTCATCCGTCGATGGACATCTGGGCTCTTTCCATCCTTTGGCTATTGTTGATAACAGTACTATAACATTGGGGTGCAGGTGCCCCTTCGAATCAGCATTTTTGAGTCCTTTGGATAACTACCTAGTAGTGCCATTGCCGGATTGTAGGGTAGCTCTTCTCTAAATTTCTTGAGGAACTTCCGCACTGTTTTCCAGAGTGGCTGCACCAGTTTGCATTTCTACCAGCAAAAGTGCCAAAGTGGTCCCCTTTCTCCACATCCTCACCATCTGTTATTCATTTTAGCCATTCTGACAGATAGGAGTGGTATCTCATTGTGGTTTTACTTTCCTTTTCCCTGATGATGAATGATGTTGAGCAAGTTTTCGTGTGTCTGTTACCATCTGGATGTCTTCTTTGGAGAAGTGTCTGTTTCTGTCTTTTGCCCAATTCTTTACGGGATCATTTGCTTCTTGGGTGTTGAGTTTTGAGTTTGATCAAGGTTGTTTTATACATATTGAATACTGACTCTTTATCCGATATGTTGTTTGTAAATATTTTCTCCCATTGCTTCGATTGCCTTTGAGTTTGTTGTTTGTTGAAGCTTTTCATCTTGATGAGATCCCAGTGGTTCATGTTTGCCTCAGGAGACATGTGTAGTAAGAAGTTGCTGCGGCCAAGGTCAAAGAGGTTGCCACCTGTCTTCTCCTGCAGGATTTTGATGGTTTCCTGTCCTACATTTAAGTCTTTCATCCATTTTGAGTTTATTTTTGTGTACGGTGTAAGAACGTTCTCCAGGTTCATTCTTCCACACGTCTCTGTCCAGTTTTTCCAACCCCATTTGCCGAAGAGACCGTCTTTTTTCCATTGAATAATCTTTCATGTGTTGTTGAAGCTTATTTGGCCATAGATTTGTGGGTCCATTTCTGAGTTCTCTCTTCTGTCCCCTGGTTCTGTGTGTCTGTATTTGTGCTGATACCATACTGTCTTGATGATTACAGCTTTATAATATGACTTGAAGTCCAGAAATGTAAGGATTACTTGTTCTAGCTCTGTGAAGAATGCTGGTGTTCTTTTGATAGGAATTGCATTGACTCTGTAGATTGCTTTGGGTAGTATTCAGATTAAAAACATTTTTTTTTTTTTTTTTTTTAGTATTTCTTTTATCTTGGGAGACAGAGAGACAGAGTGCAAACAGGGGAGGGACAGAGAGAGAGAGAGAGATCCAGAATTTGAAGCAGGCTCCAGGCTCTGAGCGGTCAGCACAGAGCCCGACGTGGGGCTCGAACCCACGACGCGCGGGACCATGACCTGGGCTGAAGTCATATGCTTAACCGACTGAGCCTCCCAGGCGCCCCAGTGATGACATTTTAACAATATTTGTTCCTCAGATCCAGGAGCATGGATTGTTTTTCCATTTTTGTGTGTGTGTCTTCAATTTCTTTCATAAGTTTTCTACAGTTTACAGCTTTTTATAGTTACAGCAAATCTTTTACCTCTTTGGTAGGTTCATTCCCATGTATTTTGTGGTTTTCAGTACCCTAGTCAATGGGATCAGTTCCTTGATTTCTCTTTCTGCTGCTTCATTATCGGTATACAGAAATGCAAGCAATTTCTGTACGTTGACCATATTCCAGTGAATTTGCTGAATCCATGCATCAGTTCTAGCAGTGTTTTGGGGAGTCTTTCCGGTTTTCCATGTGGAGTATCATGTTGTCTACAAAGAGTGAAAGTTTGACTTGTTCCTTGCTGATTTGGATGCCTTTTATTTCTTTTGCTGTCTGGTTGCTGAGGCTAGGACTTCCAACGCTATGTTCAACAAGAGCGGTGAGAGTGGACCTTCTGTCGTGTTCCTGACCTTAGGGACCTCAGTTTTTCCCCACTGAGGTGATATTAGCTGTGGGTCTTTTGTAATCGGTATATATGATCTTGAGGTATGTTCCTTCTATCCCTACTTTCTTGAGGGTTTTCTCAAGAAAGGATGCTGGATTTTGTCAAAAACTTTTCCTGCATCTATTGAGAGGATCATGTGGTTCTTATCCATTCTTTTATTCATGTGCTGTATCAGGTTGGTTGATGCGCAGATATTAACACAAACCTTGCGGCCCAGGAATAAATCCCCCCCTGATTGTGGTGAATAATTCTTTGTTGTTTTTTTGTGTTTTAATTTTCTCTTTATGTTTGAGAGGCAGAGGGAGACAGAGCGCAGGTGGGGGAGGGGCAGAGAGAGAGGGAGACCCAGAATCCGAAGCAGGCTCCAGGCTCTGGACTGTCTGCACAGAGCCCGATGGGGGCCCAAACTCACGAACCTTGAGATCATGACCTGAGCTGAAGTTGGACGCTCAACCGACTGAGCCACCCAGGCACCCCGTGAATAATTCTTTTAATGTATTGTTGGGTATGGGTGGCTAGTATCTTGTGGAGAATTTTCGCATCCGTGTTCATCAGGGAGATTGGTCTGCAAGTCTCCTTTTTAGTGGGGATTTGGATGGTTTTGGGGTCAAGTTAATGCTGGCCTTGTAGGATGAGTTTGGAAGTTTTCCCCCCATTTCTATTTCAAACAGCTTCAGGAGAATAGGTACGGACCCTTCTTTAATGTCAGGTGCAATTCCCCTGGGGAACCATCTGGCCCTGGACTCTTGTTTGTTGGGTGTTTTTTTATTGCTGATTCAATTTCTCAACTTGTTATGTATCTGTTCAAATTTTCTATTTCTTCCTATTGCAGTTTGGGGAGTTTATATGTTTCTAGGGATTTGTCCTTTTCTTCCAGATTTGGGCCATTTGTTGGCATATAATTGCTCATAATAATGTCTTCTTTTTTGTGTGTATTTCTGCAGTGTTGGTTGTGGTCGCTTCACTTTCACTCCTGAGTTTATTTATTTGGGCCCTTTCCTTTTTCTTTTGATAAAGCTGGCTAGGGACTTACCGATAATGTTAATTCATTCAAAGAACCAGCTCTTGGTTTCATTGATGTGTTCCGTTTTATTTTATTTCCATATCATTGACTTCTGATCTCATCTTTATCATTTCCCTTCTTCTGCTGGTTTTGGGCTTCATTTGCTGTTCTTTTTCCAGCTCCTCTAGGTGTAAAGTTAGGTTGTGTATTTGAGACTTTTCTTCCTCTTTTACGAAGACCTGGATTGCTATATGCTTCCCTCTTATGATCGCCTTTGCTGCATCCCAGAGGTTTTGGCCTGTCGTGTTTCATTTTCATTGGCTTCCATGTATCATTCACTCTGTGTCAAATAAATATCATTTATTGAGCTGAAAGTCACCAAATTCAAGTGAACAATTTGTGGCATTGGCCACATTCACACTGTTGTGAGATCACCACCTCATTTGCCTGTAACACAGTCACCTCCTGAGGGATGACAGCTTGTCGGTCATGTTTTCCTTCAGACAATGCTGTCCTCTTGACCCTGCCGCTCTCCTGACCTGTGTAGTCCACACCAGCTGTCCTGTCCACATTTCTGTGGCTGGCGCTGGGTCCATGCACAGCACGATGCACACCGTGTAGGTTCACAGGAAATGGCTGTGCCGCAGGGAGGGCCTGAAGGGACATCTCTCTGACGGGTGTTGAGGAAGACACCTGGCTTTGTTTACAGAAGAAGGAGCTGCAGAGGAGGTCAAGGAGACTCCCCAACACAGAGGAGCCTTGTTTTACCTTCTTCTTTCTGTGTCACAGGCAGGGCCCCACACACGTGCCAGAACGTGGCCTTGAGGGCTCCTTGCGGAAAATCACAGAAACGTCCGTGAAAGCTCTCAGAGAATCTATTCAACTCTGTGTTTTAAAATTTTCTCTATGTCCCACCTTAGGCAATATCATATCCTGATTAAAGCTCAGGCTGAAGAGCTGACCCAGTTGTGGCAGAAGTTACGGGAAGGGAGAGAAGTTTCTGAGCCAGTCGATCAGCACCTCAAGGACCTCCTCACCCACGATGACCCCGAGCGTTCCCAAGGCCAGGGCATCCAGGAGCAAGTGGCCGAGGGACACAGGCTGGCAGAGTGCCTTGCCCTCCAGCTCAGCCCCGGTAAGGCGGCCACAGGCCCTGTGTGCACTGAGCTGCTCCGAGGTCCTGGGCTCCCCAGACATCTCCCGCCTCCCCTCACATTGTTGGCAGCCGCTGTCTTGGTTTCCATGTGACACATGGGGCCACCAGAGGACCCGGACTAGCAGGTGGGAAAGGAGAGGAGAAGTGCACAGGGTGGAGGTCACGGTGCTCCACCCATCTGTGTCCTCCCCGAGGGAACTGCCTTTAGGGCAGGAGGCAGCCTCCACCAGTGTCAGAGCCCAGAAGGGAGGACGAGGAAGGAGGCAGCTTGTTCGAGTGCAGGGAGTCCTGAGCTAAGCGGGAAGTTCCAGGCTCCCGCCCAGGAGCTGTCTTTATTGACTGTGGGCGAGAGAGTGATCTTCGCTTTCTCCATAACTGTCTCCTCAACTGTCTATCAAGTAACCTGTCATAGCTGTGGTGATCACATGCGGAAAGTTCACGAATGCACTTCAGGAAAAATAAAGCCCCTGACTTTGTGGAGGGGAATGAGGTATTGGATGTAGTAGGCCTTGGAGATGGAACGTCGTTTAGACTGAAACACTCTTCATACAGACGGCCCGTCCATAACACCGACGTCCACTTGGGGACCCATGAGTCCACATGTGGAGGGACTTGGGACCGGGTGATTGTGCTGTCCTCGGGGCAAGGAGGAGACTCTACGTGAGCACTGGGAGCACACAGGGCCTGCGCCTGTTGCATGACTGTGGTACCTGCAAGACACTGTTCGCTGAAATCAGATTGAAACTGGACAGGCATCCACGGATCTGGACAAGAGACAGTTTAAACTTTTGCCCAGTCTCAGTCATGGTGAGCCCCCGAATCAGAGACACTCCCTGCTGGATCTGAAATCCATACCGCAACAGTTCTCCAGGGCAGTGCCCTGGAGCTTCAGAACAAGAGTTAGTCATGCGTAGATAATTACGTTGCTAAGGCATATAAGCCCCTGTGTTTATAGTGGTGATGTGGGAGCTCCACATCATGGGAGATTTCTGAATTTCTTTGCAGAAGATGATGATGATGAGGAGGAGGAGGAGGAGGAGGAGGAGGAGGAGGATGAACAAGCAGAAGAATCCCTCACCACCAGGTAACAATGAATACTGGGGACCCGGTAATGTGTGGGTGAAAAAGGATAGGGACTCAGAAAGAACAGTAGGTGAGGTCACAAGAGTCCAGGTGGCAGATGCAGGGATCAGCAGAGCTGCAGATGGTAGTGACTGAATTCCCTCAGCGGCAAATGGCCCTGTTCCCTCGGTTGTCTGCTGTCACGGGGCTGCTTGTCTGGGGGAGCCCCAGATGAACTCAGCAGCCTTAGGATTCCCCGTACGCACAAAATACCCGTTCTGTCCTGTAAATGAACACCAGGAGGAGACGCATCTCTACACAGTTCTCAAAGGTCCCTGGTAGGAAGGTAACCAGCAAAGGAACTGAGAGACAGACAGCTGGCAAAATTAACACGGAATTACCTAACCAAAACCAAAAGGTTGGGGTGTCATGTGACACTATTAATAGAAAAGTGCCTGGAGGGCACAATTTTCTGCAGTGCACAGTGACTCAAGACTGTAACCGCTTGATCAGTCTATGTTAAATTCAACATGACTCAGGCACGTGGCGGTTGCCCCTGGCATGGACTCCCATTTGTCCTTCGTCTCGTGACTGTACCATACTGGGATGGTCGAGTCTCATTCCTCATTGCTCGTTATGTGGCCAGTGGACTGAGGATCTATCTGTTGTTGCTTCTCTCCCACCCCTTCCTGGCCACACTCTGCCTCTTGTAGGATAACCTTTTCTCTCTCAAGGCTATGGTCCCTTTCCTTTCTGCGACCACTCCCTTGCCTCCCATCAACACCAGCTAGGTAGCAAGCCATGGTGTCTGATCCTCCTGGTTTCCTCTTGTGTCGTTCTTGCCCCACCTGGCACAGCATGAAGCTTCCGGAAGCTGAAAAGAAGGAAGTCCTCCAGGACATGCTGAATGAATGTGTTTTGACTCCTTCCATTGGCCGAGAAGGGCGTGACTGCTACCAGCCTTGCAAGGATGGCACGTTCCCATCGGATGAACAGAAATTCGGCTCTGCTCTGGATGTAGCCTGTGAATGCTCCCATTCCAAAGGGGATGAAACTCCACCCGGTTCCCCAGGTAGTGTCCACAATCTTTGTTGCACACACCCTGTGTAGACCAAGAGATTTAATCCGCAGAAGTGGACCATGTACTCACAGACAGTTTCCACCCAGGCTCTAGGATTGAGTTTGAAATAAGACATTCCATGAGTCAGTGAGCTTTGTTCGATTCATGTCTAAGCCATGGCACTTTTATGTCTGAGCCACCGCCCATCGCTGCTCTCAAGCTGGTCCTGCCAGACTCCTATACCTCTCTACCCCTGGCACAGGAGGTGGCTATCAGACCTCCAAATTTTGGATTAATCTCTTATCTCTCTTGCCAGGCTCTGATTTCCATCCTTGAACCATGTTTCTGGATATATGGCCACCCAAGGCTGTTGGAAGCCTTTTCTATATCATAGGAAATGTCACGATCCAGGTTCACTGTCTCTACCTGGTCTGTCTCTTCCTTTTCTTCTTGTCTCAAGTCAGCTGAGAACCAGGACAGGACTAAGTCTATCATACGTTGTATGTTTCTCTGCAGCAAGGCAGGGCCCTGGAACTTCCCGACCCCATGAACGGCCCCTGGTGCTTTGCAGCTTTGAAGATTATTCTGCTTTGATGGTGTAGATTCCAGTCGTCAGTTTAATCTCAACGGCTGATTCCTGAAAACCATTGGCCTGCAGTGTTTCAAATGGAAAAAGCCTGAATGTGGCAGCAATGCTCTAGGAAGCAGCCAGGTCCTTCCCCAAGATCTCTGGGAAAAGGGATAAGTTTTCTGTTGTGTCGACGTGTCTTAGGATACTGTGATCATGACCTGTCTTATCAGGGACATTTGCTGGCTCAAGAAGGCAATCCCGGTGATTTTTTCCAGGGCCCTACTGAATCCCTCCTGAATGATTTCTCTCACAATTGCCTGTTATGACTGTGCTTCTATTTCTGTCCTCTGCTACACAGCACACGGGAGTGAGCATTTGTGGAGGGGAATCTGCCTAATGGAACTCTTTCTCTTCATTTATTTGCAGACAACCAAATTGGTCACCAGGGGCTGAAAGGGCGAGAGTCAGATGCCCCCAGGTAATTCTGAATACTTGGGGGCTGGGAAATCAGTGGTGGCGTCTGCAGACCTCAGATCCAAGGAAAGGCAGAAAGTGCTGGATAGAACCATGTTATCCATTCGGTCAATGGCCAATTATCCGCTTTCACAATGGTTTCTGTTTTCATTGTGGTACTTGTATTGCTCCCATTTCTTAATTACGACTCAAGTTGAGTAACACACAGTCAGCTGGCCCAGGTGAGCTAAAGGCACAGGGAGTCCTGCACTCACTCATTCTCCCCAGCTTTAGAGAGAGAGGCAATGTACTTTCTGCCCCGTTCGATTTAGCCTGTGGGCACGTATTTCAGAGCAAGAATGTACGTAGACGAAAATGTGCCATCATGCCGTGATATTGAGAGAGACAGGCCTTCATGGCATGAGAATTCTGAGACAGTAGCCCGCCCCAGAAGCTGCACGCACTGGGCCACTCCATGCAGGACTCAAGGGCATTTGAACGGAAGGAAGGGAGCCACTGCTGTCCTGTGACTCTGTGTGTTTTGAGTCAGGACTGGATGGCACGGTGCTAATTCAGGCTCTTTCCTCATCAGCTTGCTAGGTGGCCAGTGTACAGAGCACTTACTGTCCTTTCTGTCTGCCGCCCCTGTGACAGACACACTTTGTCCCGCACAAAAAGAAGAGTTGTTTCTCTCATTAATGAGGCACTCTCTTTGCTTTTGTGAAAATGCCTCTTGCCTTCCATCAAAGCCAGACAGGACATACGGTTTCAGATCCCTCTTCGGTTAATCTTCAGTTTTCCTCCCGCCTCAGGCTCCGTAGACAGCTGCTAGAGGTGGTGGAGGAGGAAATCACGTGGGACTCTCTGGATGAACGCTACTGGACATATTCGGTTCTTCCTGACCTGTCTGACTCCTACTGGCCTTACAGGAGCACCGCCATCTTCTTCCCTGAGGAACTGGAAGTCTCTTCTGCTCTGGAAATGGCCAGTGAGTACTCCGCTGTCAGGGTGATCAAGCTCCAGCTGGACTGCCCCGTACATCTCCTGGTCTTTGTGCCCCACACCTGTGCTGTGCTGAGAGAGCTCCTCCCTGTGTGCAGGCTCTGTACACACATCTGGATCTGAGCCAGGCTCCAGGATGGATGGAGTTTCAAGCACAGACATCATGTGGGTCAGGGAACTCTTCTCCCTTCCTACTCCCAGGACATGCCCATGTCCCCTGGGCTTCACTGTCAGGTCATTGGACCCAAGGGCGGCGTGACAAATACAACTCGCCTCAGCAACACGACCATAGAAGGTGTCTGTCAGACCTTGGATGCAATGCCTCTTCTCACCTTTCATGCTCCCCATTTCATCTCTGAGCCAGGTCCTTTAAGAATCCATGCCTGCCACAGTCAGTCAGAATCCTTGTCCAGGGTTAAAGATGTAACCTTGGCTTTCCTGTTCTTAGCCTCATTCTCTATCTCTTTGCTTTGGCTTGTCTTCCTAAGCCTCGTCTGAAAACCCACCCTACGTGCCTCTACTGTTAGCTCGTTTGCGTGTTTCCAGGAGTAGAGCTGTGCGTTGGCATTCCCTCATCAACAGGAATTGCGCCAAGGTTTCTGTGTAGCTCCAAAGACTCATTTTAATTTCAGGGTTTGTACTTGCATGCTGTCTGTTCCATCTCAGTGTATAAATTCCACTAAGCCGTCACCAACCAGGTATCTCACAAGAAAGGCTGAAAACTGCAGTAATCCTTTTAGAAAGTAGAGAGGCCAGGTCCCCAGAATCTGTGTGAAAAAGAGAACTGAAAGTGTTTGCACAGACTCAAAACAGAGGAAATTGTGATGATGATCTCTTGGAGAAAGCAAATTTCTCCCAATGGCTCAGGCCAGCAAATCAAGCGAGTCGTCACACTATCCGAGGCACCCTGAAATATCCTTCTCACTCAACCTGTGCTCTCATTGAGCATAGCTGAGTCCCCGGGTGGCACCGAACACTGGGTTACTAATGTGCAAGCAGGGATCTGTTTAATGTGACTGGCCCCGTCTGTATTTATTTGCAGAAAATCAGACCCATCAAGAGGAGGAACCAGACCAAGACCTGACATGCGCCAGGTAAGTCTGAAGAATCATGGGTTGTTATTTCAGTGGTTCAACTCTACATTTCAAAGGAAAAACAGAAACCGCCAAATTTACCTATTTCATCCATTCTCCAGTCTCAGAATGTCTTTTTTGGCCATGACGTGTGTCTTCATGTATTATGTGGATAAGTTCCTTTAATGATCCCTCAATTTCGATAACCGGCAGTCAGTTGAAGTAGGTGAATTGTCACTCCCTGAGGTGCTCTGTATTGCCCTGATCTCTCCTTTGGGAAATACCAGAGTGACAGACGTGTCTACTTCTGTCTCTCTGGTGTTACCTCTTTGAGGATCTGCTGTAGCAAATGGATAACTGCAAAAAAATCAAAAAACCTCACATGATGTCACGATAGTAAGAGAAAGAGTCCTTGAAGACACAAACCTCTCCATGTGGATGATGCCTTTTAACATGTGTTCACTTAGCCACTGAATGTATATCAACAAAATTGATGCAAAAGGGTTGAACTCATGTTTAGGATTCTCCATGTGTGCTGTGAGTCATGACATCCATTCCACAGTAGTTCAGTTTGGTGCACAGAAGTTGGTTCTGTGGCCAGTGCCCTGAACACCTCTACCTCTGTTCTGTGTGTGTGTGTGTCTCCCTGTCTCTCCCTCTCTGCCTCTCCTGCCCCCATAGCATCCACACTGTGCCCCTGAAACAGGAGGATAGTTTTCCCTGTCAATAATGGGGTTGCCCCTACGTTATGACTACACTTCTCGGCTTCCCGTGAAAACCAGTAAGATGCTGTGGTGTCTACTTTTCCTGTTTTAATCTTCAGATCTCCCCTCCCCACCAGGCTCGGCAGGGAGCTGCCGGAGAGTGCAGAGCAGGATGTCCAACAGGACTCACTGGATGAATGCTATTTGACTTACTCAGCTCTTCCTGACCCATCTGATTCCCCCTGGACACACAGGAGGGCCAACATCAACTCATATGAGGATCTGGATGTCTGTCCTGCTCTGGAAGTAGCTAGTGAGTCCTCCACTGCGAAGGTGATAAAGCTCCAACTGGACTCCCAGGTCGACCCCATAGTTTGGTATCCCTACTCTGCTTGTGTTGGAATTTGTTATCCAGGTGTTTCAGCCCCGTAGACATATGGATCTGAGTCAGGCTCTAGGATAGACTTCTAAGCGCAGACATCAGATGCATCAGGGCCCTGCCCTGTGTTCCTCATCTCAGGCCATGCCTGTGGCCCCTGACACAAGTCAGGACATTGGGGTCAGCGCGGGTGTGACAAACTCACACTCATCTGTGAGGCACACGCAGAGGAGTCTGTCTTGTTCCTGATTTCCACACAATGTCTCTCCTCAACTGCCATCCTCTCACTTTCATCCCAAACAATGTTCCTTGAAGTTTTGTGCCTGTCAAGACGATGTCAGCCTTACCCATGTCTTTGGGTTTGTTGTTTCCCTGGTTTCACTGCTCTGGTCCCCAGTGTCCGTGTCCTCTGTGTTGGTTGTCTTCCCTAAGTCGTCGTCTGAGTGTCAGGACATAACCACCTCTACCGTCAGCTTGCTTGTACGTTTCCCTGAAGCATAGCTGAGCCCTGGCATGGGCCCACCCCGTGCATGGCCCCACCCCGTTTGTGGCCCATGTGCCTGTGTAGCAAAAGGGATCACGGACAAAAGATTTCCTTTGATTTGAGGGTCTGCAGATTCCGTGCATCAGTCTGGCCTCTGTAGAAATTCCCTAAAACCCTGCCACCTAGAGTATGTCATGAGGGAAGCTAGTGAGAGAAGGTTGCAGTAAGTTTTGAGAATGCAGGTAAGCCGTTCACCAGAATCTGTGGTAAAACAGAGGTTGACCTCTGCAGACAGACTGTTGAGATGGGGCTCTACCAGATCAGGGAAATCCTGCCCGATGCTTTAGGAAAGCTAGCCAAGGCACATTCCCAAGACACTTCGTGAGGCCTCCTGGATTATTTCCCTCAATGCCCTGCTGCCCAACTAAGGACATTAGTGCCCGTGTGCTAGTTGCATGGGACACTTAATTTTCATGTCCAAGTGCTGCTCTGTTTATGTGACTGGCCGGTCTGTATTTACTTGCAGACAATCATAATGATCTTTGCGATGAAGAAGACCAGGACCCGACATGCCCCAGGTAACTCTGAAGAATCATGGGCTTTAATTCAGTGGTGACATCTGGGAATCTCAGATCTAGGCCAATCTAGAAAGTGCTAAATGCACCTATTTCATCCCTTCCAACACCCACAAGGTGGTCCTTCAGCAAGGTCCTCTGTGTCATGTGGTACTTGCATAGGCCCCGTTATTAATCCCTCTCAAATGGAGTATCTGCAGTCCACTGACGCAGGTGGACTAAGCAGTCCCAGGATGCCTTGCACTCTCCCGGTCTCTCCTCGTATTAGGTCCTGCGTAAGATGCACAGCTCTCTCTGCCGGTTGCCTTTACTACATTGGCGGGCATTCACAGCAAGGATGGTTTTAGGAAAGCAGTTTTCACGTCTCAGTATTTAGACACGTCAGCCTTGGGCCCACGAGATATCCAGGAGTCTACAATGCTGCCTTAGCCTGGGGTTCTCTTGGTGCTTTGTGTAAATCTCCACACAGTGTATGGCAAAGTGTTGATGCTGCTTTATCGTCTTCTGGTGTGCTGTGGGTCATGACTGTTGTGCCCTGGGGTGGTTCCGACTCCTGCCCCATAAGCTGGCGCTCTGGCCATGCCCTGAGCACCTGCCCGTCCCCCCCCCCCCCCCCCCCCGCACCTATCCTGCGTGCACCCACACTGTGGCCTCAGCTGCAGGCAGACTGCTTCATTTCCCTTTGTGGGGATCCCGCTTGTGTTCTGTGACCACTCCCTCCGCCGTGCCCTCAAAACAAGCTGGCACTGCATGTTGACTAAACCTTCTTTCTGCATGTCTCGTCCTCCCAGCAACACCAGGCTCTGCAGGGAGCTGCCAGTGGCCCCAGAGGATGAAGTCCCACAGGACTCAGTGGGGGAATGTCATTTGACTCCTTGCATTGGCCATGACCTGTCAGACACCTATAGGCCTTATAGGAGTGCCTCATTCACCTTTGATAAAGAGGAAGTCTTCTTGGGCGTGGATGTAGATGGTGAGTCCTGTTCTTGTGGGGGGCACGAAGTTCCTGCTGGGGCCCCAGGAAGCCTGTCCTCTGTGTCTTCAACAACCTGAATCGGCTGAGAGTTGCATCCCTGCCAACAGGCCCTGTAGGCTCGTACCAGTTTGAACTCTGCTCTCGGATTCACTCTTTAAAAGGCATCCTGTGGCTCAGAGCCCTTTCCTTCCTTCTGTCCCAGGCTGCCCTCAGTTCCCCGGCTCCGTCCGACATGCAGGCTATTGGTACCAAGTGAGGCTCGAGAGGAGAAATGGAGAAAATGGAAAAAAGGGTTCAGAATCTCAGCCACCGCTGTCTTACCCGGAGACAGCTGGGTGACAGTCCTCCTTTGTTTTTTCCTGATTTTGTTTTGTTCCAAAAGGAGACCTCTGCTACTTGTGCAATTCTGCTTCCAATTGTATTTCTTGTGTGGCTTCCTACAAACTCCCTGGCTTTCCACCCAGGTTTGTGGTCAGCTCCACATTGGCTGCATCTGTTAAATCGTTGCTGAGCTGCTAGTTGTTTCTCCTGGGGCGCCCGCCTCCCTGTGTACCAGAGCACCCAGTTCTACCCAAATGATCTGAAACAGTCGTAAATGCAAAGAGAACAGTTGCTCCACGCCCCAACGACCCCTTTGACCCTGCAGGAGTGCCAGCTCCTACCCTGTCAGTGCACTTTGTGGTGTGAGCAGAGCCAGGGCTCATCCAGCCCCTCCAGGAGCTCAAGGTCTCCAGGAGACGCTCCATGAAAACAATCAGAGCTGAGAGGTCCCAGACGATTTGTGTTCTCACTAGGGGTCCCATGGTGGCTCTTCACTTGGCTGCCTGGCACGCCGGTAACCCTGCAGAGCTCTGTGTCAGAGACACTGACAGCCAGGTCTGGGTTTCCATGGGGGCAGGGATGGGACAGGTTAAGACGCGTCTCAGGAGGGTGATGTGTGTGACATGGCCTTGCATTAAGCCTGGGTCATGAGAGGCTATGAGGATGGGCGGAGATGAATGAAGGCCGCCTCTCCATTATGCACAGCCCGTCCCCGGTGCAGGTTCTGGTGGGAACGTGGGAACAGTGTGTGTGGGCTGTGATTGCCGCAGGGTCGCCCCAGGAGGGCTGCCCTGCCCCAGCCTCCCTGCACTGGGACCAGCCAGGGAGAAACAGGCATCTGAAGCCTTGAGGCCAAATTCTCCCCCTCTTCTTTTTTCTTTTGGGGCACATATCAGCAATTCTTTCTCGTTCTGCCCTGAGGCCTCTCTAGAACCTTCTCTCTAGGCTGTAGGACGAAGGGTACTACTGCAGAATAATAGGCATGAGCTCGCCTCCCATGCAAAGCCGTCTGGACTCCAGGGGGTGACCTTCCCTTCAGGGACTTTGCATCCTGGATACTTGCCATCTCAGCATGCCCAGGCATAGACACAACGGTGACATCGCCTTCGTCTCCATGATGTCTGCCTTTGTACCTGCTCACTGGCTGGTCTCACAGACAGTGGGGGACGGGGCGGGAGGACATCACAAATGGAAGTTCTGGCAGTGCTAAGAAAACTGGGGTTTGTCCATTGAAGTGTCTTCTTGCTTCAGCCCCGATGCAGGTGCCCGGTCCCCAAGGGCCATCAAGTGGAAACTTGACTTTCCCAAGGCCGGAGGTGCAAGCTTCACAAGCACCGCCACAGTCCAATACCCAGGTGGCCAATTCTGTGCCAGGGCAGCCGGACCAGCAGTTGGCTTGTGGTGACTGCAGAGCCAGGCTCCGCCCCTCCCCTGCCATCAGGAGACTGGCAGCCACGATGGTTTCTGGGAGCCAACGGCCGCTCTTCCAAGGTGAGAGGTGCGGGGGGAGTAGGAAGCTCTAGTCACAGGGCTGTGGGCGGGGGCAGCAATGGGGCCTCTTGCAGGCATGCTTTGCCCAGCTCCAAACTCACAACGCTCCAGCTCCAAAGAGCTTGGGGCTGAGGGTCAGCTCTGTCTGCCCAGGTGCCGGGGTTGCAGCCTCCTGGCTGTTTACTGACCAAGTTATTCATCATCTCATGTATGTCCCCCTCGGACCCTTCATCTGAAACCATTGAAAATGGGATCTCCATCCCATCAATGCTGGGAGCATGAAGCTACATAATTTCCAGGGGCCCGAGTGAGCAAAATGGCTTGAGAACATCGGTGAATCTGTAATGCGTAATTCTTGTGTCTTTGTGGTGTCTGAACACTTGGAAAATGGTTCCGTGGCATTGTTTCACGTGTGCTAGAGCCGTTCTTAACTGGCTCCGCTTTCGCTGGACCCCATCTTCCCGGACTCTCTCAGCAAGGCTTGTGGGCCAGTGTTTTCTCTCCTTCAACATCCATCAGGCAGCCAATATTCCCTGTTAGGCGCTCACAGTAACAGTGGAAATACTGGCCCCACGACAGTTTCCCATGCATTTGCCTGGTTTCCCTTTTCTGCAACTATAAGGGGCCAGTTTCCTAAAGTGCACACTCCGTTCTCCAATACTTCATCTAGTTCCTCTTGTCCCCCCTCATCTCCACGAGCACGTCCCCAGCTTCTTTGTCATCAGGATCCGCGTCAGCTCAGATTTCATGAAGACCGAGCGTTTCAGCATTCCCCTGGGTTGTGTCGTCTTTACCGTCCCACCCTTGGTGTCCCCTCCTGGAGCCTGGGTCTCCTCCTTCAGGCGCCGACTTCATCTGTGAAAAGAGGAGACACAGGTCCCAAGTGAGGTGACGAGGGCGCAGCCCTGTCGCCCCGTGGAGATGCTCCAGAGGACGCCTCAGTGGGAGTTCAGGGAAGCACAGCCCTGACAGTTGGCTGAGGACAGTTGGTTCTTACTGTCTTCTCCCTCTTGCCTCTCTGCCACTTCTCCCTGACTCCCGTGGTCCCGGCCCAGACTCTCCTGCTGGCTCAGTCCCTCTCTGTGGCTCACCTTCCACACAGGCCTCAGCAGGAAACATGGCTCCATGCCAGACTTTTGTCCAAGGAGGGTTTCTTAGTCCATTCAGGCTGTGATAACAAAACTGCCATAGACCAGGTGACTTAGAGCAGAGATTTGTGTCTCCCGTTCTGGAGGCTGAGTAGAACCAAAATCAAACAGTGGCACATTGGGCACCTGGTGGTACCTCCTTCCTGGTGATGTGTGGCCGCCTTCTTGCTCTGTCCTCACAGGGTGGAGGGGTGAGGGAGCTCTGTGGGGTCACTTTCATAGGGCACAGATCCCTTTCTTGGGGGGATCTGCCTCCCATAGGCCCACCCCACCCAGCATCACATTGCGAATTGGGTTTCCACAGATGAATTTGGGGGAAGACAAACTATCACTCTGGGGCAGGTGGTTTTACTCTGTTTGATTCTCAGCCTGATCTGCCCTGTAATTCTTCCCTGGTGCTTAAAAGGTCACCTGTTTCTTGCCACAACTCTTCTCATCCTTCTCAAATTTGTCTATATTTTCCACTTGCAACTGACCGAAGAGTGTTTAGAACTTTATGCTCGATGTCCCCCAACCCTTAACTGCCCATTTACTCAATTAGATAAGAATGTGCTTATAGACACACATATTTATGTCTTATGTCACACACATTACATATATTCGGTGTGTATGCTCTGCATAGTGTACATATATGAAATATATCAAATATTGGGGTGTGTTCTGTAAATTCTCCAGCTTTGGTTTCCTGGTGACTCTCAAAAGGCTTGCCTTCAACTTTGACTCCTCCCTTGAATAGGACAGTCTCTTTTGAGCACCATCTCCTGGCCTTTGTCTGTTCTTTGTCAGAACTGTGTGTTTTGACCAATTCTACTTTTCTCAATTTCACTTTTGGCGCTGGGGGCATGTTGCCCTCCTCGTGCTCTTATCCTTACAGGGTAGCGTGAGAGAGGTCAACAACAGAGGCTGTGATCAAAGCGTGTCCCTCGGCGCCCCTCACACGTGAACTTCCCGATGGCCTTTCTCGTCCTGCCCACCGTCCTTATTCGATGTCAGCGTAGGTAGAGGATTTGGTCACAGGAAGATCATGACTAACAGTGTATCCTGTTGATGTGCTTTTATTTTCAGAGCAGGGTTTGGAAGCTTCCATGGGTGTGAAGAACCCTCCCAAGCTGGAGGGTGACGCTGCTGAGGGCTCGGTGGCCAACCAGTGTGCAGGTCAAGTCTTTGGCCACGTTAATGCCCTGGTGGTGATGAAACAGAAGATGATCAAGAGAAAAGTGCAGTTCGGCGAGGGCAGACTCGCGTGCAGATTCCGTGGCCTTCAAGCTTAGGGCACAGAGGTAATGGCGTCCGTGGCTCTTGGGGTATGGATTCCTGTTGCTCTGTTAGATTATAGCTCCGCCCACACCCCAAACTGTTTTTCTCTTCCTCCTTTGGTCCCTCCCCCAGCTGCCGCTGCCTCTGCCTGGTCCTGCCTCTGTCTGGTCCTGCCTCTGTTTGCCACAGGGGACTGCCACCTTGGGGGCCCTCCCATCTCCATCAGCTGTGCCATGTGAGCTGTGCTGTGTCCCCACGGGGGCTGTCCTGGGATTCCCTCTCCCATGCCCTCACGGCCGCGGAGAATTAGGCCCCATGGCCCCCCTCAGCAGACCAGCATCATTTACACGTGTCACGAAACACATGGCACTTTGGCACAAGGCACCCACTTTCGTGACTTCTTTGACTTCCTTCCTTGCTTCCCCAGCTCCATGACCTCTTTCTCCCAGAGCATTGTCTTTTTTTTTTTTTTTTCTTAATTTTTGTTTTAAAGTTATTTATTTTGAGAGAGACAGGGACAGCACGAGTCGGGGAGGGGCAATGAGAGTGGGAGGGAATCCCAAGCAGGCTCCAGGCTCTGACCTGACAGCACAGAGCCAGATGCAGGGCTTGAACCCTCAAACTGTGGGCTCGTGGCCTGAGCCAAAACCAAGAGTCAGATGCTTAACCGACTGAACCACCTAGATGCCCCATCAAGAACATCGTCTTAATGTCTCTTGCACATGGCTTCTCCTCTGGGGTGTTTCCGGGAACACGACCTAGGACGACACTTACCCCTCAGCTTCTCCATGTGAATAAGAAGTGTTAAAACTGAGGAGAAAGAGCACCCCGACAAAAACTACACGACCACATGGGTCACCTCTGGGACTGCCACACGGCCTGCCTGGGGTCAGGTTTGTCCTCAGCCCCAGGTGAGCAGGCCTGTGATAATGTGTTTTGGGGTTTCCAGGACTCAGTGTCCATACCTTGGGACCTCAAGAGAGCTGGCATCAGGTGGACACAGACATGGCACTCTACAGGGACACTGGCCAAACACAGATGCAGAGGCCAGGTTTCCAACCTGCACAGGCATGAGATGTTCAGGCATCCACCTGTCTTCCCTTTTCACTGCCGTTACCGTGTTTACATGCTCAGCTGGTTCATAAAAGGATCCACCGAAAGGAACTGAGTTGAGTCTCCGGCCAGAGCACATTCGCGAGCATTGACTGAATTAACTTTGGGCAGCTGTGTGAAGTCCCCGCGAGATCCAGGGGAACACGAGACAATCTGTGCCTCATACAAGTCCAGCTGAGAACGGGGATTCATGGGAGGGTGTCCGAAGGAAGACCAAAATCTTGAGGGCCGGTATCGTCATGGTGGCAGAGATGAGGACAAGAACACCGTGGTCTGAAACAGAGTAGCTTAGCTAATAGTTCTAAATCACGCTGTCGTGAAAGAAACACTGACTGAGCTTTGAACTCACGTGAATGCCGCCACCCAATACCTTGAGATTTTTATTTCAACATTCTGGGCTGGGGTGTGGGTAACGGGAGATGTTTTAAAGCTCTGCTGGTATGCACCTAGGAATCAGAAGGACTGTGGATCTATAGGATGTTCATAAGCCATATAGAAGGATCCCGTGTGTGTGTCACTCATTTTGTGGACAAGCGGAGTATCAGCCCCTGATGGAGTTGACATTCCTCCCTCAATAGAGCCCAGAGAAAGAAGAGGACAAAGACACATGAATGAATTCGATGAATACTCCCTCTTCTGGATCCAAGTGTCTCACAATTTTTATACTATAGGATGCAGTAAGAAAGAAATGTTGCCTAGAAACCCAGTGTAAGAACAACACTCCCTTCCCTGATTACCAGTAATGGAATTCAGGGCTCTTTTTCCTCCTCGTGCAATGAAAATCACGGTTGACTCTTCACTAAATGCGTTTCCCAGCCTCCTGACAGGTGCACTGCAGATGGAAAGGAAATGTTTTAATCAAATTTTCTCCTCATATAAAACCTCAGTAAAGAAGCTTAGGTCTGCCTCTGCCCTTTGCAGGCCCTCGTTTACATAAGTGTCAACACCGAGAGACTCTCTCCTCAGGGACAGTTTGGGAAACGTGCGAGGAGAACCTAGACGACTAAAAGGAAGGCTCTTCCGTTTTCTCTGCGGAGTTCCGAGTGTCTCCACTGAGAATATTCCTAGACGTTCCCTCAGGTGTATCCTGGCGTGAGGTGCCCTGCAGGGGCTGTTGGGGTCCCTGAGCAAAAAGGGGTGAGGCCCTGGGTACACTCCCCGCTCTTTTCGTCATTCCCCTTGGAGTTTCTCCCTTTGGGGTTCTTTTCAGCCCCTTTGGGGCAGGATTTCTGTGCAAAGCCTTAATTCCGTCCAGCCAAGCGGCCAACAGCGTCTACTGCCTACCCGCACCCCCGTATCGGAGGCTTTCGTCTCCCGACCCCCACATGGATGGGAAGGGCCCGAAGCCTGGGTTTCAGTTCCAGGGTGTCAGGCACAGGTCACACGGCTACAGGTGGTCCTTATCAGCCCCTTGGCCCACGGTTCCTCATCTGCACACGGCAGGACTGAACTGGGACATAGTCTGAGGCCCCTGTTGCATCTCACATCCTGGGGCTCGTTCCATAGCCTGGCCTCCCCCTTCAGAAGATCAGGGCAGGGTGAGAAGGGGTGTGTTTGTCTGTAGAGGGCCCCCTCCTTCCTTCAGCAGTCTGTTTCTGAACGTGTGTGTCGGGGGCTAAGCACATCCCTCCGTGGGAGACATGAGAAAGCCATCACTTTGCTTCTGATGAAGGGGGTTCCAGGGTGAGGTGGCTGCTGAGGGAGGGATGGTCGGGACCTGGCAACAGCTCAGGGCAGCCTTGAGCTGGGATGCCACCAGGTGCCTGCTGCGGGGAGCAGAGGGGTCCCTGCATCCTACAGTGTAGGCTGGATGCAATTGAGGGGGCTATTGCTTCAGACTTGTGGCTCTCACTCTCCCCCTCAGCCTGCCTGCAGACCCCCCTTCAGCTCCTTCTCTGCACGGGGGCTCAGCTCGCCCCTGGCCTCTGTCACCACGGAGCCATCCCTCCAGGCTCAGCCGTCAGCAGGACCTGAACAAAACTCACATTTGATTCCTCTCTCTCTCTCACTCTCTGTCTCAGATACCAAGGACTCCAGGAACTAAGAAAAGATACTCCTCATTGAAACGAAACCCCATCATAAAACCCCATCATTCTCCACTTGCTGAAAAGAACTCTAAAGCAGCAAATCAAGCTAAAGCCCAAACAGAACATGCGAGGGATCCTTTGCTGAGAATCGACATCTCGATCACAAGCCACTCTCTGGGATTTTTACTCCAAAAGTCTGGTTTGATGAGAGGAACTCTCGCTCTTCTGACTCCAGTCGTGATAAGTCGCCGAGGCAACCAATGCCCAGACCACACGCCCTTGTGAGACACCTTCGGTCTGGCTCCTCTCCATTCCATCCTGCGGATAAGCGGAGGCTGGAGCAACGTGGCAATAGACCCCATGTCAACCTGGACATTCTGGGCCACCGGCTGGGCTGTGCCAGGAGCAGACAGCATTAACTACGCAGCGTTCTTGCTGAAGAGGCTTAGCCTGAATCTGAGCACGAGGTAGGGATCAGACAACTGCAGAATTTCGACCATCGAACAAGACATCGGGCCTGTCTTTCTTCAAACAGCCAGTGTCCACAGCACAAATAAGACGACAAAAAGGAGAAGAGATATCTTGGGTTCCAAAGGACTCAGAAGATTGTGCTATCGTAATTGTGTAGTCCTTTCGAACCCCAAACATCTCCTCACCTTTCTGTGGCTGTCTCTGGTGGTGGTGACGCTTCCTTGTCTGTAGGGGACAGGCCAGATGTCTGGCTTGATGGTCTACATCCTGAAGGTGTCTGATCACTTCCTCCTGATTAAATTCAGGCTAACCCTTTTCCCGGGGCGTTCCCTAGTTAATGCTGTGTGTGTCCCAGCTCCGCCCACCCAGAGACCCAGAGCGTCCAGTCTGCCATCACCATCATTGTGAGAGCAGCAGTGGTTGCCTTCTATGGGGGGCCTATCAGATCGTTCATGGTCTTCTGTTTGGGTGTGACATCTGAGAATGTGCGAAGATGCTCTCTGTAAAGTCTGTCTCTACAATGTTACCATCTTTTAGTGATCCCTGCAGTGTGTCACAACCGTATCTGTTTGTATGTTGGAAAAACTCTAGTTGTATCATCCTTGTGTATGTGTATTTGCTGGCATTGTGCTGTGGAAAAGAACACTCCCTCCCCGTTCTATATCATTAAAGTGTTTATTTTGACAATCACTGGGGACTGGTGAATTATGTTTCCTTCAGGGCTCCAATCCATCACCATCATGATGTAAATGTTCTTGGTTCTCTTCTGGTATTTACTGCTGAGTCTCTGTATCTTTTAGGCTATATTTCCCCTACGGGCAAGAGTACATATGTGTGTCTGAATGTGCACCTGTTGTTTAGAAAGGTTGTATATGTAGGGCTGAACACTGCATCACAAGTGCGGGACATGTTTGGTTCTGTATTAACTTGTGAACCTTGTCACATCGCCATTCTAAGATTTAAACGACCTCAGGGTGACTGGGTGGCTCAGCAGGTTGAGGGTCCAACTTTGGCTCAGGTCATGGCCTAGCGGTTCATGAGTTTGAGCCCCGCATCGAGCTCTCTGCTGTCAGCACAGAACCACCTTCAGACTCTCCGTCCTCCCCTCTGTCTGCCCTTCTCCCGCTTGCATGCTCTCTCTCTTAAAAATAAATAACCACAGGGTCACCTGGGTGGCTCAACTGGTTGAGCGTCCGACTTCAGCTCAAGTCATGATCTCACGGTTCGTGAATTCGAGCCCCGCATCGGCCTCTGTGCTGACAGCTCAGAGCCTGGAGCCCGCTTCAGATTCTGTCTCCCTCTCTCTCTCTGCCTTGCCCCCACACTCACACTGTCTCTCTCTCTCTGTCTCTCTCTCTCTCTCTCAAAAATAAATGAAAACAACACTTAAGTTTTAACTGATCTCCCAACCTCAGACTTCTGACATTATTCTATTTTCTCTTCTGTCTCCACCTGCCACTTCTTATAGGATTGTTTCCGCCCGGTGAAACGGATGCCATTTACATCCTATTTCTCCCACTGGTTCCACTCCCAGACTTTTGTCTCAGATCTACAATGAAGTGTATTCAGTGACGATCAGTTGTACAAAAGTCAAAACTTCCCCAGTCATCTCTTATTGGGCAGAGTTCGTCTTTAAATGACTCCTAGTGACGGAATCAGGACTCCCTGAGTGTTGCATATTTAGTACTCTTTTTCTACTGCCTTTGTACATGGACATCTTAGGTGAATAGAAAGTGCTTGTACAATGAGTTTTTGCTGCGGTTTTAAAATATATGGCCTTGCTTTGTAGGTTTGGTGGGCATGTAGACGATAGATTGATTTTTCTCTCCCTGGGATATAAATTGGCTTCTTTTGGTGGTGGGGAAGGTGTATGCAGCATCAGAGGTTTTCTCCTTTTTATGGAAAATCTATTAGTTCTAGGGGTGCCTGGGTGGCTCAGTCCAGTTAAGCGTCCACCTTCAGCTCAGGTCATGATCTCACGGTTCGTGAGTTCAAACCTCAAGGTGGGGTATCTACTGCCAGCACAGGGCCCACTTAGCACAGAGAGCCCACTTCATATCCTGTGTCCCCCTCTCTCTTCTTACTCGACACATCTCCAAAGGCAAGGGAAATACAGGCAGAAATGAACTATTGGGACCTCATCAAGATGAAACGCTTCTGCACTGCAAAGGAAACAATCATCAAAACTGAAAGGCTACCGATGAAGTGGGAGAAGATATTTGCAAATGATAGATCGGATAACGGGGCTGGTATCCAAAATCTATAAAGAACTTACCAAACGCAACACCCCAAAAAACAAAAAATCCAGTGAGGAAATGGGCAGAAGACACGAATAGACACTTTTCCAAAGAAGACATCCAGGTGGCTAACAGACACATGAAAAGATGCTCCACATTGCTCATCATCAGGGAAATACAAATCAAAACCACACTGAGATACCACCTCACGCCAGTCAGAGTGGCTAAAATGAACAACTCAGTAAACAACAGATGCTGGCGAGGATGTGGAGAATCGGGACCCCTCTTGCAGTGTTGGTAGGAATGCAAACCGGTGCAGCCGTTCTGGCAAACAGTGTGGAGGTTCCTCAAAAAGTTAAAAATAGAACTACCCTATGACCCAGCAAGAGCACTACTAGGCATTTATCCAAAGGATACAGGAGTGCTGATGCAGAGGGCCACGTATACCCCAATGTTTACAGCAGTGCTTTCAATAATAGCCAACTTATGGAAAGAGCCTAAATCCGTCCATCCACTGACGAACGGATAGAGAAGATGTGGGTTATGTATACAATGGAACACTACTTGACAATGAGAAAGAACGAAATCCTGCCATTTGCAACAATGTGGACGTTAAGTGAAATAAGTGTCACAGAAAGACAGATACCGTATGTTTTCACTCACATGTGGAACTGAAGAAACTTAACAGAAGACCATGGGGGAAGGGAAGGGGAAAACATAGTTTCAAACAGTCAGGGAGGCAAACCAGAAGAGACTCTTAAATACAGAGAACAACTGAGGGTTGATGGTGGGAGTCAGGGAGAGGGGAAATTTCGTGATGAGCACTGAGGAGGGCACTTGTTGGGTTGAGCACTGGTGTTGTATGTTAAGCGATGAATCATGGGAATCCAGTCCCGAAGCCCAGAGCACACTGTTTACACTGTATGTTAGCTAACTTGACAATAAAGTATATTTGGAAAACAAAACAAAAAAAAGAATGAGGCAGATGGTAAAAATGCTGACAGCAGAGGACCGAGCAGAGCTAATACGTGCTGAGTATTTACTCCCTGCCAGGCACTGGGCTCAGTGCTTCACCTGCACCTCTGCTGTAACACCGGGGACGACTCGTGTAGGAGAAACTCCCATTGGCCCCATTTTGAAATGAGACACTGAGCCACAGAAAAGAAAATTCAAGACACTCAGGCAAAGTCACACTGTAACTCAGCCAGGCTCGCTCCTACAGCTTGTGAGCCCAGAGTGCTCTCTTTCTTGACCTCTAGGTTAGGGATTTCCAGGGAGAAAGAACAAGGCCAGCCTCTGATGCCCTGAATGGCCCTGCTGACATCCCGGCCTGGCTGTTTTGTTCTCATGCTGGGAATAAACAGTCTCAGATACAGGATCTCAACCTCAAAGAGACTCTGAACCCTGAGACAATGGGACACAACAAGACTACCTGATTATTCCAAGCAGGCCCCACAAACACCAGGTCACCGTGCAAACTACAACGCCCCAAACACCCTCCTCTTTTCGTAAGGAAATGACTGCTGACTCTCACCGCAGTCAAGAAGGGCCAGTGCAGACTACCAGTGTTCGAGGTAGAGCAGACCCTGCTTCCTTCCAGCCTCCCCGCCATCAACCAACCACAGCCCGAATCCTGTCATGGTGGTTCTTTCTACCACTCTCTTACTGAGACCGTGGGGTGTGATCTTTCTGGCTGCAATGATTATATAAACCCCCACCTGTTTCATGGGATGTACGTTTCTGCTGATTTGGCTGAAGAGAAATCCGAAATTTCTCCTAAGGTTACGTTTCTCCTAAGATTATTCCAGGGGAGACAGGGAACAATTTTTCAATCGTGGTGTGGCAGATTTCCCCAAGGTCGATGTACCTCCTCAAGGTAAGAGTGCTCACTGTACTTGATATTCTCTTATCTCTGCTCCTTTCCTAATATGGGAAATTAACATTTACTAAGGGATAGAGAGTTACGATATATGGGCTTTCTCCTGTGTGGGATTTAATGAGAGCTGTCATCATCCTGAACTTGTAGGGAACTGAGGACAAGGACCACAAGGTAGCAGGGAAAGGTGGCTCTGGGCTTTGGGAGTCACAAATGGGCACGCGCAAAAAGAACAATACGTGATTTTGGAAGACGTGTCAGCAAGAAATGTGGCCATAACGGCCACTACGTATTTAATCCATGATCCACCAGTCGCTTTGCTCACAGAGTATCCCTGTTTATCTTGGCCATGATGAGTGTTTTAAGAACAGTCAGAGAATTGCATCAGAGCACATCCATCTGAAAAGGACACACATAAAATACTGCATTGCCAAATCAGACCCACCAAACCACAAATCTTCTCTGGTATCAAGTTTGATGTACATTTTCGAGGATAAAATTAACTGTGTGAGGCACAAGCAAAGCAACAAGAAATCTCGGACAACCAACACTAACTGCAAGAAACTTCTTCCCACCTTAGGACGTGTTCTGGCCCCGAGTTAACATACGTGCTCTCTCAGTGCTGTATGAAGTCGTCACTTGTACCCAATGAATCTGGTTGAAGTCGATGAACCTGGTAGAAGTCATCTGCTAGGCTGATACTCACATAACTGATGCGACAGTTTCCAGGAAACTAAGCTACATAAATCCACGGGCATATGTTTGAGTCCCTACAGGGTTCTGCTCACACGAGATCCCTGCCACTTACAGGCATGTCGTAGGTAAGGACTCTCCCTACAGTGTGTTTGCAAGAGGTTCCTCAGTCGATGTTTATGCGGAAAGTTGACTGGGGGTACCTTTCTTTCTCTCCAGGCCAGCGTCACTGAAGGAACTGAGCAACTGCAAGGAACCCAGTTCCTGTTCTTCTGTCCAAATTGTCTGGGTGGAGTTTTTAGGCTGAGCTTATAAATCAGCAGGAATCCAATTTTCTTCCTCCGAGAAGAGATACAATGGTTTCTCCCAGCATTGCTCATTGGGCAGTGCAAGTTTGCAGAGAGAGAGAGAGAGAGCGAGCGAGAGATATCGCCAGGCATGTTACTTTAGCAATGCCATGGTCCTCCCACATTGTCCATCCCACTCATGACAATGTCTGGTTTAAGCATCCTCTGTCCATTTCCCTTTATTACCTGCTTAACCTACATCCTTCCCCCAGTGAGGGAGCCAGCTCAGAGGGTCTGCTTAACCTAGACTAGAGGTGGGGCCAAGGAGAAGTGTGCCTGTGGCTAGAATGGGCTGCCTTCAGAAGGAGCCATAACATGGCTACAAGCAGTTAGAAACCAGCCTAAAATACCGTTAGGAATAAGCAGGGCCAAACGCAATGGTATGGATTTTATATTTTGTATTGATAGCAACTTTCTTGTACAAATACATTTAGACTTACTCACGGGAGCAGGGCGTCAGACAAAATGAAAGAAAACTGTGTCAAGTGTGAAAGATACTAAGTTACCAAAGTAACATTGAGTTGTAGAATTGGTTTTTATCCTTTAGCCCCTCATTTCCACACTCAGAACCTAGAAAACTTTCTTCACTGCCCATGGAATTCAGTGTGGACACAACAATTTAAACTATTAACCCAAACTGTCCATTTTTTTTTCCATAAACCTTGTTGAATACCAGGTATTCAAATGCCCACTCCCATGTTCAGTGAGACTAGTGAGGGCGGTAAGTAATGTGGTATATCCAGGTAATATTCTGTTTCTTGGCCTACTTCTGTACTCCGCGTGTCAACTGTTGTCCGCCAGGGGACCTCTGGCCACACACGGGAAACCCAACAAACTTAAAAGTGTAGGGTCTCTGCGTTGATCTTGAGGAATGTCAGTCAACATGTAAGATTCTCTCAGGGCTCAGAATGGCTCTGCAAGAACAAAGGTAGTTGCCCCATCCTTTCCTCAGGGAGAGTACCTCCAGATTTCCTGATTCAGGCACCTTATGACGGCCAAGCACATACCACGATTTCCACGTTAGGCAAAATGTTTACAGATGTGTGAAATGCCTTCCATATGCTCCAATCCCTGTGTGCATGTTTCCTGAGTTCCTGTTGTGTGAGAGTCCCCTTTCCCCCAACCCACGGGGACGCTGTGGGAACCCAACCAAATCCCCTTGTGATTCTTTTTGTCTTTTCCATATAATCCCCTCCTTTCAGAGTGTTTTTTTTTTTTTTTTTTAATGGTTCTTATTTATTTTTTGAAAGAGAGAGTGTGCGCAGTGCAGAGAGGGAGACACATGATGCAAAGCAGGCTCCAGGCTCAGAGCTGTCAGCCCAGAGCAGGAGGTGGGTCTTAAACTCAGGAACCCTGAGATCATGACCTGGGCCAAAGTTGGACGCTCAACCACTCAGCTACCCAGGCAGCCCTGGAGTGATTTTCTTTTTTCTTTTTTTTCCCCAAAGACACCTCTGAGTAGCACTGGCCTTAGGCCCCTGTGAGCTCCCTTGTACTTGCTGGCAGGAAATGGGGAGGTCAGGCAATGGTTGACCACTGCAGCCCCACTTCCCTCCCCTCCTGCAGAGAAAGCACTGAGGCCATCACTAAGAAATGCGAACCCGTGGGGCGCCTAGGAGGCTCCGTCGGTGAAGCATCTGACTTGGGCTCAAGCTCATAACCCAGCTCAGGTCAGGTCCTGAGCTCCCACTTCCAGTCCTGGTGCCTCATGTGTGGCGAGAGCTCAGAGCCACCCCGCCGTTTTTTAAAAAGCAAAACCCTCAAAAGCCTCAGGTCAGGTCCTGAGCTCCCACTTCCAGTCCTGGTGCCTCATGTGTGGCGAGAGCTCAGAGCCACCCCGCCGTTTTTTAAAAAGCAAAACCCTCAAAAGCCTTTGTATCAGGATCAGGGTGACCGGAATGAGAATTACTTGGGAACAGTTCGAACTCCCCAAGGGACATTGCTCCCACCGCCCAACCTGAGGGACAACCAACCACACACGAGACGAATACGAAAGCTAGCACAAGCAAAGAACTGCCGAAAAGAACAGCAATTTGCTCCGCTGTGCAAAACGCACTCTAAGGTAAGAAAAGAAAAGAGAACAAGGCAACGAAGCACTCAGACACATCTGTCTTTGAAAGACCGCTGACCAGGGGAGAGCGCGAACGCAGTCCCCCACTACCACAAATTATGCAGTCGAGTTTCCCACATTTGGGGAAATCGCAGGGGTCAGCACACCCGCAGTGCAATGGGCAAGCCTCGCCCTGGGAAAACCACCTTCCTGATCATGGTGTCTCCCCTGCCAGGTAAGTATGACTTCCTCCCCCTCCGCCCCAACCCAGCCTCACACGCACCACACTGTACACACACGGTCACTGGCCTCCCCGCACCCCAAAACCCTCCGCACCCACTCCCGTCTCAACCATCCTCACCCCACACACGTCGTCCTCAGACAAGCCGAGCCACAGCTCGGGCGCTTCCACAGCCGGGGGAATTCTACCGCCCGCTGGAATCCTACCGCGCCCACCGCGGCCTCATTTACATAAGGCCACGCCCCGGTCAGGACGCAACGGCCCCGCCTTACTCTCCGCCCCTCCCCGCGCCACCGGGCTCCACGCGCACGCGGTCTCCCTGCCCCCAGTTCCCCTCCCGCCGGGATCTCAGCGCTGAGGCTTCTCCTCTTCCTCCCGCCCCCCGCCTCCTTCCTCTCCTTGCGGGTCTCCTCCGTCTTCTCCCCTCCACACTGATTTGCTTCCCGTTCGTCTTCCCTCTCCATGCAGCTCCCGCATCGCCCCCTGCGCCCGTCGTGGCGCCCACGCGGCGGTCAGCACCCGGCCGACTGCGCCCGCCTGAGAGGAACACGAGGGAGGACGTCCCCCAGCCGGAGAAGCGCCCACACACCTCTCTCGCTCGCTGTCTCTCTCTCTCTCTCTCTCTCTGCACAGAGCCCGGTTTGAAGGAGACACAGTGCGATGGCTCCACCTGAGGGGCTCAGCCGCCAAGCCAGTCCCCCCGCACCAGGGCTGGACACCAGCGCGGGGCTACCGAACGTCTGGCAGCTTGGGGCGCGCGAACCCACACCTGTCGTTTGAGAACTGCCTCGTGCCTGCTGCTTTACAGGTGCGTTCGCGGGGCGGGGCGGGGCGGGGCGGGGCCGCGGCGCCCCCTGGTGGACGCCCGGGGGGGCGCACCAGGATCCCGGGGTTGAGGCGGGGGCGGGTCCACGGAAACCTGCCTTGAGCTCACTTAGACCCTCCCCCCACTGCCAGAGGTCACAGCAGGGGTTAGTGGGGGCCCGGGCGCCCCACTCTGCCTCTGCCGTCCCTTCCTCCCCCCCTGCGCGCTTCCCCTTGGAGGAGATTTCCGCCAGCAAAGTCCCCCTTCCGTGGGGAAAAGCCAGGTCTGGAAAACCAAGCAGCACCTACTCGGAAGAGACTAGTCCTGGGGCAATTTCCTGGTCCTGTCCCTCGCGTTCTGGTTTCTGATTTGCCTTTGTCTCCCTTGGGCCTTGACGTGTGCTTGACTTTTACTAGACTGCTGAAATTAGAAGAGACTTGGGGGTGGGGGCGGGCGTCCGACATTAGTTGTCACCTGAGTCAATAGTGTGGTGGTCCGCGGAATGATGCCCCCTGCCTGGGAGGTCCCCAGCCTCATCCCGGATCCTGTGAAAATGATCCATCACACAGCAAAGGGGCCTCTGCGAAGGTGCTTAGGTCAAGGACCCTGAGATGGGGAGATCGTCCTGGAATATCCGGGCGGCCCCCTGGAATTACAGGGGTGCCTTCAACCTGGAGGAGGCAGAGGAGGAGATGTCTCCCTGCTGTAGCTGGTGGTGCGGAACATGGAGACAGAGGAAACCAGGGCGGGTAGGACACAGGCGCTCCCTTGCCAAAACCTCCCGACTGCACTGTAGTGAGGTTTCCCTGGATTAAATTGCTCAGTCTCCCTGAGCCTCCAGAAGGGGCGGTGGCCCTGTTGACATCTCCATCTGAGTCTGGTGAGATCCTTTTTGGGACTTTTCACCCACAGAACTGTCAGGTAACAAACGTGTGTCCTTTTAAGCCTCTAAGTTCGCGGTGAGTCGGTACCCCGGTACCCCGGCGACAGACAACCCATGTCAGGTGTCTGGCTCATCACGTCAGCGGTAGTTAGATCTGCGGGATGGAATCAATTCTGTATAACTGCTGCAGGTCGTGAGTCTTAGGTGGTGAGGCCAAGTGCTACTTTTCCACCGTGAAGTGTTAGGTTAGGTACCTGCCGATATGAGGTGCGCCGGGAGTGAAAGGCTCGGAAAGAATTCTCGGGGCACCTGGGTGGCTCTGTGGCTTCAGCATCTGACTCTTGCTCTTGGCTCAGGTCCTGATCTCACAGGTTTGTGAGACTGAGCTCAGAGTCAGGCTTTGTGCTGACAGCAGGGAGACTGTTGGGGATTTTCTCTCTCTCTCTCCCTGTATTTCTCTCAAAATAAATAAACTAAAAAAAAAAAAAAAACCCAAAAAACAAAGACTTCGTGAGACGTTCTCGGTGCAAAAAGGTGTTTATAAAAAGCATGAGGACAGGACAGGGGGACAGGAAGAGCTGCACTGGGATTGTGAGGTGTGACTGGTTATAAAGTTTTAATTTGGGGGTGGGGGAGGATGGGGGCATAGAGCCAAATGAAGTTTCCGTCAGGAGTTCCATATGTTCCTGAAGGCTTACAGGACCCTGGAGGTCTGGTTAGCCTCAAGCTGAGGTTGGTTTTTGCGTCCAGCAGAGCGTTAACATTAAGGCAGTTGTGAGTTCCTTGAGGCGGTCCTGTGTCAGCTATTGACCAGTGGGCTGCAAGGTGTAAGGAAATTGAATTGCATCTACATTTCTTTTGCCTTTCTTCACCTCATCACCCGCCATCCTTTTTCTTTCCCTTCTTTTCTGTAACATTCAAAGTCTGTTCCCTGCACACAGGCTCAGCACGTTCTTATGCAAAGTGGAAGCCACTGGTGGTCACACAGATTGGTTGTTCACTTTTCAAGAGTGGGCTGTGCTCCTTTCCCAAGGAGGGCAAGGACATAACTTACAAAAGGAAAAATACGGGAGAAGCCCCTCCTCTCACAGCTGCGTTTCTGTTGCGCGAGTTCTCTTAAGGCACAGAGCTACTTTTCAGCATGTCACAGAGAGTGAACATGCAAGCGTGGCGTTTACGGCTCTCCCCCAAAAGTGATCTGTGACTGGATCCCGAGCAGACCTGAGCTTTATAGGGTGTCATAGGCTGTTGCTTTCCTAAATGTCACGGACATAAAACAAACTTTGTGGAAGCCCCGAGTTCTCATGAGTACTGATTCTGCGACCAGGCCCGGCAGCACAGGGACGGGGGAGGAATTGTCCGGATCCTGGAATAATCACGGGGCAGCACAGCCTTGCTCTGGGCTTCTGTGTCCTACTTGTTTACAGACTTGTCATCCGTTCTGCAGATTGGGCCAGCGAGTTGCTCTGTTGACAGCCAAAGGCACTCATGGAAAGACTTAAACAACCAAGTGTGACAGCACACGTGGGGTCACTCCGTCTACCATGAAAGTAGGACCCGTGTCTGCCTCAGGTGTGAGTCTTTGGATGGATCTATTTGTTACTGGAGGTGGTGGGGAGGATGGTGTTTGAGGGTTTTGTGGTTGCTGCTGTCTGTGTTGTTGAACTCTTTCTAGGAAATCATTGTGGAGCGATAGCTTTGTGTTCGTTCCTGGAAGGACATGACTAAGGACACTTGCCGAGGAATAGTTGCGGATCTGGGTGCCACATTTGTGGAAGGACTTCTACTCTTTGCAGTTAAAAAGATGCTCCCTTAAAGGAAACCAACTTTATTCATACCTTTGGGTCAATGTTAGAGAGCAGTATGTTGAAATTGGTCTGCAGCCCACTTGCATCAGAATCACCTGGGTTTGATGTAAGAAATGCAGATTCTGGGGCCTCACACCAACTACATCTCTTGGGGTTAGAGCCCAGGTGGTAGCTTCTGTGACCTCCATTGTTGACTCTAAGGCTTTCCCAACCTAAGAAACACTCTCTTTTAGTTTTAGATTGGGGATTCTTACACAATGATCAAAGAAGCCCAAACTTTTTCCTTTACTCTGAAGACTTCAAACACTAGACTGTGACCTTCTTAGGGAGAGTGTGACTTTGATCCTCTCTCACACTCAGCCTAGAGACGGTGCCCAGATCGGAAATAAAGCAGCTGAAGAAAAATGTTTGATTTCTTTATACACGTTTTACTTTCATAGCCACCAAAAAGACTGTGTTTCATTTCCTCTAATAGACTCTGTCCACCAGTTATGTTGCCCAAAACATATCGCTATCGCGACAGATAGAAATATCTATGGTACATTTATACACACAGACACGCGTTCTAAAGCACTGCGAAGACACAGACGAGGCTTTCACACAACTGGGGGCCTCTCAGGTAGGTGCCACTTAAGTATGATCACTGGGTTATCTTACAGAGGACTCTCCATGGGCTTGGTCTGGCCACGAGTCCCAGGTCCCCAGAGAGGACTTAGTTAAAAGGGGCAAGCGTAACTAGGCCGCGGTCATCACCACACTTTGGAGGCCATAAATGGAAATAGGAGGCGCCAGGCTAAGTGGGACATTGCACGTGGGAAGCCACCACTTTCGCCACGTGGATTCAAAGCACTCGGGTGCTGCAGTGTAGATGGACGCCCAGCCCATGCTGGCCGGGCTGAGCTGGCCCCGAGCAAGTGTACATCTGGGAGTAGTGCCGGCTGAGCCCCACTGTCCCTCAGGGCACCGCTGTCACTCGTGTGCTTTAGAACTGCTGAGGAGCTCCCGTGTGGGGACCACGCGTCCCATCTGTAGGGAGCAGGATCCTGTTTCCCCTGGGTGACCACGTGAGGACGGGCAGTGAAGCGAGAAGTGGCCGTTGCGAGTTCCCAGGCCAGTGTGGCATTTAGAAGCAGGGTCACAAGGCCCCGTACAAACCGTGCCTGTTCTGCTCAGGGCTAGGCCCAGGGCACCCTGGCTGGTGGTTCTCTTGATGGTGCTCCTTAACCGCAGGACAGGCTCTCTACCTTCCGCCCTCCTGCACTGGGCCACGCGTCTGGCTCCTCCTGCACCCTCCAACAGGTGTGCAGGAGTGGGGCCCAGGTCTCATCAGCAGGTGGGAGTTGCACCACGGCGGGGTGGGCCCATCCTTCTTGCTGCTTGAAGGATCTCTGCAGGCTCCTCTTCTTGCGTGACTCCTGGAAGGCAAGGGTCACAAGACTGGGGTGCCTGGCAGAGCCCTCAGGGACTTCACCTGGAGACAAAAGTGCAACAGAGTGAGTCCATTGTCAGGCCCTGCTGGTGGCTCCCTGAGCTGCAGTGAGCTCTGGGCGGTGGCAGGGCCATCGGCTCAGTGACAGCCTAGGGAAAGGGCTGCCGTCCTGAGGAACCTCTGGTGCCACCGGGTTAGAGGGAAAGCTTCCCACCACCTCGGGTGGTGATGGCCCTGCTCAGAGCCGCTGCCCGGATCCCACACTCCCTCTTTGGGACCCAGTTCACTCCCCAGTTCACTTGGAGCAAAATGATGGCTTCTGTGACCTCCCAGGAATAGAGGCACCTAGCATGAAACATGCATGTGTAGAAATAGCCTGTTGCAGGATGGATAGCACACGGTGCACCGTGTGCAGGGAAGTCCCCTGTGAAGTTCATGTCTAGCACTTAATGAGGAGAGGGAGGGGCAAGGCAGCTGGGAGCTTAGAGATCCCCTAAGTCTAGTGCCACCTCCTACAGAAGCAGGGTGGTAGACTCACAGAGACTGAGGGGCCAGCCAAAGCCACAGGGCTGGTTGGTGACAATCCCAGGATTAGAACCCAGCCCTGGGCCCTTTCCATTGTCTCTCGGAAGTGTGGAGGAAACTTCCATACAAGGGGAAGCCAGTGGGTATGTGGGGCTGTTGGGTTACCTTTGCTGGGACAGGAATAAGGCTTTACAGAGGCCATCTTGTAAGTGTTCTTCTAAAGAGGCTCAGGAAAGAAAGGAATTATCAGAGAAAAAAGGAAAGGGAATTAGCCAAAAAAGAAAAAAAAAAAAAAGGAGGGTGACGTCATGGCCCGACCCATTTTCACACTGTGGGATTAGCTTTCTCTCAGGTTATAGTTAGGGAACATTCCTAGGAATAGGCCCAATTGCTTCTGGCAAAGCTTTGAGGTCCAAGTGAAAGGTATAGTTTCTGATTTACAAGCCATTTCCTACACTTCACGTGTTTGGTGGGCGTATTTGCTAGGGAAGGTGTTAGTATTTTAAGTAAACCTACAGAATGTCTGCCATATAGATAAAATGTTTCCCTTCAAGTTCCATTTTTATTTATCATCAAATTCTCTTTTAGGTGGATAGGACCCAATGGTTTTCTTTGGGATGAGATATATCAAAGTCGAATTGCTGTCCTCAGAGGCTCAGGGCTAGGCCCAGGGCACCCTGGCTGGTGGTTCTCTTGATGGTGCTCCTTAACCGCAGGACAGGCTCTCTACCTTCCGCCCTCCTGCACTGGGCCACGCGTCTGGCTCCTCCTGCACCCTCCAACAGGTGTGCAGGAGTGGGGCCCAGGTCTCAATCAATTAGATGGCATCTTGGCTTTACTTTTCATGAGGTGGGAAGTGCTCCAGGAAACAGCAGAACGGGCCCCAGCACCCTCTCCCAGAAGCTCATTCAGAGGCGGACTCCCCTCTGACCTTGAGAATCAACTCACTTGCTTTCCTCGGACTCCTGACTTGGCCTACAGGAGGGAAGAAGTGGGGTGAGGAAACAAGAGGGTGACAATGTGACAGGGAACAGAGATGGCAGTGGAGGGGTTGGGAGGGGAGCTAGAAGGACACTTATTGAGGACCTGAGTCCTACAAGTGGATGGGAAATCTCCTGGAAGGTCAGAGCAGGTCAGGGATCACCTGCGGACTCTGAAGACACATGGAGATGGGTGTGGGCTGGGCTCTGTGGCTCTGACTGGTCAGTGTCCCCCTTACCTCCAAATTTGTCCTTGCCTTCTTCAACACGTCATGTGTCCTGGTCACTGAAACAACAAAACAGCCCAACAAGGCAGGGATCACCAGCTGGGCCCATACCTGCCTTGGGTGTGTGTTCTGAAGCGTATCCTTCTGGCCACTCAGCTCAGGGTCTCCTGCTGTCCCCACGTGCCCCTCCCTCCACATCCACAATCACTGGTGGCACGGGAGGTTTGGGGATGTCACATCAGTGTGCCCCCTCCCCAAGTCTGTATGGTCACCGTCTATCCACAGCACAAGTGGGTAGGCTGGAAGCCCCCCCACCCCAAATTCCTCTCCCGTCCCTCGGCTTGGGGGCACTCACACTGGCTGAAGATGAACCGCTCCATGGTCTCCTTCTGCTGGTTGGCGGTCTTCAGACGCTCAGCTGTGCTCTGAAGGAGATTCTCCTGTGCGGACAGTTTGGTTCTCAGTTCCAGAAGTTCCCTTTTCAGGGACTGTCCCTGAGAAAGAGAAACAGGCTGTCAGTGGTCAGAAGGCCTAAGCACCCCATGCTTTGTGGCTCTTGAAAATCGAAATTGGGATTCTATGATCTTCTCAATTATTTCTGGCCTGGGTTCCCTCCCTGAAAGCCTCTAAAACCCTCCAGCGGAGGCCCGCCTAGGGTGGTCTGGAACGGTAGGATTAGGAAGCCTCCCTGAAAACCTGGGAGCCCCACACAGAGGAGGCCTCCAGTCCTGTTGCTGAAGAGAACCTGACTCTGGGCAGTGCCAAAAGTCCTGGTGGTTGAACAAGAAAGAACCCACGTTTGGTGCTGACGTCATGTCTGGTACCCTGGCATCACAAATACGACTTGCTAGTTGGGAATGTGACACCCAGAGAGAGAGGGCTGGCCTGAGACAGTGTGAGATTTTGTAGATATTTGTGCCAACTTCAAGATGGCAAAACACCCCCATCCTTGGTGCTGGCATACTTAGGTCTCCTAAGGTGTCAGTGACATTAATCTGGCTTCAGAATCCCGGGGTGGGGGGCAGATGGAGAAACCTTCCTGTCCAAGGTCCCAGCAAGCAGAGCCCAGGCCTCGGGTCTGAGGGCACCTGGCGGAGGTGGGGGGAGGGCTGACTCTCTGGGGCCTGGCCCAGGGATGCAGAGGTAAGCTGTGTGTTGGGATGCGGTGGGTGGCTTCTAGAGGCTGGTCCTCTCATGGTGATATTCTGTGGGGTGGCACAGGGACACGAGTGTTGACGCTTTCACATGCCCCTAAACTCTCAGCTCAGCCAAGTTTAGAAAGTGAAAGAAAGCGAACACTCATGGGCCACCAGGGCTCTGCTGTGCGCCCTCTCCACAGCCTCCTCTTCTGTCTTCACAGGGGGAGGAAGGAGAAGGGATGTCGTCAGAGCTGTACTGCACGCAGCCAGCACAGATGACAGATCTCCCTCGGGGACACTCCTCTGAGGAGCCTCTGTCCCAACTCAGCGTCTGGCTCCTGACCTTCAGGACCTGCGGGACGGAGGAGAGGGGTGACATCTGGGGCAGAAGCAGGGAAGGATGTGCCACTCACCGAGTTGCCAGCCGGTGCAGGGCTGGGGGGGCTTGGCAGGGCTGCTCGCCAGAACATGGTGAGGAGGGAGGCCGACTCCTCCAGTGTGTGCTGCAGGGCCTGTGCGCTGCTCCCGAGTTCATGGATGCCTTTGCTGCCTGGCACCTGGGAGAGTGGGTGAGATGGGCGCGGACATCAATGGGGCCGAGCGATCACTCTCTCCCATCCCTCCCCACCCCAGCACTCAGGGCTCAGGCTTCCTTTGTGAGTGAGGCACAGACATGGCCTGCTTGACCCTGTGAAACCCTTTTCTAACCTGGAAGCCCAGGGTCTCCACCTCAGCAGTGACCTCCAACTTGCAAGGATCATCAGATTCCAGCTTCCCTCATACTCTCTGTAAGCTTCTAGTCCTGATCCGAGCTCTCAAGTCTAAGGTCCTTGATTTTTGCACTGGCACCACTGGGCAAAACCCTAAATCACACTTTCCGCTTCAACTGGGAAGCAATTGTAGCTCCAAGGACTGAGGTGCCGGTCCCTTTACCTGGAACACCATCTTCTATCCCCCAGAGGATCTGTGTTCCCCCTAGTGGTTCCTCTAGGACCATGTGACTTTCCTTGCCTGGCACAGTGGCCCCTTCTGTGTTCATGCCCTCACAACACAGAGGACGGCTTCTGACACTGAGCCCAGACCCGCTATTGTACTTATTTACACGGATGTGTGGCTCCCTCTCTGGGGCGGAGCCTCCTGTGGACCGGGCTGCCCCCCATGTCCCTGCATCTCCCGTGACTCGGACAGTACAGGAGCTGGTGCCTGTTCCCCAAACCAGGAGGCACTGTGAGAAGGCTCCTGCCTGCTTCCCTCCCCTGCTCAGTCTGCACGGAGAAATCCCATGGCTGCCCGGCTTCTCGCCCCTTCCACAACATGCGGCCCATCTGGATGCAAATCTGGAATTTCCAGCCATCTGATTAAATGATTTTACTCTGCCCATGGATGGCCATGTGCCAGCGTGACTGGACCCAAGCGACCAAAGGGTGCTCAGGACAGCACCCCACGTATGCCAACACCCAGCAAGTACTCTACAGATGAGGATGGTAATGTTGCACAGGCATTTCTGTGGTTCTGAGAGGAAACATTGGTCAGCAGAGTTTATAGCAAAAATAGGGGATGGAGAAGAAAGGCTTGGCTGGGTGTAAGTAGATGTGTCCTCAGCTGTGGGGCATGTACAGCATGGGAGAAGGGGCGAAGATCAGAAGGAGGAGCACCTAAGACCTACAACGTGATTACCTCTGTGCCCTGAGCTTCAAGGGCAGGGAAGGCGCAGGCTGATCTCACAAATGCTGCTATCTTTTTGACCAGCAGTGTGCCCTCCCCAATCTGCTGTCTTAGGGCACTATAGTCATCAATGTGGCCAATTACGTGGCGGCCATGCTTATTGGCAAAGGAACCATCAGTAGCTTCACCCTCTAGCTTGGGGGGGTTCTTCATTACTGGAGAAGTGTCCAAACCCAGCTCTGAAAAACAAAACCACAACAACATAGAATCCACAGTGAGGAGCATATCCTCAGGCCACTTCCCTCCAGAAGAGCCATCAAATAGTGTGAAAGAGGCCAGAACAGGAAAGGCACTCTGGGAAAGTACAAGCAAGGTGTGAAGTCCATAGATTTCTGGGCTCTGTATTTTTATAATCTTTCTTACATTATCTCATAATGATAAAACTGCCATGGGGCCAATTTTATCCTCATTGACAAATGAATATTCAGGAAAAATATGATTTTAATAAAAAAGATTTTAATTTCTGGTTAAAAAGACATATAAAAAACGTTTAAGCTGGACACAGAAAGCACTTTCAAGAGAGGAGGGATCACAGTGCAATGAGGCACAACAGAGCAATAGGAAAACCACAGGGGGAAGAATTATGACAAGAAAGGTGGCCACAGGGGCACCTGGGTGGCTCAGTTGATTAAGTGTCTGACTTCGCTTAGGTCATGGTCTCACAGTTTGTGAGTTCAAGCCCCTCGTCAGGCTCTGTGCTGACAGCTTGGAGCCTGGAGCCTACTTCAGATTCTGTGTCTCCCTCTCTCTCTGCCCCTCACCTGCTCATACTCTGTCTCTCTCTCTCTCTCTCAAAAATAAACATTAAAAAATTAAAAAAAAAAAAAAAAAAGGTGGCCACAGAAGGTGCAATGAGTAGGGCTAAAGACCTTGGGACCCAGGGAGAAAAATCTCTGTAATCAGATAATGTGTCCATTAGCAACCAAAGGTTACTTGCATTAATAAAATTTTCCATCATCAGTCACTGAATCCTTCAGCTGCCATATTTACCATTTGTCCTATTGAAGATGGCAGTCTCCGAGCCAGGAGCAGCAGGAGAAGAGCTAGGGAACACAAGAGCTGGAGAATTCATGCCAACATCTCGGACTGGAGGGGAAGCAACTGGATCTAGGGTGTGAAGACAAGAACAGTTCTCAGGGACCCTGGAATGCACCGCTCAACAAGCACACACACAGCCTGGTCTTCGCCAGCGGAGATCTAAGGCAGCGAGGCTCGCTGCTTACACAATCATCACCCACAGATCATGATCGTAAGTAATAGCAAACAAATCCCTTAGTTTGGAACAAGAACGTGTTCTTTTCATGGAAGCGTGTTCCATGAGAAGCAACTTCTGGTTTGAAAAGTTCTTAGGTACATTTTTCTAACCTGTGTTTTACATATAACTTTGCATGAGTGTCTAATAACAATGTCTTGTAACTACACATAACTAGGCATATGTGTGTATATATATATATGTATATATATATACACACATATATACATATATATATACATATATATACATATATATATATGTATATATATATATGTAGCATATGTGTTAAAAAATACTGAATCAAAGAATGAATGGAGTTGTGGGTGATTAAACTCAGCATTCCAATCCCCATTCTGATGCATCAGTGCTGGGAACAGTGTAGTAGGATGAGAAGAGGAGAGACAGAAGTCATGATGGGTTAGAGATGCCCTCCCAGAGACCAGGCAGCAATCCTGCGGTGGAGGAACTGGAAGATATCACAGAGAAGACAGACACAATCCTGCTCAGGCTTAGAGCCTGCTCTCCAGCTCAGGCCTCTGTGGTGGGTGAGGAGCAGGAGCAGTGGCTGAGCCAGTGGCACTGCATCCAGGCTGGTGTTGTGGGGACACAGTGAGAGGGGAAAGCCCAGTAGGAGGGCAGAGGGGGAGATATAACTGAACACTACAAGCATCGTGACAGCCTGACTGGAGCCAGACAGCCACCTACTGTAGCCGAGCTGTTTCTATGGGCCATGCACAATGCTTGTGGTCGACATAACACTTTAACAGCCGCCACACGTGATCTTGGAAGCATCACCTTCATTTGACAGATGAGGTCATTGTCTAATCAATGAAAATCTAGCAGGACCAGGGTGGGGGGCAGGGGAATGAGGATTAACATGCCCCAGGAAGAGCAGGCATGAAAGTTTGAAAACTCAGCTTTAGATAATCCTGAGCAGAAATGGCTCCTATAAGAATACAATTGAAAATACACCATGGAGGGGACAGGAGATGATGAATTAAGTGGTGTGTCACAAGGAAAGAAAGAAGAGGAAGATAAAATAATGTGTTCAGATGGAGAGGGGCAGTATTAACACTCATATTGAAGCTGGGGGAAGAGAGATGTATGAAGGGCATTGAGAAGAGGGAGACAGCTGGTGAGATGTATCTGGTAGGGCAGACATGGCGGACACGAGAGGCGGATGACAACCACTTTCCCACAGCCAGGACTGCCTCAGGGACAGGAACGTTTTCCACACCCTGAATTCCTCTAGAACTAGGGAATGGGAAACCAGGCTAGGGATCTGGGAAGGCCAACGATACCAAGATGGAGTATATGTAGTGAGGAGGAAGGACAGAGGCTGGAAATCAAAACATCTGGTCTGAATCCTACGTCGGCCTCCGTTCCTGCCAACCTTAGTGTGCCAGTTAATGTCTCAATGCCGGAGTTTCCCCGCATGAAATACAGAGAGTAAGGCCGCCCCTACCTCGGATGAAATTATTTGAAAAATTGTTCGAAAACTCACGGTAAATTTTAAAGCACTCCACAGATACAAGGAATCGATGTCATCTCATCTGTTGACTGATTCTTACTCCGCCAGGCACTTGTAAGTTATTTCATTTAATGCTCCAAATGATCATACAATTTATATATGACCATCATCCTCATCCTGAAGATGAGGAAACTAAGGCTTAAATACCTGGGGACTTGAAACACTTTGCCTAAGGCAAGCAACCTATATGTGGCAAACTTGGGAATCTGAGCCAGGTGTGAGCCTAAATCCCATGCCCTTACCCAAGGCTATAGATCGAAGCACCTCGGATTTCACCCTGACCCTAAGGGGCGTGGAAGAGGTAAGATGGTTCCTTCCACCACAGATATCCTGGCGACTGGCCCCACCAGCTGCCCGCCTCCTGGTCCCCTTTTCCTTCCTACCTTGGAAGAGTGGCTGCTTGTTTCCAGGGTCCTCCTGGTTGGCAGAGGGACTGAGGCGGGCTGTGCTCCCCCCGCCATCCAGCTGGTGTTCCAGCTGCAGCCGTAGACAGTTATTCACCTGGATGCTCTGCTCCAGCTGCCCTCGCAAAGCTCGGATCTCTGCCACCAGGTGGCTCAGGTCACTGTTCATAGGGACCTGGTGACAGGCATCCCAGGTGGAAGCTGAGAGAAGAGAGAGGAGGGGTCTGGTGGCACCGATCCAAGCATTTCCAAGCGTTTGTCAGAACGCTACTCTGGGACGTTCCTTTCTGCTCAGGGTCCCAGGCAACACATCTGTGAGGGAGCTGCCACTCTTCCTCTGTGGGGCCTGGCACACACTGAGATACCACGCACTGGGATTTCCCCAAGGCTCATGTGGCCCATGCCCCATGTACATCTACAGAGCCTCTGATGGGCAGATGAGGTCAAGCCTGGTTTTTCACCTCGATAGTGACTCTAGCCCTATAGGCCAGAGAGGCAGGGTCTTCCAAGATAGGGCGTCAACACTGGACTAGAGATTCAGTCACAATTCACTGAACTGTTCGGCTTCTCCATGTGTTTTTCAACCTCCGTTTACCACGCATAGTCTGTTTCTTCATACTGGGGATGAAGAGAGCTGAGAAATATTCTATAACACCACAATCTCTTATCTGAAACTTTGAATCCAAATATATTTCAAAAAGTAGAATTCGTTTTGGTGTTTAGGAAGGCAGTAGGATTCATATACCATATATCATATAGCACACGCACCCAGTTGCATGGGTCACGGGCCTTAGTCAAACACATTCCTATTTCTGCGATGAGCTAGGTGAATATTCTCACTGAGTGGGATAAGTAAAGGCTAGGAATACCCTTTTGGTCAGTTCAGACATTTCATGACCAAATGAGTAAATGAGAAAGAGTTCAATTCACAGCCCTCATTGGATTGCAGAATTAAGGATAAGAACTTATGGGGCCTTAGTAGTAGTGGCTTTGAAATGACTCCTAAAACACCCACAAAAAGGGAAAAAGGCATGAAACTGGATGGGGTCAGGATGAAGTGGTTTCCAGATACTAACTCTGAAGTTCCATGAAGCTCCTTCCTGTCTTTCTTTCCCTAAATCCTAATTCTCACAAAGTTTTGCTTCTTTTTAAAAAATGTCATCCATCTATCCATTCCTCTTTATCTTCCCCACAGCACCTTAGATCAGACTCTCATCAGTTATGTGCCCAGACAATCCCTGCACCCATTCAGTAGGTTTCCCTGATTCTACTATCTCCCGACTCCAGTGTGTCCCACCAGTCCTACCATCTAAGAGTTCTGTTCCCATCCAGTACCTACCTATTTTGCTTGCCTCATTTTCCATCACCTGCTACGTAGGATGTAAACTTCCACTCTACTCTGTAGGTCTTCTATGTACCGGCAGCTCTCGCATCAACTGACCTGACTTCTCACACTCCCTGATACAAAGCTCTCCATAGGCAGGTTGGACCTGATGCTCCCATGGGTGCACACAAGCTATTCTCTCAGCCTGCAGTGCCCCTGATATGTCTACAAGTGCTGGTTCACCTTCTCATCAACAAATTAGGAAATCCAATCAGGTTTGATGAAAATTCAGATTTGGTTGAATGTTGAAAATTTCATATTGCTTAAGAAATTTTTTAAACAGGAAAAAATTTAGAATTGAAAGGCTTAGAAAGCCAACATTCCATCCAAAGCAAGAGCTGCTTCTATAGGTTTCCTTGACAAATCATCCCTTTCTTGGGAAGCTTATTCCTTCACAAACTAGCAATTCCATCGCTGGAAGCCTCTAGGGGTAAGGAACGCATAATTATGTAAGTCCAAATTCCACTGCCTTTGACCCTTTGACCCTTGTTAAGCCCTCTGAAGGGACACCAAACACATCAGCTCTTTTTCATCTGATAGTTCTTCAAATATTTAAAGCCAGTTTTCATCTCCTTGTGATCTCTTCAGGCCTAAAATTGTTTTGTTTCTTCAACCAGTTTGAGATTTCTGGTCCCTTGGTATGGTGGCCCCTGTCTTCACTGTGCTCCCTGGTTTGTCAATGTCCCTTTTACAAGATGGCACCCCATTATTTATTTATTTATTTATTTATTTATTTATTATATTTTTAATTTTATTTTTTAAAATTTACATCCAAATTAGTTAGCATATAGTGCCACAATGATTTCAGGAGTAGATTCCTTAAGTGCCCCTTACCCATTTATCCCATGCCCCCTCCACAACCCCTCCAGTAACCCTCAGTTTGTTCTCCGTATTTATGAGTCTCTTCTGTTTTGCCCCCCTCCCTGTTTTTATATTATTTTTGTTTCTCTTCCCTTATGTTCATCTGTTTTGTCTCTTAAAGTCCTCATGAGTGAAGTCATATGATTTTTGTCTTTCTCTAATTTCACTTAGCATAATACCCTCCAGTTCCATCCACATAGTTGCACATGGCAAGATTTCGTTCTTTTTGATTGCCGAGTAATACTCCATTGTGTATGTATGTATATATATATACATATATACATATATGTATATACACATATATACATATATATACACATATATGTATATATATATACATATATATACCACATCCTCTTTATCCATCCATCGGTGGACATTTGGGCTCTTTCCATACTTTGGCTATTGTTGATAGTGCTGCTATAAACATGGGGGTGCATGTGTCCCTTCGAAACAGCACACCTGTATCCCGTGGATAAATGCCTAGTAGTGCAATTGCTGGGTCGTAGGGTAGTTCTGTTTTTAGTTTTTTGAGGAACCTCCATACTGTTTTCCAGAGTGGCTGGACAAGCTTGCATTCCCAGATGGCACCCCATAATTTAGCACTATTTATGACATGGTGTCTCCATATTGACTCTTATGTACTCCTACAGTACTCTTACAGTACAGTACCACAGTACAATACTGTGGTCTCAGGTTGAGTTGGCTTTTGTTAGCAACCTTGACCTATGAGTTCCTTGTCTAGATGGGTTTCTACCTAACTCCTATCTTCAAGCTCATGAGTGGCTAAAGAGCCAGGCTTCCCCATCCTGAACTTCTACCACTGATATTTTTAATCAATCTCAGGTTCATTTTTTTTTTTAATCTTTTCCAAATTTCATCATATTGACATTAGTCCTCTGTTCCAGCCTGGTTGGATTTATTAACTTGATGTTTAAATTTTTTTTTAAATTTTATTTATTTTTCAGAGAGAGACAGAGCACAAGTGGGGGAGGGGCAGAGAGAGGGAGGCATAGAATTTGAAGCAGTCTCCAGGCTCTGAGCTGTTAGCACAGAGCCTGACGTGGGGCTCGAACTCACAAACCGTGAGATCATGACCTGAGCCGAAGTCAGATGCTTAACCAACTGAGCCACCCAGGCGCCCCTTAACTTGATGTTTAGAATACCCTGTCCCATTTGAAGAGCAACGGGGAAATAGAAAAAGATTCTTAAGCAATAGATTAGTATTTTAGCAGGTGGCAAAATTCCTCAGTAAAACAATTTAAAATTTAAATCCAGGCTTGAAGTTCAGATCCTATTAGTGGTATTTCTATAAATGTTTTTTTGCATCTTTTAATCTTCTCCCTGGGGAATGGGTCAGGGTGGGAGCAGGGTGCCTCCTGTACTGGCTGCATGGGTGGTTAGTATGTATTATTCACGCTATTCAAGACCTCACATGATAGTGCCATCAGGACAGTTCTTTGAATTAAAAAAAAAATCAATATATAATCTGGACTTCGATCAATTTTTCTCTGGCCATCTAGGTGGGTAGAGTTGGACTCTTGTGGCCTACTTTTAAGGATGTCTCTGCTGGATCTTGTTCATGTTACCGACCTCTGGACTTTGTGCATGAGAAATGCCCTCTCTTCTTACTGGGCACCCCGGCCTGGCTGGGAGTTTCTGAGGCAGAACCCTGTAGCTTTCCAGAGCTCTGCAACTGCCAGCGTGAAGACCTCACTGGGGTTCTGAGCAAGGGCAGGAAGCTCGTGGGGTTGGGGGAGTAGACGGACACATACCTTTCAGCCCCTTCTTGGAGTTGCCATAAAGTGCCTCATAGATCTGTAGCTCTGACTGGAGGGACTGAGAGAGCTGCTGTTTCTCTTCGCACTGTTGCTGCAAGAGGGCCAGCTTGTGCTGCAGCCTACAGGGGAGAGACGAGAGGCCCACTGAGCTGCCAGCCAGCCTCTGCATCAGAGTGTTTTAGCCCTAGATATCAACCCCAGTATCATGAAGACCATCACTTCACTTTACAGATGTGGAAACAGAGGCTCTGAGAGGTGAAGTAGCTTTGCTTGAAGTCCCATTGGTGAGGAGCAGACACACAAGCTGGGTATTGTCACTGCCCCCCACTGGTGCTCTTTCCACGGTGACGGGCAGTTATGGGGCCCCCAGCATGATGGCTAGTGCAGATGCTTCCTACATTATGGTGAAACTAATACCCTTCAACTAACTGGAAGGATGACAACATTCTTTCTCCAGGATCTGATATGCTGATGAGCCTTCTAAAACAGGGTTTTACTCTCCCAACTTTGGAGTGAAAAAGGCATTCCCAGAGAAGTCCTTCCCTCTGCTCAGGGTCACCCATAAATCAGGAAGAGCAGAGGGGAAACTGAGGGTTCCAAAAGGCACCAGTGCCTGTCTTGCCAATATCCTTTCTTCTACATTGGAAAATGGGGCCACCTTCTGTATCACTGGGCTCCCTCTTACCTGGAGTCTTTCTCTTGGAGGGAGAGTCGTTCCTCCTGGAAATGCAAGATCTCCTGCTGCTTCTCTTTTAAGTCTTCCAAAAGCTGCTGCCGTTCCCCCTTTTGGTGCTCCAGCTCCACCTCCAGCTCTTGAAGCCGGGACCGAGAGGACAGCAGGGCCTCCCTCAGGCACTCCGTCTCCTGGGAGCGCTCTGTACACCGTGGGGCCAGAGGTCAGCAGGAAGGCGAGCCCAAGTTCATCTATCCCTACACGCAGCACCCAGGCAACAGGGAGGCCAGCGTGTGCCGCAGCTGCCCCGGGAGGCAGAGGGCATCGGCTCACCACATCCACGAACCCTGGGGAATGTGGAGCCCCCGCCCTGCAATGCCCTTGATCTTCTCATTCCATAAGGTCTCCCTTGTTCTTAGACAAAATGCTCCTGTTTCTAACGCTATTTCCTAAGTTCCCATGCCCTCCACACTATAACCCATTCTTGAATTTTGCCTAAGATCAGCATCAAGATTCCTTGTCTATGGTTTTTAGAATCTATTATATTCATCAATTTGAAAATGGGGACATCTGGTCTCTTCTGGGCTTGTGGTATCTCTCTGATCTGCAGGATTTCTCAGGGACTGTTGGCACAGACTCAGCATCAGGCTGCAGGTTCTGTCAGTCCTCTTGGGGGACGTCCCCGGGCCTGGCAGACTATACTTGCTCACATCTTAGCGTCTTCCCCGCTGTGAGGTCTGTGCTAGCCTGTCCCAGCATGTGAAGGTGGCTTGGTAGTTGTGCCTCCTCTCTTATCTGTGAAGTCTTGTTCCTGCCCCATCTATGACCTTTCCCCTCACATCTTCCCGCTCGGAAGAGGCAAATTTAGAAATATCACTTGATGTGTCTTCCCATTCTACAAGCATTCTTTCATTCTGGGCTTAATCCTTTCCGAAACGATTAGTCTTGTATGGCTATTCAATAAATATTTGCAAATAAACATAATTTGTTATCGATAACATATTGATTTGATCAAGTCAATTAAGACTCAGGTCAGCACCACCTCCCCGCCGAAGTTACAGAGGAAATGACCCCCTTGGATGCCCACTGAATAGTGTTGGGAAAGCTCTGAACAACATTTTGCTGGTGCCTCCAGACACTGAGTCCTGAGGATTACTAACCAGATAGAAACCCTGAGTGTGTGTGTGAGGGGAGGTGGTGAGGAGATAGCATGGCAGATCAGTACCAGGAGGGACACCCAGGGCTGCAGTAAGGTCTGGACAGGTAGAACAGGCCTAACTGGTATCCATTTCATAACTACTGATTGACTATCTGAGTATTTATGGGTTGCACAGAGGTGGTGGAGATCCGAGAGCTCTGTGAGAGCTCTATGTGTCTCTGGAGCCTAGGAGTGTGAGGGCCCACGGCTGGGATCTCTCCGGAAGTAGCCCTTCCTAGACTGAGAATAGCCGTGGGACTTTGGGTTGGTGGATCTGATTAGCAGTGATGTCCACCTTCTTCTCTTGGCTTCTCCAGTTGGTGATTGGTATGGCCAGGGAGGAAAGGGACGCGGGAATGAGCACGGTTGGTGGCTTTTACCACCTACCTCTGGAAACATGACTCAGCTGAGCCTGAAGGCTCCGGTTTTCTTCCTTAAGGACTCTGTTCTCATTGTAGAGCTGAGGTGTGGGTTCCAGGCTGGGACTGTAGAAATTAGAGGTGGATCCTGTCCCGGAAAGTATAAGCAGACAAGTTACACACTTGGGTAACAGATGCATTCAGAAGTTACCCGTTCTGTATCTCCAGAAATACTGTCCCAACCCAGCAGGAATGCCTGGGGACTCGAGGCCTGGACCCAACTTCTGATGGGCCAAATGCCTGGTTTCGGTGTGCCTCCTTTCAGTCACCACGTGACCTAGCTGCGGTTGTCCAGGAAGCTCTTGCCCCTAAATGGCTGCTGCTGTGCTGTGGGCAGGACAAGGGTGTGTGGAAGGAACGGCCTCCAAGTGACAAGAGCCTGGGAGGAGACTGTGGGGAGAAAGGCCACCGTGCTAAGTGTTTGGGGGCATCCCCCGCTGACTTGGCTCTACCACTGGCAGAGACAAGACACAGAGAGGTCAGCAGGCAGTTCTGGGAGCAGATTAAGGATGGGACGAGAAAAAGCAGGACACTCTGTGGACACAATTTGTTAGTGCTGCCATGAGGAAAGTTCTCTCTTAGCTCGGGTCTATCTACAAAGGGAGGATAATAGTATCTGGCCCACCTGCCTTGCTGGACCATTTGGAAAGAGCAAGTGGAGTTGAAGCCCAGCACGGTGCTTTGAAAGTGTGAGGCTCAGCCTCAGGGCCCTCCCTTCGGAAGCTCCCCAATTGCGACCAGAGCTGGGCGGCTGGGCTTGGGGCCTCCCCTACCGTTCCCGCGGGCCGCACAGCTAAGCCTGTGCTCCAACTGCTCCCGCAGGCGGTCGTTGATGCAGATGGACTCTTCCAGGCGCTGGCGTAGGTTCCGGATCTCACCAAGATGTTCCTCAAGCAGGTCAGCCCCTGCAGCCGTCCCGCCAGGACAGGAAAGAAGTGGGAGATGGAGAATGTTGGTCACTAGTGGCACCCAGGTCGGGGAGGGGCTTGGCCAGGGGCCTCTCTGCAGGATCCCTGAACAGCCCCATCCTTCCGCCAACTGCATTCTCTCTCGCAGGGGCACTCAGGAGCACAGTGACTTTGCTTAAACAGGAAACCAGCTTTCATACCCAGGACAGTGTGGCCCTAAGCATGCCCCATGGGCCTCCTCCACACGGGGGTAAGTGTGAGGAAGTTTCAAGTGATCAAGTGATCAGTGTAACTGGTAAGTATAAGGGAGTTCCACATGGTTTAGAAAACCAGCTGAAGGGGCACCTGGGTGGCTCAGTCAGTTTAGCATCTGACTCTTGATATCGGCTCAGGTCGTGATCTCATGGTCATGAGTTCAAGCCCCACGTTGCAGGGGGGCGGGGCTGTCAGCACAGAGCCTGCTTGGGATTCTGTCTCCCTCAGTCCCTGCCCCTCCCCTGCTTGCTCTCTCTCTCTCTCTCTCTCAAAATAAATAAATATTTAAAAAAATAAAATGGAAGCATCAAGAAAAGTGTGGTGACCTCCTGAGTGTGAGTTTCTCTCTTGAATGTGATAGGGAGGGCCTCACTCTACCCTGAGACCGTTCCTTTTCCTGATTCTCGACTGAACATTCTTTAACAAGGCATTGAGCCCTTCTTCCAGCCTTAGAGAGAAACCTAAGGTAAAAGTACATGGATACAAACTCATCCTGTGTGGTTAATGACCTGAACGTGACAGCACAAGTGTGTCCCTGACTCTCCCAGTCCCTGGCATGGCACAGGGGCTGAAAGGATGCACTCAGAAAGGCAACACTGGGGCATCTGGGTGGCTCAGTTGGTTAAGCGACCAACTTGGGCTCAGGTCATGATCCCATGGTTCGTGGGTTCAAGCCCTGCATGGGGCTCTGTGCTGGCAGCTCGGAGCCTGCAGCCTGCCTCAGATTCTGTGTCTTCCTCTCTCTCTGCCCCTCCCCTGCTCACGCTCTCTCTCTCTCTCTCAAAAATTAATGAACACTAAAAAAAGAAAGAAAGAGGGGCACCTGGGTGGCTCAGTCGGTTAAGTGCCCGACTTCAACTCAGGTCATGATCTCGCAGTTTGTGAGTTCAAGCCCTGCATCAGGCTCTGTGCTAAGAGCCTACAGCCTGCTTCGGATTCTGTGTCTCCCTCTCTCTCTGCCCCTCCCCAGCTTGCACTCTGTCTCTCTCAAAAATAAATACACACACACACACACAAGAAAGAAAGAAAGAAAGAAAGAAAGAAAGAAAGGTTCAGCACTGAGACCTTTAAAAAAATCCATTCATTCATTCACTTATTTATTTAGAGAGTGTGCAGGTGACTGAGGGGCAGAAAGAGAGAATCCCACAAGGTGCAGAGAGAGGAGGAGAGAGAGGAAGAGAGAGAGGGAGAGAGAGTACAGAGCCCAGAGTGGGGCTTGAGCTCACCTAATGTGGGGCTGAGCTGAGAGGGCCCTTTCATTTCCTCCCAACTCTGTGAGCCAGGGACTAGAGGAGAAATAAAAAATGCCCCTGGCCCAGGTAAGAGAGCGGTAGACTCTAAATGAGAGTTCATCTCATAGGCCGACCTGCTCAGCTTTGTGTTTACCTGTGGGTTTGGAGTTCAGCTGACACACGGATGAGCCTGAGGACAGGTCGCCTGCCACGCTCCCTTTCTGAGGCCTCATCACATCCCACTGGCTGCTGCTGCCAAGGTAGCCAGGGGACAGGATTCTGCCCAGTTCTGTACTGCCTCTCAGAGGTGAGTGGGGCTGGGCAGGGTTGAGGTAGCGGGAGGAGCTGGCCTCTACATGGTTGCTCGGCAGCACAGCTGGGGAAGCAGGATGGACGGTGCTGATGCCTGGGCAGAAAGAAACATGAGTGAGGAACAGAGTATGGGAAGGGCAGGACCAGCAAGGAAGTGTGGGATTGTTAAGAATGGACACTAAAGGGGACACGTGTGGTGTCGGAGATCCCAGTCTGTTGCAGAATACCAGTCAGATGAAGACCATATCCTAGAGGCTATACCTTCCACCCCATGTATTTGCTGACCTGAGACACCAAGAGGCAGAGAGGATGGATAAAGTATCCGAAAGTCACCAGTGTACACAAAGGAAAAGTCCAGGGGCCCCACTCCTGGCTTCTACTGTAATTCCTCATGATGGAGTCCAGGGAAGTTCCAGCAGAACTCAGTCCCAAAGTCAGGGCATATGGCACATTCCTGCTCATGGGTGTGCTCAATGCTAGCATCCATGGGGGGATGTAGGACCTTCCATTTCATAGGCTGATGCTTTCCTAGATCTTAGGAAATCATGGGCCTGCCCCTGCGCCTAATCATCTCTGCTTCTATAAAAGGAAGCCCAGCCTGTGGGAGAGACAGAGAGAGGTGGGTAGGGCTGTAGTTTTAGGGTATTCATGTCCAGAAGGCTGCTTTCTTTCAGGGTTTATCAGCATGGGCAGCAGAGTAAGAAGGTAGCTCCACCCAAGCAAGGAGGAACCAACCTCTTTCCCTCCAACCAAGCCAAACTCCGCTGAGGGGTTAATGCAACTGGCACTTGTCAATTTTTATCTCCATTTGTAACTGGTTCTCAAATTTGGCTACACACTAGAGTCACCTGGGAAATGTAAACAAGTATATCCTGAGGCCTAGACCTCCCGGAGATTTTTGCCTTAACCGGTACAGCCTGGGCACTGGATGTTTTAAAATCATCGCAGGTGATTCTAATGGGCAGCAAAGTTTGAGAAGTACTGTCAGGGGTCTCTCCTTCCCCGATTAGCAAAATACCACATGTTCCTGAGGATCACTGGGAGTTAAAGAGGGGGATGAACATATCAGCATCTAAATCTTACTTGGGATTCAGTAAAGATGTGGTTTCCTACCTCTTTCACCCCTTTCTGCCCCAGCCCAACACAAGGCAAAAGGGGAAATCAGGGGTTGTTGACAGCTTCTTTTTAACCAAGGTCATGGAAGGTTCCAAGTCTATGAGTACCAGTGATCAGTATTCTCATGTTTCAGTTTCCTCTGGCCACACAACACAGAGCACATGCCCTAAACCATGCAAAGACACCAGACAGGTTCTAGCACAAGGAGATTTTTGCCCCACAGTGACCTGAGAAGCCGCCATGCACCACTGTCCACATGGAAGCTCGGTTTAAGGCAAACAAGGAACACTGGTAAGTTGTGGTCCATCAGAGAGGACTGTGCGTCAGAACGAAAAAGAAAGGGCTACAGTCTTCCTCACCAAAGCTGGTGGGGAAGCTTCCTCACCAAACTCTGGTCAATGGTTCAGATGAGACATGACTTCAACCCGTAACAGCAGACCCTTTTTCATGCACAGATGTCTCCTATCTTTCCTTTTGGACAAAGACAAACTGACAAATATGGAAAGGCAAAGGAAAAGAAAAGTAAGCCTGGGAACACTCTTGCCACTTTGACATGAGACAAGTTTGTTATTCATCAATTGTTGGTTTCAGAACTGCTAAAATAACAAGTTCTAGGTCAGAGACATCAGAACTTTCCATGGATCTCTGAAGAGAAAAAGAAAAGATGGCCACAAGGGGCTTCGAGAATTTAAGTTTAGCTCAGCCACATGCTCTGAGTGGGACGGTAACAAAACCATCCTATGGGGCACCTGGGTGGCTCAGTTGGTTAAGCTTCTGACTCTTGACTTCGGCTCAGGTCATGATCTCACGGTTTGTGGGTTCAAGCTCTGCGTCGGGCTCTGCGTTGACAGTGCGGAGCCTGCTTGGGATTCTCTCTCTCCTCTCTCTGCCCCCCTGTCTCTATCAGAACAAATAAATAAACTTCAAAACCATCGTAGGCAGAGAAGTTATACTGGAAATATGGGACTAGGAGCAGAAGACAAGGACTCAAGCCCATCTCAACCACTTACGAGTAACCTTAAACAAGCACCTTGACTTCCCCGAGCTTCACCTAGTTCCCTGCTCTGGTTCTTCCTATCACACAAGTCATGTGGGGCTCAGGTAAGCTAAAGCAAGCCCAGGCGCATGTTGCTGGGTAAGCCTAGAGTGCTACACCTGTGCAAAGCTGTAATAAGTAGGGGGCAATCTTTGAGACTTCACTGGCTGTATAAAGGGAGATGTACGAACCCTCCTAAAAATGATCTTATCTAGTTGGTTCTGGGAATCAAACTGAGACACAGTAGACAGTGAATTCATTTTCAGGGTTATCAAAAGAAATAAGCAAGTATAAACAACATTTGGGGGTTCAGATATATGTATTCTTGGCTGTGGTCTTAGGTCACTGGACGCTGTGTGTGGTGACCCTTACCATCAATGTCTGGCTCACCTGAGGTGTTTTGTTTGTTTTTTTACAGGCTTATAATGTGGTTTTAAGGAAACTTCAGTGTGATTTCTAGTTTATTTTAAAAGCATTACTAGAAGGCAAATTCCTCACATGAGGGTTTTTCTTATTTTTTTAAGCTATAAGTGATCGCACACAAAATTTTTTGTGATGCGGCATCCAGCCCATACATGTATCAAAGTCTTTCCAAAAAGATACTATACACAGTCTCTAACTGATAAGATCAATTATCTCTGGGAGTCAGAGAGCAGAATTCACAATCAGATGTCACAGCCTGTGCTTCGGGTTCTGGCCGCCCACCTGTCACCTGTCCAGGGGTAGAAATGAACCTTGTGCAATAGGAATATAGGCTTTGTCACCTCTTCTGAATCCCTCCATTACTACCTTTTTTGCCCTCAACCTGATGGTGTCAGGATCTGAACTTGATTAAAAGCATTTCACAGCAGGAGAATATAATAGGCATGGAAAGGGTCCCCCTGAAAGTGGCCATCTTCTTCATGGCTGCTGTGTCTTGTGTAGGCACGGCACACAAGCTGTCTCTCGTGCCCTGACAATAAACACATCACCAGGCTCCAGCATACTTGGTGGGGCCCCATACTGTCAGCAGGGGGACAGGACCAGGTCTAGGGCCTGAGGAACCAATGAGACACACGCACCAGAAAGATAACAGTAAACACATCTCCAAAACAAGCAGGCAGAGCCGTCCCTCAGCCATCCGCTGGTGAAGCCCATGCCCTATGCTGTTTTCTAAGACTCCACTCTCGAAGCCAAAGCCATGCAGAGCCACACAGGGCGAGGCTGCAGTTGCCAAGCACACAAATGCAGCAGGAAGTGCTCACTTTCTCCCAACTGTTTCTGCAGCATCTGCAGTTCCTGCTGAGCCTGTGCCAAGGAGACCACGGGTGTCTCACAGCAGCCAAGGAGGGGAGGGCCAGTGGAGCTGAAGGGCAGGAAGCTGGGTGGAGCTGAGGGCAGTGGTGCCTGGGGAAGGCTAGCCAGCGAGGGTATGGAAGGAAAATGAAGGCCTAGAAAGTTGGGGAGAAAGGAGACACGTCATTAGAAAGAAAGTGAGAGAAAGGAATGGGTGAAAGATTGAGAAGATGAGACTGTGCCCTGACCAGATGTCTCCTTGGGGGGTGGCTATCATTCAATGTGGTGAAGGGCGAGCATTGCTACCCAAGAGGCAGGGCTGGCCGACCTCTCCGCCTTCTCCCCTGCCAGCGGTACCTGCATACATATCCTATGCCCTCTTAGAAACTACTGGCTACAGAAGGCAAGGTGGTGCCACTGTAGCCCCGGCAGCTACGAGAGCCCATCCCAGCCATCTGAGGCACGGACGGGTCAGCATAGCCAGGCCTCAATGCTCTCAAGAGTCCCTGCCGGCCCTTGCCCCTGTGACAAGACTCTTCCTACACCTCGAACTCTTCTGAAAGCATGAGGGCTCACCCCAAGGAGGGCAGGAGCGTGCCCGGACTGTGGGGAATGTGCCTTCCTAATGCATGTAATTCAAGACTCTAGCAGAAACAAACCTCAGAATCTCAAATCAACATGTTCATTCACCAAATGAAAAATAAAGGTCTTGCTGAAGTGACTTAGGCACAATAGCTTGCATGTCTGTCTGCGTGTTCACACCACTTAAGAAAAGTTCTTAATGCATGCAGATTCTTCAGGCCCTGATCTACTAAGTCATAAACTTTGGGAGTCTGGCTTAGAAATTTGCATTTAAAAACATCTTCACAGATGACCATTATACAGCCCAGCTACAGACAGGTCTTTAGGAACCCTGGGATGTTCTGTTGTTTGACTCTGTCTCCTTTTTCCTAAAAACAGTTATATGGCAGGTAGCCCACAAAGGGAGTAGAAACCAACCAAGACTGACCTGTGGAGAATGTCTCCCGTGGAAGATGATTATATTCTAAATCACATCCCTTGCCCCAGGGTGCTGACACACTATCAGGGCGACACTGCAAAGACACCCCCATTGCCAAGTGACAGAGGCCAGGCATCCTTCAGGGAGGCATTCTGATTTTGAAACCCCTGGCCTTCTGTTCTGCTTGACCCCAAAGCATTTACACAGATGTCCATGGTGCTAGGCAGACAGCTTTTGCCCATTGATTTTCTGGGCCAGCTGCTGCCTATTCTGCCTGAGAAACTTGGGAGCCCAGGCTCAGAGTCAGACACATCCCTTTCTTAAGCTTTTGGCTGACTTGTTCTCAGGAGAGATGGGCAGTAGAAGGAAGCACTGTGCTCTCTGGGGGCACCTTACACAAACCAGCCAGTCATGGCAGGAGGGAGGAGGCAAGGACAAGCTTTGCCCTTCCCGGCCATCACTGGTGCGAAGCTGTAAATGAACAGCACACCCCTGGCAAGTAGGCTGGGACAGGTAAATGAAATGTACCCCTCGAACTGGTTCCAGGATATGCATCATGTACACAGCAAGGGCTAAATCCACGGATGGTCACGTGACGTGAAAAGACTCTTGGCTGAGGATGCTGAAGCATCCTGAGCAGCTGTTGAGGCCCACAGTGTGGATAAAATGGGTATTGCTTATAGGCAAGCAATAGCTGTGAATTTCTTTCTGTGCTCTGGCTACTGTAATCCTGGGAGAATCACTTGGCCTCTTTGCTCCCCAGGGCGAAGTGAAGGAAAGAAATGAAAATGTTTAGCTTTAAAATGATTGGCCAACTGCTGGTCAAAATGGGTACACAGGTCAAAGTCTGTTGTAGATTTCTGATTTTTCTAAAATATTTAAGACAAAACTCAGACACAATTAGCGAACTAGGATGGTCCCTTGGTTTCGTCTAGGATTTGATGCATACCAGCCCCTTACAGTGGACACACTGGTCCCTGACAAAGAGTCAAAGAGGCAGCTGAGGGAGAGGAGACAAAGCTCCTGCCATGTTGGCTGTCGCATACCTGGATGGGCCTGGCTGGCCTCCTGGGGGGGGTTCTGGGGAGCTGGCAAGCTGATGGGGTTGCTGCTGGGTTCGGCCTTAACCCCCTGAGGTGCACTGGTTGCTGATGGTTTAGAAGACAGTACAGCAGAATGACTCGAATGGTGGATGGAATCTACAAAACCCATGAATGAAAGAAAATGTTTGGTGGTCCACAAAGAACGGGAATCTGGCCTTATATTTAACCAGGGGTACCAGGGCAGAGCCTTGCTTTCTGGGAAAGCACCAAGCACAAAGCCTGTGCGCAGCGTTCATTTTCTTGCTTGCAGATAGCTGCCTTAGTGAGGCAGGCTGCCTCAGAGGTGAAAGTGGGGCCCAGACCATGAAAATGGCGCCTCCCAAAATACCAGGCAGGCCCGACAGCATCTGTGAACACTGACAGATACTCGAGGGATACCGTTCAGGAAATGCAGCTAGCAAGATCACTGCAGGAGGGATGAGATATCCCATTTTAAGAGGCAGGTCAGTCAGACAGTCCATGCTCAGGAGACAGTGGGGAAGAAAAGTCTGCCAGGATCCTCTCCCTCTTCCCACTGTGGTTCACCTTGGGTCCACCAGCATGCACATCCAGTGGAGACCCAGTGACAACTCCAGAGTCATGAGCAGAAAAAAGATCCTGAGCCACTGGGGCCTATGCTTGGCGCTTGGTCCCACAGCCATGTTCAGCCCGATACACACCAAGGTGGATTTATAAGGCCTGGTTATGGACGTCTCCTCTCAGACTAGGTAAAAGCGGTACCACTCAGAAAGTGGAGGCTACCTGAGTGACTGGGGGGAGCCTTCTTCTCTTCGTAATGTGTGTACTCGCTGGCTACGTCCATGTCAGAGCAGGCCTCCAGCTCATCAGACAGGAAGGAGGAGCTGCTGGGAGAGCGCTGGGGGTCTGACAAGGCGTGGCTGCTGCAGGGCGTGAGGGACCGGGCATCCAGCTTGGCCTGCAGGACTTCAATCACCTTCTCCTTCTCCTGCAGCTCCCTGCTGAGCCTGTGGGGTGAAGCAACAAGAGGTGAAGCCGAGGTCACCGGACCAGCTAGTCCTGATGAAGGCACATGGGAAAACCACAGAAGTCAAGGGAACCATTCCTGCAAAGAACCATTGAAATAACCCATCTCTGATTAGGAGCAGAGAATAGGTGGGGTGAGGGGGTGGAGGAACAACAGCCACCCACTGCACTGGCCGCGTGATACTCTGGGGACTGGCAGACACTCGGCCACCCCTCTAAGGCACTGCTGCTCCAAATGTGGCCCCAGCAGAGCTGTGGGCTGACACCTGCTGGTTACCAGTCTCCAAGAAGAGAAGCACAGAAATTGGAGGTAAGCATTGCCATTGGCAACCAAGAGCAGTATAAGTGGAATCATCTCGTTGGTTGAGGGTCCAGCGCATATGTGTGAAAACAAAAATAGAACACTTTGTTCTTCACCACACATATCTTGAAAAGCACTATGTGGTCTCAAAGCATACTTCTGACACAAAGGGGCCTGAACTAGTGGCTACAATGGATTTTGAGTCCATATTTTACCATACATTTTAAGACTATATGCAGTGACTTGTTGAAAACTGGTTCCTAAGGCACTGTTGCCTCGCAGGGATCTGCAACATCTAGGCCTTTCCCCTATGAATGGATTCTTTGATTCTTTTTTTTTTTTTTTTTCCTCTGAGGAGATTGGACGGTTATTAAGCTAGCTGTCAACTCAACTCGGGGTAAGCCAACTCAGCACTGCACATCTCGTCTTTAAACACACAGGAGGAGAGCTGGGGAGGGGCTTCGGAGTGCTAAGGGCCCCTGAAACCTGGTTAGTTTACTTTTGGGTCAGTCCGACTCTGGGTCTGGAGAATAAAGATGCAAATGGAAATCAACAGAATTATATCAAAAGAGAGTAAAGACTTAGGCTAAGCACAACAGTAAGATGTTTCATGAATGAATGAAGTCATTACAATCAGCATTTCCTGCCCCCTGATTTGTGAAGCTGCACTCACCCTGGACCCCCTGGGCCTTGTTCCTGATTCCTTCACCAGATCCTATCTCAAATTACCTGAGAGCCAGCGGTTCGAGTCCAGCTTGATCTTTCTCACTTTTATGATCTTCTGCAAGCCAAATTCAGAAAGAAATGGTAAGAAATTAAACAGGTCCCACTTCCCCCATTACAGGAGGAGCCTCTGTGGGTACAGAATGGTGACTCCTCTGTGCATGTCCAGGATGCTTGGGAGGATTGCTCGGAGAGGCTTCAGATTGTGCCCTCAGAGGGGAGACCTGTAGGCTCTCCTGAGCTCACCAGGCAGACCTCCCCGACCTGGTATCAGCATCGTGACTTCCTCTGCCCTAAATCAATGCAGAGAAGTTTAAAAGGCACTTGCCCAGCTTCTCTCTGGAACATTCTAACTTCCAAGCCTGCCATAGATGGATTCCCAGATGTATGCTCTGTGTCCCATCATAGCATTCATGTAGAACCCACTCTTGCTCTGAGGAGATGACAGACATCCCTGTCCCACCTCTGTACCTGCCACCAGCATGTGGATGATTGGCTCCCAAGACTGATCCTGCTATATTCCCTTGGATGCTCTCAGGAAATTTTTTTGAAGTAAAGGGCTCCAATAATAACCAATATTCCCAGCCTTTGCACTATGACATTTGGTGCCTAGACCATGTCCAAAGGGCAAGGTGCTTTATCTATATTTGAATTATACTCATGTATGATACCATGCAATAAACAAAGAAACAGAGACACTGAAAGGCTAAGCCATTGCCCAAAGCAAGTTAATGGCAGCATCTGGGCCACAGCGTGGGTCTTGAAATTCTCAGGTCAGGCTCTTTTCAGTATGATGAGGTCCTCCGATCTCTTAACACTGGGTGGACACAGCCTACTTCCCTAAAGGTCACTTGCCACCAGTGCTCAAGTTTCTGCAGTTGCAATCATGGCCTCTCCAACCCATTGAGATGTGTTCCACCTCAATGCCCACCCACCAACCAGTTCTGATCCTGTAATGGCCCCAGGAAAGGAAGTGGAAGCAGGACGTGGGTTAAAAGGCTGTGGGAGTGACTGAGAATGTGCCAAAGCCCTGTGGCCAACTTACTGGTGCTGAGTTTGCTGGTAAGCCTCTCTGTCAGCTGGCTTCCTTGAGCAAGTTGCTCCCTGAAGCTCTGCCCCAGGTAGTAGTCAATGTCATTGCTCCTAAGAAGGTCCTCAAAAGATTTTACCGTATCTTTTGCATGCTGGGTGAGAAGATAACAGATACCTCTCCCTTCTCTTATCTTCTGGCGTAGGTAGGATAGTTCTCGGGCCTGATCCTGAATCAGGGAATCATATTTCCTAATGCAGGAGAGAAGAGGAAAAAGAATGAAAAAGAGTGAATATTAAATCCTGGGGCCTCTGTAGAGATTTCTGTGAGAATATCTCTAAGGAGCTCCCACAAGCTGAATTCTGGCACATAAACCAAAGATGGTATTTAAGAGTATATCCTGCTCTGACAAATGACTACAACAACTTAGTATGCCATTGTTCTATGTCCAAACAGATCCTAAGTTCTAAGGTCAATACAGTGGCAATGTTTATACTCCTTCCAGGACTAGTAGAGTGTAGACTCACAGTTGATACTCAATAAACACTAAATAGATACCCAATAAATACTAAAAAATAAATTCAGTGATTAGAATGACTTAGTCCTAAGTCTGGGTGGAATCTTTCATGCCTTCTGTTTCAAAGACCATCTATAGATGGCCATTATACAAGTTCCGGTTCCACACAGTGTCTGGCAACATGCCTTTGCCTCTTCTTTCATTAGCAGGTAGAGGCTATTCTCCACCTTCTTAAATGTGGGCAAGCTCTGTGACCACTATGACCAAGATACTATAGTGGAAGTGATACGGTGCCAAGTCTAGCTCTTAACTGTCCTGGCAACGACCACTTCTGGTCTGTTGGAAGCCAGCTGCCATGCAGAAGGGCAACTACCCTGAGACCACCATACTATGAGAGGCCACCACCAGGAAGAAAGACCCCAGAAGACAAGAAGCCACATGGAGAAAGAGAGAAGCCAAGGAGCACTGCATCACTAGATGTGTGATTGAAGAAGCCACGCCCAGCCCACTCAGGACTTTCAGATGACTCTAGCCCCAGCCACCATCTGATGGCAACTGCATGAGAGACACCCCCAGTGAAAACCACCCTGCTGAGCCCAATCCACATAAACTATTGTTTGAGGCCACTAAGCTTTTTAAGTGGTTTGACACTCAGTGCAGATAACAAGGACAGATACCAAGATGGAAGTCTACCCAGTGTTTTCAACACAAAGTACCAATATCAATAATAGTTCTGGTAAATAGTATTGAGGACTTAGTATGTGTTATGTAATTATAAGTGCTTCTACTAATTCTTTTTGTTTTTCAAATGTTTACTCACTTATTTTTGAGAGAGACAGAGAGAGAGAGAGTGTGTGTGTGTGTGTGTACAAGTGGGGAAGGGGCAGACCGAGGGAGAGACAGAATCTCTCTCAAGCAGGCTCTGAGCCACCAGTGCAGAGCTCAACATGGAGCTTGAACTCACGAACTGTGAAATCATGCCCTGAGCCGAAACCAAGAGTCGGAGGCCCAACTGACTGAGCCACCCAGGCACCCCTGTACTAATTCTTTTAAACCTAACAACCAGGCTTTGAGATAGGTTCTCTTACTATCCTCACTTAATAGGTAAAGAAATAAGCCCAGACTGTGTGCTGACAGCTCAGAGCCTGGAGCCTGCTTCAGATTCTGTGTCTCCCTGTCTCTCAGCCCCTCCCATGCTTGTGCTCTGTTTCTCTGTCTCTCAATAATAAATAACCACTAAAAAATATATTTTTTTTTAAGAAAAGAAAAAGAAGTAGGCCCAGAAAGTCCAAGTAAGTGGTATGGCTAGAAAGTGCCAGAGCTAGGATTCGAACCCAGGCAGTCTGACGCCGGTCTTACTACTACACCACATATCCTGTCACTTTGCTAACAGGTTCCTGAGATGAAATGCCGGAGAGCTGCTGTCTCCCAGCAGGGCCCACCTGTTCTTTCTTCAGATCTAGGCCTAGCCTGTTAACAGGTGCTCTGCTGATTGCCCCGACTGGTTCTCTCTTCCACCTGCCCGGGCTACCCAGCCTCAAACACAAACTTAGCCAGCATCAGTTAAACAAGGGTCCAAAGAGTGCCCTCCTTACCCAGGCCACGAGGCTGACCTCAGCTCCTCGGCCAGCTTCCCTTCCGCTCCAGTTTTTGGGAGCTGGGCCTCTAGCTGGGACACTCTCTGGATCAGACTCTCCAGATCCTTTTTAGCCTGAAGCCCTGGGGGGTAGAAAGCCCCAGTGCCATCGGACAGCCACCCCTCATCCTCGTCAGTGACACTATGAGGGGAGGATCCCTCGAGGGCGCCAACGGCCTTCAGCTTTCGAGGTCTCTCCAGACTAGATGAATAATCGCTTGTCACTGAGAGGGACCGCACCCGGCTCTTGAGGTTCTGAATGATCTTGTTGGCGTTCTGCAGCTGGGTCTTCAGGTCTCTGATGTCCTTATGGAGGACAGAGATGTCTTCTGACTTTCCACACGCCTGGAACTCCTGCTTCCCTCGATGGCTCTCCAAGGGCTTTTTCCCAGGGGGGCTGGCCAGCGGTGAGCCCATCAGGTGCTCCTCGCACTCTGAGAAAAGACAAAGACATCTTCCTGAGTAGAGCTGCATATCCTGCGGTAGCTGAAAACTGCTCTGTGGCTGGGCTAATCATTACTAGAGCAAAAGTTGAAGCAGAACTTTATTCGGCCCTGCACTCTCCTAGCATTCAAACATCGTATTTCTTACCCACCCAACAGCCCTGCAGGTCAGGTCTGGTCACCTTCTGTTGTACTGAGCATTTTTCTTCTCTTCACGATTTCTGTTTGGTGGGTGTCCCTACAGTCAAAGCCATTTTATTGTGGACAATTTTTTAAACTTAGGGTTAGCACGTCCCCAACAGCTCATCTTGTCTTTTCATTAAAAAGTAAGCTTTTTCTAATAATCTGTTGGATGGAACTTTTTTTTTCCTTTTAATCAATGGCAGTATGTTGAAAACTAATTATAGAAATTCAAACTCATGCTCAGCCTCATTTGGGGCAAGAGTTCTCTGCCAGACTCTCCTGTCCTCTCTGGTCCTGTGTCCCCTTCAGTCCTCAACACCACCCCCAACCCCAGCCCATCAGGGGTGGGACAGGCCGACATCCCCCAGATGTGGGTGGACAGGTAAGCCCCGCCCTCATGCTCCTACCAGGACTGGTGCTCTCCTCCCGCTCGGCCTCATTCTCGCTTCGGCCACATGTCTCATAGCCCAGATCTTGGAGGTCCACCTGCACCTGCTTGCTGTCCTGCTTCACCAGGGATTCACCTGCTTGGGAAGAGACAGAGGGTGTTACAGAGGATCTGAATTTCCCACATACACCCTCAACCTCAGTGGCACACGCCCTAGCCCTCAGGGGGTAGGAGGTCAGGGCCAGAGTGGGATGGGTGCTTCTTTGGACTCAAGTGGGAGAAGAGACCACCCACTCCAGGCAGGACTTCCTTCCATGGGGTTGAGCCTATGTCTGCTGCCGATGATCTCACCTACAACAACCGAGGCTTTGTAGGGACCAGACATCTCTAAGTTGGGCATTGTATATTATCCTTAGAAGCCCCAGTGAAACTAGCAAGTGCTTTACCCACAAAGTTTCAGTAAATACATGAATGGAGCTGAACTAATATAGAGTCCTAAAGCATCTAAATCCTCACTGTTCAGTAAGATTGCTACTAGCCACATGGGACTACTTCATATTAGATTAATTAAAATTAAATAAAATTTCCCAAGTTGAATGAGCATGACTCCTAAGCAGATGTGATGTAGATACAGAACATTTGTATCACTGCAGGAAGTTCTATCAGAAAGATTCTAATTTTTTTTAATGTTTATTCATTTTTGAGAGAGAGACAGAGAGTGGATGGGGGAGGGGCAGGGGGAGGGAGACACAGAATCTGAAGCAGGCTCCCGACTCTGAGCTGTCACCACAAAGCCCGATGCAGGGCTGGGACCCATGAATCATGAGGTCGTGACTTGAGCCGAAGCTGGATGTCCAACTGGCTGAGCCACCCAGGCACCCCTGGAAAGCATGGATTCTAGACCAAAGATGATGATGTATTTTTGAAGAATATGATTTGGTGCCAAGAGAAGGAGAGAAACTATCAGTTTATGTTGAGAGAGGTAAGACATTTTGCTGACTATACCAAAAATCAGCAAATCTAGGGGCACCTGGGTGGCTCAGTCAGTTGAGTATCCCAACTTCAGCTCAGGTCATGATCTCACGGCTCGTGACTTCAAGCCCTACATCGGACTCTCTGCTGTCAGCACAGAGCCCACTTCAGATTCTCTGTCCCCCTCTTTCTCAGCTCCGCTCGTGCACACACACTCTCTCTCACTCTCTCTCTCAAAAATAAACATAAAAAAATCAGCAGACCTAGATGTTAGCCCATTTCCTCCCTATATGCTCACTGCAAACTTGCTTTGTTCTTTATTCTTCTCTGCCACGTGCAGACTGAAGTTACATATCCACCTTCCACAGTTCTAGGGCCGGGGTCAGGATGACACTGGTTTCGAGTCTGGGGAAGAAAAGTGAAGTCTGCAGAGCACACAGCTTCTCGGGGAGAAGACAGACGCCTTGGTGACGATGGGCCTAAGACTTACTAAGCATGACTCGGTATTTCTCCAGCTGATTGGCCTGGGCAAAGACCGTGGCTTCGGAGATCAGCAGCTTCTCCTGGAGATCCTGATAGCGCTGTCTGCATTGTGCCAGCTGGGAGCGCAGGTGCTTGGTGGATCCAGGAAGGCCACATTCTGACTGAGGCCCAGGGTCTCTGGCCTGGGGCTGGTTATCCAGCTGTGAAAAGAGCCAGCACAGACACCAGGGTGGTCTGAGGTCACGCACTGTGCAGCAACTGCCGCTGCCCCTTCTGAGCCTTGTGGACTCTCTGCATGGGTCTGTCACAGCGTGCCTCATGCCACTGGCAGTTGCTTGCTTTCCTGACCGAGCTCCCGCAGACCTGGGATAATGTTTCATTCATCTCTGTGTCTACAGCACATAGCACATCGCCAGTAGAGTCTACTGGGAGCTCTGCTCGAATGTTCGTGCAATGGTTAGAAGGAGAAGGGGTAGAAACCTCTGCTTGTTTCTCCCTGCTCTCAGAATCCTCTACATTCTCCATTTACTGAGCCCTCAGCAAAGCCCCTCCCCTTAAGAGGACCCCACTAGCCCCTCCTGAGCCTCAGGAGCAGACACCTGTGATGAGCTGTGATGAAACTGGCAGTGATAAGGGAGAGATGTCATTACACACCACTTGTCTGGGCTGCCTTAACTCCAGGCATCCCTAGACAGCATTCTATGAAATAATCTGTTCCGCGCCTTCCCTCCCCACTGTTCTGAGTACTAAAAGGGCAGAGACCAGCTCCTACTGCCTGCTGCCAATGCCTACTGTGTTATCTGGAAAAGTAAGCACTCCAGAAATACGTATGAGAAATTAATTACTCAAGTAATGTTTATGACATGATGTTGTAAAAGCCTTTCTAAAGGCTGAATGCGTGAGGAACATTGCTGCTGCTCGTGGTGCAAAGGTGCCCTTCCCTCAGTCCCTCCTGACCCACAGGACGGAAGTGTTGCCTCCAGCCCTTCTCCAAGGGTCTTTCATTCCATCTATTTCCGCACTTACTTGATCGGCAGCCCCTGCGAGGGCAGCCCCAAGGTTGAGGCTCTGGGGCCTGGGGCAGGGCTTCGTGGTCACGTGCTCTTCTTCTTGGCATTGGGACTTCTCAGGAAAACAGCCCGGCTCTGCATTCATCCTGTCGATCTCCTGGGCCAGGCGCACGAGGAGCTCTGGACTAAGTGGACTATCCCTGTCCCTGCTGCTCAGCACCAGCTGCTCTTTGAGGAGGCTGATGATGCTGTGGGCATTCTTCAGTTTTCCCTGGAGCTTTCTGAACTCGGCCTGAAGGCTACTCTCATTCAGACCCCCCTTGGTTGCCACAGTTCCCAGCGTCACCTCGCCCTTCTCCTTGTCTTCCTCTATCTCCCATCCGTCAGACATTGCTTCTCCTATCTGCTCTTTCAGCTCTGCATTCTCAAGGCAAAGGCTCAGCATGGCATTCCTGCAGAAAGCACACACAGTCAGGGGCTGCTTCTGGTCTCTGCCTCAGGTCCCGACAGCACCCCCCGTCTCAGTCCAGCAGAGACTCGGAGACACCCCAAAGCGTGAAGCCACCTCAGAGGCCTACAGCTGCTCCCTTATACCGTAGACAAGGGAACCAAGGCTCAGGAAGAGAGTGAGCCTTGCCCACACTACCACCGCTCCTTGGTGGCAACACAATTACTAAAAGCCTTGGGCTTAACACACTCCGTCTTTACCCATGTCGTGGAGACCTCCTATTCTAATTTTAAGTGGCCTCTGGAATAAACAAGGTTAAGAAAAAAAAGAAAGAAAGAAAGACCTTGCCGAGGGCAAATTTATTATTAATTATCTATTAATTATCATCAGTTTCCAACCACTGGATGAGAGATGGGGACCTAGGAAAACATGAAATAAATAATACTAGTCAGAACTGCAACCAAATGTACTTCTTTAAAAAAAAATTTTTTTTAAATGTTTATTTATTTTTGAGGGAGAGAAACAGGCAGAGTGTGAGCAGGGGAGGGGCAGAGAGAGAGGGAGACACAGAAACTGAAGCAGGCTTCAGGCTCTGAGCTGTTAGCACAGAGCCCGACGGGGGGCTCGAACCCACGGACCATGAGATCATGACCTGAGCCAAAGTCGGACACTTTACCGACTGAACCACCCAGGTGCCCCTCAAATGTACTTCTGTAATTATTTGCTTTATGCCTGGCTCTTGTGATAGATCATCTTTAGGAGGGTGGGGACTCTTTCTGTCCTGTTCACTCTGTATCCCCAGAGCCTCTACAGTGCCTGCCACAGACAACATTCATATTTATGGAAGAAATAAAACAGATAAACAACTAATTTTCACTAAGACATTCTAGGCCCCATCCTTTCTTCACACTAAACCCTTCAGCAGGGTTGGATGGAAGCAATAAAAAACATGGCTTTAGCAAGGCAATGCATTTAAATAGGCATTTTGCTTAACCTCTTTGAGCCTGTTTCCTGTTGCATAAAATAAGGATCACTCATACCTACTGAAGTAATTGGATGCTGAAATGAAATTGCATATATGGTATGGTTAACTCAGGGTCTGAAACAGAGAAGTCATTTAATCCTGCTGTACTAGCTGCAAACCTGAAAAACACTAACATAGAATCCTATGAGGTGCTTGTTAAAAAAAAAAACAAAAAAACAAAAAAACAAAAAAAAAAACACCCAAAACTTTAGAGCTAAGGCCTATCAATCTACTTTTTACTTAAGTTCTGCAGGTGATTCTTAAGCACACTAAATTGAGAACCACTGACTAGAAGGGGCAAAGGAAACAAGTAATTCACACCCAGAAGGATTAGCAGTTGGATAACCCCCCTCGATTGGGTTTCTTAGAATCCTGAAGTCTTGGAATCAAGAGCAGGGCTTGTCTAGTGAGAATCAAGGAAGATAATTCTTTAGGACATAGGAATCAGACAGGCTCTCCATGAGACAGTTTCCTCAATGGAGAAGAAGGGGGATAGGGCTTTTGCCAAAACAGAGGTGTAAGAGGGAGAGAAGGGAATGCATGTATAGTATGGAAAACAATGCTTGATATTATGTTATAGCTTCATGTTTTGGGGGAAAATTCCTTTGTTTTCATGATAGTAACTGATGAAGTCTCAAAAGACGGATAGATCCTAGCTTCTACAGTATCTGTGATTCTTAAGGTTGGGTGGAGAACTAAACCAGAGTTTCAGGTTAGTAACTCCAGGGAAAAAAAGAAAATAATCCATGAAGGTACTGACATGTGGTTTAATTGTATATTCAGCTGTAGTATCAAAAGAGATGTACTGTTCTTACCCATGAGCTTAACCAAGTTTACATATAAAAAAGGCTAGAGAAAAGTTATGTTTGGGGCAGCTGGCTGGCTCAGTCGGTAGAGGGTGCGTCTCCTGATCTCGAGGTTGTGAGTTCAAGCCCCACATTGGGCAGAGAACTTACTTTAAAAAAATAAACAGGGGCGCCTGGGTGGCTCAGTCAGTTAAGCATCTGACTTCGGCTCAGGTCATGATCTCACAGTCCATGAGTTCGAGCCCCGCGTCGGGCTCTGGGCTGACAGCTCAGAGCCTGGAGCCTGCTTCGGATTCTGTGTCTCCCTCTCTCTCTGCCCCTCCCCTGCTCATGTTCTGTCTCTCTCTGTCTCAAAAATAAATAAAAACATTAAGTAAATTAAAAAATTAAAAAAACCAAAAACTGAAAAAAAGTATGCTTTCACTTAAGTAGAAATAAATATCATAATAATTCAGAGTAAAAGAACCAGCATGAAGGATGCCCACAAGAATATTTCCAAAATTGTTTGGCAAAGTATACAACATAGAAGAAAAGGCTCAGATATTAAAAATTGGAAGGCAGGGGTCTAGCCATGGACTATTATGCAACTTTGAGCAAGTTACTAGAACTTTTTAGACCGGAGTTTCCTTGGCTATGAAATAAGGATTAAGCTAGATGCCAAGGTCCTCTTTGGCACTAATATCATTTGAGGACTCAGGGATGTTTAAGTGGCACATAATAGGGAAACAGTAGGGCATGAGTTAGATTTGCACCGCCGTGTTCTAAACAACAGGACACGAGGATTATGACCCTCAGGGGCGAATGAATGAAAGGATTAGCCGTACATCATTGGCACGATCCTGGAGCATCTTTTGAAAAAACACCGTTAAAAACAGAGTGGCCCATCTAGCCAGTGAATCAGCTATCTGCCACTTTTGTAAAGCTAACAAAACAGCAGAGATGATTAAAATTGCTATTCCATGATTTAAGGATTTACACTGCTGAGGGAGAGCTGCGTGGGGATGAAGGGGCCCCTGTATAAACTCTCCTCCACAGACCATTCTGCCCTGCATGTAATAGTGAAGCATCGTGGGTAGCAGGAGAGTCCTCATATGATCCAGTCAGTTCCAAAGAGCAATGCCTGTCATACAACTGGGAGGTTTTCACTTGTGACTGTATGGCTAATAATGGGCATTATTATATTGAATTAAGACCACATTTAAATAATTTGAATGGTAATTATTGATAATCACTACTATCCAATATTATTAACTCTTCCATAAAGAATTTGAGCCATTCGTGCATGGAGCTTGGGCTGTGGGCCCAAAAGCCCTAAGCACAAATGCTTGGCTGCAGCAAGGTGAGCTCCTTGGCTCTGGTGGCCTCTCCACCGCAGGCTCTCCTTCTCTGGGGGTGTCCTACCTGATGTGGGCCACAGAGGAGAATCCTGCTTCCTCAATTTGAGCCTTTAGCTCTTTCAGTTCCCCCTCAGCTCTTCTTTTCTCCTCTAAGTGCTGGTGGATCTCAGCCCTCAGGTGGAGCATTTCCTCCTGAAGACCCCTGTTACCATCCCCTCCTGTCGAGGAAGGAGGGGGAAGACATATGTTCTGGGTCTCTGCAGCTGCCAGGCTTTTCTCCAAAGCCACCTTGATGAGCTGAAAGGAAAGCATAATTTAAAGAAGTTAGGTCATGAAGGGGGATCCCAAAGGAACATCAGATTGCAAACGCAGCCTTTAGTGGGGACAAAAAAGACGGCCCTAAAACAAGCTCCCCCTAAGGACTTCCTCAGCCATAAGGGTCCTGGGCACTGGTTTGGGTGGGGAAGACACCAGGAGAGTGGGGAGAATTAGTGCCATGGGCAGGAAGAGCAGCATCCAGAGGTAGGTGAGGAAAAGACACAAGCACTTCATAAATAAAAGCAAATGCCAACACATGAGGTGTAAACAGGACTGGAGAGCGTGGATGCTGTGATTGTTCCCTCTCCGTGGGACAGAGCGAGGAAAGTCTTCTCACAAGTCAGGAAGCTTCCCTGACTTCCCAACATTGGAGTCCTCAACTGCAAAGAGCACAGCTTGAGACACCAGCACTCAAAGCCGAAGGCCATGTCTGTACCTAAGACTCTAAAAAGGATGACTAAGACGGAAAGCACTCAGCTACAGGTAAAACAGAAGCTTAATTTCACGAGCAGCAGGAGAACCACACCCTCCAACGATGGAGAAGTTAGTGAGGCCACCTGCCCAGCAGCCAATGTCACGTGCTATTATCCTGGTGCTGATGCTGCCAGCCAAACTCTCTACAAATCTAAGCTCGTGAGAAGGAAACAAGGTGGAAATAATTTCAGCACACCTTTCTATTAAAAAAAAAATTTTTAATGTTTATTTACTTTTGAGAGGCAGAAAGACAGAGCATGAGCAGGGTAAGGGCAGAGAGAGAGAGAGGGAGACACAGAATCCAAAGCAGGCTCCAGGCTCTGAGCTGTCAGCACAGAGCCCAACGCGGGGCTTGAACCCACGAACCACGAGATCATGCCCTGAGCCAAAGTCGGACGCTCCATTGATTGAGTCACCCAGGCACCCCAACACCTTTCTGTTTTTTGAGGATCTTTTTGAAGTTACTTTTCAGTGTGTCAACTCAAGCAGGTTATATAGTTTTTCCTCAAAGGAGAGTTGTTTTAACTTGAAGACTTTCTTATTGTTCCTCTCCAGTTTTCCCTAGGCTTTTAAAAGTGTAGAAACCAAAACCTGAGTATGACAACCTACTCAGTGTATGACTATTTTAGTGCAAGGATTTCTTGTACATTTGTCCAATATTAATACATCCCAGTGTCATGCTGCTTCATTTTCCTCTCTGTGACTGCACTCTGGGATTCTACTCAGCTTCAGGTATATTGTTATCTTCCAGTTTCCCACCTCTCTCCCACAGCTGTTTCTGGGTCATGTTGTTTCCTCTATGTGTGTCAATAATGTGACTTCCACTTGTCACTTGTAAATTCATTCTGGCTATACAGAATCATTTCTCAAGGGTCAAAGTCCTCAAAATATTTGATGTGCATCTCCAGAGATCAAGGAGTAGCCACTCGACCGGGGATGATTTGTGGAGTTAATCATATGCTTTATACCTTCATTCAGGTCACAAATATATTGAACAGAACAGAGCCCAGAGCAGCTTAAGTGGATCAATGATTGAGCTGCTTGGCTTGGCACAGAGCCATTGACTTTGGCTGGTAACCGAGCGTGGTGAAATCTAGGCTGTGAGTGTGTGTGGGGGGGGGGGGGCTGATTCACAGTGTGCATTTGCAATGGCGGTGAGCAGCACAGCAGTTGAGGTTGCAAAGGAAAAGAAAGAAGAAACATGCATGGACACAGTTGCTCATTTCCTAGGCATTTCTAGGGTTCTGAGCCTGGCATTTGTCTCTATGGTCTGCTGCTGGGCTTAGTTAGGACTGGCCTATCTCCGCGTGTGCCACCAAGCATTTGGGACAAAAATCAGGAAAGGGAGACTGGATAAAAACCACTTTTGAAAATTTAGGACCTCAATCCCTCATTTAAACTATGTGATATTACCTTTCTATGTAAACCCTTTTCAACTAACTTCAATAAACACTGCCTTCAGCTTTGAATATGGGCACATTTATTCTTTTCTAAAACTTAAGGGTTTGTTCCTTCTGCCTGAAAATAACGTCTCCCTGTAATGTCTCACCTATTTTTAAAGTACCTTTCTGGATGTATGTTATCTTCTACTGACTGAAATATGCCTAGTTTCCTTAAAAAGAAAGTTAAGAACCATGGAACGTCAGTACCAGGAGAGACCTGAAGGCCCACCTGGTCTAATTTCCCCCTTAAAAATGAGAAAATAGAGAGACGATTTGTTCCCAGGCTAATTTGGGTTTTCTTATTTTCACGTTAAAGGGAGCTTACTTTGGCTAACTTATCTGTAAAATTGAAATACAAATGCATGAAAAATGACTCAGAGTCTAGCCTTTTCAACAGTTTTTCTTTCCCATCTATGGAAAGTTAATATTTCTATATTTCTCCCAAATAAACTCCCAGGGTTTCCAGTCTGTAGGGTGGTAGTATGGATCCTTTAGGCCCACTGTTAGTTGTATCTAACAGGTTCCTCCTCCACCACCCCGCACCATTTCCTAACTCATCTGTTGTAATGCTTCCATGGTATAAACTTTGTTGTATGCGGGGTTTCCTTTTACCCCAGAGAAGTCTACATGCATGTCTGATCTCTCGTTTGCAATGAGTTGTTTTTTGCCCAATTACATTATGTCTCACCATGTAAATCAGTTCTCACACAGCATGGAGGGCATTCAAAATAATTTTTCCTTACATTCTTCACACTAAGTCTACTGACTTTTTCCTCCTTCGTCACATTTGAATCTCGATTCTTGATTAGCTTTTTTCTACTGCAAAAGTTAAAATGAAGGAAGGCACTACTTGATTCATTTCACCGGTGCTTCCCAGGTATTTACAGACTTACATTTGCTTGAGAATGGGATTTTGTGGGAGATGCCTGGGGAAAATTACCAATATAGCTAGACCTGAGACTTCCTGGGGTGAGTGAGTCTAAAAATAAGAACGAAGCAACTTGCTGTGGCCAAAAGATAGCTCTTGCCTTGAAGGAACACCAAGTTGGATGTGCTTGTTAGGGGAAGATGTGTATGCCTGAGGTAGGAAGGTAGCCTGGTGTTGAGTAAAGTTTACCTTCCAAGGACACAGCAGGGAGGAACTCAGAGACTAATTATAAGGGACCATTTCCCTGGAAACCAGCAAACACAGTTTTGAGAATCTTGACACAGAACAGTTATGACAAAAGAAGCTTTATTCGTTTGGTAGCAGGAGAGTCACACCCTCAAAACCCCAGAAAAGTTGAAGTGAATTTACAATGATTTCATACACAAAGGTTCCTCCTACCCCAAACTGGAGACAGATTTTCAAGGACAGATGATGGAAAGAAAATGATGCTTACCCAAGACATTCTTCGTCCAGCAGGTATAAAACTTTGTCTATCATGACATGTCTATCAAGCCCTAATCTAAATGTCTGTTAACTAATAATTTATTAAGTATTGCTGCCAAGTAATAGGGCAGACGTTGCAAGGGAAATATACATGCTCCAATGTAAAGGTTTATTCCAGGGTTGAACTGACCTCCTCAAAATGTGGTCTGGTCATTTGCTGCGTGCTAGGCTATAGGAAGGAAGGTTTGGGAAGAACAACTCTACAAACCAGTTTGCCCACAGCTGAGAATGAGAGCAAGGGGCTTGTGCTACCACACGTAGGTTAGACCGTGTTAGTCAGAATCTGGTTTTCTTCACATCTGTGTCTCTTGTTCACTTATTCTGGAATTAATCGGGTCCACAGCAGCAATAACCACCAGTGACCGGCAGACATCCCAATCGAACTGTCTTAGAGTGGACATCTGCTTATCTTGCAGATCCCCCTTTTCTCCCCAAAGCTCCTCAGGGACATCAGGGCATGGGAAGCAGAGGAATCTGTCTGGAGGGGCAGTAGTATCCATCATTCAGGTCACAAGCATTGGTTAGGGGGACTCAGAAGAAGCTGTTCAAGCAAAAGGAGAAGAGGAACTCATGCAGGATCTCGAGGGAGACGTGAGGGTCAGGTACAGCTCAAGCAACAAAAAGGGGAACTTGGTGGAAGGTAAAGAAACTGTGTGGAGGATATGAGGGATCTCAGACAACTACCTACTTGAGGACTACTCATGTCCTCAAGAACCGAAGACTGTGACAAGTTCCGTGAGATGTGAGGAATGCTCGTGTGGGCTCTTTTTCTCATACAGGAGGTATAGAGGCCAACCCAGAAAGCCTCATGTCCCCTGAAGTTTTCCTAATAGCTCCAAGGAAGCCATCACTGGAAAAGCCCAGCTACTTCTGCAGAAGGACAGATACCAATGTTCCACTTTCTCCCCAACAACTCAGAGGCATGGTCCATCTAGGAGACGTGATTGCTAAATGTCACTGGGCAAGGTGGAGACACAGAGGAGTGCCAGTGAGTGCCATGGGGTCACTGTTGGTGACTTAATCTCTGAGGTCCAGGACATTCAACTCTTGAGCTTGAGAACATGCTGGTTTACACCTTCACTGATGGTTGGTGGGAACAGTGTTTCAGCCTTGGGTACCAAGTTCTGAGGTTTGATGGGGACTTGCTCTTGAAGTGTCACCTGCTGGTCACTGGCATGTCACAACCTGCATGGTCTGTTGGTCGCCCAACAGACTTCTCTTTTGCACAACAAGATTTCACCAGGACAGATCCCTACTTTGGAAGCATTCTGATCCTCTCGGAGGTTCTCAGAGAGCACTCTCCTGAAGCAGGTCTTAGGCCTGCACCTCCCCGATCAGCCCTCCGATGACTCCCTGTCTTCTGTGGTGTTTCAGATACAAAAACCCAAGAGGGGAACTGTCCAAGGCCTTGTTGTATGTAAAGATTCTTCTGACGCTAAAGCTATAGATGGTACATGGGAGCAAGGGTGGGAAGGAGGGGGCAGGGAGTGGGAGCAAGAGATAGAAGGAGTAAAAAATAAAAAATAAAAGTAGATTGGAGAGAAAAGTGGAGTGAGGATGGGGGTTGGCAAGGTGGCTGGGAAGCTTGGGGGGGCAGAAGACTGGAAACTGGTTTTTAGTAAAAGATAGCTTCTTACTTTAGGTTCGCAGGGGCTGCAGGAGACCACCAGACCCCAAAGAGCTATGAGCCTTCCACCCTGGGAACCCAGAACCTGACTTGGACTTACCTGCTGGTGGCTGTTGTGTGCAGCCTCCTCCTCGATGCTGTCGGTGAACTCGGTACTAGCATCTTCAGTATCGTCCCCTGCAGCTGCACCTGGAAGTGAGTCCAGAAGAAAAAGGTGACTCCTTTCACAGGTGGCTTTCAGATAGCAGCTACAATTACACTTTTTTTGCACCTGCCTCTGATTTCTTTCTTTCTCCACATGCGTGACCCCCTAGCCAGCAGGGCTGAAGGCAGGACCAGTGTGCCAGATGTGTAGAAAAGCCTTTTTTGCTATCACTATTAGTATAGCATTGGACTAACATACAACTTAAGTCTTAAAACCTTCTATGGCTTTGACTGCACAGACCTGTACCTGAGAAGCTGGCTGTTAGATAGGGTGATCACCCTTCTCACCTATTTCCAGAAAGCCTGAATTATTCTCTGTCCTGCCAGTCTGGCAATGTAATAACTTTCTCTTCTGAGTTATGGGCCCAACATGACTAATCTTTTCCCCCACTAATGAGTGCTCAGAGGGTCTGTATTTACTCGGGATTAAGGGCACCCGACTTTTCTCATACTTTCCCATCTCTGGGATCAGTTGTGCATGGGGTGACAATCTCTCTGAAGAACACCCCTCTAGGGGCTTTATGTCCTACAGAAGCTCAAGTCCAGTCAAGACTCAAGGCACAGAATGATTTGGGTGCTTCCTAATTCCTTCCTTTAACCTCCCTATCTCTCTCAAACTCTTGTTCAATGCCAACATCTTTTGCCTAAAGGGTTTCTTATACGTCTTTGTCCAAGTGGGTTTTAATACTTTTTTTTTTTTTTTAGTTTATTTATTTTGAGAGAGAGAGAGAGAGAGAGAGAGAGAGCGAGCAAGCAGGGGAGGAGCAGAGAGAGAGAGAGAGAGGAAGAGACAGAATCCCAAGCAGGCTCCATTATGTCAGCGGACCACAATCTCACAAATGTTGAGATCATGACCTGAGTAGAAATTAGGAGTTGGAGGGGCGCCTGGGTGGCTCAGTAGGTTGAGCGTCCGACTTCGGCTCAGGTCACGATCTCGCGGTCCGTGAGTTCGAGCCCCGCGTCGGGCTCTGTGCTGACAGCTCAGAGCCTGGAGCCTGTTTCGGATTCTGTGTCTCCCTCTCTCTGACCCTCCCCCTTTCATGCTCTGTCTCTCTCTGTCTCAAAAATAAATGTTAAAAAAATTTTAGAAAAAAAAAAAAAAAAAAAAAAAAAAAGAAATTAGGAGTTGGATGATCAACAGACTGAGCCACCCAGGCGCCCCATAATACATTCTTTTATTCCTTAAAGATGAACACCGTCACCCTAGAACACAAACATCTATGCCTTGCAATAAGGGACAAGTAGCTGAAATTCATGGTCTGGGCAAAGGTCTTAGACAGTGTTGATCAACAGAACTTTCTGCAGTTCTATGCATGTGCTGCCCAACACAGCAGACATATGTGGCTACTGAGCACTTGCAATGTGGCTAGCATGATTGAGGAACTAAACTTTTAATTTAAAAATTCAACTAGCCATACATGGCTAGTGGCTGCCATATTGGACAGAACAGAGCTAGGGCCTTTCTTCCTCTCCACATCTGTCTAATAAGAGACTGTCCATCCAATTTTAGATTAAGACCTGTGGCCCACATTACTCATTTCTTCTGAAAATGGAGGATTTATGATGGTTGATTCATTTTAACACCAAGGAAAATCTACCCTGATACTTCCTGGGTCTGTAGAACAGGTCTTACAGAACCTACCCAAGTTAGAGAAGCTTGAGATCTAGTTCTCACCTCCGCAACCAACCTATTAAAACTCCTCTTCTGACCACTGAGTAACCTGGGCCTGAAAGAGATTAGACGGTGGGTCCATGGTTATACAGCTAGTCCTGACAAGAGCTATGCCAAGAAGTCACGTCTTTGGACTTTCAGACAGAGGTAACTCACTATTCCTTCTGGTGACAGATTAGATATTTATTTTTGTTTCTTCTTCCAAGACCAAAGAACCTGCTTCTGAGCTCAGACCTCCATGGATGAAAGTCTCTGCACGAACAGTGACCATTCACTACCCTCGCTGCAGATAAGGTGAACAGGAGCAGTTCACACCTACATTGCATCTCTTGTCATCTGCAAGTTCAGGCCAGAGTGCAACGACCCAGGCCAATCTCGTTAAAGTATTAAAAGGTAGTAAGCATGTTGCCCTAACAACTTAATCTTATGACTCATTCCATGAATGTTGCGTTAACTTTGGACCGAGTTCCTGTACCCTGTACCATAAAGTCTGACCTACAAAGAGGTATATCCACCACTCAGCACTTTTGGAGATTCCCTGGCAGACAGTGTACAATAGGCATTTCCAATACTCCATCTTTCAAACCAGCCCCAGAACCATGTCATCCACAATACTGGTTGTGGAAGAACACGCCCCCTACGCTTTGGCGACTCACTGAATCTGGGATGATGATTCACTTGAGGACATCCCAATCCTATCATGCTTATTTTGGAAAATATTCCCTGTACCACAGTAGAGATCAGAATCTTTTATTTTTTTTTTTTCCCTGCAAAGAGAAGGAATGTCCCACTCAATGACAGATTAAGAAAATATAGTTTTCACATTGTTTTCACATTGAGCATTGGGCCAGAGAATGATCCTGTGGTTGAAGAAAGCTCAGCTGTAGGAGTTCAGGTCCTCCTCTCCATATTGTTCTTGGTGGCTTGGATGGGGCCATGCTGCCTCACAACCCCAGGGGATTCCTATGCTAGGTTCCAGGAGTAAGGTAAGGGAGGACTAGAAAAAAGTGACTGTCCCTGGTCTTAAAGGCTTTTATCTCATACTTTCTTCCCTCCACTTACCTTTGTCAGCCTTTCTGATGCCACATCTGCATTTTTAGGTAATCTTCTCTTTAATTCATTCAGGGACAGAATACCACAGTTTTGACTTCATCGGGAGTTAGATGGACACAAAGTAAGAATGCCCATTTCATCCCAACATTCCATTACATAGGTGTTTTCCTTTTCTTATTCTTAGCTAGCTCAGCCTGCTCTAGCTCCGTTGGGGGAACTTCAATGGTTGCTCAGCCTTTTACCAATTTGAGTTAGAATGCTGAAAGCTTTGGGTGGGGGGGCTGGAATAAAGGTGAAAAAAATTTATAGAAAATATTGGAATAAGTTATCCTACGTAGAGCCCTGTAAGTTTACCCTAAACACCTTTCTTTCTGTTTTGTTTTTGTTTTTCGATCAATGATGATAAAAGAACTTCTCTTTTGTGAGGGAACACACTTTCCTAAGCTTTTACAATGCAACAAAATACTATCTTCCAAACTAACTTGGAATGCTCTAAATTTCTAACTTACAGGCACTATACCTTATATTCACGACCATACTGCTAATTATTTTACATACCCTGAAAACTAAGAGTCTGTCACTTCAAATTTAATTTTCTTCTCCAGGTTTTATCTCCAGGTTAAGTTTTATATGTTAGACTAGAAATTTTATTAAACATTTTTTTTATTGGAGGCTTTGATGGTGGCTCTGAAATTTGAGAAATTGCAAATTTCTCTCTATATTTCACATATATAATGGACGTGGTACCTAAAACTCCCCGTTAGGTTTAGAAAAGTATTTTCTCCCAGCTATCTGGCTTGATACAGTACACAGAAATAAAAGCCTCTAAAATACTTTAAATCCTTAAGTGAAAATTTAATTGTTATGCATACGTATTCTTTTAATCATTCAAACAATAATTGAAATTTTTGTGGAACTTTGTAAGTTGAGGATGGCATAATTAATAAGAATATGGACTCTGGAGCCTGATTATCTAGATTAGATTTCTGCTCCTGTCCTTAGTTATGTGACTTTAGGCAAGTCACAACTTTCTGTAACTGTTTCACCTCTTCCTTAGGGTTAATGGTGATATCCACTCCATACAGTTGTAGTGAACTTCAAAGGATTTGCTGCTTTTGAAGTGCTTAGAACAGTGCTTGGCATACAGTGTGTACCCAATAAATATGGCCTTGAATCAATATTAGTATTATTGTTGGTAAACTGACATGGAACCATGGGCTGAAAAAAGGTGGCCCCAGAACATAAATGTAATCAGCAGAGAGAAATTTTATACCTAATGTTATTAACTGGAAGATCTTGATGGAGTCTATTCTGCACTTCCTTACTTCTATCTGCTTCCCGTAACAGGAGGTTTGAAATAATACTTTTTGGTCTCTCTGCATCATAGGAGAGTCGCAAGAACAGAACTTGCAGCAAGGTAGGATGCATTCTTTTGAACAGGTCTTTTATAAATAGGACTCATCATTATTACATTATAACTGCCTTACAACGCCATCATGTATGAATAAGCCTTAGGGGAAAGGTCATACAGTGTTATTTTCATTCTTCAGTAAAGGAGCCAAAACTGGGTTGTCCCCAAATTCTACTCTACAGTCATTATTGTTTCCCCTTTTAGCCATTTATATTCAACCAACAGAAAAGGAGTAATATTTCCCATATAGTTACTCAGAACATAGCAGGAGTCACATCTGATTTTGGAAGGGGACGGAAAGAGCAAGAACCGTACAGAAGAAGCAGGCGTGTGGTGCTAAGCCCTGGGGTGGTGTTGCCCTCAGTGCCAGGCCCTCGGACCAGATCCTCTGGGCCATCACGCTTGCACTCTTAGGCACTCTGCCCTGTGCTCACCGCGAGAACTCTCGCATGTTCACATCATGAACCAGCTAAAATATCCCTGATTTAAATATTACAATGCTGTGTGACAAAAAAGGTCTCCTGTCAAACTGCCATTTCACCTGCATCCATTCCATTCTGAACCATAAAAAAATTGTAAGATTTCATATAGTCCTCCATAAGCTTCTGCTGAGAAAATGCTTGGACTAGACAGATTCCGGATCTGATCTTGGAACAGAAGTAGCTAGAAAAGAAAACTGCCATCTGCGGTCAAGTCCCTTTAAGACATAACTTTGTCGTTAATCTGCAACATCTCTCAAGCAGCTCTCCAGCTTGTAATTTATTCAGAAAGCATTTTCCAGTGACTTAAAATTCTGTAACATTAAGGAATTCCGCCTGCTCATGGCCTCTTTTTTGCCCCCTCAAAGCACACAAGAAGCGGGCTTTTCCCGGAACATTTGTGGGAATAGCACCACCCATCATGACAACTGGTTCCTCAAATCTCCATCCTGCTTGCTACTGCTCTCCTTCAGCAAGGAGACAAGAAAGAGTTTTTAAGGTAAAGTAGTTCACTTCACATTTCTGGGGGAAGCGTAATGCTATTTCTTTAGTCTCACTTCCTTGAGCGAGAATAATCCAGGTTTCTTCCTCTTCCTTCCTTTAAATAAACACAAAAGCATTCACTGATCCCAGAGCCTTAACTTTGGCTTGGAATTTTAGTATAATAATGATCAAGGGACTGATTGTCCTGTAAGGAAACAAACAAAAAAAGACATGAGCTTTCTCTACTTCTCATAAATCTTCTCAAGAATGAAACCAAATAGTGACTGTTTGGCCTTTGATACTTTTATTGGATCGGTAACAATTTTCTGTGTCTCAACTAAAGTAGCTAAATTCTAACACTTACGTACTTAAAAAGTACACTCTCCATTTCAGCACAAATGTTAACACAGTTGAACACAGCACAGTGCCATGAATAAATGAACTTCCAGAGGAAAATGTACAGCTTGTTTTGGTGAAAAAATAGTCCTGTGAATAATCTACTGCCAAGTTATTGGATTGTTTAACATGCCACTTCCTTCTTCATTTAAACTGTTATGAGATCACTACAGTTTTTCTCAACAGCCCTAGGATCAAAATTTTGTGTGATCAAAGTAAAGCTGTTTTTATTATCAAACTGAATACTTCATGGAAACAGATAGAAATTCATGATTTATAAAACATATTTGTACACACACACGGCTCTTAAAGTTTACAGATTGAGAGGTTGGTATTTTAGAGCAATGATTTTGTTAACTGCAAAAGGTAAGCACTACATATTAATGTTACACCAAAGGCAAAGCTAGCTACATGCATGTGCTAGACAATTCTGAGTTTTTAAAGGGAACAAGGAAGCCAATTTAGTTCATCTACTTAACACCCCTATTCTTCATATTATTTCCTAGCAAACATTTTCTTACTGAACTTTCTATATTTTATCCTTCTAGCTTTAGCAAAAGGAAAACAGTACGATAAATAAAAATTTTTATTTCTGGAATCTGACTTTAAACAACATTTTAAAGGGAAAGTAATGCCAAAAGAATTAGTACATCACTTTATAAGTTTAATCATTCTTTTTTGAAACCTGGTAAAATTCCCATTGTCCACTCTACGTGTTGTGATTCCCTACCACTACCCAACTTCCACTGGAAGCAAATTACAAGCAAAATTTTTATGTGGGAAACTCGTCCTGGCTCATGTGATTATATAGAAAGAAGTTGAGGACTTACCTTTTGTCAACACTCAGACTACTTAAAAGCAACATGTCTTCTAATTATAATAAAATTACGTAACAAAGTTATTACTCTAAATGTCTAGTGAGAGGGTATCTTAAATCCATATTCCAAAATGTTTTAAGACTCAGAAACTATTATCCTACAGAAATCACCCTGATGTATTTTCCCATGGACTCATTCCTCTGATTTCTTATTACCAGGTTACCCCATACAAGCTCCATATTCCTAGCTCCTCTTTCTATAGTCAAAATGGTTCTTTACTACTAAAGGGAGAAGAAAAGCTAAGTTTTAACTTGAAGAGAAAAGAGAGAAAATACTCGAGATGTTTGTATTTCACAGGATGTTAGTATCTGAAAAAGAAAGCTATTGCACTTATTCCAGCTCTGGTACCATTTCTACGAGCCAAGATGGATGATGGACTTTAAGGGCATGGGTCTCTAATATTTCATCCTAGCTTCCTAGGCAGTTTGTCCCATTTCCATGCAGGTCACTGGCGGCAGACCTGGAGAATTACTGCTGAGGCCCTAGTTGAAGAGGCAACTTGAGTTTTTCAGGGACATCCAGTGTGAAGATTCTAGGAATTTTTCATATAAAAAGATCATGAAAGCAGAGAAAACAGTAACTTTATCCTACCAAACAGGAACTAGAGTTTTCTAATACTAGCTCAAGGAAAGCAGAACTATTGAAGTTTTTTTTCCCTCTACGGTTTATAGTCTAAAGGGAAGTGACTGTAGGTAGGTCAACTTCTATTCCTCAGTGGAAGGAACAATTTTTGGTGTAGTCTGATCTGCTTCTCCTTTCCCTAATCAGAGGACCCCAGATTCAACTGGAAGACAGAACACCCAATTTTCTTAAACTGTTTCGAATCTAAAGCCAAACTCCCCAGGACCAGATACCAAATCAGCATAAATTAGCATAAAAGTGAAAGGTCTTTTATGTACACCTAGCCCAGAGGTCACTTAGGTATAAACTGTACAAGCAGGATATACTCAAGAACCTTCTAGGAAAACTTTTGTGGTGAGAATCTAATATCCTGTACAGGTCATGATTTTCTGGATCTTTATAGATCTCTTACTGTTCATAAGGACATGGACAAATCTTTTAAAAATATGAATAAGGAAGTAGAAGTACCAAAAATACCGTGCTGTCCACAGTGAGCGAAGAGAAGGGCGTGTGGGAGAGGGGTGGGTAAGATTAAGGAGAAGCGTGCATCTATCAAGGCAAAGGCTGGCAATATTAAAATAGCCCAGTTGTGCCTTTTCAGAAAAATAACGTGGCTAAACAGCTAAGAAGGAAACACCAGAAAAACGCTGACTTATACGAGGCACTAATAATCATCAGACTTCAACAATATAAACCTGCAACAGAAAAGAATTTAAGGGAAGTATCTATCAAAAGGACTCCCATTTCACTCATTAAATAAATCCTGGAGGTCCTTTACAACTCTACAGCTCTAAAATTATAGACTTCATCTACCCTGACCTCTTACCATCATTACTTTGCATATTTGCTATTATTCAAAAACAAAATGTAAGAAAAAACAAATCTATCCATATGGATTTTACTCAATTTAAGTTGTATGCTTCCAATTAATCATGGCCTGGATGTAATTCATTCATTTTCTCTCAAGATTTTTTCTTTTTTTTTTTTAAATTCAAGCACAAGGTTCTTGTGGGGCTCAGCCTCTGACTCTTGATTTCGGCTCAGGTCATGATCTGATGAGATCTGTGAGACTGAGCCCAGCGCTGGGCTCCACGCTGAGCATGCAGCCTGCTTAAGATTCTCCCCCCACCCCTCCCTCTCTCCCCTGCTCATGCACGCTCAAAAAAAAAAAAAAAAAAAAAAAAAAAAATTAAATTATTGTAATGTTGAAAATGCCTGACAAAGGTAAAATAATCTAGTAAGATAAAGGGTCTGTACTCCTGAAGAGAGAATAGAATCATTTTATATCATGCTTAATAGAATTATGTGAATGATGTGGCCTATCACAGCATCATCTGTCTATGGGTTATAGAATAAAATTCATCAGAGTCGAGTTCTCTAATAAGATGCCAAATTATCCCACAAACTGTTAGACTAGCAACCCCTCTCCAGGTAGCACTGTTTGCAAGCCTCATTCCAGGACATTAGTAGCAGATTTTAGCCATATCTATGGTAGCAAAATCAACCTCTTAATTTACCCTTTCTCACAAAATCACTTAATTTTCTAAAACGTTCCCCAAGGATCAATATTAAAGTAACTATAGCACTAGTCTGTCTCTTTGGGACCCAAATCAGGACCAGAATTCACTTACTTTCCTCCCCTGCTTATCTATTATGATAATTTTTCAATAGGAAGTTGGGTTTCTCATTATTCATCCAGCTACTTTAATATTTCTAACACTTAGTAACAGTTCAGGATACCAAGGGAAATTTCTACTCTTGGAGGGGGATAGAAGCAGGGGTAGAAATTATCAGAAATTGCTGTAATCACTGAGTCATTAGAACCCAAAAAACCACCCATGTTTGAATCTAAACAGGACACTTGAAAGCTTCCTTGGTCTGTTAGCAAAATTAAGGAAAAAAAAAAAACCAAAACACTTCCTAAATGCGTTATAATCATATGACAGACTAGTCTTTGGTGGGTTTAAGTTTCTATAAGTTCAGTTACCCCCTCTTTACTTCTAGAACATTACAAAAAGCTATGTGCAGATGGTCTCTAAAGACTAGAAGACTAAGAAAGTAGATGGTTCCTCTGACACTTCCTATCTCCTTCCTCAAATGACCCCTCACCCCAAAGGCCATTAAAACTTAAAAGCATTTCCATGAAGAGAAAGGCTTAAGGCGATCAATCTTTTGCAAAATACTTAATCAGAACATCTCAGGGTGCTTCTCCTGGAGAACATTTTCTTCCCTGTCCATTTTGGTTTGACTGTTGTTACAGACATGGCTAAGGTTACAGAGACTTGGACAGAATTTAGAATGTAAGGCAACTTGTGTCAACCCACGAATGTGAAAGAAATACAAGTGTCATGTAAAAAATGGAGGGAAAACAGAAAAACCATTGGGTGCCCCCTAGGTGAGAAAGAGTATGCAGTCACATTTACGATGCTGGAAAGCCTCCAGTCCCTGTTCACCAAATTCTGTGTTTAAAAACTAAAATCTCAGCTTCTAATCTAGGAAACCTCCAACCAGCAGAAATACGAAACCTCAGGGTGTTGAACCCACAAAGCTCCAAAAAATCCTGGTTACTTTTTACACTCTTGGTATTTAAGATAGTAGAAATACAATCTACAGTGCCCCTTTCCTTATGCATCTCCTGCTACCATAAGAAAGCACTGAGACAATGACCAAAACCTGATATGTGATTTTTTTTTTCTAAACTATTCAAACACTCCAAAGCTTATTATTTTAATATGGAGTAATGTATAAGCACTAAAACATGAAAAACACAGGACTCCATTTAATGCCACTACCAAATGGCTGCAATAGGCTATTTAGTGAGATGCTGAATTTAGAGGGGGACATTACATTTGAAACTATCTTTTTTACATAAAGAATTGTGACTCTGAAAGACATGGGAAGCGTTCTTATTAATGTTCTGACTAAATAGTATACTCTTGGTTTAAAGAAAAAATACTGATGGAATTTCATCTGCATCTAATCTAATTTCACTATCCATTTGATTCAGTATCAACTCTGAAACAGTATCAGAGAAAAGGTTCACCGTAAACACTTGAATGGTCTTTGCCTCTGCTCTTCAGCTTGACCCTTGACCCTTCTACTACTTGCAGTGGGCTACGGCAAGACTTGGCTTTGATTACCTTCTGAGAAGGGTTATACCACTTTTGCAAAGTCATTCTTATGGACATTTAATCTCTCTCTTTTCTCTTTCATCTTGAAACTTTTATTTGATTAAAAAAATCCTCTCTCTCAAAGAGCAGGAGTTGACTGAATGGCAAAAATAATACACATGCATGAATTTATGACAGGATATGGTACATATGAAATGGGCGGTGAGGGCGGGGGAGGAATAAACTTTATTGGCCCACGGAAAGAGAAGAGGGAATGAGGGGGGCCGGGGAAAAGAGTGAATACGGGTGGGAAAACTGAAATGGAATGATTTAAAAGGTGCACATTCATTTTGTAACCTCCGCCATTCAACTCAGAGAGAGATCTGCACAGCGCCGCGCAGGGAGACCAAAGCGAGTTTCACTCTGTAGCTGATGCTACTTGCAGCAGTTCTACCATTACCAGGTCACCATTTAATTCTGCCAAAGCCAGACAAGGCTCTCGGGTTAGTGCAAACAAGGTTTTCCATCCTGGGCTGCAGTCTGACCCGCCAGTGCTCAGAAGGCATGCTTGTGACGAACTCGCACACTTTCCAGTTCCCCACCTCCAATGGCGGCCAGGGTCTCCAGCCTGCTTAAGCGCTCCAGGCTTCTTCCAAGAACTTCTTCTAGCCGACCACGTATCACCTGGACCCCTTCTAGTTCCACCTGCAGAGTTCGGTCTCTCTCAGAGCTGAGTAAACACGCCACATGGAAGGAAAATGGATTAGCTGTCAACTGTAATGAGTCTACATATACTTCCAAAGAGTCGTGAGACTTTCTAAAGGATGCTCTCCAGGACACAATCAACGAACACAGTCTTTGTTTTGGTACTGTTACTGTTCATTGCTGACAGATTAGCAAGGCCTGCTCCTTTATGCTAGATTCTGGGCCAATGTCACATAAAACTATAGCTCCTAAGACTTATCTCACACCTCTATAGCCAACATAAGAGAAATTCTGCTTTTTTAAAAAAAATTTTTTTTAATGTTTATTTATCTTTGAGAGAGACAGAGTACAAGCAGAGGAGGGACAGACAGAGGGAGACACAGAATCCAAATCAGGCTTCAGGCTCTGAGCTGTCAGCACAGAGCCCGACGCGGGGCTCGAACTCATGAACCACAAGATCATGACCTGAGCTGAAGTCGGACGCTTGACCGACTGAGCTGGGACCCAGGCACCCCAAGAAATTTCACTTTTTGACTAAGAGTATTCGTTTCTGAAAAAACAAAACCAGGAAAAACTACATGCAAACTGAAGCAATACTGAGGCAAACAGGACTGCTATTAAAGATAGGTGTTCTCTTGGGGCACCTGGGTGGCTCGATCAGCTCAGGTCATGATCTCACAGCTCGTGAGTTTGAGCACCGTGCTGGGTTCTGTGCTGACAGCTCAGAGCCTCGGTTTCGGCCCTCTCTGGCCCTCCTCTGCTCGTGCTCGGTCTCTCTCTCTCTCTCTCTCTCTCTCAAAAATAAATAAACATTAAAAAAATAAAATAAAATAAAGCCAGGTATTCTCTCATTTGTTAACCAAACTTGACACAGCGTTAAAAAGGAATCCAGTTCAAAGACTAAAGATCCAGAGATTCTTTAAAAAGTAATACAGTCAAGGGGTGCCAGGGTGGCTCAGTCGGTTAAGTGTCCAACTGAGGCTCAGGTCATGATCTCGTGGTTCATGAGTTTGAGCCCCCTGTTGGGCTTTCTGCTGACCACTCAGAGCCAGGAGCCTACTTCAGATTCTGTGTCTCCCTCTCTCTCTGCCCCTCCCCTGCTCATGCTCGCTTGCTCTCTCACTCAAAAATAAACGTTAAAAAAATTTTTTTTGAAATTAATACAATCAAGTTGTCCTATCATACCTCTCTTCTGCTTTCATTTTCTTCAAGGAGAAAGAAAAAAAATGCTTAAACTGAATACCAAACCAGAAGAAACTGAATAGTAAAATAATAAAAATTAGGAAAGAGAAAAGGGGTGAGGACCAAAGGCAAATGAGAAAAAAAATTAAGGGAATAATAGAAAATGAACCAGAATGCTATAATATACATGACCAAAAATCAAGAGGTACAAGCAAGCATATTCATCGTGATGGCCAGCAGTGATCCTGGATTGATATCGGCCATCACGATAAATATATTTTCTTTCACGATACTCAGTGAGTATCAATACCCTTTATACCCTTACTCTTGGAATAGAACAGCCCTTACCAGGACATGGAACAGAAGAAGGAAAGGAAAATACATTGAATGTTTACTATATGCAAGGCATTATTTGAGACATCTGACAAGTCTTCTCATTTGATCACTGTGTAGCTATATGAAAATAGGGACTATTTCTGACTTGAGACTTAAACACTAGGCTCAGAGCCATCCACACAACAAATGACAAGTTCAGTAGTGCCAGTGTCTTTGCTCTTTTTTCTTCCTGCTTCGAGATCATAAGTATCTGTGCCTAAAGATGAATAGAAGGATATATATTGCCGTCACTCTCTTACCTCTCTGGATGGGCATGGAACTTCACCAGACTGCTATAGAGCTGTCTCTCTGCTTGCAAAGCCTCATTGAGCCGACTCCGTTCATCTACCAGCCCTTCAAGCATTAGCAGCAACTGAGGAAAAGAAGCAATATGCAAATGGAGACAGGAGACACAAAGCCACATTGGATCCCGAGAAAGCAACCAAAACAACGTACTAGCATGTACTATGACCAATAAAACTCACTAACTAACTACTTAAGCTTTCTGTTATATTTTACAGTTTTCAAATCAAATCACGCAGGGGCGCCTAGGTGGCTCAGTCGGTTAAGAGTCCTGCTTTGGCTCAGGTCATGGTCTTGTGCTTTGTGAGTTCAAGCCCCTCATCGGGCTCTGTGCTAACAGCTCAGAGGCTGGAGCCTGCTTCAGGGTCTGTGTCTCCCTCTCTCTCTGCCCCTCCCCTGCTTGCACTCTGTCTCTGTCTCTCTCTCTCAAAAATAAATAATAAACATTAAAAAAAACAAATAACCAAAACTCTATAGGGTAGATTTCAAGCATGGGAGATAAAAGTAGAAAGAGGAGTCAGAAGCATGGGAAAGAGGCTAAGAGAAGAGAGTGGAAGGAAAAGAGAGGAAAGGTCAGAAGGAGACACACAGTAGGACTTACTGGTATTTTCATTCATTCAATAAATATTTATTGAGCACCTTCTATTGCCAGGCTCTGTTCTAGGGATAAGCCTACTATCTAGTGGGTGGAGGAGACACCATCGGTCACAGACATGTGTCACGGTGAGCCATAATAAGTGCTGCAAAGAAGGTGAACCATGACAGTGTGCAACAACAGAGGTCTGTGTAGGTGAACTGCTCCAGTTAAAAGCTAGGACTGGAGTGAAATGAGTAGTTAGTGAGAGAGATGATAACGCAGACAGGGAGTATAGATAAGTAGGTCTTTTTTAAAAAGTCTGGCACTGAAGAAAGGTCAGATATGGGGTGGTAGCTACCAAGGAACTACAAACGTTAGGGGCCTCTGTTGCTGCTACTGACCAAGGCAGGAAACTTTAGAGCACAGATTCTCTACAAAAGTCCATCAACGCCCCTTCATAAGTAATGGAGAATGACAGCTTTTCCGTTGTCTATTGCACAATAAAAATAAGGTTTATATTTCAATAACTTACTTGTTGTCTTCGATTTCCTGAAGCTTCCTGACCCTGTGATTCTACTGAAGCAACTTTTTCCCGAAGTAGTAAGACTTCTTGGGTCAGGCGTTCCATAGCTGGTATGTCTTCAGGATCAACCAGTTGCATTTGCAGGTCCTAAAAGTAAAAAAGCAAAAAACAAAAAACAAAAAAACTAGTAATAAAAATGCTATTAAGCGGAGGAGCAAAGGAGCAAAGGTCCCTGAAACAGTCTACGCTGTCAAGTGGAATACTGATAAGTCATACAAAAGTAACAAACATTCATTATGAAATCTCAGAGACTCTAAAGAAGTCAAAGAGAATATGGTGATATTTAAGAGGCTCAGACTAACAGTGCATCAAGGAAGCAAGCACTTGGCCGGGGGACTCAAAGTATTCAAATGTCTGAAGGTGCCCTACAGGATTCTGAGCTGTAGTCATTTCCAATGGTCTTTAAAAAGCTTTGAGGGGCGCCTGGGTGGCGCAGTCGGTTAAGCGTCCGACTTCAGCCAGGTCACGATCTCGCGGTCCGTGAGTTCGAGCCCCGCGTCAGGCTCTGTGCTGACAGCTCGGAGCCTGGAGCCTGTTTCCGATTCTGTGTCTCCCTCTCTCTCTGCCCCTCCCCCGTTCATGCTCTGTCTCTCTCTGTCCCAAAAATAAATTAAAAAAGTTGAAAAAAAAAAAATTAAAAAAAAAAAAAAGCTTTGAAAGACCTTTATGAGGTCTTCTTTTATCTGTATGTTCCTGGTCAGGGACTCCAGATCGGCCGCCTGCACCTGCAGCTCTTCCTGTTGCACAGCCATCACAGACTGTAGTGCAGAAAGTTCCATCTGCGGAGAGGAGAAATCCTGAAGTTAGTGGGTAGAGGAGACGGCATCTATCACATCTACATTTTAACACCAAGGCCAAGGTTTTCCCACATTATATCACCATCAGTCAGTAATGCAAGTAAAAACTAGAAGATGAATAGTCCTCTACTGGATCAGATCAATAAAGCACAGAGTGTGGTATGGTACGAAGGCGTGTTTTATGGGAAGCTGTAATGGTAGTTTTAATGATGTCCTCCGCTTTAGTCAGCACTATAAAACATCAAATTTGTTTAACTAATGAGTTTATTATGTTGCTTAAAAAAATAGGTCACCGTTAGCAGGTGAGTGAATCCTCCCAACAACCCTACAGAATAAACTTCTCTTCTGTTCCCCAATTTACATATGAGGTGACTGAGGCTGAGAGAAATTAAGGAACCTGTTCCAAGTCCTGGAGCCAGGAAATGGCAGATCCAGAATGCAAACTCAAGGAAGCAGACTCCGCACACGAGGCTGTCATGCCTTTCCTGCAGAGTCTATGCATCCACATGTTCTTCGTGGTAACGGCAAGTTATTTGTAAGTAAACATTTTAAGGAACTATTTTGAGATATGTGAAGAACACAGGTGTAGGGGGCACCTGGCTGGCTCAGCCAGTAGAACACGCGACTCTAGATCTCGGGGTTGTAAGTTCAAGTCCCACGTTGGGTGTGGAGATTACTTAAAAAGAAAGTCTTAAAGAAAAAGAAAATAGGTGTGACAAGGAAGACAGATGACACACAGAGAGTTTAAGGCACAGCCAAGCTTCCTAAAGGAAGCAACACCTCTTTAATATATAAAATGTGAGTTACCTGCAATAAAAATGTTACTTCTACCTCCATCAACACTGACAGTTCACCATGTGGGCTCCTGATGATTTGCAACTACACAAAGTTATCTGGTGTTCTGGGCTACTGTGGCATGTTAGGAAGAAATGCTTCTCCCATTTCCTCACATGTCGAAGGACCTCAATTAATATAACTCCTGACCTTTCTCCACTCCTTTACTCAGCCCCAGGCAGGTAAGGGACTTGTCTTAACGGTATATTGGGGAAGAATAAATGAGGTATGCTTGACTTAGCTCCATCTTTCTTCTTTTGGGGAGGCACCTGTCTGCAGGAAGCCTGTTTTTGCCACTGCTTCTCCAAGGGCAGGCCCACGGTTGTCTGTGACTAGGTAGATAGAGAAGTCTACCCAATTCTGGGGATTGGCTAGCAGGCCTCTTGGTTCTTGCATTAAGTTCTCCACCTAAGCCTTTATCTGTAACACAGTTGGTAAAATAACTATCTGCCACTACTTTATTTCTCAGTTTGTTCAGATCCTGGGTATGAAAAAAGGAAGGCCCTCTTCAGAGGCCTCTATCATTACAGGTGGGTATTTGCTCCACATAAGAGAAATTCAAACATGAGGAAGCTACATTATTGCGGCATGATAAAGGTCTGCAGTGAGGCAGACATGGGCTTTAAATCTTGGCATAATCTTCCTACAAGGCATTAAACTGAGCTTCAATTTCCTCAACTGTAAAAACGGAAAAAAACACCTACTTTTCAGGGCTACGTGAGAATAGAGAAAATGTATTTAAAAGTGCACGGCAGGCAACCAGTGAATGTTAATTACTGCCGCCACAGCTACTATTATTTCAAGACAGTAGGGGGAATGCTTAAAAATTTGGGAAAATTGACATGGCTTTTGGTACATTATCTAATATTAGAGGGAATGTGATAATGAATATATATGGCACCGAACCGGGGAGTGGGAACTGATTAAAGACACAAAAGTAAGCAATATAGCTAAAGATAACTCACTCAAAATAACCATTCATGGTCATAAATTTATGACCCCCAACACAGGACAGAACCAAAAAGTAATATTACACTGAATTGAGTATAGACGGGAAAAACAGGAACGGCATGTGGAAACCGAACTGAAATATCTGACACGAATAATCAGATAATGGCTACAGTAGAACCCCTGCCCCCCAAAAAAGAAAAAAAAGGAGGGGAACTAGGGGATTTTGAAAACTGGTATTTTTAAAATGCCACACAATTTCATATCCTCAAAACTGGAGTCATGTAACAGGAGTCTGGTTATAAGGAGAAATATAGTTATGAGAAAAGAAACAAAGAAGTACAGTAAGAGAACTTGACCACAAATGCGAATACACGTCTTCTGTTATAGATTAACTCTGGCAAAGAGATGGACTACACCTGATATAGACTAGCCAGGTAAACTGAAGTTAGGAGCCCATGACACTGCTGACCCTCTGAATTAGTGTTAGCTGGTAACTCTATACTGTGGTCCTAATACTTCTTCTACATCATAGCTGGACATACAACCAGCTGTACAGAGAGGCAGAAAGAGAAGGGATTCTTCTGGAAGGCTGAGAGGCCTCTTCTGAGAAAATTCATGAAAACTCTCACCAGAAATAGGGCATGAGAATGGGAAAATTATCTGCTCCAAGTCATGACTTCTTAGCAAGTCTTTTGAGTCACAAAAGACCTCAATTTATTTATTTATTTATTTTTTTATCAATTATTATTTTATTTTATTTTTTATTTTATTTTTTATTTTTTAATATATGAAATTTACTGTCAAATTGGTTTCCATACAACACCCAGTGCTCATTCCAAAAGGTGCCCTCCTCAATACCCATCACCCACCCTGCCCTCCCTCCCACCCTGCCCTCCCTCCCACCCCCCATCAACCCTCAGTAAAAGACCTCAATTTAAATCTTAGCTTCAGGTGGCTTAGTTACAGGACTATTTCCCACCTCCGATGTTTAAAAAAAAAAAAAATCAGTGGTTCAGCTTCTTCATCTATAAAATAGGGTTAATACCACTCAGTTTACAGAGTCATAAGCATTAGTGCTAATTTACGTTCCCATACAGTGCACTGCATACAGCAAGTAGTCAATAAACATTATTGATCAGTCCCCACAGTCTTTAGTTCCAGGTTTTTAAAACTAATTTTCCAGATCAAACGTCACAATTCGAAGCAGGAATTATATAGTATTTCACTTTCACAAGTCCTTTACTTACAATTATTCCAATTAGCAACAGGCAGAGAGAGCTGCTATAAGCTCTTTTCAGCACTTAAAAGTTTAATGGTCTCCATGTATAAAAATAAGAGCATCTTTTGAGAAAATATGCATATAAAGTGATTTCTGGTTTTCTCCAAAAAGATAAGTCTTACTTTGCTTTTGGACCTAGGCATTATACTTGGACAACTGTAGCCTTGAATATAAACTATCTTGAAATATAAACTATCTTGAAAGAAAATACCAGGAATTTAGAAATTAGGCTCACTGAGAAAACTCACCCGACTTTCTCTTTCTTTTTTAGCCATGAGCTCAAGTTCCTCCTTGGCAGTACTCAGTTCTTTCTCCAGCCCGGACACTGCATCCAAGTCTCCTGGAAATGAACACACAGCACTAGCTTTGATCACTACAACCCAACACGACCTCTGCTGCTTTGCTTCTGGGGAATTTACTCTGAATACACAATCTAACAACAACAATAACGACGAATATACGTATAGGTTGTTCTTTGCAGCATTATTTGTAATGGCAGAATACTGCAATCAGTCTACAGAAGACTGAATAAACCACAGTATGTCCATGCAATGAAGTACTATAATCAACCATAAGAAAGAATGAGGAAAATCTTTATGAACGGATATGGAATAATTTCTAAGCTATACTGTTAAGTAAAACAGGGCAGGTACAAAAGGATACACCTAGTGTAGTATGTTTTACATTAGGAAAGGGGGCAACAGGAACACACACATACACATCACACAGAGACACAGGACTGCTCTCTTACTTTGCAAAAAGAAACCTAGGGAAGGATAATCCAGAAATGAAATCAGTTGCCTTCAAGGGAGGGGTGAAAACAGGAGAGAAATGTTAGGGAAGTAGTTGGGGCTTCTGAGCATACTTTTCTATATATTTGAGTTTTGAACCATGCTAATGTTTTATTCTTAATGTGTAAAGTTAGTTCAGTAATCATGGGCAGGAAAAAGCCTAAAACTGAATATTAACATAAACAAACCTGTATAGCAAATAGATAAAATAAGCACCTAGGAAATAAAAAAGTTAACCCAAATAATTTTTTGAATTCACTATTCTAACTATATACCTTCAGTGGGAAATAGTCTAAGGATTAAAAAAATAAAAAGAAACCTTAAACATTATTTAATGATTCTTTCTGCTGATAGGTGTATTCGTGTAGCAACCCTGAAGCCATTTTTGTGTATTGTGCAAATGTATAAATATATTGACGTTATAGGTAAGCAGGTTTCTCAATGTCAAAAAAAAAAAAAAAAGAAAAAGAAAAAGAAAAAAACAGAAAAGAAAGCAGATACAAATACAAAATAAGCCAAAGAAAGAACTTGTGTTGTTCAATTAGAATTAGAGAAATCAGTATCAAACACACATACACACACATCCCTTTAGTTCTGTTCATGTAAAAGGGCCTAGAAGCTGTGAACCTATCTTATGCCCAGAAATTAGTATCTAAATGCCATTATCCACTTAAAGGAACCAGAGCCCCTTGAAGTAATGGGTAATTCCAGGGCTGAGGCAGGGAAAGTAAAAGTTGATCCCAGAACATCTTATTGTGCCAGAAAATGTAAAAGTGCTGAAAAACTGATGGGGAAATACCAAAAAGAACAGAGGAGCAGCTAGAAGGGGCTCCAATTGGCCAAATCTGGGATAATTTGGGCATCAAATGGAATAATAACAGAAATAGACAATAAAATGTGTTTTTTAAAAAAAGAATCTAGTAGAACACATTGATATAAAAAAATGGAGTGGGGAGAATACAGAAAGGGCAGAGCTTCTTTGTAAAGGAACACACACTAATAATTAAGGAAGAAATTTTAGAAATAGAAATCACTTTATTATTATTTTTTATGCTTGTTTGGGGAGGGGGAGAGAGAGAGAGGGGAGGGGGGAGGGATATAGTGCAAGCAGGGGAGGTGCAGAGAGAGGGAGACACAGAATCCAAAGCAGCCTCTAGGCTCTGAGCTGTCAGCACAGCCTGATGAGGGGCTTGAACCCACGAACCATGAGATCATGTTCTGAGCTGAAGTAGGATGCTCAACTGACTGAGCCACCCAGGTGCCCCAGAAATCACTTTTTTAAACTACCAATGTAATATAATAGTTGATTCAGGCAAGGCTGAAAGATGCTAAACCCCTGGGTGAGTGACTGTGGGGAAACAGAACTGCCAACTAAGATATTAGTCTGGCAGATTACTAACACAAAGGGAGACATGAGCCTTCCCAATGGAGAGATCCAGCAGATACAACCTTAACCAAGGATAATACTAACTGGTATCATGTGCTCCTGACGTGATGCACTGAGAAAGACATCATCACCCTTGTAGTATTCTTGCCAAAAATGTTAAACTTGAATCTAACCATGAGGAAATAATCAGAGCCAAATTGAGGGCCATGAGCTGACCCAGAGTTTTCAAAAATGCCTATGTCAAAAAAGACTAGAAAACTGTTCCAGATTAAAGGAGACTACAGAGACATGACAAGTAAATGCGATGCATGACCCTGGAGGGAGAAACCCAGCCATCGAGGACATTCCTGGGACAATGGGAACTCTGAATATGAACTGTACATTAGGTACCAGGACTATGTTAAGGTTGAATTTCCTGAATGTGATAATTATACTGTAGTTATGCAGGAGAATGCCCCTGCTGTTAGGAAATACGTAACGAAGTATTTAGAAATGAAGAGTCAGGATACCTAAGTAATTTTTAAATGGCTTGGAAATTAACATTATATCTGCGTGTATGCATATAAATTAAGAACGCAAATGTGGCAAAAAGTTAACAGGGGATGAATCTTAATACAAGTGTATATGTGTTATTTTTGCCACCTTTCTATAAGTTTGAAATTTGTAAAATACAAAATTGTGGAAAGGTAGTTTTTGAAAAAAGGTAAATAGGGAATAAACAAATCCAGCATCCATTACTCTTTGACTAACATAAAGTTTTCCTACTAAAAAATAACTACTCGTGTGACTTATCTATGGAATTGCATAACAGTTAACGCTGTAACACAGAAACAAAGTTTTTACATTCTTAATATCGTTTAAAGATCGTAAGTTAGTTATCAAAGTCCACAACCTTTCTTATTATAGCGCTATAATCACCACTTCATTAATGACGGTAAGCCCCTATTTCTACAACTCACTGGGGAAACATCTTCCTTGATGTTAGGAAAGGGGGGGAAGCTACCACAGATCCCGGCCTTTTGCTCTATGAAAGTCAGAGACTGTAATCCCAAGCACTCAGTATAAGTTTTGTTCCTGCTATGCACAGAATTCAGCTGTTTTGGGGGAGTTCAAGGCCTACCACTGTCTCTTACTTAGATGGCTGTGATCTTGGCAAACAGCTTAATGCACACTGCCCGCCACCACCCCCCCGCCCCCCGACATGTAAAACAAGTTATGCCAAGTTACAGTGAGTAGACAGGGACTGCCTGAAAGACATCCAGGAGAAGGTGTCAGCCCCATGGTCTTGCTGTTTAGGTTGGGAAACACTACCTCCTGCATTTCTGAATCCCTGCAAAACTACGTGAAAAGGACAATCAGGAGGCAGTTTCCCTGGGCCAAACCGTGTACCCAGAACAACAGTGTCAATTCAATGTAAGGTAAGGTCAGTTCTTTCTAAAGAGACATGTCTTTAGCCTTTTAGGGAAATCTAAACTTATTTTTTTCCATTAAGGTAGGAAGAGAAAGAGAGTCTTGGCCACACCTATTAACAGAGTTACAGGAAGAAAAGATGGAAGGTTCCTTAGTGAAATTAAATTTGATACGTACCTAATGAGGACCTGGCTATACTGGTATCCCCTTTGGCAGTCAATGAAATGCCATCATCCTTGGAGGGTATATGCACGGAACCCTAAAAATTGGAAGAGTTAGGGGATTTAGGAAAGTGCGGGAACCATGATCACAGTGACAAGGACTTGGAAAGGTATTAAAATGATCAAACTTCTGCCTCCCACACAAAAAGGAAAGGCAGTTGGCATCAACATCTACACAAGTACATAGTTCTTACTTGATCAGTCTGATCTCCAAGATGGGGGCTGCTGGAGGTAACTTCAGTGGGTTGGTTAGAGATCAGTGCTTGGGACACCATGAAGTCTTTCCCTCCTAAATACTGGCGCAGGGCCTGCAATTCTGAATTTCTTTCCATTAGGGCCTGTACCATCTTCTCTGCAGAGGCCTGGTAAGGAAATCACATGGAACATTAGAAAACAAAATTCACATTATGACGTTATTCATTTAAAGCCAGTTATTTATGAAAAGCCAGTGGGGCCCTTCAAAAGTTTCCTTGCTTTCAGTTTATAGCGAAAAACACGGCTGAACATTGGAAAACCTGAACTGAAGTCATCTATTACAGACAGCACAGTCTGAAATGGGTTCTGCCAGAACTCTATCAGGCTAAGGTGAGAAGATTCTGGTTGAGGTGGACCAGAGTAGATGTCCTTCATACTGGGACACATGTGCCTTTGGCCTGGATGCCCTCTACCCAAACATTCACTTGCTTTGCTCCAATTACATCTTTGCCTATTGCTACCTTCTCTGACTGGCCTCCTCTGCATATCCTATCTAAGACAGTGATCTTTTCTCTACTCCTGATTCTCCTTATCCTGCTAAGTGTTTTACAACACACTTACCATTTGATAGATCTGTTTATTGTCTCTCCCCCAACTGGATGTCCTAAGGACAGGTTCTAGGTTTTCTTCAGCACTGAATCACAAGCACCCAGAACAGTGTCTGGCACACAGTAGGCACTCAATACGTATTTATCCAATGAATTAATTACATAGAGACACTTTTATCAGACCACATAATCTGGAGAATCTGAACCTCCAAACCACTGAACACGGTTTTGTTTAATTTCAAATCCCAGTTTTCTAAGATAGATGATGGCACATTAAGGAAAAGGATCTAGAACATTATTCATGACCTTTACCACATTAAAAGTGTGCATTTAGGGGTGCCTGGGTGGCTCAGGCAGTTAAGTGTCTGACTTTGCTCAGGTCACGATCTTGCGGTTTGTGAGTTTGAGCCCTGCGCTGGGCTCTGTGCCCACAGCTCAGAGCCTGGAGCCTGCTTCAGATTCTGTGTCTCCCTCCCTCTCTGCAACCCCCTCATGCTCTGTCTCAAAAATAAATACACACTAAAAAAAAATTTTTTTTTAAAAAGTCTGCATTTAATCAGAAAATCTGGAAATAATAAACTAAGACTAAAATTACTGGGGGAATAAGGTGATGAATCAGAACTATATTAGCTGTCTCAGCACCAACTGTTTCTGGGGACAATAACTACTGTTTTAAACGAGAAGCAGAGCTCTTGTCATAATCTCTAAGGGAAATAAAAGAATAACCTTACAATTTTGGTAAGATTCGGGCCCTTTAGGGATTTGGACATAACCATCTAGATGCTAACAGTGCATTATTAATTGATCTTAATAAATATCTATGGAAATTATTATGGAAAAAAGCATAAGTAACATACAATATCTCTTGGGTCATATATATGACCTCCAAGTGGGTCCTCCAAGTGGGGCCCATGGACTAGCAGCATCACCATCATCTGAAAGCTTGTAAGAAATGCAAATTCTTAAGTCCTATCTATCTCTCCTAGTTTCTGTCCCCAGGAGTGAGCATGGGAATCTGTGTTTCTAAAAAGCTATCCAGGCGATTTCTCCTGCATGTAAAATTTAAGACACAGATCTAGGAGAATACAACCCTTTCTCTTTTTCTGGAGTTAAAATGATCGTTTGTAATTTCACAGTTACCTCCTAGCTTCCATTATTTTACTCTCAGCAGCATACAGTACTTCTGAGGTATACTAATTCTTTCAAATTACAAAGGGTTAAAAAGAAAACTCACACAAAGACTTTTGTTAGCCTCCTGCCAGACTTAAATGATTCACAGTGATTCCATTAGGTCTACTCCAGAAGCAATTTCTGCATCTCATTTAATAGGAAGGAAATGTATAATCACTTCAGGGGGCCTGAGAATTAGACGAGACGAATAGAACTATCTCAAGATATAAGGAAGCATTAGAGAATGTTATGGTCAAATGATAAGAATCTGGTGCCCCCTAAAGCTGTCTGGGGGGATTCGAACGACTGGTCCCTAAAATGCAGCTCACCTCTCTAGCCTTGAGGAGGAAGATATCTGCGAATGAGGATAAATTAAGAATTGCCTTTTGAAAAATTGTGTACCAGTATTTTAAGGTTATCCCATATTATTATACGATTATTTCTTCTCATCAAGACCTTTAAAAAAACCCAGTCTGTTTTCCTCTTAAGAGAATTCAGTTTTTATAAGAATTAAGAAAAAAATATGTGAAGTTTAAGTTTTCCCATACCTTGGCTGGAAACAGAAAATATCACCGAAGTTTTTTTTTAAAGGTTTTTTTGTTTTATTTTAGAGAGCGAGCGAGCGGGGGAGAGGGGAGGGGAAGAGAGAGAGAGAGAGACAGAGAGAGAGAATCTTAATCAGGCTCCACACTCAGTGCAGAGCTCAATCCTATGACCCTGGGATCATGACTTGAGCCAAAATCAAGAGTCAGATGCTCAACTGACTGAGTCACCCAGGCGCCCCCAAAATATCATCAAGTTTTGATAATTTAGAATCAAAACCAAAACACTCCAGAATCCCGTATGTGAAAATTATCAGAATATCAAGGAAAAGAAAATGTACATAATGAAATTAATGGGTATGTGTATTGTTTAGGCAGCCTTCTAAATGCAAAGTGCTCTAAAAAATATCGCACGTTTTGGTGACTGATATGAAACTATAGTGTAGGTAACAGACTGAAGGGAAAAATCCTCACGAATGGAGTATAAAATGACACACATACACACACACATGACGATGTTCAAAAGCTTCCTATTCATAGTCTGTAAATGCACCCATGCTGTTCTGGTCTGTGTGTTGGTCCTTACTTGGCTCTCCTGCTCTCTGGTGCTCATAGACTGAAGCAGGCCTTGAATCTCTACTTCATGTTCCACTGCTTGTTTGTTTCGATCACTTAGAAGTTCCTGCAGCAGCCTTTCCTTTCTCTGCAGACGCTGGCACAGCTCCTCGGCAATCTCACTCTGTCCTGGTCCGAGTTTGCAGAGCAGCGTTGAGCTAAGATCCTAACACAAAAGGGACGGTGTAAGTTTTGGAGGAAAGAATGCCCTCTACTACATATCAAAGGGTTTATTCTTTAAAAATCTATTATAGAAGAAAGAGCTATGGGATTCTGGAGAGCAAGTATCCTGTTTTACTCACTTTTGTTTCTCCAGATCCAGTACAGGCCCGGCTCACAGAAGACCGTAAACACGTGCTCAGTGAATGAACATGAACAATATAGAAAAATACTTGTAATGGCAACTTACCTATTGTTTTCTGAAGTAAGCCCTTTCCCTATTTGCTCAGAGTCCATAATAATTAACATTAGATAAAGATAAATGGACACTTAGTTCATTTTTATTTATTTTCTCCCCAGTATAACTTATATGGGGGAAACACAAAACCATAGGCTAAAAAAGACTAATGAGCCTATGTTAGCATGGTGACGAAGTTCCTCCTTCCATACTGAGAGGGAGCACATGGTGGTTAAAACTGCCTAGGCTGCTTCCTGGGTCTGTCAGTTACTATGTTACTTTGGATAAGTGTCATCTCAGAAGCCTGTCTCCTGGTCTGTAAAAGAGGGGTAATGATATATATACCTCATAGACTTGTAAAGATTCAATGAGTTAGCATTCATTAAGCAATTATGAGCACTTTAACTAAAAAAGGTCAGCTCTCACATTAAAGGTGGATGTTTCTGTTCTCATCAATTCTCACATGACTTATTTGAGAAAGATAATTGTCACCTTGAGTTTATAGGTGCAGGAAAAAAAAGTCCCAGGGAAAGCCAATGACTCGCCCAGGCACAGAATAGAATTCGAGACTTGGGTCACTAGCCTCCCAGACCTCAAGAGTCCTAATCCAAGACAGATTATGCCATCACTAAACCAACTGCCTTCAAGTAACTAAAGTCTTGCCTCCACTTCTTTGTTCCTGTCATGCAGAGATGTCTGTAACTGCTGAATGATACTTTCTTGTTCCTTCTGCCAATGGCTAAATTTGGTTTCCATTTCTTCTTTCAGCCACTGGAGGTTTTGACAGGTAGCAGATAAGTGTTCTACTTCCAGGCCTTTGGCCCTGAGCAGACTCTCCATACTCTGCAGTAACAAAGAAAGCAACTGTAAGTGAAAGGGCACCCCACACTCCTGAGGATAAACAAGAAACTTGATCCACCTTGAAATGTCTCCTAAATTGACAATTTTTTTGCAATAGGAGAAACCTTAGTATCTAATGTAACAATGCCATACTAATATATGTATATATATTTTTTTGGTTTTAGAAACTCTCATCTAATTTTTAGAGAAATAAATACAATGTGTATGATAAATGAAGTAGTTTTGAGGAAGCAGGTTATGCTACAGAGGAAGTGAAGGACTTCTTTAAGAAGTGGCAGATGGTCAAATGTATAAACTCTAAAATACATACACAAGAAGAGCCCACAGGAAATATTACTAAGCAAGTGTTCTGACCGTGGCTATAGAAGGACATGTATATAATATTAGAGAGAAAACAACAGTATAACAGTTGTACCCTGGCAATGCTTATGTAAAAAGTGTACAGATATTGACAAGAATTAGAAATAAATCAGAAGTATGTCTAGTTGCCGTGCCTGCATGGCTCAGTTCGTTAAGGGTCCGACTGCAGCTCAGGTCATGATCTCATGGTTAGTGAGTTTGAGCCCTGCATGGGGCTCTGCACTAACAGTGCAGAGCCTGCTTAGGATTCTCTGTCTCCCTCTCTCTGCCCCTCCCCCTCTTGTGAGCCCTCTCTCTCTCAAAAATAAATACATTAAAAAGATATTAAAGAAAAAAAAGATGTCTAGAAATCTATATTCACTGCTTCCTCCTGCAAAGTTCACAGTAGACTAACACTTCTCACTTCCTAATCTTTAATGGTGGAACTAATGATTACTGTTTTTGTTTTTGTATTTTTTTTCTTATAAAGCAAATACATTGTTTTTTTTTTTTTTAATTTTTTAATGTTTATTTATTTTTGAGACAGAGAGAGATAGAGCATGAACGGGGGAGGGTCACAGTGAGAGGGAGACACAGAATCTGAAACAGGCTCCAGGCTCTGAGCTGTCAGCACAGAGCCTGACGCGGGGCTCGAACCCACGGACCGTGAGATCATGACCTGAGGCGAAGTCAGACACTTAACCGACCAAGCCACCCAGGCGCCCCCTAAAGCAAATACATTGGTTTTCAGAAAATGACAGAAGGAGTTGACACTTCAGGTTTAGAAATCCAAGTGGGACAGAGACACCAAGTCATGGCAGATTGTGCTCTTACCTGCATGGTAGCTTCATTAGAGGAAAGAACACCACGCAGTCTCTCTAAGTCATGATCTCGCTCTCGCACAGCAAGATGGAGTTGACGCAGTTCTTTTTCTTTTTCTTCCAGAGTGGAGAACTTTTCATCTATAGCCCGCTGCAAGGAGAGTAAGGATCCTAAAGCCCCTTCAGATTCACTACTGTGATCACACTCATTCATTAAGATTCCAAACACAGGGCGCCTGGGTGGCTCAGTCAGTTGAGCATCCAACTCTGGCTCAGGTCATGGTCTCACAGTTTGTGAGTTCGAGCCCCACGCCAGGCTCTGCGCTGACAGCTCAGAGCCTGGAGCCTGCTTTGGATTCTGTGTCTCCCTCTCTCTGTCCCTCCCCAACTCGCGCTGTCTCTCTCAAAAATAAACATTGAAAAAAATTAAAAATTAAAAAATAAAAATAAAACAAAGGAAGGAAAAACCAACTTCAAAAAGCAGCAAATTAAGTAGACCCATATTTGTACAGTACCTGAGTAAATGGAATAATCCACAGTGCCATAAACAAAATTAAGGTGCATACCTCCAGAGCAACATCTCTATCTTGTATTCGCTGCCGAAGTTTCTCAAGCAACATTTCATTCGCTTCAAGGGTTTTGTCGGACTTATCTCGATACTGCAAGAGCTCCCGAAATTCCTGATGAGACCAAAAAATGTTTTCCTTTATTTATTTGTCCATTACACACCAAATTCCAACATTCTGCCAACGAATTTGTTGTTTAGGATAAAAGACAAAATGTGACCACTCTCAAAGAAAACACAGGTTAGCTGAGATGACAGGCATATAAATCGTTAACTATTCCACATCATATATATATGTGTATAGACACATACGTGTGTATAGGTGTGTATTTGTATAAATGTATATACATGTGTGTCTGTATTTGTGTGCAGCTACAGGATGCACCGTCTACATCTGCCTGAAGGTGTCACTAAAGATCTCACAAAAGAGATTACATTTGCTTTGAATCTTAAAGGACTAGGAATTTCAGGTGGAGGTATTTCTATCAGAGAAAAAATGTAGGCACAATATGTGCACACTATGAAAAAATTGTATGATGAGAAAAATGTAAGGGATTCGATGGGACTGAAGCTTAGAGCAGGTGGCCGTCACCGTCTTTACTGTTCCATATTTTCCCTAAAACATTCATTTTATCATCTAAGTAACTAGACATTCGTATACAGATGTCCTCACCTACTACACTGAGAGCAGCGGTCATATCTTCTCTGTCTTCCTAGCACCTCACATAGTATCTGGTTCACAGAGGTGTTTAATAACTATTTGCTGAATGTTTATTGCTTAAGACTTTCGGGTCTATATTTATTATTTCCTACACTTGCTGGGTAGCACTGGTGGTTCATGAATTGTACTTTCTATTTATTTTGAATCCTCCCAGTTCCTATCTCTCAGTGTTCTACATGTAACAGGTACTAGACACAGGCAGGTGGCCTAACGTCTTGAAATTACATGGACAGAAATTTCAGAGCTCTGTGAGCCCAGTTTTAGTTGAAATCATTGTGTAGACTCACCTGAAGCAGCTGTTCCTTGTGACTCAGACTATGGTTTAGGTGCTGAATGTGCTGCTCCCGGGTTCTAATCTCATTGTACTTTTCAGCCTCCAGGATACGAAGCTGTTGGCTCTTACTCTGCAATTCTCCTTGAAGCTGCTGCAAGGCTTTTCGTAATTCCTGAATTACAGATTCAGATTCCCTTTTTTAAACAATCTAAAATTTTCACATGGTCAGTACATACGAAGACCTTAAAACTTCCAAGGGATATAGAATAAAACATAAAGTAGAAAAAAGTGCCATTCTTAACTAGACATGTATCAACCAGGATATGGGAAATGATAACTGTGAATGGAGGTAAGATGTAAATTTCATATTATACTTCGGTATACTTACTTTCTAGTTTAAAAATGATAGATCTATGTAACTACTTAAGCAGAACTCTGTCCCCCTGTGAACCTGGATCCTTTACAATAAGCTCAAGGACAGAATATTTCTACCATCCTTTTAAATCTTAAAAAAAAAAAAAAAAAAAAAAAACACAAAAAAACTGGGGCACTAGGTGGTTCAGTCAGTTGAGCATCCGACTCTTGATTTCAACTCAGGTCATGATTCCAGGGTCATGGGATCAAGCCCCATCCCATCAGGCTCTGTGCTGAGTGTGGAGCCTGCTTAAGATTCTCTCTTTCCCTCTGCTCCTCTCCACCCCCTACCTCTCTCTCTCAAAAAAGGTGAGGGGGTAGGGGAGGGCCCTGGGTGGCTCAGTCGGTTAAGTGTCCGACTTCGGCTCAGGTCATGATCTCATGGTTCGTGGGTTCAAGCCCCATGTTGGGCTCTGTGCTGACTGCTCAGAGCCTGGAGCCTGCTTCGGACTCTGTGTCTTCCTCTCTCTCCTCCTCCCCTGCTCATACTCTGTCTCTCTCTCTCTCTCAAAAAATAAATAAACATTAAAAAATTTTTTTTTAAATCAATAGCATATGCTCTAACCTAACAAGATGAAGGAACCACTTATGAATTATTAAAAAAAAAAAAAAAAAAGAAGTGGTTAATTGTACGTGCCACTCCTTGGACGTTGGTTGTTGCTTCCCACAATTCTGTCTTGGTAACCTTTCCCCATCCTTCAGGAATAACCTAAGATAGCTGCCTTCATGGACCTTACCCAGACTCGCTTCCTCAGCCCTTCCTGTATATTCCTCTAGGACCCAAACATACCTCCTTTGCTTCATTTCAGTCTTTACCACACTAAAATTCTGTTTCTGTGACTGTCTCATACTACACTACAAGTAACTGAACAGGAAAGAGCCTGTGATATTCACACTTGCATTTCCAGAACCCAGCCTGATGTCTGGCACATGGCATGAGGGCAACAAATGTTGAGCTGAATTAACTGGATCAAGTGAGTGACTCAAGGGTTCAACACAAACTGTCCTAATGAAAAGTTATTATCAGGGCCAAGTCAGCACTTCTGGCCACAAAATGATTACTGATTTACCTGGTTATGTTTCCAAGAAGCCTCCTTCTGCTGTTCTCTCTCATGGGCTGCAGCCTCTACAAACTGCACACATCGTTTGGCATCCACGAGTTGGCGTTCTTTCTGGCGTATGACCCTTTGGAGTTTCTGTATTTCGAGCTGGCTACAGAACAAGGCACTCTGAAGGTCAAGCAGAGCCACCTGCTGCTGAGCTGGGGAAGCACCCTCGGAGCTCTGAAAAGACAGTAAAAAGCGTAATCACAAGGAGGGCAAGCACTGAGCAGCGGAGAAGACCAACAAAATTAAGACTGGCACCAAAAATGGCAAGTCCTCAACAGGAGCCTCGCCTCCTGTCCTACGTCTGACCCTCACGTACATGAAGTTGTCCAAGCTGGCTTTGGTGCAGCATTTCTCGAAGCTTTGCCATTGTGTCATTTTGACCTTCAATCACCTGGTACAACTCCTCGGTCTGAAAATGAGACAGGGAGTACCAAGCATGTTAGGAAACTAAAAATAAATTCCATTATCTTGCCTGTATAGATTTTAGAAATACCAATTTTGATTATACTCCAGTTTTTCTAGGCTAAGATCTGTCAGTCTGATGATCTGTTTCTATAAAATACAGAGTATGTGTCTACCTTGATGGAACAAATCATTTCCTCAGAGGTCCCCAACTGCCAAATATTTACCTCATTTTCCCTGCTTTTCAGAGTTTCCTTGAGGCTTTGAATTGTACCATCTTGCTTCTGAGATGACTCCTGAGCTGACTTCAGTTCACAGCTCATTTCATTCAGTTTCTCCTGAAGAATCTGAATTCAGAAAAGAAAACGATTTCTTTTAACCTCAGATGCAACCAGAAAGTCTTTGCTCAAATCTAGGTTTAAAGGATTTCCTAGAGAATATTACCTTGTTATTTTTCCCCCCACAGAGAGTAACCATTAAAGTCCTAGGTCAATCATCAAGACAAAGTAGCAGATAATATGAAATTCTTCAATACTCAATTGCTTCAATTCTTCTGCACTGTGCACTTAGAACTTTCTCTGTGATGGGCAGCTGTAATGGCCACCTGTCTACATGAGTCACTGTGGATCCTTTACACAAAGACCAAGGAGCTCTGCTATCTAGGACAGGACAGAACACTACAGGGGTACACGAGGCCAGAAGCTCACCATCCAAATTGTGGCAACTGTTACAATTTTCTCCTAAATAAATGTTAGAATCCTTGGGCTATAAAGGGGTGAGAAGTTAAGCTAAAATCAAAAGCACAAACCTCTTGTCTCAGTGCCTTCCACAGGTAAAGACTGCATTCAAGCCTTTTTTTTTTTTTTTTTTAACTTTTCATGTTTATTTTTGAGAGAGAGAGAGAGAGAGCGTGCGCACGAGCCAGTGTGCATGAGCATGGGAGGGGCAGAGAGAGAGGGAGACTCAGGATCTGAAGCAGGCTGCAGGTTCTGAGCTGTCAGCACAGAGCCTGACGTGGGACTTGAGCCCACGAACCATGAGATTATGACCCGAGCCGAAGTCGGACACTCAACCAACTGAGCCACCCAGGCACCCCAAGAACTACACTTCTAATCAAATATTCCTTAGAGCGCCCAGGTGCCTGGGTGGTTCAATCAGTTAAGCATCTGAGTCTTGATTTTGGCTCAGGTCATGGTCTCAAAGTTCCCAAGATCAAGCCCCAAGTTGGGCTCTGCACTGACAGCACAGAACCTGCTTGGCATTTTCTCTCTCTCCCTCTCTCTGCCCCTCCTCCATTCGCACTCTCTCTCAAAAGAAATAAACTTAAAAAAAAAACACACAAAAAAAAACAGCACACAAAAACAAAAAAAATCCCTTAGAACAACAGGAATACACAGTATCCATCTTCCAAGTCCTAATCAGGGCCTGGATTGATCATACCTTGTTGGTGGCCTCTGTTTGCTGGATTTTTTCCTGGAGTTCTGCCAAGTGGGAATCAGATACAGACTGCGGGGTTATAATGGTCTCATCCGAATTCAGCTTCTGTTGTTTGTGTAACTCATCAGTCATGGGCTAGAAAGAAGCAGCAAGACAAGAATTTGAGTTAAATGTAGCCAACAGTACATTTTATCTTCAACTGCTTCCAGCATCTTTTGGCAGAGGCTTAGAAAACCGAACGTGTTGCATGGATTTAGCAGTATGAATTCCTAAAGACAACCCTGTTCCTTATTGGGAGGACTGGTTTACTTAGCCCCAGCTCCTCCCCCTATCTTTCCCTATGAACTCACGCAAACACTACAGAGTCAGTTAAAACAGATAATTTAGAGTTCAAAGGGAAGATTAAAAAAAGAAAATGTTTATGATGACCAAATACTCACTTTATCCTATTTCCAATCATGGAATTCAGTAAGCAAACCTATACCATCCATAAGAAAGGAAAGGTCTATTTCAACAGTCTTTCTTATAATATGCTTGTTCACATTACTGGAAAAAATGGACAGATTTTGAATATAGATTATCCATATCATATACATATCGATAATAAATTTGGTAATTGATATATTTTTTTAAACATTTAATTATTCATTTTTGAGAGAGAGACAGAGTACGAGTGGGGGAGGGGCAGAGAGAGAGAAGGAGACACAGAATCCAAAGCAGGCTCAAGGATCTGAGCTGTCAGCACAGAGCCTGACACGGGGCTTGAACTCACGAACCGTGAGATCATGACCTGAGCCGAAGTCAGACACTTAACCAACTGAGCCACCCAGGCGCCCCTAAATTTGGTAACTATACTGTAGTTATGTAAGAGATGTTCTTGCCTTTAGGAAACATGCATACTTAGTATAAAAACTCATAATATCTGCAACTAATTCTCAGATGGTTCAGGAATACAAAAATAATGTGTCTATATAGGCAGTGGGAATGAAACAGCATATGTAGCAAAATATTAGCATATGGTGAATCTGGATAAATGTTAACAACTGGTGAATCTGGGAGTTCTTTGTATTTCTCTTATGACTTCTCTATAAATTTGAAGTTATTTCAAAAAAGAGTAAAAATAAAATTAAAAATAAATTTGAAAATCCACCGTGGTCTGGGAAGGAGGTATGTTTAATAGGAATACCAATTCACCGAAAAGATTCAGGAGAAAAAAAACCCATATATTGTTTATATGATGTGATAATAAATCAGACTAAGATAAACTTATAGAACTGTATCTAATATTCATTATGAGCTAAAGGTACTAAAATAAAACTGTAGGATTTCATTGTGGCACTAAACCCATCTCCTCTCTCCCTGACCCTTCCCTTCCCACTCCCTACACACCCCCACTCCAATGAGAAAAAATATATACCCATTAGGAAGAGAAAAAGGCAACTGCTGTTCATTTTCCCTTTCCCTCACACTTTTAAACGTTGACTACCATTTTCTAGGCAGTGGGGTTAGAGCTTAATTTCAATCTGTTCCTGCCAGCAACTGACTGGAAGTATAAAGATTTCAGGAAAAAAAACCACAACAAAACAAAACAAAACAAAACAAACCCAGTTTTTTATTCTTCTAATGCTATTTACCAATTTTTAAAAACATCTCTTAAGTACCATAATATATAAAGCACTGTGGGAGTTGGGAATATGATAAAGGAACAAGGAAATACACAAAATCGCAGTGACAGGCCTTATGCTTTAAAACAGAAAAGCATGGTAAAGCGGTGAAGTTACTCAAAGTTGGTTGAGCAGTTACTTTACATTGGTTAAGGGGAGATCTGCAGGATAAAAAGCCAGTCCTTGAAAGAGCTACAAAACAATCTAGGCAGCAGAAACAGCTAATGGAAACGACCTAGAGAGGCTAGAAGCCTGAGACAGAAAGGTCTATGTGGCTAGGGTAGCACTTTCACATAGAAATATGAGTGAGCCATGTATATAAGTTAAATTTTTGTAGTAAACCTCGTTGACTGCAGTAAAAAATAAATAGGTGAACTTAATTTCAATAAAATATTTTATGAGCCCATATATCTGATCAAAAGAAATTATCATAGTCATGTATTCAATATAAAAGCTATCAACAAGGTATTTTACTTCCTTTCATACCACGTCTCTGAAATCAGGGGTGCCCTTTACTCACAGCGTATCTCAATTCAGAGCAGACACATTTCAAGTGCTCAACAGCCACATAAGGCTAGTGGCTATGTAGCCGGCTAGCACAGGGCTAAAGTGTAATGAGCAGAGGACAGGAATACATGATGAAGAGGAAAGGAAAAGCAGAGGCCAGGTATAGAACTTCTACTGCAGGGTTAAGGAAGCTGGATTTCATTCTCATTGAAATGAGAATGGACTGCACTGTTTTTAACAGAAAAGTAATCCAATCGTATTTGTATTTTAAAAAGCTGCTTCTGTGGTGAATGGACAGGGGAGCACCAGTAGGGACAGGGAGACCAGATAGGAGGCTGTTTCTGTTGTGTAGGTGAAAGAGAATAGTGGCTTATAGTGGCAGTTAGAGAGGGGAAGAGAAATGGATGTATTTAGATGTGTTTTGAAAGGAGAGTCAACAGGACTGGAAGGAAGGAGAGGGACAAGGAGAATCGAAGGATAATGACTCCTAGAATAATTGAGATATTTGTTGTTGTGGGTATAACAGGGAGCTTTGCCCTGAGGTGCTGTGAATTAGGTCACACCCTGGGAGAGGTAACTATGTGAACAGATATTCACAATTCTAACTGATAAATAAATAATTTTATCATTTATTTAATGATAAAACATTCTCTACAAAACCTGGCTCCTCAGTTCCGCAGGGCAAAGAAACTATACAAACTAACCATGTGGTCTAATCCCATTTTACATGGAAACTTAGAGCAGGTAAGTAACGTCCGAAGTTACACAGGAAATCAGGAAAAGGATCCAGTTAAACCAGATGCACTGGAGCTGGGAATGTATCTTCCATCTCTGTAAACCCATTGCCTACCATAATGTCTGCAATGTTGTAGGGACCAAAAGTTTGTGTTTAGTAAGAGAACAAGACTAGAAACAAACACAATCAACAACAGTCCTAATTTCCAGTCCAATGCTCTAATCCTTCCGTGACTCTTTAGAAATAAGACTAGATAGATATTTAATAGCGACATTTCATCAGCAACTTTAAAGCCAAAGAATGCCATAGAATAGTACATAATGAGTCTGTGTCTCATCTGAACCCAGCTTGGCATTAATAATTGTAGGAAGGGGCGCCTGGGTGGCTCAGTCGGTTAAGTGTCCGACTTCAGCTCAGGTCACGATCTCACGGTCCGTGAGTTCGAGCCCCGCATCGGGCTCTGGGCTGATGGCTCAGAGTCTGGAGCCTGCTTCCGATTCTGTGTCTCCCTCTCTCTCTGCCCCTCCCCCGTTCATGCTCTGTCTCTCTCGGTCTCAAAAATAAATAAACGTTAAAAAAAAAAAATTAAAAAATAATTGTAGGAAATCCTTAATTCTGTAAATGTAATGCAGTGACCTGAAGATATTTGTTTCTTCCTTATTCATAACTTTTTTATTAAATAATCTCAGAAAGATTATTCAATCTTCATCTCAGAAAACTGTCTTTTCAGATAATAGTCTGCCAAAAGAGCACTTAGCAAAGTCCCCTGAGTTAACAAGCTCCTAATGAATTCTTGTGAAATATCAAATACAGAAACCAATCATTCCTAAGATGATTTTATAAAGCCTGAAATCAGTAATGCTCGATTTGGCTGAATCATTGCTAATTTCCAGACCACTGGTTACTAAAATCATATCATAATAATAATGTAATTTTAAATTAAGCTGCTTTTGACTTATTTGGGACAAATGCTTTCCAGCATCAGAAAAGAGAATTGCTTCCAGGCCTGATGTTGCATAATGTATGACCTTTGGGCTAAAAAGGCAGTTATTTAGATCTTCTGGGTTAACAACATTTTTCTTGGCACTTGCTAGTCCTCACAATACCAAGTCCTAGATCTTTAACTGCTGTGGTTTTCTATCCTATTGTTAATAAGAGGAGATACAAAAGAACTATCAACTAGCATAAAATTAAAGGCCTAATCTTTGACCAGCATCTAATGTTTATACCTTCCAAAGAGTCTGATCTAGGTTCTGTAGCCAAACAGTGAGAAGGATAAATTACCATAGTCACACAGGGGCAGACCCAGGCATTTCAAGACTTGAAGCAAAGATCTCCTGCTCTTTGAATTTAGATAGAAAAGGAAATTGCACAGGAGCCAGAACTAAATTGAGGTTTACTAATCGACCACACCCCTCCTATCACCGCTCTTCTAGTTCAGGGCCACACAATAAAGAAGGAAATTACCAGCTTCAACCTTTCTTTAGATATTTAAACAACCTTGGGTTTTTGGGCATAAATTCTGTGGAAAGCAAGTGAGTCAATTTGCATAATACCAGAAAATTAGTAAGCCAGAGAGCTACACGGTTGCTATTTTTCTTTAATACGAGAAAGAAGAGAAAGAAAAAAAGCAATCAGAAGGAACTCTGATGAAATATTTCATAGTGCACAGAATGGGTTAAGTGGAGGATTAAACAAAGGAATCAAAATGACCTTACAGAACAATCTTTCTTTTTAGGATAGGAGTCTTTCTTTGTATTTGCAGTGGAATTTAAATAAAAAATTTTTTTCTTTCAGGGTTTTTTCTTTCTACAAGCTAAGAACAGAGCTACCAAAAGTAACTTAAATTTACTTCTGTTCTTTTCACGTTTGTTCAGAGAAATAGACAATGAGCGGTCTGCCTTTGTCCCACTAGCTCTGGTTCTGACATAAAGCACACCAGCCTTAAGGCTCCTTAAGGAGCTTAAAAGTCAACCAGACTTAAACAAAAGGTCAGGGGTCCTAAATCCACATTTTATTTACAAACACCCTGAGCCCAATTTAATCATTCTATTTGCACCCACATCCTTAATTACTGGAGAAAATGGCACAACAATTAAATGCCATGATTCTTCAAGCAGAATGTTTTCTCTTTCCTCTTGTTTTGTTATTGTACAAACAGTAAAGAATCTAAGCCAGGTTGATAGCAGAAAGGTCACACACTACAGTTTTAAAGGTCTGTTTTTTTTCCAATGTCCAAATATAATGAAGTAAAGGTACAGTCTTGACCTAAAGGTACAGTCACCATAGTTTAAATGTGCTCTTGAGAATGATCAATCTCAAAGCTCCACTTTAAGAAACGAATGCAAAGCAGAGCACTAGGCATTCTAAACATTTTATACAAATGAAAACACATTTTAAAACTTTTTGATATTCATCCTTTTTCATAACACTTCATATATGATGTTTCTGACTACTGTACGTAAATTTAAAAATATTTCTATTTTTCTGCTAAGTTCTTACTGTGATGCAAATTTTATTTATAATAGAACTACTTTTCAAAAATTTTAAGTGACAAGCAACAATCTCATATATCATCAAGCTCTAGATTTCTGGGATGATGCTGACTGGTAGCAGGCTTTCCAAAATGCCTTCTGGACTGTCCGCTTTTGTAATGGTATCACTAAATTTATCGGCGTAGAACGTGCCAGATGTTTTACAAAGTTAACTGAAGTTAGCGTCCATTGTTGCTGCAGAAACAAAGTAGCATCTTTCGGGTCCCTGAATATAACTAAACTTGAAAAGTTGGTATGAAATCAGTTGGGCAGAAATAAACAGCTCACATTAAGATCAACTACCATCTTCTAGTCACTAAGAAATTCATGAGTATAATGGATGATGGGGGGGTGCCTGAGGGGCTCAGTCAGTTAAGCGCCCAACTCTTGATTTCCGCTCAGGTCAAGATCTCACAGTTCGTGAGTTCAAGCCCTGCCTGCATCAGGCTTTGCGCTGACAGTGTGGAGCCTGCTTGGGATGCTCTCTCTCCCCCCTCTCTCTGCCCCCTACCCTGCTCAGGCTCTCTCTCAAGATAAATAAACTTAAAAGAAAAATTTAAAGAGTATAATGGATGAAACTCCTATTACCCAATAATAGAGGAAACCTTTCTTAATGTCAAACATCCTCTTAATAGAGTTCAGCGGGCAAACAGGCTGTGAACAGTTTTCACCTTAATGGTTTTTTTTTTTTTTAATTAAAAAAAAAATTTTTTTTTTTTTAACGTTTATTCATTTTTGAGACAGAGAGAGACAGAGCATGAATGGGGGAAGGTCAGAGAGAGGGAGATACAGAATCTGAAACAGGCTCCAGGTTCTGAGCTGTCAGCACAGAGCCCGACGCGGGGGTCGAACTCACGGACCACGAGATCGTGACCTGAGCCGAAGTCTGACGCCCAACTGACCGAGCCACCCAGGTGCCCCTTCACCTTAATGGTTTTAATGACAACACTTGAATTCCCAAAGTTTCTTTTATGAACAAGTCATTATTAGTTTTCAAATGGCATACTTATTATAAATATTGCTCAGATAGTATAATACTTTGGTGGATTAACAGGTTTTCCCCAAACCTTTACCCTATGCTCTAATCAGTTTGAGATAAACCTTTGGGATGGAACACTTGATGCTCTAGGGAGAACTAGAGAACTCCCTTACGGAATGTGAGAAAACATTGATCATTATAAATGAAAACATCTATACATCTAAAAATGAAAACAAAGCAAAAAGAAGCGGGGGGGACAGAAAAGGAGGTAAGAGGTTTAGTGCCAGATATAAGATTAAATGTCTTTTTATAGGGTAAAAGTCAATTAGGAATCTCTTTTTGTCTTAAAAGGTCTGTGATTTTGATAATTAACAGGAAGGCCAATAGATAATATTACAAGGACTGTGAAAAGCAAATTCTTTGAGTGTGAACCACATACACTACAATGGGACACAAGCAAAGGTGCAGCAAAAGTGGGCTCAATGATTAGTTTTCTCAGGTGTAGAAGATTAACCTTCACCCAGGCAGAAATCATGTAAAGCCTGAGACCAGCTAACTATAATCAGAAAGGCGTTATGTAGCCATTTTGTATACCTGGACCCGAAGTGGTAAATAATCTTCACAGAGATCATCCCACAGCTCCTGCAAGTCTGAAATTTCCAAGGGATAAGTCACAGATGTCTTGTAAAGGGGTTTCAAAGACCTGTTAAGGAAACCGGAACTAACTCCATCTGTCATGATATGGCCAGGCCTGGCTCCAGGTGGGCTGGATTTCACTGGAATAGGAAGCTTGCTCCCTCGGGGACTCTGGATGGGCTTATAATCAAGACCTTTAATCATGCTAAGAGCTAGCTCCAGCTTGTGGTTACACATATGTTGTGGAGCCTGCTCTTCTGAACAACAGTCACACTTTGCAAGTTCCTTTGCACTTCTCTCCGTTTCCTCATCCTTTTGTTGTGGAGGACTAGCCTGCACACTTGCATCCAAAGATTCCACTGAGGATCCCGGTGTCCCTTCCTCCATGCTTTCTCCATCTGGGGGTACCTTTGTACTTGGTAAATCCGGTGGCCCCACTTCAGACAACGCTGGTTCTTCAGTGCAAATGCTGGTGGACCACCTGGTAGAAGGGCCACACGAGATACTTCTGGCCACCTTTCGAGGCACCTTACAAATGGCTTCATAGTCAGAATCAGCAACCCGCAAAGCTGCACAACCACGGCATCTCCTGGGTCGGTTTCCAGGACCTTCCGAAGCATGGCAGCTGTGGAGCTCCTGAATCTGATCCTCATTTTCTACCCAACACTCAAACCCTGAATAGGCAAAGTCTTCCTGGAGCAGTGCAGAGTATCTGACATCAGGTAAGCCGGAAATGTCAACCGTCCCATTCCCTGCCTTGGTTTCCGTGACAGAGTCGTCGTTATTCTTACGATACATGCTAGCAATGCAGAACTTGAGGCGGTCCTTCTCCAGCAGCAGCTTTTGCAAGCGCTCAATAGAAAGAGCTTCGATCCGGGCAATAACGGTGTCGAATCTATAGATCCGATCAAGCATGAAAGCACACTTGCTGCAAGCAAACTCGGCTTTACCATCCCGGGACACATCCTTGCCCAGGACATGCGAAAGCAGAACCTGGAGGTTGAGCTTAGATGCCGTGTGGAAGATCCAGCGCCGCTGGTTTCCGCACAGCTCCCGGGCACAGATCCTGCAAACCTCCTTCATCTTCTCTCTCAGCAGTTGCCAAGGTTCCCGGAGGCGGCTGCAGCCTGTTCACTCACTGGCACTTGGTTGCGCGGCGTCTCCCTCTTCCGTGGCCTCCGGCGGGCATGGCACAGTCCGGTGGGGTCCCCACGCTGCAGGGGCACACCTCTGCCACCCGCGCGCGGGCTCCGGGTACCAGGGTGGGCAGCCCCGCCCCGCCCCGCCCCTCGGAAAGGGGGCGGGCGTAAAAAACGCCTTAAGGGGATGCTGAGTGACAGCAGCGCAGGCCGCGCTCGCAACCAGCCATGTCTCCTCCGTCTCTCTCTCCCGCCAGCCGCCGCGTCCCCAACGTCCTCCCTTTTAGCAGGCTGGGTTCGCCGTACAAGAGCAGCACCCTGCTGCTGACGCAAAGACTCGGAGATCAAGGATCAGATTTCAAGATGGCGCCAGCGGCTCGGCTCCCGCGGCCAGCGGCGGGTTCCTCTGGGAGCTGTAGTCGGGCCGCCAGCTCCCGACTGTGCGCATGCGCGGTAGCGAGTGCGTCCCCCCTCACCCCCAGTCGGGTCGCAGCTCCTCGCGCTGAAACGGAGACCTAGTTCGCAGCGGGTACTCGTGGAGAGCAGGACCGGCGCTGGCCACTGCCAGACTGCTTTCATCTGCTGAGGTTTCACCCGACGAGGGCACCAGTCCTCTCATGGATCCTCCCCTCCTGCCCCAGCGGGATGACCCGAAGATCTGCGTTGGGAGGAGAAAGTTGAATTCCCTCCCCCTCTCTCCACGGGTAGCGCCACGTACTCTGGATGGAGCAGCCCAGCAGCGCCACTAGGTACCGCTGCGCGCCGCCTCCCTCCCGCCTGCAGCCCCACCTCTCCCCTACCCAGGCTGGTGCCGGGATTAAAAGGCCCCTCGGGTTTACAGCGGCGGCGGGCGGGGAGACGGGGTTGACAAACCAGAGGTGGCAGTTAGGGCGGATTTTAGGAGGCTCAATTCAACCTCTATCTCGACTTTGGGAGTATCTAGAAAAGAGATCAAGTATTTCTCTTCCTTGCAGTGTTGGGGGCGGGCCGTGGGTTTAGCACTGCTGGACGATTTGACCTTTTTTAGAAAAGAAATCAAGAGAGGACACAAAGCAGTCATCCGAGAAACAGTCCAGCCCATACCACGTGAATGCAGCTGGTGAACCATGACTTTTAAGAATGGGCTTTTTCAAGAATGTAGACACCTGAGAATAGATTACCATCACCAAATTCTCTTTCAGGTTCAGGTGGACTGCAGTCCCTATTTGGGGGGTGGGGAGGGTACATAAACTTTAGAACGAAAGACCTAGCTTCTTTGAGCAAGAGTACAGAATGTCAGTACTGATCTCTGCAGAATTAGGGCTGAGAATTTCACTGACTTCAGTAGGTACCCCGTCTTATTCAACCATATACAGTTGTCACCCTACCCTTGGATACAGAACTTAGAATGTGCACAGTGGGGGGAAGCTGGAGCTCCCGAGTAGGAGGTATCAACTTCCATTTATAATAAAGATTTCCCTTGTTGGCTTAAGAGGCGTTGCAGACACCGGACAGGAAGAAAAACAGCCCCAGCGGATCACCTGGAGTCCCCCAACAGCAGGACATTTCCCAGTTACAAAAATACTGGCTTGGCCTTGTGAGAGGTTAAGGGCAGCAACAGTTTTAAGTATTTCTGAACCTCGTCTCTAGGACAGAGCCCATAACTCCTAATAAGAACTCTGAACAGGCCTCCAAACTTCTTATGGAGAATTAAAGGAAATGATTTAGAAGTGTTTTAACAGTACTTTGCTCGTTAAATAATAGCTTATACTATTATTTCAATATGATAATAATGGAAATATTTTAAAATAATTTTAAAACTTTATGGGGCTTTGCACACATACGATTTTATTGTTCTCTTAATCACCAAAACAAAATCTTAGTACCTCCATCTTAAGGACAGTCCTTTGATCTGTGAGTTTGGAGGAGCTATAGAACTTTGCATATGTTATTTCACTTAAAATATGCATGTTCTGGCCCTAAAAACCAAGAATGTAAAATAGACTTCCAAGGAAAACTCAATTACAGCTACATTTTTGCCTGCCTCTGGGTATATGAGCTTCAAAGTCAAAAGAAAGTAAACAACAATCTTTGGGATCTGTAGTGATCTATAGAGAGACAAGGAGTTTCTGGACTTCCCTAACAGCCTGCCTGCCAGGACTATACCCTGTTGTACTCTGTCTGAGTATAGTTCTAAAGAGCTGAAAGAATGCAAAGGTCCATAAAAGTACAAATTAAGACATAAGTTAAGTCCTCATCTTCGATTGTCGATGCCAGCCACATTTTCCTACTGAGGAAAATACTCATGAAACAAAGTAATTGGGGCGCCTGCTCAGTCAGTCAAAGTGGCCAGCTTTGGCTCAGCTCATGATCTCAGTACCTGAGTTCAAACCTCATATGGGGCTCTCTGCTGTCAGCGCAGAGCCCGCTTTGGATCCTCTGTCTCCCTCTCTCTCTCTGTCTCTAAACATTCAAAAAGAAATGAAATAATGAAACAAAGTGCTTTTCAGGAGTAAATTAAATAATACTTTGTATTATTTTCTATTCCTTAGTAAGATTTTGCATCTGATTGATAGTCTCTAAACTTTAATGACAATATATAAGTAGCTTGGTGTAGAAGTACAAACCAGTATAAATGGAGAAAAGGCAATTTATCATTGAATAGACGTTTGCTATCTGTCAGTAAAGATCAACATACAGAGAGCTATACATATCTAAGGTTCCAACAACAGATAGGAATAAATCCACTCAACAATCAGAAAATTCGAAGATAGCACTCTATTCACGCTTAGAAAAAAATATTTAAAAACCATTATTTTGAAGTGGATAGCAAACTATATAATACTAGAACTGGTCCTAATGTGAGCATTTGGTATTATATAATTTCATCCCCACTAAAAGATCACTGGTGTATAGATAACAAAACTTGTACATAAAAATTAAGAAATAAAACTTAGAGGAATGCCTGGGTGGCTTGGTCGGTTAGGCGTCCGACTTCAGCTCAGGTTATGATCTCACAGTTCATGGGTTCGAGCCCCACTTCGGGCTCTGTGCTGACAGCTCAGAGCCTGGAGCCTGCTTTGGATTCTGTGTCTTCCTCTCTCTCTACCCCTCCCTTGCTCGCACTCAGTCTCTGTCTCTCTCTCTCTCTCTTAAAAATAAACATTAAAAAAAAAAGAAAAGAACAAACTTAGAAAAAAATGTGATAATAAATTCAGCACTTCATGGTCCTTATAAATATCATCTTGGTCAAAATTTTGTATTTAGTTGGGGTGCCTGGGTGGCTCAGTCGGTTGGGCGTCCGACTTTGGCTCAGGACATGATCTTGCAGTCTGAGAGTTCAAGCCCCGCATCGGTCTCTGTGCTGACAGCTCACAGCCTGAAGCCTGCTTTGGATTCTGTCTCCCTTGCTCTCTGCCCCTCCCCCACTCATGCTCGGTCTCTCTCTCTCTGTCAAAAATAAATAAACATTTAAAAAAATTTTTTTAAAAATTTGTATTTAGTTAACACTGGCTACCTATGAGAAGGGAAGTAAAATTGGCGGTTGGATACTAACATTTACTTTTTTCATATATATCATTGTCATTTGAATTGTTGGAAATAAATGTGTATTCATGTATAATTTTTAATTTTTTTTAATTGGAAAATATTCTAAACAAAGACTTGTGCCTATTTAACACACTAACATCAGAGTCTAAGTAGTAAAAACTTGAATCTAAAATGAGAATTTTTGTAATATATATAATAACTACATGTATTATATATGTGAACAACTTATATAAAGATTCAAAGAGGATAAACAAGTTATTAAATGGTGATTATGTCTGGAGGGTGGAATTATGGATACTTATCTTCTTCTTCCCTCATTTGTATTCTATAATTTTCTATATTCAGCATGAATTGTTTTTGTGATAAGACAAAAATTGTTACTAAGAAATAGGTAAGATAAGCACATTTGATATATTTGTACAATACTAATCAGCAGTAAAAAATTCTGATACCCACAACATGAATGAATCTCAAAAGCATATTAAGTGAAACAAGCCATATACAAGTCAATACATTCTGTGTGATTCCATTTATTTTAAGCCTAACAACAAGAAAAATTGAAACCATAGTGATAGAAGTGCAGAAAGTGGTTATGAGGGATGAGACAGGGTAAGAATTGACTGCAGAGGGGCACAAAGGAATTTTCTGGGGTGATGAAAATATTCTCTATCTTGTTTTGGGTGATGTGTACATGATGTGTACAATTCTCAGTTGTACAATTACAACTCTGAGATCTATAGATTTTACATATATGTTAGAATAGTTCATTAAAAAGTAAAAAAGAGGAACTAAATATAAAGTATGTATTACCCATAAACTTTTAATCTGAGAGATTTCTTTGGTAGGAAGTAACCTCCATTTTATCATAAGAATAGCTTTCAAAAGTGGTTAAATAAAATACAGTCTAGCAAAAAATTCTATAAAAAGCCCAACTGCAAATTCAAAACTTTATAGTGTCTATCATATGAACTTTAAAAAATATTATTTTATATGCATATGCACACCACACATATGATTGAAGCATACTGTTAAGGTGAGACTTAGAGCTTCTGAGGTGATTTAGAATAGGATAATTCTAAAACTTATTAAAGTTATGTAATAAAAATTTGAGAACAGGTTTCATATTATGATAAGCTGTTATGAATTAAATTAATTTTATATATCAGCAGTTTGCCCTCAAAATACATTGATAAATGCATTCACAGCCCTTACCACCTATATGTCCTAGTGAAGTCATTAGTCGCTGGCCCTTAATTTCCTACTCTACAAAGTAAACATGTTGAATTTAAACTGTAGTTTTCAGCCTCTGGCTTCACACCCTGGAGGGTGTCATAAAATAGATTGCTGGGACCTACTTCCTAGAGTTTCTGATTCAGTTTGCCTGGGGTGGGGCCCAAGTATTTGCATTCCTAACAAATTTGGGTCGTGCTGATGCTGCGTCTGGGAATCACACTTTGAAAACCACTGAATTAGAACTATCCTAAACTGTATTCAGAAAAATCTCAATCCAAAGATCAGAAGTTCTGTAGATAAATGGAAAAACCTATCAATGAAGAACTACTTACAGACTGTTGGATTTAGGGAACTACGTTCTCATTTGAAACAAAATTCCTAAGTAGTAATATGGTAGAGATCTTTTGCACGATCTCCATTTTGATCTCTAGATTTTGGGGCCTGGGAAGTATCTCTTGGAACCATTGCCACTTTTGTAACTCCTATGTTGGAGTGCTTCTGAGACCTAATTCTGGGCTGGTAAGGTGTTTCCAAGAGAATCAGGGAGGTGGAAAATCCCCATGTCCCAAACAGTTGTGTTAGGTTTCATTACTCTAATTATGACATTGGAAATAGCTGTTCTAATTACTAAAAACTATGCCGAAAAAAAAAGTGATTCTGGCAGAGGGGCTAAAGCAGATGAGGAAATGCAAGAATATCAAAGTAAAGCCAGTTAGGATTTATGGTAACACAAGCATGTACATGGTTTCCCTGTGATGGTTGGAAATCTTTAAGAAGCCACAAGCAATCATGCTTTGCAGTAATTAAAAAAATACAGCATTTTGGGGGTGCCTGGGTGGCTCAGTCGGTTAAGCGGTTCAAGTCATGATCTCAGGGTTTGTGGGTTTGAGTCCCACGTCAGGCTCTGTGTTGACAGCTTGGAGTCTGGAGCCGGTTCAGATTCTGTGTCTCCCTCTCTCTGCCCCTCCCCTGCTCGTGTTCTCTCAAGAATAAACAAACATTAAAAAAAAAAACCCAAAAAAACCCACAGCATTTTGGAACACTTGTTTCAAAACCAGGAGATTTCCAGTTCAACTACAAATTGCAGTAATACCGTCATCGGCAGAATCCATCTTGAAATAGTAAACAGAGTCTTTCAAGTTAAGTTATTAAATACCTATAGCTGTTTAAGTGAATTTTAAAGTATATATTAAGTCAATCAACCAATGAGCAAGAATTTGTGCAAACTCAGTATGTCTTTTCTCTGTCTTCCGTGAGCTCTCAGTTTAGTTGAAGGGGAGAAAATGTGCATGCTAAAATTAGTACAGTTGATTGGTAAATGAAATGGTACTGACAAACTCATCGTGAATGCAGAAAAAGTTGAGATTGGTGTGTGCTGGTATAGTTGAAGGGGACAAGAATGGCACTTGAGATGGGTCTTACATAGGACTCCAGAAAAAGAAAAGAGCATCATCAATAGTCTTAGAAGTGGGTTAGAGGGGCGCCTGGGTGGCTCAGTTGGTTAAGCGTCCGACTTCGGCTCAGGTCACAATCTCGCGGTATGTGAGTTCGAGCCCCGCATCGGGCTCTGTGCTGACTGCTCAGAGCCTGGAGCCCGTTTCAGATTCTGTGTCTCCCTCTCTCTCTGACCCTCCCCCGTTCATGCTCTGTCTCTCTCTGTCTCAAAAATAAATAAATGTTAAAAAAAAAAAAAAAAAAAAATTAAAAAAAAAAAAAAAAAAAAAAAAGAAGTGGGTTAGATACAGTGCTAGCCCATAGGGAGATGTTGGAGATTTCAAGGGGCATCTGAATGGCCTGGTTCATCCTACTTTATACAACTTATCCTCTATAATTGGTCATTTAAAGAACACGTATGAAGAGCCAACTGTAAGCCAGACACTTTCTGTGGTGCTATGTAAGTCTTGGCAACTAGAATTTTTTTTTAAAGGTTTTTTTTGAGAGAGAGAGAGCACGAGCAGGGGAGGGACAGAGAGAGAGAGGGGGACAGAGAATCCGAAGCAGACTCTGTGCTGAGAGCAGCGAGCCTGATGTGAGGCTTAAACTCACAAACCATGAGATCATGACCTGAGCTGAAGTTAGGACACTCAACCGACTCAGCCACTCAGGTTCCCCTTGGCAACTAGAATTTAATGTTTGGCAAACGCAAAAGAATTTAGACTTAATGTTATAGACTTGAGCAGAGAATGGCATGGTGAAAACTTCATTGTAGGAAAATTAGCCAGGCAACAGGATGGATTGGAATTTCAGGGAATTTCAGATTTTGGGATGGTTACAGGAAGACCTGCTAAAAAGCCATTGCAGTTATTCACATGTGGGGTAATATAAAAAGTCTGGTGTAGAAATGGAAAGAAAGGGGCGCCCAGGTGGTTCAGTTGGTTAAGCATCCAACTCTTGATTTCAGCTCAGGTCATGGTCTCATGATTGGTGAGATTGAGCCCCACATTGGCCTCTGTGCTGACAGAAGCCTGCTTGAGATTCTCTCTCTCTCTTACCCTCTGCCCATCCCCATTTGTGTGCGTGCTCTCTCTCTCTCTCTCAAAATAAATAACTAAACTTAAAAGAAAAAAGAAATGGAAAAAAGTGGTAAATAAGAATTATTTTAAAGGACTGAACAGCGGGACTTGATGTAGAGAGGATGAAGGAAAAGAAACAATATAGGAGATAAGGGTTTTTGTGTCAAAGACTGGTAGAAAACATGGTCTAAATGAATAGAAATGTGAGAGTTGAGTTCATCTGTAAAAAGGTAATGAAAAATCTGATTAGGAACATGCTGAGTTTAGGTGACTGAGAAAACTAAGTGAAAAATAACTAAGTGGGGCTCTTCTGCAATCAAAGCACAGGTGAGCTGGGGACAGGGTTTTAAGAATGAGAGCAATGGTTAACATTGTCAAAAGCTAGAGAGAGATCAGCAGGAGAGATAAGGTCAGCCATATCATTTCCTGTAACTGAGTGGACTTGTAAACTTCTGAGTTGTTACCTTTGGCTCCTCAAAATCCTTCCCTATTGAGCTAAACACTAAATTGGGATCCTTTTTCTGAACATCTCTAGCACATTCAGAAATGTTGCTTCGCGTTTTCACTACATTTTCTATTTCAGGTTCTTGAAACCTAAAACTTTTGAACGATGTCACATAGGCTTAGAAGCTTATGCCCCTCTAATCATCCTCCATACGGTTTCCAGGACATTCATGGTAAAGATCCATCATTGTCCATTACCTATAGGATGAAGTCCTAAACCCTCAGCTTGGCATTTCAATATCTCTACAGAAAGATTCTAATCTACTTTTCAGCTACATCTCATACTCCTTTCCTAATAATATGGTGACAGGATATAAATTGTGTTGTTGCCTGTGTGCCCTGCCTCCCTCATCTAATCTGAAGGTCAGGCCCTTACCATTTAATTAACTCAGGAATTTTTGCAGAGCAAAGAGCAGAGGCTGAAGTCAAATGCATTTCCTGACTTTAATAAAATTGTAAACCAACTGAGAAGATTAAGTCAGGTGTCCCAGTGGGGAAGAGAAGAAAAAGAAATGTCTTTGAGGGCAACAGAAAAGGACGGGGTCAGATTTCACCCAGATCAGGAGACTGGGGATCAGAGAGTAACAGCGATCCACCTCCATTCCATATTAGTGCCCCCAGGGAAGCAGCAGGACCTGGGTGGGGAGAAGGCAATGGGTGACTTAGAGAGGCTAGACTCTAGGTCAAGGGGTTCTGGCTCCATAAAAGCCTCTAATATAACAAGCTGTTAGAGCTGGCAGAACCATGCTTGCTGGGGCAGGGGAACTTCAGTGGTGGACCAATGGGAAGAGTAATCACTTGATGCTTTGGCACCTGATAAATCCTGGGAACCTTCACCTTAACGTAAATGAGAGAGTGGGGAGGAATATGTACCAAACGGATGAAACTGAATTAGCCTGATTAGGACTGGGACTCAGGGTAACATTAAATTGATTTAAAGAAAGTAAAGAAATGTGATAAATCCTGCATGACCGAATTTGTGAGCTAAGAGTCACATCTACTTTGTACCTTCTGTAGGTGTTCATTGGGGCTCAGTCCTAGACCTTTTCACCTCCCTATTTTAATTCTCTTTCAATATCATCTTATCCTTTTCCATCTTTAAACCAGTAACTTTCCATTTGTATCTTATCCCAAAATTTTCCTCTGAGTTCAACTCTGAAGTAGCCAACGACATATTTGTATCTGCAAATGATGTGTCAGAGACACCTCAAAATTACCATCATCCCCTTACCTATAATGGCCCTACCCATTCCTCCTAATTCTCTATTAGGGGTCAACAAACTATGAACTGTGGGCTAAATTCATCCCCTGTTTTTGTAAATAAAATTTTATTGGAACAGCCATGCCAATTCATTTATGTATTGTGTATGGCTATTTTTGTGCTACAGTGGCAGAAACCTTATGGCCTGCAAGGTCTAAATTATTTACTATCTGGCCTTTTACAGAAAAAGTTGGTTAGTCCCTGCTCTTTGTTTTCTTGAAAGTACTTACTGTAATTTACAATTAGCTATTTGTTTGGTTACTTCGTAATTTATCTCCCTTAATTGAGATGCAAGCTCCTTACAGGGAAAGGCTCTGCCTTTCTTTTTTCTTTTTTAATTTAATTTAAGCTTATTTATTTTGAGAGACAGAGACAGAGAAAGAGGGGAGGGGCATAGAGAGAGGAAGAGAGAGAATCCCAAGCAGACTCCACACTGTCAGTGCAGAGCCCAACGCAGGGCTCAAATCCATGCAAGATCATGACCTGAGCTGAAATCAAGAGTTGGAAACTTAACCTACTGAGCCACCCAGGCACACCTCTGCCTTTCTCCTTCTAAATATTTTAAAAATATTTATGATTGAAATATAGTTGACATGCAACGTTGTATTAGTTCCAGGTGTACAAAATGGTGATTCGACAATTCTATACATTATTCAATGCTCACAATAAGTATAGTCACCATCTGTCACCATACAACATTATTACAATATTATTGACTGTCTTACCTATGCCATACTTTTCATCTCTGTGGCTCACTTATTTTATAACTAGAAGTTTGTATTTCTTAATCCCCTTCACCTGTTTTGCCATCCCCTCACCTCTCTCACTTTGGCAACTACTAAATGTTCTTTGTATTTATGGGTCTGTTTTTTTGTTTTATTTCTAGATTCCACATATATGTGAAATCATATGGTACTTGCCTTTCTCTGACTCATTTCTTTTTTTTTTTCCTAATGTTTATTTATTTTTGAGAGACAGAGCATGAGCGGGGGCGGGGGGGCAGAGAGAGAGAGGGAGACACAGAATCTGAAGCTGGCTCCCCAATGCGGGGCTTGAACTCATGAGCCATGAGATCATGACCTGAGCCCGAGCTGGATGCCCAACCAACTGAGCCACCCCAGCAGCCCTAACTCATTTCAAGTAGCATAAAACCCTCTAGGTTCATTCATGTTGTTGCATGGCAAGATTTCATTATTTTTTATGGCTGGATAATATTCCACTGTATTTATATACCATATCTTCTTTATCCATTCATCTATTGATGGACACATGGGTTGCTTCCATATCTGAGCTAATGTAAATAATGCTGCAATAAACAAAGAGGTGCATTTATCTTTTTGAATTAGTGTTTTTGTTTTCTTTGGGTAAATATCCAGTAGCGGAATTACTGGATCATATGGTAATTCTAGTTTTTAATTTTTTGAGGACTCTCCATATTGTCTTCTACAGTGACTGCACCAGCCTACATTCCCACCAACAGTGCACAAGGGATCCTTTATCTCCACATCCTCACTTGCCAACACTTGTTATCTCTTGTGTTTTTGACATTCTGTCATTTGTGTTTAGACATTCTGACAAGCGTGAGGTGATACCTCATTGTGGTTTTGATTTGCATTTCCCTGATGATTAGTGATGTTGGGCATCTTTTCCTATGTCTGTTGGCCATCTGTCTTTTTTGGAAAAATATATATTTAGGTCCTCTCTCCATTTTTTAATTGGATTATTTGGGGTTTTTTTTGTGTGTGTTGAGTTGTATAAATTCCTTATGTATTTTAGATATTAACCCCTTATTAAATATATCGTTTGCAAATACCTTCACCCGTTCAGTAGGGTGATGTTTTGTTTTGTTGATGGTTTCCTTTGTTGTGCCAAAAGCTTTTGATTTTGGTGTTGTCCCAATAGTTTAATGTTGCTTTTGTTTCCCTTGCCTGAGGAGACATACCTAGGAAAATGTTTCTAAGGCCAGTGTCAAAGAGATGACTACCTATGTTTTCTTCTACATTTTTTTGTTTTTATGGTTTCAGGTCTCACATTTAGGTCTTCAATCCACTTAGTGTTTATTTTTGTGTATGGTACATTAAAGTGGTCCACAGTTTCATTCTTTTGTGTATAGCTTTCCAGTTTTCCCAGCACCATTTAGTAAAGAGACTGTCTTTTTCCCACTGTATATTCTTGCCTACTTTGTCATAGATTATTTGGACTCTCTCTTCTGTTCCATTGATCTAGGTGTCTATTTTTGTGCCAGTACCATACTGTTTTGATCGCTATAGCTTTGTAATATATCTTGAAATCTGGGATTGTGATACTTCTACCTTTTTCTTTCTTTTTTTTAAAAGTTTATTTTGAGAGAGAGAGAGTGAATGCAAGCAGGGAAGGGGCAGAGAGGTGGGGGGAGGGGGGGTGGAGAAATAGAATCCCAAGCATCCCAGTGCAGGGAACAGCCCAAGAGTTGGACACTTAACCGACTGAGCCACTCAGGCACCCCCGTTTATCCTTTTCAAATCTACTTTGGCTATTCAGGATCTTCTGTGATTCTATACAAATTTTAAGATTACTTGTTCTAGTTCTGTGAAAAATGTTGCTGCATTAATACAATGCAATGGATACTATGGAAATTTTAACAATATTGGTTCTTCCAATTCATGAGCATAGAATATCTTTCCATTTGTGTCATCTTCAATTTCCTTCATCATCATAAAATTTTATTTCTTGGTATTTAATTATTTTTGGTACAATTATAAATAGGACTGTTTTGCAGCTAGGACTTCCAATACTACATTGAATAGAAGTGGTGAGAGTAGACATCTGTGTCTTGTTTCTGATCTTAGAGGAAAATCTCTCTGTTTTTCACCATTGAGTATGATGTTAGCTGTGGGATTTTCATATATGGCCTTTATTATATTGAGGTACGTTCCTTCTAAACTTACTTTATTGAGAGTCTTTATCATGAATGGATGTACTTTGTCAAATGCTTTTTCTGCATCTATTAAGATGATCATATGGTTTGTAATCCTTTTTCTTGTTAATGTGATGTATCACATTGATTTGCAAATATTAAAACCACTCTTGCATCCTGGAATAACCCCATTTGGCAGTGGTGAATGATTTTATTATTTTTTTAAATGTTTATGTATTTTTGAGAGAGAGCGCATGCACACATGTGCGAGTTGGGGAGAGGTGGAGGGAAGGGGAGATACGGAATCTGAAGCAGGCTCCAGGCTCTGAGCTGTCAGCACAGAGCTTGACATGGGGCCCAAGTCCACAAACTACAAGATCATGACCTGAGCCTGAGTTGGATGCCCAACTGACTGAACCACCCGGGCACCCTGTGAATGTTTTTTTTTTTTTTTAAATGCATTGTTTGATTCAGTTTGTTAATATTTTCTTGAGGATTTTTGCATCTATGTTCATCAGAGATAATGGCCTGTAGTTTCTTTTTTTTGTAGTGTCTTTTTCTGGTTTTGGTATCAGGGTAATTCTGGCCTCACAGAATGAATGGAGGCATTCCTTCCTTTTGTATTTTTTGGGATAGTTTGAGACTAGAATTAACTCTTCCTTAAATGCTTGGTAGAATTCATCTGTGATATCACCTGGTCCTGGATTTTTGTTTATTGGGAGGTGTTCTTTTTTTTTTTTTTTTTTTTTTTTTTGCTGATTCAATTTACTTGCTAGTAATTGGTCTGTTCAAATTTTCTATTTCTTCCTGCTTGAGTTTTGGAAGGTTATATGTTTCTAGGAATTTATCCATTTCTTCAACGTTGTCCAATTTGTTGGTGTAAATATTTCATAATATCCAAAATAATCCTTTGTATTTATCAGTTGTTACTTTCCTTCTTCTTTCTTTTTTTATTTTTTTGAGTCCTTTGCCTCTCTCCTCCTCTCCCTCCTCCCATTCTTGCTCTCTCTCTTTTTTTATTTTGGATGAATCTGGCTAAATGTTTATCAATTTTGTTTACCTTTTCTCAAAAGCAGCTCCTGGTTTCCTTGATATGTTCCATAGCTTCTTTTGAGGTATTTTGAATGGTATGTTCTAGATATCAGTAAATAATCACTGAATGACTAAATGAATAAACAAATGCCTTTCCTTTTCATCTCTTACTAAAATCGTTTCTTACAGATCAGAATCTTCACTGCCTACCCCAGTCCATAACGTTTTTTTCTTTCTCTACTGCTTTGTATTTTGTTGCCATTAGTGGCTTTCTTACCTTTCAATTCGACTATAATCTCTAGAAGGCAGAGGCTAAACCTTATGCATCTTTGCGTTCTTCTTCCTTCACGTTATAGTACTTTGTGCATCGTAAGTGCTCAGTAAATATTTCTGATGAAGCTGTAATGAAATCCCTTATTTTTCTACCTCCTTTGCTGCTCTAAAGGGTCAGGACTATGGTTGCCTTAGATGGTAAGGCCTGTTTTTGAGATATGTTACCAATGAAGGTTGTGTCTGGGAGACAGTGATGTTGAATGAGGATTTATAAATGAGCCTCCACCTTCAACATTCATCAGCTTAAGAAGAGAATACGGAAAAGCTTCTTTAAGAAAGATCTCCTTATATGAAGTTGGCTGGAGCTGCCTGAGCTACTAATCCCTGCAAGGTTTTCAGCGTCTGCCTTGAGCATTTAGAGTGTGTTCTTGCCTTAACCTCCACGTCAGATCTCTCCATGGTAACGCTGGAATGTTTGCTATTTTAAGAAATACGCCTCACTGCATGCAGTGCTATTTACATTAGGTTCCAAACAAGGCATAAATGCAAAGGCTTGAGTGTCTGCTGATTTGTGTAAGTGGGAAGGTCCTGATTGCTTAATGGATGCCTCACCCTAATTCTGTTGTCCTGTTTCACTTTCTAGGGCAACCACAGTGAAATTACACATTGATAAATATTGCTTATATTATACTGGGGAAAAACTTCAGAATAGAAAAATGAAATAAAACAAGAATTCTTCCAGATTTTCCTTTGCAAGTACATCATTTCCCCTTGCTTTTACACCTTCCACATCCAGTTTCATTTAAAAGGTTCTTTAGGGGCACCTGGGTAGCTCAGTCAGTTAAGCATCCACTTTGGCTCAGGTCATGATCTTGTAGTTTGTGAGTTTGAGTCCCACATCGGGCTCTGTGCTGACAGGTCAGAGTCTGGAGGTGCTTAGGATGCTGTGTCTTCCTCTCTCTCTGCCCCTCCCCCGCTCTCACTCTGTCTCTCCGTCTCTCTCTCAAAAATAAATAAATTAAAAAAAATGTTTTTTAATAAAAAATAAAAATTCTTTAAAATGAAGCTTCTAGTAGAAGGGAAAAATGTCAATAACTGGAAGCACTGTCAGCTTTCCAGAGTGTAGGTCTTTATTTGCAGCTTTGTGAAAACATGGAGGAAGAGAAATACTTTGTAAACTTCACTTTATTAGGTTTTCTTTTTACTGAAAAAGATGTGGACCAGTTGCTTCAGCATGGCAGCCACAAGCTCCTGAGTACTCTGATCACAACAACATGCTCTTGATCTGAATGGACACGGAGGTTTGGAAGCAAACACAGAGTGATGTCCATCAGTGGCATGTCAAGTTTATGGCTTTTTCTGTTGTTGTTCCATGGAGTTAATTACATGATAGAAGTTCCCTAGGTGGCTCAGTTGGTTGAGCATCCAACTTCAGCTCAGGTCATGATCTTGTGGTTTGTGGATTCAAGCACCACGTCAGGCTCTGTGCTGACAGCTCAGAGCCTGGAGCCTGCTTTGGGTTCTGTGTCTCCCTCTCTCTCTCTGCCCCTCCCCTGCTCACACTCTGTCAATCTCTCTCTCAAAAATAAATAAACATTAAGAGAAGTTCTTAAGTATTGTGTGTAAGTACCTCTAAAATGGATGCTGTATGATGTTTTGGTGGGATGGAAAAGGAAAACAGCTGAGGGATAGTAAAATCAACTAAATCAAATAATCTTTATCAAAACTTCTGTCTTGATCGAGGGAAGGAAGGCTCTGAAGTGAGACTTCCTGTTCTCAGAGATTATACCCAGTCCAGACTTTCATACTGAGATCACATGAGAAGTACTGATCTATGAGAAATGGGGTAAGAGGAATGTTTTCGCTTGGACAACTCAAACCTAGACGTGTAAGATCTGTGAGCTCTCCTTCTTCGAAAGCCCAGCCGCGGTATTCTCAGTTGTGAAGGGTCGGGGAGGGGTGGAGGTGGGGGTGGAGGCAGTGAGTCAGTGGCCAGAACTCTAGGGATGGCTTTGCTAGAGATGAGGGAAATCTTTGGCCTCTGTGGAGCAGGCCCAGAACTTAGGAAATGAACTTGTGCCTTCCATTTTGTGGGGTTGTGGCTCCTGTGGTGAGAGGTGGCATGGAAGACAAAGGGTTAAGGGTAATACAGCGGCACTAAGAGGCTGTTACTGCACGCAGCAGACGAGGATGACACCCACAGCAGAGGCCACAGGTGTCACCGACAGCAAGAGCTGCCACACATTACTGCAGACAGAGGGGGGAGACAAAGTACTTTATAACTGAACGTTCCTTGCCCCTATCTAATTTGAGAATGGACTAGATGACGCAGTTAACAGCTCTGTCAAATCATGGGTTGACATCAATTATCTGCTCCCTCAATCTTCAGTCTAAACAGGATTGGCTTTCTAAAATGCAAATCATATGCTTTCATTCCCCTTGCTTAACTTTTTTTCTTTTTTTTAATTCTCTGTTACCTATAACATGAAGTCCTTAGCTTGACACTTATGGGATGTTCCAGTTATGTGTTTCATTATTCTCTAACGCTTAGCACGTATTTTTTGTAAAAATTTTTTTAATGTTTATTTATATTTTGAGACAGAGACAGAGCACGAGCGGGGGAGGGGCAGAGAGGGAGGGAGAATCTGAAGCAGGCTCCAGGCTCCAAGCTGTCAGCGCAGGGCCTGACGTGGGGCTCGAACCCACAAACTGTGAGATCATGACCTGAGCGGAAGTTGGATGCTTCACTGACTGAGCCACCCAGGTGCCCCTAACGCTTAGCATGTATTTGATAATACCAACTATTCCCAATTTCTTAACTATGTTCCACATTACTGTGTATACTGTTCCTGCCTAAAATGCACTTCTCTTGTTTTCTGCTTGGTGCACTCAGCCTTTCAGGCCCAGGTCAAGGGAAACTTCCAGGTAAGGCTTTCTTTGACTTTTAAAGGTAGAGTTAATCCCGGTAATCTGTGGGTTCCTTTAGCACTGTGCATATATTTCTCTCTCTTCATTTATCATCCTCTATTTTAATTCTTTGTTCATATGCCAATGTTTTATTGGACTATAAACCCTTTGGAAGCTAAGCCCCCAAGACCAGCGGTTCTTACTGAGGTATAGTTATACCATCTCCTGAAGTGCATTTTGCAAATTCATGGGGTGCTTCTTGTTTTTATTGTCATCACTATGATGAGTGGGGTAAGGGGTGCTACATAGTTTGCAATGGGAAGGACAAAGCACTGTCCCAAATTCTGAATGACACCCATCTATCTATCTACCCACCCATGCATCCATCCATCCATCCATCTATCTGATTCCAGTTTATATGAAATGCATAAAACAAGCAAATTCATGAAGGCAGAGAGTATAATAGAGGTTATCAGGAACTGGGGGAGGGCTGAATGAGGAATTATTGTTTCATGGGTAGTTTCACTTTTGGTCACCGAAAAATTCTGGAAATTTTGGTTCACTGATCTTTTGAGAGCCGGTTTTGAATTTTGTCTGTAGATCTTTTTTGATTCGTGGCACACATGTGTACATTTGGGATACAACCTCTTCAGAGTGGTGAATATGGGTGTGAAGCCACATAAATCTACATTCAAATTCTGACCTCACCACTTACTGCCTTTAAAACTTGGGTCGAGTCACTTAATCTAAACATTGGTTCCCCTGATTGCCAAGTGACCCTTATCTAACTTATTTCACAGGTTGTAGTGAGAGTTGGGAAAAAGCTGCATGTTCAGTCCTCCACACAGTGCTTGGAGCAGGAGCAGGACTCAGAATGGGTCCTTCCTCTTTCCCATTCCTCTCCTCTTCACTGGGTAGCGGCATCACACTGCTTCACGGACACTCCATAAAAGCTGGGTCTCTGGATGCCTTATCATTATACTAGTGGACCAGTGGCATTATTTCCATGGTCTCTGATGAACATGACTATTTTTATTTTTTATTTATTTTTTTTAATGTTTATTTATTTTTGAGACAGAGAGAGACAGAGCACGAACGGGGGAGGGTCACAGAGAGGGAGATACAGAATCCAAAGCAGGCTCCAGGCTCTGAGCTGTCAGCACAGAGTCCGACGTGGGGCTCGAACTCACAGACTGTTAGATCATGACCTGAGGCGAAGTCGGCTGCTTAACCGGCTGAGCCACCCAGGCACCCCTGAACATGACTATTTTTAAAAAATATTTTCACTTGTGGGGCACCTGGGTGGCTCATTCGGTTGCACATCTGACTCTTGATTCCAGCTCAGGTCATAATCTCACAGTTCATGGGTTCGAGCCCCACATCGGGTTCTGGGCTGACAGTGCAGAGCCTGCTTGGGATTCTCTCTGCCCCTCCCCCGCTCATGCTCTCCCTCTCAAAATAAACAAACATTTTAAAAAATATTTTCATTTGCAGTAAAGTTATGTTGTTTTCCAATACTAACATGTTATTATTATGATTATAGCAGGAACAGTATTAGCATTATTAGTAACTCCGTAGGATTAAAATATGAAGTTTTGTTTTGTGCTTTCATTACAGAATGATCTAAATGTTCCATGGCACTGGTGAGGTAATATAACATCATATAATCCCCTGAACCTAGAACTGAGCTCTGCTGTATATATAAACACAATGTTATTATACAATGAATTTTCCGTGAATTCAACTGCTCTATGAAAATTAAGAAGAGGCGCCTGGGTGGCTCAGTCGGTTGACCTGATCATGGCTCAGGTCATGATCTTACGGTTCATGAGTTCGAGCCCTGTGTTGGACTCTGTGCTGACAGCTTAGAACCTGGAGCCTGTTTCAGATTCTGTGTCTCCCTCTCCCTCTGCACCCCACCCCCCGCCCCGTTCACACTCTGTCTCTATCTCAAAAATAAATAAACATTAAAAAATATTTAAAAAAAAAAGAAAATTAAGAAAAGTTTGGTTTTTGTTTTGTTTGGAAATTTACCAAGAGTTTTTCACTTGGCATTGTCACCCCCTTTACTAATGGCATCACCACTTGCCATTTTTATTTTATTTTTTTTATTTTTTTATTTTTTATTTTTTAATTTTTTTTTAATGTTTATTTATTTTTGAGACAGAGAGAGACAGAGCATGAATGGGGGAGGGGCAGAGAGAGAGGGAGACACAGAATCGGAAGCAGGCTCCAGGCTCTGAGCCGTCAGCCCAGAGCCCGACGCGGGGCTTGAACTCACGGACCGTGAGATCGTGACCTGAGCTGAAGTCGGACGCTCAACTGACTGAGCCACCCAGGCGCCCCTACCACTTGCCGTTTTTAAATGGCACAACATAACATGACTGTCCTAGGCTACCTTTGAGGCTGGAACATTCACAGTGATTTGTCATACAGATACAAGCACCTGACTATTTCTTTATGTCTTCTAATATAATTGTGCTCATGAATTTATATATTAAAATCAACATTATTTTATTATAAATTATTCTTTTTATGTCTCATGTTAGTATACTTCACAGGATTATTTTGAGGCTTAAGCTAATTTGAGTTAATATATAAGGTATTTAGAGCAGCACCTGGCATATAGAATATGCTACAACATGTGCTGAAGTTATTACTACTGAAAAGTTGTTGAATATTCATTGACAAACACTTTAAATTACACTTGGAATATGTATTTAAGAAATCCTGTGAATTCATTTCTAGGTTTTATAACAATCTGAGCCACTTGAATGTGACTAAATGGTCCCAAGATGTTATAGAAAGCACTTCAATATTTCTTTTTGTCTAGGGGCGCCTGGGTGGCTCAGTCAGTTAAGCATCTGACTCTTGGTTTCATCTCAGGTCATGATCTCACAGTTTGTGGGTTTGAGCCCTGCACTGGGCTCTGTACTGTCAGCACAGAGCCTGCTTGGGATTCTCTCTCTCCCTCTTTCTCTGGCCCTCCCCTGTTCACTCTCTCTCTCAAATAAATAAACTTAAAAAAATTAAGAAAAAATACTTCTTTTTGTCTCAGAGATTAAAGTGAGATATAATTCTTGTTTGGACCTGTTTTCCCTGAACCACAGACATTCTGTTGTGATCCTCCTGGGGAGCAGTAACAGGAACTGACAACTTTGAATATAGTCTTTGTCTATAAAATAATCTTTCTAAAAAGAGACAAAGAAACACGCTCTTAAATACAGAGAACAAACTGGTGGTTGCCAGTGGGGAGGCCGGGGGGAGGGGGGCCGCGGTGAAACAGATAAAGGGGATCAGGAACACACTTATTTGATGAGCACTGAGAAATGTATAGAATTGCTGAATCATTATATTGTACATCTGAAACTAATATAACACTGTATGTTGATTACACTTGAATTAAAAAAAAGTTCTTTCAGAAACTTTTCACATGTTTCAATATGTATCTTGTGAGAAGCCTACAGACTATTTTCCCCCTCCTGTCTACCAAATTACATGTATGTACATCATCTCGTGAATTTGTTAACCAGAGCTTTCTAACCAAAATGAAGCCACACAGTCCAAGAAGTTTATAAGTATAGCCAAGATAGGGATTTCTTCTGCTCTCATGGCCTATGCACCTAGACTGACCACCTCCAAGTAAGAAGCTCCATCCATTTACCACTGCACCTGACGAATATTAACATTTTCTATTTGTGCCATGACACAGGAAAGGTTGGGAACTACTTTAAACTACTTCTTATCACTGTTATTTTTAACTTGACTCCAACCTCGGTATCTGTGAAGCATAAATTAAACCTTACAGTCTGCTTTATTACTGGCCTAAGACTTATAAGAATATCTGGTAATTGGTTATGCTACTTGGGCACAGATATATTCTAGGGTTCTTTTAGGAAATATCTTTTAGAAAATGAAAAGTTGAACGGAAGAGGGGAGTTCCCTCTGAGGTAACCTTCAAGAGCAACAATATAGACGAATACAATTACTTTTATCATTGTAAGAGTTCTTCAATATTAAAACCACATTATGCACACCTGAAACTAATGTAACACTGTTAACTATACTGGAATTAAAATGACAAATAAAAACAAAATTAACTGAGAAAAAAAACCCCTACATTATATATTCTATATAGTTAGAAACCACTCAGTGGTGGGCAAAATTCTAATGGCCCTGATGTTTCCCACCTGGTTATCCAGAGCTTTGTGTGATCCCTACCTCTTGAGTGCCAGTGACATCCGCAACTTGTTTCTAAGGAATAGAACATGGCAAAGATGATGGACTGTCACCACATAGTTACGCTATGTTATATGGCAAAAGTGAATGTATATTGCACATACAGTTAATTAAGGTTCCTACTCAGTTTATTTTCAGTTAACCAAAAGGGATGAAACTGTGGGCCTGACCTAATCAGGTGAGCCTCTTGAAAGAATGCATAGAGGTAGGAGAAGCAATAGACCCTCTATTTCTCCCCACTGCTGCCTGTGAGGTAGCAGGCTGCCATAACTTCTACAGCCAGCCAGCAATAGATTCTTCCAACAACCTGAGGGAACCCAGAAGCAGACCCTTCCCTAAGTGAACCTCCAGATGAGAAAGCAGCCTGGCTATCACCTTGATTTCAGACTTGTGAGACCCTGGCAGAGAACCCAGCTGACCCATAGAAAGTGTGGGACAATGAATGCATGCTGTGTTAACTCACTAAATTTGTAGGAATTTGTTCCACGACCGTAGATGACTAATACAGAAGCAAATACCTCAGGAAGCTCTGCCCACACCTCACCTGCACTTCCATGCTAGTTGCCTCCTCCAACAGATGCAGCAGTTGTTGTTTCTCCTGAGAGAGCTGTTCTACAAGCTTCTCCTGGGCAGCCAGGCTCTGACTCAGTTCTTCAATTCTTCTGGAGCAAAGAAAATGTAAGAACAACAATGGTCATGGTGCTATTATTGCCTTTATTTTTCAGCCCACTCCAAAGACAGCATGATCCAGTCCAGTAGGTTTCTACCTTTTTGGGTCATTGAACTTGGATATTTTTCTTCAGAAAGCCATGTATTCTCTGCCCCAGTCCCTTCATGCATACATAAATGACATTCTGCTTACATTTCACCAGGTTCATAGACCTCCTGAAGCTGACCCATGGATCTATAGACCATAGGTGTGTGACTCTTGGAATAAGGGACCAGAAGTTGTGTTTCTGGTGGTTATTGTTCCACTCAAGAAACAATTCCGGGATAACCATTATGCAAACTTAATACACTCTACCAAATACCTGGGATATAAAGTTGGAAAATCCACAATCTCTGCTCTATAGAAACTTAAAATCTTTTGGTGTGTGTGTGTCAGGGGTTTGGGGAGTGGGGAGCCACATAAACAAATAACAGTAATGAGATGTAAGAAGAGGTACCAAAACAGAGGTATCTATTCTATAGTACTTTGAGTGCTGTCATGGAGCTGTAGGAAGAAAGATAAAGTGAGTTGTTGAACTTGGCTGAGTCTGGGGGAAGAGAGTTGGAAAACTGGACTGTTTTCCAGGTGTACAGGGAGGAGCTTGAATAAAGCAATGAAGGCATAAATATACAAGATACTTTATGGGGTGCCTCGGTGGGTCAGTCGGTTGGGCATCCAACTTTGGCTTAGGTCATGATCCCGTGGTCTGTGAGTTTGAGCCCCGCGTCGGGCTCTGTACTGACAGCTCGGAGCCTGGAGCCTGCATCGGATTCTGTGTCTCCCACTCTCTCTGCCCCTCCCCCATTCTTGCTCTGTCTCTCTCTTTCTCTCTCTGTCAAAAATAAATAAAACGGGGCGCCTGGGTGGCTCAGTCGGTTAAGCGTCCGACTTCAGCTCAGGTCACAATCTCGCGGTCCGCGAGTTCGAGCCCCGCGTCGAGCTCTGGGCTGATGGCTCGGAGCCTGGAGCTTGCTTCCGATTCTGTGTCTCCCTCTCTCTCTGCCCCTCCCCTGTTCATGCTGTGTCTCTCTCTGTCTCAAAAATAAATAAACGTTAAAAAAAATTTTTTTTAAATAAATAAAACATTAAAAAAAATTTCTTTTAAAAAGATACAAGATACTTTAGGGGAAGAGTCACTGGAACAAAGGTTGGTGTTGGGGGAAGAGGCGAAGGCTAGAGAAGAAGCAGGAAGTTCAGACTAGGATTTAAGTTATCAGACTGTGTGTGCTGTGCTGAAGTATACAAACCACAGGTTCAAGTCAACAGCTATTCCTCATCTGCCCTGTGCAAGGTAGATCTTGCTGTTTCTCTTAAGTCTTAGAGTACCAGACACACCTGTCCTTGGAAAACATGCGGCTACTAAATGAAATGTTTCCAATTGTCATTATTATCCCTGTGTAGGTGGAAAAGACAGTGATAGTACCTTGGGAGGCAAATAGTTGGTAGAAATGTGAGGGATACCAGAAAGTCAAGTAGGAAGCTCATAGACAAATTGTAAATTAACTTATAAATTTTAAACTTTAAATTAATTATAAATTATAAATTAATTAAGAATGAGGATTGGGTAAAATTTGTGGATGAGAAAGAACTTTTGGGGGTGGGGCAGAGGGAAAGAGAATCTTTTTTTTTTTTCAAACATTTATTTATTTTTGAGAGACAGAGAGAGATCGAGCACAAGCAGGGGAGGAGCAGAGAGAGAGAAGGGAGACAGAATCCAAAGCAGGCTCCGGGCTCCGAGCTGCCAGCACAGAGCCCTACGCGGGGTTTGAACTCCTGGACCATGAGATCATGACCTGAGCCAAAGTCGGCCACTCAACCAACTGAGCCACCCAGGCGCCCCAGAGGGAAAGAGAATCTTAAGCATGTTCCACATGGAGTCTGATGCAGGGCTCAATCCCATGACCCTGGGATCACGACCTGAGCCAAAATCAAGAGTCATGCTCAACCGACTGAGCCACCCAGGTGGCCAGAGAAAGAACTTTAAAAACTTAAAAACATCATGTAAATGCAAGCTGTAATAGTAATTATGATGATGAATGTGGATTCCATATCAATTCCCCATAGAACATTGCTTTTTTTTTTCTCAAGCCTCCAGCCTTACTTAACCGTTTGACCCTTGGTCTCTATAGATGATCTATTCTACTTTACAAAGTTGGTAAGGACATATGATATAAACTCCCTAATTTATTGGTCACATGTGCATATGTTTTGTTTAACAAGTGTTTATTGGGCTATGGACATGAGACATGGGTCTCAGAGAATCTAGCAGGAAAGATCTGAAAGCAAATATACCACCCACTGGGAACTGTACAAAAAAGGATGTGTATGTAAAACAAGGCAACGATACAGAGACTTAATTCTGTTGTCACAAAAGCACTCACAGAAGCGACAACTGATACCTTAGTGAGTTTTGAAGAATGAACAGGAATTCACCAGGAAGGAAAAAGATGGCAAGGGTTTCCCACAGAAGGAAGAGCATGAGCAAAATTCTGGAGACCTGACATTGTATTGTTTGCTTCTGAAGGCAATGGGTGGATTCAGGGTTTAGAGTCAAGCAATGCCTGCAACCATGTGACACCATGTGACACAACTCTGTAAATGCCAGGTGTCTTCATTTATAAAGTGTAGTAGTCCCTACCTCATGGAGTTATTGGGAGAATTAAACAGCATTATAGTACTCAGCTCAGTTGTATAGTAAGAGTGCAACAAACGTTAGTCATTATTATTAATAGTCTTGTATCAGCAAAGTGTGAAGGGGTCATGGTGGGGCATGATTCTGGGAGAAATCAGAGCTCATATCATAGAAGGCTTTGATGGCCATGATAAGGAGAATGGATCTTTTCTCCTGCAGGTGTTGGAAGAACATTTTATTTTGTTTTATTATCATTTTTAAAAGCTTATTTACTTAGAGCGAGAGAAAGAGAGCAACCTGTCAGCATGGAGCCCGACTTAGGGCTCCCTCCCACGAATTGTGAGATCATGACTTGAGCCCAAATCAAGTGTCAGACAGACCCTTAACTGACTGAGCCATCCAGATGCTCCCTGGTGTCGGAAAGCATTTTAAATGGCTCTGCAATGACATGATCAGATTTGTGTCTCAAAAAGATCACATTAGTCATTGTGGGTACACTGTGGGTTTTTCACCTATTCAGTTAAAAACTACTAAAGGCTTTTTATGCCACCATAGTATCATGCATCTAAGAGGCTAAATTATGTGCCAGTGTGATATTGTTGAATTTTCCACTTCAAAACTTCTCTGAATGTTAATATCACAATGAAATAGCAAGGGGCAGGACTGGAGGTAAAGAAATCATTAGGGAGTTGCTGTACTAATCTAGGTATGGGTGACCTCAACAACTGCCCAATTACCTTTAGGAGAAAATTTAAGTTCCTTATGGCATATGAAGCCAGCACAATCTGACCCTATTCCCAGCTTACCTCTCACTAGTCTTTCCCAGACCCTCTGCTCTATCATGTAGAACTATTTGCTTGTCTTGATATATGCCCTTACCTGTGTCTCGCTTGCACAGTTTCTCCATCTGCACAGAATATTTCCCTTTCTCACCCACTTCCTATTTATTTCTTCGACCTCCTATTCATTCTTCAAGACCCAGCTCAGATTTCATCTCCTCCGGGAAACCTTCAATGGCACCTTGCTCTTTTTAGTCTGGAATAGATGACAATCCTCTATGTCTCCAGAGCATCACATGCTACTTCTATCAGAAAACTTACTAAAATCATGTAACATGTGATATGCAAGTGATGAATCACTGGGTGGTACTCCTGAAGCCAAGACTACAATGTATGTTAGTTAACTCGAGAACAAAATAGATAGATAGATAGATAGATAGATAGATAGATAGACAGACAGAAAGACAGAAAGAAAAAGAAAGGAAGGAAGGAAGGAAGGAAGGAAGGAAGGAAGGAAGGAAGGAAAAGAAAGGAAGAAAGAGAGAGAAAATCATGTAACATGTTTCTTGATGAGAAGACCTGGGTTGTTCATCTCTGTAACCTTAGTGGTGAGGCCAGTGTCTGGCAGGTGCTCAATAAGGGTGAAGAAGTGAATCCATGTCTCTTGTTTGCCACCATTTGACTACTGTTCTACTTATACCTACTAACAAGGTATAGAAATGAGTCCTGTTAATGGATACCATCGAAGACTCAACCCTAAAAAGAAAACCTTTGGTTGTGGAGGCAATAAAGTCTTGGAAATCATGAAGGTCTACTCTAAGACCTTAAAAGGGAGCGGTGCAGCTGGTATATTCTCCTATAACCTTGAGAACAGGTAAATGACAAGTGACAAATAGAGTATCAAAGGCACCTACTTGTCCCGCTCGGCCAGGGCCTCAGTGTATTGGTCAGGATTGACCCGGTCAGTTGGTACGTCTTCCCTGTCCTTGGTGACTCCCTTCAGCTTCTCCGAGAGCTCCAGGTTACACTCTTTCTCTGCTTCCACCAGAGCTGCCATCCGCGCAGCTTCATCCTTTGCTAGCCTGGATTCCTGCAAAAAGAATGAAAAGCTGAGAGGTTTTTACAAAGCCCCACCTAAGTTAGGAGCCCTAGACTGTGGACACTTGATGAGTTGGGAAGGAAAGTAGGGACAGAAAAGGTGAATGCCAGGAGGCAGAGCAGTAGGGCAAGAGGTGAAAGAGGCCCCGTGCGCATGGACTTTCTCCTGCTCACCTCCTGTAGAAGCTGGATCTTATTCTCCAGGAGCTCGTAAACATGCTCTGTCTCCTGCTGTCTCTCCTCAAACTGGCGCCGGAGCTCAGCTTCATTATGGCTGTTGAGATTCTCCACATCAGCCCTACAATCAAGGAGCATTAGCCAGTCAGAGCTAGTCATATAATTTAGCAAGTGGACCCATTAAAAGTTGTTTTGATAATTCAGAGTCACACTGAAATGAAGCATTTTTCCCTCTGCAATTATTTGTGGAATTGCTCTTTCCAACTTTTCTGGTAATCTTTCAGAACTCTAATTTTTTGTTGCTTGTCAATCAGAATATACTTGACTTTCTAGAGGCTTCATTATTGCTATTGCTTCAAGAGGAGAATCTTTCATTTGGGAGGTGGGCAGTCATCAAATGGTTCAGAATTCAACATCCATGTTCATCTGTCCTTGGTCTCTTCCATTTAGACTGTTCTCTCAGAGTGCTTTGCTAATTCTCTGCCATTCTTGCTGTTTGAATTTAAAGTGTTCCTACCATTTAGGTCGCTGGAACAGAATATCCATTTGGGCAGCCATAGAAATGCTCTCCTCCTTTACAGTCATTAACCCACAGACTATCCTAAATCTGGCCTGCCGATCCAGAGTTCTATCTAGTTTTCCCATGGTCCCATGCAGAGAACAGACATTTAATCTGTGGAAGCTCAGGGTTCTGGCCCAGTTTTGCTTCTCTGATGTCCTCAGGAATGAATGTCCAGGCGCTAGCATGTAGGGGGTAAGGTGTCACCGGCTTATTTATAGCTAACAACAGCTGTCCTTGGATATCTGAGGATTAACAATTTGGAGGCAGTATCAGGTGCTGAATGATCTTAATTCCGGTTTGGTTTTATTCCTGTTTTAAGCCATTTGTTGAGAACCATGGACCGTCTTCTTGTTCTCAGGGCAAACAACAATATTGAGCCTTCACAGGTTCATGATAAATCAAAGCTGCTCCATCCAAGCCCAGGGGTACTTTAATATCTGGCTCAGAAGGTTGTGTCTATGAAGACCAAAGGGGACTTTCCCAAGGATTATAGGATTCTTTGGTTGATAACGGACACTACTCGGCACCACCCCAGAGGCTATATTTATCTTGAGTTCCCATTTTATTATACAGATTTGGGCAAGTCGAGGGTCTTGGTTGTACAAGAGACACAACTCAAGAAAACAGCCCAAGACCTGTAAATATGCAGACCTCAAGAATCACCAATTTTTACCTTGACTTCATATTCCGTGACAAACGCAATAAACAACAGTTAACTACAATATCTTGAGAATGGAAGTTATACATTTTCTGAGTAACTCAGCAAGGACTGCCTGATTTAATAAGCGACAGCTGTTGTAAAGTCACATGGGCCTTGAACTTGAGGCCAGAAGATGTGGGCTCTGCCACTCAATTGAGAAGACTTTAACGTACCTTAGTTTTCTCATTTCTAAAAATAGGGATAATGCCACCTAATTAAAAGTTGAACTGACATAAAACATTTTTAAAAACCATTACACAAATATAAAAACTTATTTCTCAATCATTGTATGTTTTCCAAGTCTATTAAGCTTACTTAATGCCTTAGTAAGTCTTTAGTAATACCAGCATCGTGTATATAATTGAGTCTAGTTTTGAGTATTCTCATCTTGCTGGACTGTCATCCTACATATCAAGCAGTACTGTAAAGATAAACAATGCCAGATCAGATTGAATGTATACTAATTCCAGGATGGAATCTAAAAATTATTTTGAATAGAAATTTTAACAGTATTTGTCATTTAAAACTAAGGGTTTTTTAATTATAAAAACTATAAATTATAAAAGTAACCATTTTGACAATACAAAAGTATATAAAGAATACAAAAGTATACAAAGAAAAAAAACAAGACCTCTCCCCATCAAAAACTCTAATCTCACTTCCTTGATACAAGTAATGTCTGGGATATAACCCTCCAGTTTTTTTCTGTGTATAATCAAGCAAACACAGGTAGACACAGAAAAGACTGCCTTTAACAAAGGGCTATGCCATAAACATCACCCAGTACTTTTCCCCCTTGCTTAGTCTATCAGGGACTCCCACCAAGAAAAGAATACAGAACTAAATCATTCTTTTAAATGACTGCATAATATTCCACAGTATGGTTATGTCAAAATGTCCTCAACCATTGCCCTGTCGATAGATAGCTGTTTCTAGTGTTTTTTTGCCATTTATAAATAATAATGCAGTAAAAATACTTCTACATTTATTCTTTCATTCTCATGCTTTTATTTATGAGGGATAGATTCCTTCCAGAGATTATCTGGTCAAAGGAAATGTGTATTTTTCACTTCATTGCCAGTGCCACATACCAAATATGTTGCCACAATTCAAACTTTCACGAGCAGTGTGTGAGAGTGCCCCATTCCCCCCAAATCTATGTTAGCCCTTGATGGTACTAGCAGATTATTGAAAAGGAAGTTTATAATCTTAGGCCTGGTGAATTTCCAATCTATGCAAGGCCTGTCAGATTGAGTAACAGAGAGCCAAAGGGAAAGAAAACATATTATTTCAGTTCCTCAACTGGACACAGCATTCAAATGCCAGAGTTAAGGTGAAGGAATTTGATTTCAAATCTACTGTTCTCAGATTAATAAATCAGACTCTGAAAAGAACCAAGAGCTCAATTGGTTCAAACTGCAACTCACCATGTTTTATCTAGATGCTGTTTCTTGTCCTGGAGTTCTCGTTTCAGGCTCTCTACTTCAACCTTCAGCTCGATGTTCTGAAAAGCACACAGGCATTAATCATCATTAACTGCCACAGACCCTCTATCCTGGAACCAGGTTCCTACTTGAGTCCTGCCTTGGTTCACAGCTTCTCATTCTATCCCAGCTCTCTTCATGCCTCTTGACATAAAGGAGATTCAGATAGATCAGTATCCCAGTCAAGAATGGACTATACAGCTTCAGATTTCCCTGGAGCTACTCATCCGTTCTCCCAACCCATTCATTATTGTCCCTGGATGACGAACACCACCCAAGCCTGTTTGTTCTCTAAAGCACTGGACAATGGCATGTATATTAAAATAATTTTTTCTTGGCGGACCTGGTTGGCTCAGTTGGTAGATCACACAGCTTTCAACCTCAGGGTCATGAGTTCAAGCCCCAAGTTGGGCGTGGAGTCTACTTTAAAAAAATAATAATAATTTTTTTATTATATAAAAAATGTCAAATTGCTATATGTGGAATTATATTTAAATATAACTGGGGATTTAATTTTTAAAGAAATCATGTTGTGGGGTGCCTGGGTGGCTCAGTGGTTAAGCATCCAACTCTTGGTTTTGGCTCAGGTCACGATCTCACGGTTTCGTGAGTTCAAGCCTTGCATCAGGCTCTGTGCTGACAGCATGGAGCCTGCTTGGGATTCTTTCTCTCCCTCTCTCTCTCTCTCTCTCTCTGCCCCTCCCCTACTTATTCTGTCTCTCTCAAAAATAAATAAACTTAAAAAAAAAAGAAATTATGTTGTGAACATTTTTGAAAACAACACCCTGCCTTTATTGTTACATTGGACTTCCATAAATTGCATTTGCTTAAGCTGAGAGGGGAATCTGATGGTAAATCTATGAAGGGGACAATTAATTTTTATTGAGGTGAAACAGCAACAAATTGTGACTTGACAGGCAGAAAAAGGAAATAAAAACATCCCAAGAGAGGTAAAGTACGAACAGAGATTTGGTGAAATGTCCATGGATTGTTCAGCTTCAGTGGCCTGGTGTCTAATGAGGAGTGGGAAAGGAGTATAGAAAATAGTTTGCAACTAGTTTGTGAAAGCCATGCTAAGAAGACTGAACAGTAGTCAGTAGAGAACAAGAACTCATCAGGGAACTTTAGGCAAAATATTGCCATGATCGGGTCTACCTGAGGAAGGAGTTTATAGTAGATGTAAAGAAGATGAATGAATCAGGAGGCAACTGCTCAGATTAGAGACAGGGACTGTCTGGCACCAAAGAAGCACAGGGAGAAAGACTCAAAAGGCATTTCCAAGGCAGAATCCATGAGGCTTTCCTGCTTTGGGAGAGACAGGAAGGAGCAGAGACAATGCCGAGATTTCTAGCACGTGGGTGATAATGCGCACTAGTAACTAAAATAGGGAACAGTAAAAGAGGAGCAGGTGTGTACGGGAACCTAAAGAGGGGTCTAAAAATACTAGTCAGAGATTTATTTTATTAAGGCTTAGAGCAGAGTACACAGAGATGAGTTAGTCCCTTCCCTGAATATATAGTATTAAGCAGGGAGAATTTTATCAATACTATGTGATGGACTTCATCAGATGCACCTCAGTTTTCCCACAGGTATACTGCGATTGCTTTCTTTTTTGATGAAGATAATAATGTCTATTCCACAGGGGACTTTGTGCAGATTCAATGGGATGAGGTACATAATGCACTTAGAATACCTAGAACTCTGCCTTGCACACAGCTGCTCAACTATCTTTGTCCCCCAGCTAACTAGTGCCAGTCAAGAGACCTCAGCCCCACCAGGAAAAGTATTTAAATCTGAAGGAAGGAAAAAATGGAATGTTAGCTACACTGGAATTAAAAGAAAAAGAAAAAAGACAAAATCTGGAGGATGCAAATTCTGTTGGCTCTATCTTTTCCAAATCCTAGATAAGAAAATGGAGTCAATACTTGAATTAATTTGGCCAAAGATTCCAGGCCCCTCATTTTAAAGATAAGGAAATTGAAACTCAAAGAGTTCCTCTAAGATAAAAACAATAATCAAATCCAGCACTCCATTTTTGCTCTAGCATTTTAGCCACAGATCAGTTCAGGAAGTACGACCAAGTTTTGCTTGATTTAGTAGAAGGTGGTAAATTATAGAATTAGGGAATGTGCCTAATGTATTAGGCAGTAAGTATAGTGGTTAAGAGCACAGGCTTTGAAGGTGATGAGGGCTTGGCAAGTCACATGCCCTCTCTAAAAGCCTCAACCTCCTCATCTATCAAGGGCTTGGCAAGTCACATGCCCTCTCTAAAAGCCTCAACCTCCTCATCTATCAAGGGCGGGTGGGGGAGATCATAAGGGCACCCAACTAATTAGGATGTTAAGAACATTAAGCGAAATAATGCACAAAATGTACACTGTGCAGTACATGGCATGCAGTAAGCATTCAGAAAATGTTAGCTATTATTAACCATAAAAACCAAAATTTGCCCTCTCTGACTAGGATAGCTGAAGTTCTCAACCAAACACATGTTGAACTAATGTTATGTCATGGAAAGGAAAGAAAACTATTACACCAAAGGTAGGATATCCCAGACACCTGCACACAAATCCACACCCAATCTGAACAGTCTTTGCGTGAGCATTACCCTTCTGAGATAAGTAGAAAAGAGAAAGGAAAAGGAGGGAAAGGAAGAAAAGAATAAAGAGGAAAGACAAAAAACAGAACTACTTCTTTAGGTTTCAGCATTACGTCTACTCAAGTCGACAATGAAGTTTATGAGGCTCATAAGGAACTGCTAAAATAGTTTCATCTCCACCAAATTAGGTCCTAAATCTTATGATCAGTGATTCCAGTGGATCAAAGCACTTTCATGGGTGTCACAAAATCGACCATGTGGAAATGCAAGTGCAGGCCAATTTCCAGCACTACGACGGTCCAACCCCTCTTCTGTAACCTCTTTCTGCAGAAAACATCCCTGTGTACTAAATCAAATTTATCCATTCTCCACTAGTAAATATTCATATGTAAATTGTCAAATTCTAAGTACAGCTGGAGTGGATCCCAAATTAACTGCATCTGCTTATTTTACCACCAAATCTTGCCAGCTCTTTGTCAAGGTAACTGAAGAAATTTTTGTATTCAAGAAAGAAAGGGGTGGCTCGGGTGGGGGGTTGGTGGAAGAGAGAGCCTCTTTTATTTATTTATTTTTTTTTACATGTCCCCAGAGGAGTATTCCCCCATCTAATTCAAGGGAAAGTTTCAGTGATGAAGCTAAAATTAAATTATTAGAAACAGAACTACAATAAACTTTTATTATAATGAAACCCATATTACCTACAGCTTGAGAATTGGGCTAATGATGAGTTTATAGATTAACAGTGTTTAATCAGACTTCTCTGTGTAGGCAGCTTGTTTTGTTTCGGGAAAAATCACTTGACCAGAGTCCTAACAGCAAGTGATAAACACAGGATTCTCAAGTCATTTCCACCCTGGTGTTTATTGCAAAGTTCAACACACAACTGGGTAAAAAGCAACCAGCAGTAACCAGTTACCTGACTCTTCTCCAAGGCTTTAATTTTAACTCTACAAATTGTTCCACTCCTCATAGAACCCCAAAGTGACTATCCCTTCTAAAAACAAGATTTTCAACTTCTTGCCCCAATAGAAGCTACAGCAAAGTGAATTCTAAAATGTTATTTACAAATAAGAAATGGTTTTTTGCCTGACCAATTTAAAAAAATCTTAATGTAAAATGTTATCAATCCTTTCAGAGTTAGAGTAGTAGCATTATTACCAAATATATTAACTAGGTTAATAGTTTGTACACTATCTCCCACCAGTATTCCACAAGTCACTTTTAGAAGTGGGGAAGGGAGAAGTTTAAATTGAAAAAGTGGGGTGACAGCCAGGCAGTGTTAATGGATCTGCCCTGACTCCTGTAGACCCTTCTCCTCCACACTTAGCACACTCTTAGTGTGGAAATGGACTTTAAAGTTCTCTTGGGGAATAATGAAGATGTTCAACATATATTTCTTATACTTAGTATGCCTGCAATCCAGTTGAGGAGAGAAGAGCTTTTAATATTAATTTAATTAATTTAAATTCTAAAGGTAGGGGCGCCAGGGTGGCTCAGTCGGTTAAGTGTCCGACTTCGGCTCAGGTCATGATCTCATAGTCCGTGAGTTTGAGCCCCGCGTTGGGCTCTGTGCTGACAGCTCGGAGCCTGGAGCCTGCTTCGGATTCTGTGTCTCCCCCTCTCTCTGACCCTCCCCCGTTCATGCTCTGTCTCTCTCTGTCTCAAAAATAAACATTAAAAAAAATTAAAAAAAAAATTCTAAAGGTATTTGCTAGGGAGGTGGGTGGGAGATGGGCTAGATGGGTGATGGTTATTAAAGAGGGCACTGATGGGGTGCCTGAGTGGCTCAGTTGGCTGAGCCTCTGACTTTGACTCAGGTCATGATCTCATGGTTCATGAGTTCGAGTCCCACGTCGGGCTCTGTGCTGACAGCTCAGAGCCTGGAGCCTGCTTTGGATTCTGTGTCTCCCTTTCTTTCTGCCCTACCCTGTTCGCACTCTGTGTGTCTCAAAAATAAATAAATATTAAAAAAAAAAAAAAAGAAAGCACTGAATGTTGTATGTAAGTGCTGAAATTACTGAATTCCATTCCTAAAACCAATATTGTACTGTATATTGGCTAACTGAAATTTATAAAAATAAATAAGCAAATAAATAAAGGTATTTTCTAAAAATACTAAGATACTAAAGGTGACCAGTGATGAGGAAGTTCAGATACGGCCTAACCCAGGGAAACTTCATGGGTGAGTAACATATAGAAGGGTGAAGGTCACTGTAGATGAGGAAATATGATAGTAAGATAGAAACTGCTATATAATCCAAATGTACAAGTGCCACTCAGTAGCTGACTTATTTCAAACATAAATATTTGATAGAGCAAAATTCTAGAATAATTAAAAAATTTCCATCAATTGATGAATAGATAAACAAAATGTGGTATACCCATACAGTAGAATGTTATTTGGCCATAAAAAGGAATGGTGCATGCTACAACATGGATGAACCCTGAAAACAATATGCTAAGTGAAAGAAGTCAGTCACAAAGAACATAACTCTGTTTATATGAAATGCCCAGAAAAGGCAAACCACAGAGAAATAAAGAAGACTGGTGGAGGGTGGTAGACTGGGGGGAAGGGAGGAAGGGGAAAGGGGAGACAGGGGCATTGGGGAGTGATGGTTAATGAGCTGCAGTTTTTTCTTGAGTGATGAAAATATTCTAAAATTCATTGCTATGATATTTGCACAACTCTGAATAGTATAGAAACATGGATGTGTAATTGAATTGTATACACTTTAAATAGGTGAGTTGTAATGGTATGTGAATTTTATCTCTATTAAATTGTTATAAAAATGTTTCAAAAAGTCCTAGGAATTTATATTAGTTATAATTAAAGGATAACCATTGCAAATAGCTTATTGCACATGCACTTAGAACAGTATCTAGCATATAGAAACATCATTACTATATCTAAATTACAAAGCAAAACTACACGATCTCCAAGCTTCTCTAACAAAGATTAGCACTGGGTATTTCAAAATCTCTTTGTAATCTCTCCCTTTTCCATGGTTACCACCCTGTGAGGTATTCCTTCCTTCTCATTGGGATCAGAGCAAATAGTCTCATTACTGGTCTCCCCAACCTCAGCCTCTCCACCATTTAAATTTTTCCTAAAGCATATTTCTCATTAGTTTACTCCCTTTACTAAAAAAACTTTTAATGGTTTGTAACCACACAGCAATTAAATTTTACTGAGCCTGATAACGGAATCCACTCAAAATCTGACCTTAACCTACCTATTCATCTTCTCCTATCACACTCCACCAGCCTGACTGGATCTCTCGAGCATGTCCTATGCGTTCTCATTGCCTTGTCACTGTCCCTCTTTCAGCTTCATCCTTAAATGCCATCTCCCTTGTAAAGCCTTACTTTACCCCCCATTAGAAGTCATTTCTTTATTTTTTTAAATTTATTTATTTTGAGAGAAAGAGAGAGTGTGTGTGAGAGTGAGGGAGAGGAACAGAGAGAAAGGGAGAGACAGGATGCCAAGCAGGCTCCACACTGTCGGTGCAGAGCCCCACCCAGGACTCAATCTCCCAACCCTGGGATCATGACCTGAGCCGAAATCAAGTGTTGGATGCTTAACTGACTGAGCCACCTGGGGGCCCCAAAAGTCATTTCTTACGCCTCTGGTTTTTCACATCATTCTCTTTGTATTTTAACAGTTGCACACTGTAAAACGCTTTGTAAATCTACATGTCTTATTTCTCTACCGTAGGGACAGAGAAAACGATGGTGCCTTGGAACTAGCCAGGTGTGCTCTTTGTTAGCTTTTGCCTTGCAGCTTTGTGATGGTGGGATATGGGCTTCAGGGCAGGCAGACCTAGAAAGGCAGAAATGCCTTTTTGCCACTTATTAGCTGGGTGACCTTTTCTGTGTAAGTTCCTTTGCCTCTTAGAACCTAATTTCCTCAGTGATAAAATGGGGTGAGAAAAATTATCTTGTGGGTCATAGTGAGGGATAAATGAGATAACCTATGTAAAGTACCCAGCACAGTGCCTGACTCACAAAACTAGCAGTTGTGATGAACCTGAAGTCCTCCCAGGTCTTTGCACTTGGACGCATAGTAAACACATTGAATACGCAAACCAACAGACTGCAAATGAACCAGGGACAAATGCACTCCAGGGAGAAGTGGAATGACAATGTTTGCTGGATGAATAAAAAGGTGACAGGATAATGCTGTGTACTTGTGCAAGAAAACCCACTTTTTATCTGAAACCTTTAAAAGATTTTCTCTGCTCTAAACAGAACATTCTCTAAGAGGTATATTGTTAGCCCATTGGAGACAAAAGGTTACTAAAACTGAGGCATAAAGAAGAGAAAGAATTCTGAATCCAGCTTAGGATTCCAGCCTCTTCTTCTTCCTCTGCCCTCCCCACAAAAGGGCCAAACATACTACTCCTGTGCACTACACCGAGACTCAGAGATACAAATTAAGCTCTTAAAATGGACATTTGAAAGGGAAAATTGACCACGGACCAAGTATTAGATGACATTAAGGAATTACTTTTAAGCTTTTGGTGTACAATAATAATAGTGTTGCCGTTATGTTTAAAAACAAAGCCCTTATGTGTTCGAGGTATATTCTAATGTCGTTCCAGACACATTTCTAGGATGTCCCAGAGCTGCTGTAAGGAGGGGAGGACAGAGACAGCAGACTGTTGGTACCTGTTGAAGCTGGGTGGCAGGACACGGGTCCCCAGGACATGGGACAGGTACATAAGAGGTTCTCTTCATCTTTTTATATGTTCAAAAATTTTTATAATAAAATGTCAAAAGGGGCATTTTCAAAATGAAAAGGTAAAATGTTTATTTTGTTTGTTTGTTTTTTGATTTTTGATTTCTGGCATTACTAAGATCACTAATAACAAAGAACATTTGGCTCCCAGGTGACATAGATCAAGGGGGTTAACTTCCGGTTATAAAATAAGTCACAGAGATGAAAAGCACAGCATGGAGAATACAGTCAATAATATTGTAATAATGTTGTTCAATGACAGGTGCTAACTACACTTACCATGCTGAGCACTGACTAATGTACAGAATTGCTGAATCAATGTTATACACCTGAAACTAATATAACAGTGAATGTTAATTGTACTTCAATAAAAAAAATTAAATTAAAAAAGTTAAAAAATAAAATAAAACAAAAAAGCATTTGGCTCCCTATGGCAGCTCCTTTTAGCCACCATACTTATATAGAACATTGGTGCCCTATTTCCCAAGATTGAGTGATAAAGAAAATAAACCTCCCTCTAAGTGCCTCTTAAACTTGAGAGTCTCAGAATACAAATGGATATGGGGTCATAGGGAGGAAGGAAGAAATGTAGAAATAAATTACAAACAAGACTCTATTGGAGAGGAATCCGCACCTTCCTTAACTGGTAGACTGGACGAATTCAAACTAATTCACGGTTCTCTCACTTCACCTCTTACCATTTCCAGTCTCTTCAACCCCGACATTGCCTCACTCACTCTCTTCCTCCCTCTCTGCCACTCACCTCACCCAGCTTGGACTGTACCCTTTTGGTCCAACACAGGACCAGGATGCCATCAGTGGTTCTCCAGCAGCCATTTAAAAAAAAAATTTTTTTTTAATTTTTTTTTTTTTTTTTTTGAGACAGAGAGAGACAGAGCATGAATGGGGGAGGGGCAGAGAGAGAGGGAGACACAGAATTGGAAGCAGGCTCCAGGCTCTGAGCCATCAGCCCAGAGCCCGACGCGGGGCTCGAACTCACGGACTGCGAGATCATGACCTGAGCTGAAGTTGGACGCTCAACCGACTGAGCCACCCAGGCGCCCCTCCAGCAGCCATTTTTTCTGATAACCAGAACTCTGAGTGATGGTAGCCTATGGCAAGATAGTCTCCAAGGCTCCTTCCAGCCTCTGGTGGTACCACTCTCCTCTCCTCTAAACCAAGATCTTCTACTGATTGAGAAATCACTCCCGTGTGTGTCCTTGGGAGTCATCAAGTCTCTACCAGAGCTGCTCTCAGCCTGTGATGGCTTCTTCCCTCTTTGCAAACCTGTTCTTCACTACTGTTAGACTCTAGCATTCCCTCCTCTAGGAGGTTGTCTCCAACCCCCCAATCAGAACAAAGAGTTCCTTTCTCTTCACTCCCACTACACTTGTTTATAACTAAGAGGACTATAATTTAACACCCATACTGGGACTCTTTTCAAGGTGAAAATATTATATTTATACCAGGACAACAGGCAACACTGGGACTATCCTGTACATTGGGATGCATGGTCATCTGAAGCCTGTCTCCAGCATAGCAGTCACTTCACTCTGCCCTGATGAGTTATTTAAAATGTCCAGCTCCCCCTCTCAATTTTGATGTCTAGAAAAGTACTATGCTCTCAGTAGCTCAACTATCTGTTTTGGGGATAAACGGTTTATCACCAGTCTTGAGCTCCTACCTCACATTTTTGTTTCTGTATTTAACTTCATGCAAGCATGTGGGTGTTTCAATTAATCTTCAAGCACCTTGAGGACAGATTATATCTTATTTTGTATCTATCACAGTTTGCTGCTGGGGTAAAAGCAGACACTGAAAGAAAGAAAGAAGCTGGGCTGCACACTAGCATACATTTGTTGATAAAATCAGCAAGTAAAGTACATCCCGAAGATTAAAAGTTGCTGGAACCAAAGTTCTTCCCATTGCAGTTCTTGACCTCTAGAAGGTCTCAGTGTAGTAAGAGGTGAGCTGGGGTTGGCACGTGAAGGAAATGGGTATCGCACCTTTGCAAGACAGCAGGTTACAAGCCAGAGAGGAGAATGCTCTTCCATATAAGAGTCTTGGAGACAAAAGTAAATATGGCCAGGTCTCACTTCAAAGCAATTCTATAAACTAAAAGAATTCAAGAAGAAATAGATTAGCCGGAGGAAGAGTCTCAAAACCTTGTGAGCAGACCCTCTTATAATTTGTGATTATTCAAAGTGAAAACTAACTCTCAGTGGGTGAGTTTTATTTTAAAAGCTTCTCTTTTTGGGGGCGCCTGGGTGGCTCAGTTGGTTAAGCGTCCGACTACAGCTCAGGTCACGATCTCGTGGTCCGTGGGTTTGAGCCCTGCGCCGGGCTCTGGGCTGATGGCTCAGAGCCTGGAGCCTGCTTCCGATTCTGTGTCTCCCTCTCTCTCTGCCCCTCCCCCGTTCATGCTCTGTCTCTCTCTGTGTCAAAAAAAAAAAAAAAAAAAAAACCAAAAAAAAAAAAAAGCTTCTCTTTTTTGAATCATACCCCTTCCAGGGAAAGTGTAGTTCATAAATATTTTTTTCTCCATGCAGAGTTAAATTTCTTTTCTGGACCTCACTGAAACCACTGGGGCAAAGCCATAGATCTATAAAACAGGGTGAAGTATTGAGTATTTTCTAAAATTTTTTTAATGTTTATTTTTTGAGAGAGGGAGACGGAGAGTGTGAATGGGGGAGGAGCAGAGAGAGAGGGAGACAGGGGATCTGAAGCAGGGTCTGTGCTGACAGCAGAGAGCCGATGTGATGCAGGGCTCAAACCCACAAACTGTGAGATAATGACCTGAGCTGAAGTCGGATGCTCAACTGACGGAGCCACCCAGGCGCCCCACTACTGAGTATTTTCATAAGGGTTCTGTGTGTTCTGACCAAGGGACAAATGGCTGGTCCCTACTCAATCCCTAGAAACACATTTTAGTAGCTTCCAAGTGAGTTCTTTTATGGATGAAGTTTCTTTCCATTCACCCAGTTTTAAAGCAAAAATTGAACTCTAGTGGGTCTAAGTATTTGGTTCTGTCATTAAATAACTGTGTGGTCTTTGACTAGTCACCCCTAAAGCTTTCTGTTTTTATACAAAGAGACTCTCCCTGTCTCCCGTAAGAATTGTAATATAGCCTGCATCCCCCGCCTTAGCTGATGTGAGACACCTAGCCAGAAAGTGTTCAAATGCAAACAGTAAAGTCCTCAGACCCCAGGGCAGAGGAAAGACTTTATCCAGAGTGCAGTCCCTGCCTTTCTACAGATTCCAGGTTCACTGTCATCCACTAGCACAGTTAAGCCCCAAATTAGACACACAGGTGGCCCCAACATGTGACAAGTGTCCTTCATTGCCAGGGAAAGGACAGTAAGGCAGTGTCCTAGCCTCAGTAACCAGAAGACTACAAGGCCAGGGCACTCTTCTGCCAGACACTGCCTTAGTGTCCAGTCCTCCAAAGAGATGGAAAAAACCAAGTGGAAAAGTTTCAGTTTATACAGTACAAAATACAAGGATCTGCATCCAAATACAAACTCCACTATTCAGGTCACTGAAGCCCTACCCATGTCAGTCTGTAGCAGAGGTGTGAAAACAACACCATTTCCTTCGTGGACCAGTTTACCTTGGTTAGACAAACACAGACATCCATATCTGAGTAGGCACTTAGGCCATGGATGGATTCTCAGGTGATCAGATATTTGGATAGACACAGCCAGGGCTCATGTGTTAGGGCACGGGAAGAGAAAAAGAGACAGAGAGACAGAGACAGAAAGGGTGGTCATTGGGCAGAAGACAGGGTAGCTGATTGTAAGCTTTGTTTATTTGTATTTTCATCTAATATTTACTGAGTATCTACTTTGGATGGGCAAGGTACTCTAATAGGCACTAGAAAGAGCAAGGCAGAGGCGATTACGGTCCTCAGGGAATTTATAGCCTATGGTGGCAATTAACCAAATGATTATAATAGAGTGTAATAAACGGAGGAGACCTAGGGGCAAGTGGCTGGCTCAGTTGGAGCATGCAACTCTTGATCTCAGGTTTGTGAGTTGAGCCCCACGTTGGGGGCAGAGATTACTTAAATGTGAATTCTTAGGGATGCCTGGGTGACTCAGTCAGTTAAGCATCCAACTCTTGATTTTGGCTCAGGTCACGATCTCATGGTTGTGGGATGGAACCCCATGTCAGGCTCCACGTCGGCTCCATGCTTGGGATTCATTCATTCATTCATTCATTCACTCTCTCTCTCTCTTTCTCTCCCTCCCCCTACCCCTCTACCACTTGCGTTCTCTCTCTCTCTCTGTCTGTCTCAAAAATAAAAGGGGAAGATGAACTCTGGCGATGTATGGAATGCTCCCTTTTTTGGTAGCTGTACCTGGTTGTAAGTAGCCCACTGGTCAGTTAGGGCCTATGGATATTTGGAGGTGGGTCACCTGATAGGCCTGCCTGCATTCAGCCAGGTGGTCACTGTGGGCCCTTTCTGCATTCCACTTCTCAATTCTGTTTGCCTAAAAGTGGCCTCTACATACATCACATTGTACCATACCACTACCCTAAGCACCAAGTCCTTTATTTTCCCTTGGCAGCTCTGTAGTTTCAGATTTATAGCCCTCCTTCCTGAAAGATTAGAATGAGGGAGCTGGGAAGAAGAGCAACCCAAGTTAGACTCAGCTCCAAGAATGTTTCCTGGGAGGCTAAAGCTAGGAGTTACAGGATTTGTGTATCTGCTGCTGTTTATACCTCCACCTGCATGCATTTCCATTTAGCTATCCAGTGCTAGATCTCCTCTGTTGTTGTTGTTGTTGTTGTTGTTGTTTTAAGATTGCATTTTTTAAAATATTTATTTTGAGAGAGAGTGAACATACATGCATGGGGGAGGCACAAAGAGAGAGGGAGAGAGAGAGAATCCCAAGCAGGCTCTGCACTGCCAGTGCAGAGCCCAATGTGAGGCTTGTTGCCACCAACCATGAGATCATGACCTGAGCCAAAGTAAGGTGTTTAATGGACTGAGCCACCCAGGCACCCCAAAATATCTGACATCATATAGGTGTTCAATAAACATTAGTTTCCCCAAAGGTGGTAAGGCACCTAAAACACAGGAAGGAGAGAGAGTTCTTTTTGGCCAACCCTGAGTTTAGGAACCCAAGAAAAGACAGATGAAAATGAAGTGTCTGGATTTTGATGGTGAGTGAGCTGGTGGGGGGCGGGGCATACATGAGAAATCACTGTACCTTCTACTTATTTTTGCTGTGCACCTAAAACTGCACCAAATGATAAAGTCTATTAAAAATATGGGGGAAAATATGAGAGGTGTCTCAGGCTTGTTTTATTTAGACTCTGAGCTCAGAGGTCCCAATATACACACTGCCTTGGTGTTCACACTGATCTGTAACCTAAACCCTTCTCAGCCACCCCGTAAAAATCTTGGTGGGGTCCCAGAAGCCTGTTGATCTTGTCCAACTGAGCGCACAAATGAGAAAATATACACATAAATACCAATGATCTCAGTGATTCTCTCCCCCTCCCAGCACATTCCTTAGCAGGATGAATCTCTCTCACTTGGCTGGAGCCTCTCTGTTCACAAATAGGCCTGGCCGGGCTTAATTTAGCAAAGTGCAGGCCTCCTGCGAAAGCCAGGGGTGAGGCTGGAGGCCTGCAATCCCCAGGGCACCTTGTGTGGAGACAGGAACACAGCCCCACTGAAGGGGCTGCAAGGGATACTCAGAATGATCGTTTCCCCCAGCTATTTAGGAACTGGAGCTCAGGGGAACCATCCTGTGTTTTCTTTTGACTTCTCTTTGGGCAGCAGGTATAGAATTGGGATAAGTAAAAAATTTACTTTGGAGTTAAAAGTATAAAAACTATATTAATTTTTCTATAGATAAATTGGTACCCAGGAAACCTATGGCCTACTAAATATTTTAAAGTTACCCGTGGCATCTAACATGATCCGACATTCATGCCCAGATTCAGCTCTCAATTTTTGGATTGTCACTTGCTTTGATCTATTCTCCAAAAAGGATAAAGCCACTTGTCGGTATTCTGCAAAGTCCAGGATGAAGTCCATTTCTCACACTGAAGCTTGCACTACACACTGGAATCGAAGTTCTAACACCTGGCAGTCACTCCCTTAGAAGCCTGGCTGTGTTCTGAAGCCAGATGCCATGATCAGGCAACTCTCCTGAAGTTATTATACCTCTGCTTGGGACCAGGGACACCACTTAAGACTGTGGACTCCAAGCTGTCTTGTCCAGGATGGCAACCACCAGCCACCCACAGCTACTGAACACTGAAAATACGACTAGTCCAAAGTGAGATGTGCTGTAAGGATTTCAAAGATGTAACACACACCGGGTTGCAAAAACTAACCACAACTGCAGAATATATAAAATCTCAATAATTTTTAAATATTGATTTTATGTTGAAATGATAATATTTCAAATATGTTATTAACATTAATTTCGTGTGTTTCTTTTTACTTTTTTTGTAGTGTGGCCACTAGAAAACATTTAAAAAAATGTTTTAAGGTTTATTTACTTTTGAGAGAAAGAGAGAGACAGAGGTGTGAGCAGGGGAGGGGCAGAGAGAGGGGGAGACACAGAATCAGAAGCAGGTTTTAGGCTCTGAGCTGTCAGCACAGAGCCTGATGTGGGGCTCGAACTCACAAACTGCGAGATCATGACCTGAGCCGACGTCAGACACTTGACTGACTGAGCCATCCATGTGCCCCTAGAAAACTTTAAAGTACATCTTATCTTTCCATGTGTACATTTCTTAGCTCCTTCTAAATTATAAGCACTTTGTGGGTTGGATGGATCTCAAACTTCCTCTGTAGCCTCAACATAATCTTCAACAGCACTGAGTCCGTAATGGAAACTTAGAAAGTTTGTGGATTGACTGCAAACACCTAGAAGTGGCAGATCACCCAAATCTGAGCCTCTGTGTCCTTGATTCTAAAATGTGGGTGGTAGTAGAGTCCACCTCCCAGTGTTATTATGGGGAAGAGAACTTGAGAGGGAACAGGGGCTGGAGAAAGGAGGCATGGAGGAGGAGAGATAGGGAGACACCTGTGGTTTGCATTACAATTCTGTTGGACAGTTGCTGCTCTCTAAGTTGTTAGGTAAAAGATGTACTAGTTTGAAGTACATTGCACGAAGACATGCTCTGACCTGCGTCACAGTTAATTCTGTGGTGTAAGAGCACCGCTCAGAGTTTTTATGGGGTTATGGCATTCATCAACCAACAAAATACACAAGTGACTCCAGCTAATTATAGGTGAAGCAAAACTATCTAGGGGGTAATTACAACCGACACCAGGTGACTAAACCAAAGTCAGATCACTATTCTACCTAAAGTATGTTCAGACAGTAAACTGCAAGTGTCAGGAAGGCACAGACCCCCTATATCTTCTCACCATTGTGTCCTCATTGCTAGCACAGTGCCCATACACAGATGATTATTTATCAAATGAAGAGATGTTCAGAATAAAAACATAACCCACTCAAACAATTCTCACAGTCAAGAACTTCCTCTTCTTACACTTTCTTTTCTCAATTTGTTTGCTTTCTACTTCTGTCAACCCTTCCCTTGAAGAGACCGCTCAGTTCTGGGAGTTTCCCCAGGAATGCTAGCTTCTGGACATCTCAGGTGGAGGAAACAGCAAACGATGGAAAGGCAGTCCCCTTTCCAACTTTTCTGTACAAATGGACTTCACCTGAAACTTCTAGGTATTTGCAGTAAATCCACAAACCTTCTAAGTTTCTATTATGGGCTCAGTGCTGTTGAGGATTATGTTGAGGCCACAGAGGAGGTTTGAGATCCATCCAACCCACAAAGTGCTTATACTTTAGAAGGAGATAAGAAATATACACATGGAAAGATAATTTCCGGCCAGGCATTAAGTAACAGATGCCAAATAATGCATCTGAACTGTAATTGTTGAGAGAGCACAGAGAGTGAAAGATGATTTCAGGCAGCTGCGATGAGGAACGAGCACCTGAGCAGATGGAATCTGAGTTGGATGCTGAAGCCTGAGTACAGGGTTTGCACAAGCAGAGAAAAAGGATACAGGTAATCCAGGTGTGAACAAGGATGTGTCGGCTGGAGTTAGCACACATGAGGGGAAGTAACTGACTCCAGAAACCTGTTTGAAAATACACAGAGTGAGAATACAGCTTGCTTCCTACTTCATTAGGAAAACTGAAACAACTAGAACAAAACTCCGACAGTCTCCTATCACCACATCCATCCATTCACCAGCATCTGAGCTCACATACCCTGTCTTTCCACTTGTGACCACAGATCAACTGTCCACGCTCCTGTCTAGAGACAAACCTCCCACCTGGCATTAGGTCTCATTCTCTCTGCTGCTCAAAAATAACATCCAGAAATTCTCCTCTCTCTCCTCCATCAATATTTCACCTTCTACTGGAAAATTCTGTTGGTATACAAACATGTTATTTTCCATCTATCTTTTCAAAAATCTTCTATGGACCCCACACTGTTACTAGGTACTATCCTGTTTCTTTGTTCTCCTTTGCAACAAAACTCCTCAACATATTCAGTAATACTCACAGACTCCAATTCTCTCCTCCTTTGTTAAACTAATACAATTAGGCCTTTGCCTCCAAAAGTCCATCAAAAGGACTCTAATCAAGATCACAAAGGGCATTCGTGTTGTTAAATCCAAAGGTCAATTCTTAGTTATTACTTGATTCTCATCAGTGTTTCAAAAGGTTGATCTGGCCCTCTTCCCTTTCTCACTTCCTTTATTTGGCTTCCACAACTCCAGACTATCTTGGTGGAGAGTCCCACCTCGCTGGTTGCATCTTCTCCTTCTCCTTCCCCCAAACTTCCTGTCAGATTGACCCAGGGCTTATTCTTTGGTCGTTTTCTCTTCCTCCTTTTTTTTTTTTTTTTTTTTTTTCTTTCTTCTTTCTTCTTTTTTTTCTCAACGTTTTTTTTTTTTTTTATTATTTTATTATTATTTTTTTTTTATTTTTGGGACAGAGAGAGACAGAGCATGAACGGGGGAGGGGCAGAGAGAGAGGGAGACACAGAATCGGAAACAGGCTCCAGGCTCCGAGCCATCAGCCCAGAGCCCGACGCGGGGCTCGAACTCACGGACCGTGAGATCGTGACCTGGCTGAAGTCGGACGCTTAACCGACTGCGCCACCCAGGCGCCCCTTCTCTTCCTCCTTGATAGGTCTCACTCCCTTGGTGATCTCACAGAAGTTTCATGGCTTTAAATACCAACTATATGCTGACACCCCCAAAATGTATATCTCCAGCCCAAGCCTTTATCCAGAATATCCACAACTCCAGACTTAGTTTTTAAAATTTTTTTAAATGTTTGTTTATTTTTGAGAGAGAGACAGGGCACAAGCGGGGGAAGAGCAGAGAGAGAGGGAGACACAGAATCCAAAGCAGGCTCCAGGCTTTGAGCTGTCAGCATAGAGCCCGATGTGGGGCTCAAACTCACGAACCGCAAAATCATGACCTGAGCTGAAGTCGGATGCTTAACCAACTGAGCCACCCAGGTGCCCCAAGAACTCCAGACTTATATATTCAACTGCTTACTTGACATTGCCATTGGAAATGTTCAACAAATATCTCAAACACAAAAGTCCCCAATTTACTCCTCCTCTCCACCCTCAAACCTACTCTATACATAGCCTTCCCTATCTCAGTTAGGGAAACTCCATCCTTCCATTTGCTTAGGCCAAAAGCCCAAGGGTCTTCCTTGATTCCTTTCCTTCTTCCACGTTCCACAGCCATCCACCTGCAATCTCATTGGTGTCTCCTTCAAAGCTTATCCCCACATCGATTGCTATTACTTTAGTCCGATCACCACCATCTCTTCTGTCAATTACTGCAGTGGCTTCTTATCACCATCCTGGCTGGTACCCTTGTCCTTCTACAGCCTATTCTCAATACCACAGCCATAATGATCTTTTCAAAAGTCAGACAGGACTGTCATTGGTCAGATCATTCCTGTGCTAAAAATCCCTTAATAGCTTCCCTTGTCACTCAGAGTAAAAGCTGAAGTCTCTAAAATGATCTACAAGGGCCACTGTGATCTATACCAGCCCCATTACCTCTGGGGCCTCATCTCCCAACATTCTCGCCCTTTCTCATGTTGCTTTAGCCACAGTGTTTTCTTTCTGTTCTCTGCCTGGAATATTTTCCGCCAAGTTATCTGTTTGGCTAACTTCCTCATTTCCTTCAAGTTATTGCTTAAAAATCATTTTCTGTGGCGGGGCACCTGGGTGGCTCAGTCGGTTAAGTGTCCAACTTTGGCTTGGGTCATGATCTTGCCTGCTTCAGATCCTGTCTCTCTCTTTCTCTGCCCACTCCCCCTGCTCCCCGTGCTTCTCCCGCTCTTTCAAAAAGAAAAAATAAACATTAAAAAAAATCATTTTAGAGGTACCTGACTGGCTAAGCTGGTTAAGCATCCGACTTTGGCTCAGGTCATGACCTCACAGTCGATGAGTTCAAGCCCCACATCCGGCTCTGTGCTGACAGCTCAGAGCCTGGAGCCTGGTTTGGATCCTGTGTCTCCCTCTCTCTCTCTCTGCTCTCTGCCCTCCCCTGCTCACGTTCTGTCTCTCAAAAATAAATAAACATTAAAAAAAAAAAAAAAGAAACCACTTTATATGGCATAGCTACTTTGGAAAATAGTTTGGCAATATAAGTTGAAATACACACTTATTATGTGACCTAACAATGCCACTACTAGGTATTTACCCCGGAGAAATAAAACAAAGACTGGGACACGAATATTTCTAGCAGCTTAATTAATAATAACAACCTGTATGTTCATCAACAGGTGGATGGATTAAAAAACTGTATAATATTCATGCAGTGGAAGACTACTCAGCAATAAGAAGGGATGAACAACAACATGGATAAACCTCAAAATCATGGTACATGAAGGAAGCCCTATACCAGAATCCACACTGTATTACTCTGGTTATACGAAATTCTACAATAGCAAGACTGAACTATAGACAGAAAATAGAGCAGTGGCTTCCTGCAGCCAGAGATATGAGAGGATCAGCACCCACAGGACATATAGCAACTTCCTAGGGTGATGGAAACATTTTACATCTCAATTGTGTTGTGGTTGTTGCATGGGTATATATATACATTTGTTCAAATTCACCAAACTATACACTTAATACAGTTGATTTAAACAAAAAGATAAAAGAAAACAGCAATGATAAAGGAAGTGGCAATGTAAACAGTCAAGTGCAAAGAGTAAGCAAGGAGCTTGGCACAGAGACCACCATCCATGGCCTCAGCTCAGCGCTGAGGACTGTAAATGTTGTGAGAGTAAAACCCAGTAACAAATCTTCCTCTGTTGGCCACTAACATGTCTATCTACTTCCTTTTCCACCTCTTCCCTGCAAAACAAGTGGGAAGATTAGACTCAAACATGGTTCCCCATGATCCCTGCCTCCCAGGGTTCATGCCTTTGTGGAATCCCTTCCCCTCTAGTATGGGCAGGATGCGTAACTTGCTTCTAACAAGGAGAACATGGCAAAGGTCACCACATATCACTCCTGTGACTATGTTAAGTTTTAAGGCTCTGTTTGTCAGCAGACTTGCTCTAGAGCCTCTGCTGACTTGAAGAAATATGTGGCCATGTAGGGAAAGTCCAGGTGGCAAGGACAGAGGTGGCTTCAAGGACCTGTGGGCAGCATCCAGCCAACACCCAGCAAGAAGCCAGGACCCTTGGTCCTCCCACCACAGGGAAATGAATTCTGCCAACAACCCATGTGAGTTCAGAAGCCAAATGTTCCCTTGTGAAGCCGTCAGGTGAGAATTCGGCCTGGCCAATATCTTGGTTATAGCCTAGTGAAACCCTGAGCACAGAATTCAGCTGAGTCCTGCCTGGACTGCTGACCCACCTAAATCGTGAAATAATAAATATGTACGTGTGTTTCTAAATTTCCCAAGGGGCACCTGGGTGGCTCAGTCACTTTAGAGTCTGACTTTGGCTCAGGTCATGATCTTAAGGCTTGTGAGTTTGAACCACACATCGGATTCTCTGCTGTCAGCACAGAGCCCGCTTCATATCCTCTGTCCCCCTTCCCCCACCCCTCCCCTGCTCACCCTCTCTCAAAAATAAACATTAAAAAAATCAAATAAAAACAAATCATTTTCTAAAACTGGTCTCCCCTGACCACTTTTTGAGACTGCGACCTGCCCTCTTCTCTTAAACGTTTTGAGCCCCTTACCCTGCTCTACCTTTTTCTTTCTTTTCCCGTGGGGACTTATTGTTTTCCAATATTGTGCATATTTTATTTATTTATAACATTTACTGTTCATTGTCTCCTCATGGTAAAATACAAATTCCATGAGGGTTAGGAATGCTAGTCTATTCTGTTCATTGATATGAACACACACACACATTCCAACCACCTCCAATAGCATCTGGAACATAGTATGTGTCCAATAAATAGTTTTAAATGAATGAGGCTTAATGCTTAGGTTTCAACTATGATGAAACCTATTCTAATTGTCAGCAGAGACAGTGGACAACTAACCACTATCTATCACAACCTGAGACATCTAAAATCTACTGTTAGGTCACCTCTGAGTCTGTTCTTCCCCAAATTAAAAATTCCAAGTTCATTGCCCTTTTCTCATAAGCCTCATTTTTCCAACTTTTAAGTTTGAATTCTTCCCCACTTCCTCTGAACTCCTGGAGCCCCATACCAGACTGCACAAGTCTGGCGGGGCACTCAGGGATAAAGACAGCCTGGCTTCTATTACATTCCACATGGCAATTTGCACCTGTTCACAAGTGAAAATGAGGTCAATGGCACCTTGTAGCGTAAATACATCAGTGAGACAATGCCACCTCTTCCTGCCTCAATCTTGGTGAAAGCCCCTATGAAAATAGATATTTTACTACAGCTCCCTCTCTTCTCTTTGGTCAGTCCTGAATACAGTGTAGAGTTATTCACTAAAAGGCATCATTTGCATTTGAAAGGGTGACTAACTTTAAATTCTGGAGAATGTGCCAAGGCCTTGCTTATTAACTGAAGAATCAGGCCTGTGTAGCTGCTGGGATACCAGGTATACTCCCTGAGGCTATTAATGGCAAATCTGGTCCTGTGAAAAATGGGACAAGATACCACCTTCCTAGAGCTATAATATGGTTCAGATCAAGATATGTTTAAAATGCAGAGAATGGTGCCTGGCATGTAGTAAACACTAAATGGACAGACATCCTCTTCCCTGGGACTTAAATGGGAAGCATTTAGCATTTATTTTCCATATGTATGTGTGAGTTCAGGGAGAGAGGATATGGGACAAAGAAGGACAGAACTGGCCTAAGAGTGGGGAAAATACTGATACCAGAAATGGGGCAAGACTGGGTCTAGAAACGTCTCCTGGAGATAAGTGACCTGGAAATAGAGGAGCAGTCCTCAGGCTGTTTTCCTCATGACCACTCATTTTCTTCCATCTTCCATCAAGACACTTAGGCACTGGTGACCTACCCTGACCTACGCGTGAAGAATTAGGGGAGGCAGAGAAAAGAGGGGAGGGAGAAAGTACGAAGCTAGCAGTTGAGGGCCAAATGAGGGCAGAGAAAGCCTGAGGTGGAGGTCCAGTTCTAAGTGATAGTACACCCCCTGACTGTAGCGATCCAGGCAAGCCACCTTATGCGGCCCCCGCATAACCAAGTTTTCTACAGCTGAAGGAACCCTTCTGATCTCATCCCTAGCTTATCCAGGCTGGCAGGGCCCAGTTACTACTATCCTGACTCTGTCTGGGTCCTCCGAGGCTCCAAAAGGTTTGGCAGCAAGCTGGGCTTCTCCACCATCCACAGCCTGGAAGGGATTGGAGAGAAACAACAAGACTTGGGATGGAGACTACTCCTCACTTCTAAGAGATCTGCTCCTCTGAGCTCCTGAGGCCCACCATCTTGTTTGATTTCTGTATGGGAAGACCCTAGGATCCAGCTCTGGACACAAGTTCCTGACTTTGGAGTGGAGTGATGGCAACGCAAACCTTGTCGTCAACTGAGCTGTGGCAGGTGGGAGGGACGAGGTTTATGTTTATATTGAGCATATACTCAGCTTGACTAAAGAGAACCTGGATAGAGAGGCCTGCTGGAGTATCAGAGAGGGGCGGCCTCACAGAGGAGCTCTGAAATATAGCAAGAAAAGTACCCTTGGGGTGCCTGGGTGTCTCAGTTGGTTAAGTGTCAGACTTCGGCTTAAGTCATGATCTCATGGCTCGAGGGTTCAGATGCTGCATCAGGCTCTGTGCTGATTGGGTGTTTCCTTCTCTGCCCCTCCCCCACTCTTGCTCTCGCTCTCTCTCTCAAAAATAAATAAACATTAAAACATTTTTTTTCTTTAAATAAAAAATGAAAAAGAAAGAAAAGTACCCTCAAAGGAATTGCGTACTCTGACCCTCGGCCAGTACCCAGACTATCCTTTTGCAGCTCCAGGCACTGGCTTTCATGCTGGCAGCCTCCTTCCACTTACCCTTACAGGCTCAGAGGAGGGCTTCCCCCTCAAGCTTCCATTTGGACTTTGTAAGGTGCTGTGTGCATAGAAATGTGGCTTCCTGCCCTTCATGGCACCAGGGCCTTGCATGAGGTTGGGAGATGAAAAGCTGGCATTACAAGGCAGCCAGTGTCTTTCATTTACTCCCAACCTCTTCAAGCCAAGTTTCCAAATAACAGGGATGGTAACTGCCCAGCGTAGCCCAAAGTCCGTTCTAAAGCTGCTTGGCAAAAAGCCACCTGACTATTACTAGCTCCCCACAGAACGGCATGTACCAAGTTGGAGCACTGTCTTCTGGTGTGTGGGTGGATTAGGTGCTATTTAACATGATAGGGCAGGCCCCTTTCCAGTTTGTACCAGCCCCCGCTGTGGGCCTTCTCCATGTGTAACAGAGCCCCATTTCTCTATAAAGTTGAACTTGCTTAGAGGCCAAGAGCAGGAAGCAGAGAAGAAAAAAAAAAAAGAGCTCATAATGGCTTATGGAAACATAAATGAAACGCCTGGAGAAGGGGTATATAGGCTGAGGAAATAAATATTTCCTTTTGTACACACAGAGTACAGAATCATTTATCTGTGATTTGCAGTAGTGCAAAGGAGAAGAAAGTCTATATGCTGACAAGCATATAACCCTTGAACTTTTAAGACCAAGGAAGTCATTGCAAATGCCTGGACAGGTAGCAAGGCCTCCTGGATTCCAGTCTCAACTTGATCATTAGGTTGCTCTGTGACCCTAGGCAAGTGACTTTACTATTCTGGGCCTCGGTTTCTACATATATATATATATATATATACATACATATATACATATACATATATACATATACATATATATACACACATATATATACATATATATGTATATATATATGTATATATATATGTGTATATATATATATATATATTTTTTTTTTTTAAGTAGGCTTCATGCCTAGCACAGAGCCCACCATAGAGCCCACCATGGGGCTTGAACTCACAATCCTGAGATCAAGACCTGAGCTGAGATGAAGAGTTGGACACTTAACCAACTGAGCCACCCAGGCTCCCCTCTCAGTTTCCTCATCTTTACAATAAATTAGGGAAAGTTAAGTGAATCGTATATAGAAACTCTCCATATTATTTTTGCAACTTCTCTATGAATGTACAATTGTTTTAACATAAAAAGCTTTCCTAAAAAGTAAAGGGGTTACCATGTGATCCAGCAATTCCACTACTAGATATTTACCCAAAGAAAATGAAAACACCAATTCGAAAAGATATATGTACCCCTATGTTTATTTACTGCAGCACTGTTTACAATAGCTAAGATATAGAAGCAACCTAAGTATCCATTGATAGATGAATAGATAAAAAGATGCAACACACACACACACACACACACACACACACACACACACACACACTGGAATATTACTCAGCCATAAAAAAGAATGAAATCTTGCCATTTGCAACAACATGGATGGATCTAAAGAATATAATGCTACATGAAATAAGTCAGAGAAAGACAAATACAATATGACTTCACTTACATGTGGAATTTGAGAAATAAAACAAACAAACAGAAATAAAGAGATTAAAAAACAGACAAATACAGAGGACAAATGTGTTTGCCAGTGGGGGAATGGGTGAACTAGATAAAGGGGTTAAGACTACACTTATTGTGATGAGCACTGAGAAATGTATAGAATTGTTGAATCATTATATTGTACACCTGAAAGTAATATAACACTGTATGTTAATTATACTTGAATAAAAAAATATTGTTGGAATTACATTGAATTTACAGATAAAATCTATCTGGGGAAATGTATCCTAGTATCCAAAACTTTTTGATTAATCATACTACTTTTAGTTTCAGAGTATAATCAATTTTTACTATTAAAAATTCTTTTAAAAAAATGTTTAGTTATTTTTGAGAGAGAGAACGAGTGGAAAGGTGAAGAGAAAGAGGGAGACAGAGAATCCCAAGCAGGCTCCATGCTGCCAGCACAGAGCCCAATGTGGGGCTCCAACTCATGAACCTCGAGATCATGACCTGAGCCGAAATCAAGAGTCGGATGCCCAACTAACTGAGCCATCCAGGTGCCCCATAAGAACTATCCTAATTGACAAAATGTTTTGTCATTGTTTATGCTTATAATCCTCCAATTTTTCTATAATTTCCTACCTACAGTGTCTCATCCTTGGTAGCAGTTGAAAAACTGCCCTGAGGGGGCAGGGGAGGGAATAAAAAAAAGAAAAAAAAAAAAAAAAGAAAAACTGCTCTCTTGCATGCTACATGCTAAAAAGCATTCTCTATTATACTGTATATTAGCTATTTGTTAATTTTGTTTTTATTGAAAAATCATTTGATTTTTATAAAGTATAAATGGATTTTTTGGTTCTCTAACAAATAAAATAACAATAATATAAAAAAAAAGTAAAGGAGTTATAGGAATTATCTCCAAGATCTTCTCTAGCTCTACACTGTGATTCTGTGTTCTTGTTTATCTCCATTCATGTGAAAATAAGTCTCTTCCCAGCTAGCTAAATATATTTCAAAGCAGAATTGTGCCCACTCCTCCTACCACAGACAAGATGTTGATTTTTTTTTTTATTGCTTTTAACATATCCTATACTTGAGGCAAAAACTGAATTCTCCAAGAACACATTAAAAACACTCCATCCATATCCACTTGGTTCCTGCAAACAAGCTAATTCATCAAGTAGGGAAAAGCTGTTTCTGGCAGTCCATGCTTACAGAATCTCAGTTTTTCCCTAGCAACTAGGCTAATTATAACTCCAGCTACCTGGTAACAGCACTAGATTTTCCTGACATTGGCTGGCAGTTTTAAAGCCATCTCAGCTCTGCTGGCACTTCCTTTCCTGAAAAGGCATCAGAGCTGCTGACAGACTGGGAGAGAGGAAGCAACTACCTTCACTAGGTCAGAGTATCCAAAGAGGCTGCTCAGAACCACAGAACTTCAGAGTTGGGAGAGATGTTAGTGACCATCCTGGTCCAGCCCACACATTTTAGACACAAGGAGCCAGAGGCCCAGAAAGTGACTTGTCTTAGCCAGGAACCTGGCAGTCTTCTTGATTTCCTTCTCTTAATCTTCCCATCCCATCAATTCCCAAATCCTACAGATATTTTACCTCCTGCATATTTCACAGATCGGTTCCCTCCCCTCTATTACTATTGCCACGGCCCTCAGGCCCTCATCATCTCTCCTGTTTGGCCTGTCCTCCTGACTTCCTGTCTTTCTTCCCTGACTCCATCCTCCCCACCCACCAGAAGGATCTAGGCTGCTCCCTACCACTTAAAGCCCACCAATGGCTCCTTATCTTCCTCAGGATAAAGTCTACACTTTTTAAAATGGCACAAAGAACTATGCCCCAGTGCTCTTCAGCCTCATTCTGTGTCTAGCACTCAAATTTAGCAACACAAAACCACTTCCAATTCCCCACACACCATGTGATTTCTTGCCTCTGGCATTTGCTTCTGGCAAAAGCCCTTTCTTTCCACCTGACCATCCAGGACTGACTAATCATTACTCTCATTTGAAGACAAAGCTCAGGGGTCATCTCCTCCAAGAATCCTTTGTAGATTTTGCCTTCCATCTATTCTATTCAGTCAGATTGAAACCCCAACTGCCAGCACAGTACTCAGAATGTAACAGATGGATCTGTTGATCCATCTATTCTATTCAGTTGGGTTAGAGATGCCTCATTTGAGTTTGCTTATGCTGTGTATACAAATCTTTTACTGCTATTTATCACACTCTATCTTTACTCATCTTTGAAACCCCAACTGTCAGCACAGTACTCAGAATGTAACAGGTATTCTGTTGATTCTGTTGATTAATGAATGGATAAATCCAAAGCTCTCTCTCATCTATCCCCTGCTCACCTTTCCAATCTCATCCTACTGCAACTATAAGCCCTTGATACCATGTTCTGGCCCTATGGAATCACTTGAAGTATGCCAAGCACACAATGCTTTTTCATGACTTTGTGCCCTTGTATATGCTGTTTCTTCTCTTCTAAAATGCTTTCCCTATTCTTGTGGTGTCCTTTTAAGATTCAGTTCGAACTTAACACACTTGCAAAGCCTTTCCTGGTGGATTCTGTCATTCTCCTTAGGACTTCAGAGCAATCTTACATAGCTCTATGGTAGCCTTTATTATACCAGTATTATTTACTTGCTATCTTTCTCCACCAGCATCTGGCACAGTAGCTGGCATACAGTAGGCAGTCAATAGATGCTGGAATGAGTGAATGCATGTGTGCAAACATGAGTAAGTGAACGATGGCCAAGGTGATAATGCAAACAAGGGAAACATTTGAGACAGGAATTTAGAATGCCTATTCTTTCAACTATATCATGCTATTTCTATCAGTGTGTGAACTTAGATGTACATAACTAATAGAAAGAGGAAATAGCTTTATTGTAAATCTATACAGAAATACATATTTTGTAGACATGGTTAAGGACATTATTATAAATGGAATAGAATTAAATTAGGCTCCAGAATTTAGTTTCAGATTTACTTCCTAGTGACTGGAAGAAAAGGAGTTAAATATTCAAAGAAAAATTTTTCTTCTTCTCAAAAGGCAAGTATTATGACTTCTAATGAAAAGCTCTTAAAAATGAGAAAGTTGCGTTAAGCAAAAACACACAACAAATTTTTTTGGGTCAAGGCTTCCACAATATTTTAAACTAACTATAACAGTTACGGGAAAGTTGCTGAAAAAGTTTTTTTTATTGTGGTAAAATATATATAATATAAAATTTACCATTTTAACCATTTTTAAGTATACAGTTCAGCGACCTTAAATACATGCATATTGTACAGCTATCCATATCCAGAACTTTTTCCCAAATGACTATACCCATTAAACAGTATCTCCCCTTCTGCACCCTTCCCCAGCCTCTGGCAACCACCATTCTACTGTTTGTCTCTATGCTTTTGACTACTCTAGGTACCTTATATAAGTGAAACCATATAATAGTTGTTCTTTTGTGACTGGTTTATTTCACTTAGCATAATGTCCTCAAATTTCACCCATGCTGACACATGTGTCAGACTTTCCTTCCTTTTTAGGGCCGAACAATATCCCATTGCACATGGGTCCCACATTTTGTCTATCCATTCATCTGTCAACGGACATTCAGGCTGCCTCTACCCTTTTGCTACCATGAATGATTTTGCTACGAATGTGTGTGTGCAAATATCTGCTTGAGTCCCTGCTTTCACTTCTTTGAGGTACATACTTAGAAGTGGAACCGCTGGATCATAGCATAATTCTAGGTTTAACTTTTTCAGGAATCATCATGCATGCCAATTTCCACAGCAGCTTCCTGGGAATACACAGGGTGTCCAGTTTTTCCACACCCTGGTCAATATATGTTACTTTCCAGTTTTTGGGGGGTAGGGTTTTTGTTTTTGTTTTTGTTTTTTTTTTGTGCCTGTTTTGTTTATATAGTAGTTGGCCTAATAGCTGTGAAGATGATACATTTTTTAAACCAAGAACACAAATACTTGTTACAACTATTTAATGAATGGAGCCTCCCTACATTCTTCTTACTTCTTCTCCCAAAAAGAGGAGGAAATGGACAGGCACACCATCACAGACCTCAGAAAGCTGAGAACGAGGAGTCACACACACAGTGTGCACAGACCCGGGCTTACAGGGGCTGTGCTCACACCAGGCTGCCAGAGAACTATTTACAATTAAAAAAAATTTTTTTTAATCTTTATTTATTTTTGAGAGAGAGAGAGAGAGAGAGACAGTGTGTGAGCAGGGGAGCAGCAGAGAGAGAGGGAGACACAGAATCTGCAGCAGGCTCCAGGCTCTGAGCTGTCAGCACAGAGCCCCATGCAGGGCTCGAACTCACGAACTGTGAGATCACGACCTGAGCTGAAGTCGGACTCTCAACTGACTGAACCACCCCGGCGCCCTCCAGAGAACTATTTTTATTTTTATTTTTATTTATTTATTTTTTTAACGTTTATTAGAGACAGAGCATGAACGGGGGAGGGGCAGAGAGAGAGGGAGACAGAATCGGAAGCAGGCTCCAGGCTCTGAGCCATCAGCCCAGAGCCTGATGCGGGGCTCGAACTCACAAACTGTGGGATCATGACCTGAGCTGAAGTCAGACACTCAACGAACTGAGCCAACCAGGCGCCCCAGAGAACTATTTTTAAGTAAATAACCTGAGAGGGCACCCACGCTCTAGTATGTGTCTCCAAGTACGCAGGATAGTAATAATCCTTCACACTTATTTAACATCTAACACATTAAAACACGTTTGCATTTTGGGATGAAGGCAGGGCAGGAATTTATGTCTCCCTTTTAGGAAACAAAGGCTCAAAGAAGTTATGGACAAGGCCAAGGACATGTAGCTAGGAATATATAGATTCAAAATTCAGGTTTTCTGATTGGGTCCAAAAGTTGTGTCCCTACATTTTGATATCCCCCAAAGATATTAGTCCTTCTGTAATAACTTTCCACTGGTTCAAGTCAAAGTTCCTAAATTATATAGCCCGACGGAGTTCTGTGGGACTTCACTGAACTTTTGGGTGCTTAGAACAGCAAGGCCGCATGTATACTGTTACCCATCATACTACCAAAACCTAAAGAAATCAGGCCAGAACTAAAGAAAATCAGTCAGTGAACCAAAAAGAAATTTAACAAAGAAAACAGATCTTAAAATTCCTCACCACAAGAAAACAATATTTTAGTAACTATTTGTGGTGATGGATGTTAACTTATTGTGGTGATCGTTTTGCAATATGTACATATATCAAATCATTATGTTGTACACCTAAAATAAATACAATATGTCCACCATATCTCAATTACAAAAAAGATAGTTCTTAAAAAATAAAAAACCAAGATGAACTGAATTAAAAACCTGACCAACCTAATGACAAAGTATTAAATCAAGATGCTGAAAAGTGTTGAATTATAACCACAGTCATAATAATTTTTGCAAAAGCCAAGGACTTTTTACTATTACTAAAGAAAATAATTGGTTTTAAAAACCAGAAACTTAATGAACCCAGCCTTTCTTATTTATTCTTTCTGGAGGAACATTTGTATTTGAGGGTGACAGTAGATCTGCTGTGATGGGGACACTTGGATTATATTATTTATTTACAGGCAAACTACAATGGAGAATTGAGACAAATAGAACAAATGGTCCCAAATCCACTACTGAGGGGAGAAAAACTGACTTGAAATTAAAAAATGGCAGCACCTGGGTGTCTCAGTTAAGCGTCCAACTTCAGCTCAGGTCATGATCCCACAGTTCGTGAGTTCGAGCCCCACATGGCGCTCTGTGCTGACAGCTCAGAGCCTGGAGCCTGCTTCGGATTCTGTGTCTCCCTCTCTCTGCCCCTCCCCTGCTCATGCTCTGTCTCTGTCTCTCAAATATAAATAAGCATTAAAAAAGAATTTAAAAAAATAAACAAATGACTGCACTTATCCAGTAATTGGATTTATCTGGATAATTCTGCCATCTCTCAATTTGTCACCATAATGGCAAATACTTCTTGAGGGCTTAGTGTCTGATAGGCATTGTGCTGTTTTCAACTAATTGGCTCATTTAATCCTCCCTCAGGTCCTATAAGATAGGTGCTATTACCACACCCACTTCAGCTCAGAGAAATTATAGTATTTTCCCAAATTAATGCAGGTAGCAAGTAGTTAATCAAGATTCTATCTCAGGTCTGTTGGGTTCATTGCTCTTAACTACTATGCCCATGATCACCGAATGGTAGAAATGATGAAAATTTAGGAGACAAATAAAGTCAGTAGGCTGTTTATCATGATTTAAAATCTACTACAGAAGCATGTTATGTATAAACTTCAAAGTTTGCTCAGGAAAAATACCGTCCGCAAGACGAGAGACCGCAGCTCAGAGAAGTCAGGCAGCTGGAGGGCCAACATACAATGAAACACAACTCTTCCAACTCCTGTCTAAAGGCCCAGACCACTTTAACCTTCTGGTATCAATTATGTCATATTTAAACACGGACTCTGCCTGGTCCAGGATGATGACATTCAGTTTTTCCTGAAGGTTTTGTTATCGGATCTGGCCTTGTCAGATTTTAAATTCCATTCTTAAAATGGAATCTTAAATCTTTTTTAAAGCAACCTCGGGTAATAATACATTCACACAAGTTTAACAAGTAAGTAGTCATCATGGGGTAAAGACTCAGGAGATGGTGGTTTTGTGTGCTGTGTGGGGACTGGGTGTTTACCACACAGCAGTGGATTTCATAAATTCCAGGGTTGGGCATATTTCTATGCCACACTCAGCTATTACGAGAAGATGCAGGATTGGATGATCAACAACGAGGAAGTCAGCCAAGTTGCCACCCAGAAATTATTCACCAGAGCAGCTGCAGTCCAGAAATGCTAACAAGCCAGTCTCCCTAGGGGTGGGCCATACTCAGCTGTGGTTCACTTACAGCATTTTCTCACTTAACTTTGCTCCAGAATCAGGAGCTGTATGTACCGCAGTGGTTTCTCCCTTCTGTGCTTTATGCATTCAAAACTGTCTTCCCACAAACACTGAACCTACAATTAATATTTGCTACAGAGAGGGGGCAGTGGTACCTCATCATGGAGGCGTATGCCCCAGCTTCTTTGTGCTGAGGGTAAGCAATCTCTTCCTGTGGTTTTTCTTTTTTTTTATTGCTTACAAAAATGGACATTCAATAGAAAAGCCTGCAGCCTCACAGAACCAATTTTTATGTATAATGCAATACTATTTTGTTAATCCATAGCTAGTATGAGTTTTAAGATTATTTCTGAATTCTCTGAATAGCTCGAAAGAGAGAAACCCTTAACTCATTTTTAACTTACTTGCTTTGAAGTGGATTCTTCTAGGTTTTTACATAATTCTGTAACTATTACAACTCCTCATGTGATTAAATATCCGTGTTGCTGCCTTTACGATTAAGGATTATATCGATTTTAGTCTCTCCCTCAATCAACTACCTGAGGACTTGCTACTTGGAAAGAGAAAGATCGAACCCTTGGGGCACCTGAGTGGCTCAGTCGGTTGGGCATCCAACTTTAGCTCAGGTCATGATCTCACAGTTTGTGAGTTTGAGTCCCACATTGGACTCTGCGCTGACAGCACAGAGCCTGCTTCGAATCCTGTCCCCGCCCCTCCCTGCCCCCCTCCCCCCCACCCCCGCTCTCTGCCCCTCCCCTGCTCATTCTCTCCCTCTTAAAAATAAATAAATAAACTTAAAAAAAAAAAAAGATTGAACCCTCTCTCCAGCCCTTTTCTGTTAAAGTTTCCTACTATTTCCCTTGCCCGGAGCCATCATGGTGAAATGTTTGTCTACACTAAGATAGTAATTTTTCACTCTTTAGTGAATATCTCAACAAAAATCTGCTGTGGCAAAAATACATAAAATGGTAAAACAATTACTATTCCACAAGAGACTTACACTACATGTTTCACAAACACTGGTTTTATTTAAAAGAGTCATCCATACAACACCCAAGTTATCGCAGATCCTGACTCAGCTGGGTGTGATTTCATGTTTTTACTATATTTAAAGAAGTGTCCTTCTAACGCTAAAGAAAAATCAAGCTAAGTTTGGTCACAGAACAGGGCTCTAAATTCATACCTGAACCACCTGACTTACCATGTGACGCCCTGCCATGTCACCCCAGATGTCTCTTCACCCACACAGCTACTGATTGTCACTGTCATTGTCCTAACCTTATGGACTCACAGTGTGACTTGTAAGGATGAACATAAGACATATTCATGGGTATGGCTGAGGGTGAGATTAAGAGAGCCAAACCTCTTTCTCACTTTAAAATCTCATAATAACTATTACTACTGGTATTACTACTGGTGAACTACTACCCCTCCTCCCCCACATACATCTAAAGCTATGAATTTACAACGTGCTGTGATATAAGTCTTCTTACTTAATCTTCATGGCTGCTGTTTATTCATACTCTCTACAAATAATTTTCAGTGCCTATGGTGCTGTGCAGTATTCTTAATGCCAATTCTACAGGGGCTGGGACAGGCTCAGAAAGGTTAAGGAACTTGGCCAGGTTGCCTGATTGTCCAGGGCTCCAGCTGGGGTGTTTTTCTGATCGCTTGTCCTTCCATCAAAATGGAGCTGCCCATGGCACCTGGGTGGCTCTGTCAGTTAAGTGTCTGACTTCGGCTCAGGTCATGATCTGAAGGCTCGTGGGTTCGAGCCCCGCAATGGGCTCTGTGCTGACAGCTCAAAGCCTGGAGCCTGTTTCGGATTCTGTGTCTCCCTCTCTCTCTGCCCCTCTCCCACTTGCGCTTTGTTTCTCTCTCTCTCTCAAAAATAAATAAACATTAAAAAAAATTTTTTTTAAATGGAACCGCCCAAAGTGGCTTCTATCAATCACTACATAGTGGGATAAACTAATTTCAACTATGATATTAATGATTGATAATGGCTTTATGTGTTTTGCTTTCCAAAGAAGAAGGCCATTTTAATTTAAACTTTTAGTGCTTCCCAAATAATCACAGCCAAATGAGATGAGTAATACGACAGATGGAGCACAAAAAGATTTGGTAAGAAGGGAAGGAAGGCGACACGGTAGCCTGAGAGGTCTTAAATCATGTTAGTTAAGTACCTGACGACTCTGTACTTAAGACTGGGAAAAGACAGGGCCTAGTGGCAAACAGGGTTCTCACCTCTGCATGCGACAATGTCCTGTGACTACTCCCTCACCCTGCCCCTCTAGAATCTTCTTAATCACACTTCTCCAGGAGAGGAATGGTGCCATCCCATGCCTCACCCAAAATGTTCCCTGAAGACTATCTCCATTAGCCAGCGTAGAGGAGAGGGTGAGACCAAATGATTCAAGCAGTCAGTTGATTCAAGCTAAAAACAAAACAAAACAAAAAACCCTTTCCCTCAAATGACCTAAGAAACTGCCCCTTCCTTCAGCCTTGCTTGGGAGACAGTTAATGGAAAAGTGCTCCTCCCTCTGCCCAATGAACAAATTCATTCACTATTCCTATCCTGAGGCAAAGACTGCCATTCATTCTCCCTGCCTCTCCATCTCTCTGCATTACCAGCCCTTACTTGGCAATATCTTCTTTGACCTTGACCCTGGCAACTCCATGGAGAATTGCTCACTCAACAGCCACATAACAGATGAAAGGTGAGTCTGGACCAATTTCAGGAAAATTCAGGTTAAAACATGGAAATCCAGGACAGAGCAAAAACAGAGCTAAATCCCTTAGAATTTAGCTGTGCACATTAATTGAATTTACCAAATACTTGGGTTTCAAAGACACCAGTTATTCTTCTGATCCAACATATTATCTGGCAGCCTGCAAAAGCTTCCCAACCTTCTTCTCAAGAGGATCGGGCAGGCACACACAGACAACGATAATATTTGTATACAGTCTTCTGGTGTAAACAGCTGGAGATCTAGAAGCTCTGAAAAAGTCAGAGGCAACCAGCTCTAGCCAGGTCACTCAGGCCACTTCAGAGCCTGCCCAGACACTAAGGGGGCTGAGGAAACCAATACTGTGGTAACCAGTTAGGAAGCTTCATCCCAAAGCCTAGTGTCCTCTTACCAAGGTGCTGCCTCATCTCACCCCCACTTAGCCACCCCCCCCCACCTTCCCCACCAAAATCACTCACCCATCAACCAAGACCAGGAAGCACCGCCCTCTCCCCCGCCTCAGGCAAGCTGTTAGGCTGTTAGCACCCTCTTCTTCATTCTTAGGTGAACTAGTCCTAAGCCTGAAGATACCTAAAATTTGGTCTTTAAAGCTTATCTGGATAATCATCTTCCAAAGCAGACAAGAATTTCTCAGGGAACAGAACCATGCTCAGCGCCTGCCCTTTGCTCCATCAACTCTCTCTCTGCCCCCACTGGGCCAGAACGAGAAGGGGCCCTTCTCTAGCTGAAGGTACGACCTTGAAACTACCTGCTGGGGCCTTGAAAAAATGCAAATTTCTAGGGGGTGCCTGGCTGGATCAATCCTAAGACCATGTGACCCTTGGGGTCCCAAGTTTGAGCCCCATGTTGGGTGTAGAGATTATGAAAACAAACTTTTAAAAATATGCACATTTCCAAGCTCCCCTTGCCTTGCATTAGTAAATCAGAATCCCTGGGGGTGAGGCAGGGAATCTACATTTTAAACCAGCTCCCAAAGGTGATTATTCTGAATACCTCCACAGGTGTTTGAGAGCCTCTGATTTAGTCCAGCTCCCTCTCTTTACACAGAAGGAAAGTGCAAAATGAGCACAAACGAGGTGAAATGGGCTTGTCCGAGGTCACTGGGTTGGTCAAGTTCAGGCGACAGGCCCTGGGGCGTGGAACCCACCTCCCTCCCTAATTAGCAATGCGGGAGATAGAATGAGCCCTAGAAAGAGCCCGGGTAAGGTAGCGGTGGGTGGGCCACCTCCTGCACTCACCCGCTTGTAGATGTCCTCCCGGCTGGCCTCATACTTCTGCTGCATGCGTTCCTCCAGGAAGTAGATGCGCAGCTTGAGGCTGAAGTTCTCCTTCTTCAGGTCATTGAGATGCTGGGACAGAGTGCGATATCCATTAGACATGGTGGGCAGCCCATGGGGAGCAGCATGCCCGATCGCCCCCTCACCCTAGGAACATAGTGCAGCTGCACCGCGGCCTGAAGCGAGCCGCCCGGACGCTGCTGAGGCTATGGCGACATGACCCCGGTGGCTGGCGCTCTCTCGGGGACCTGGGACCGGGGCTCACTGCTCTGGGTGCCGGAGCGCAGCGCACTTTCCTTTTTTACCTCTGGGAGATATTTGCGGAATCCCTGACAGAGGAACATGCTGCGTGAACTCAGACACAAGTGGTGTAACCCGACTCCGAGCCGGGACTGGGCTGTCACCCTCCCCGAGCCTCCCGGGCCCAACTATAGGCAGTTAACAGCTTCTCAGAAAAGAGAAAATGGACCCCCAGAAGTTTCCAGGAAATGGGGAGTGGGAATACTTCAAGGTGCTGGTGGGCTTACACAAAACAGAAGGACATGAAGGTCTGTGTGTGTGAGTGGGCACTTAAGTTTTTGGTGGTTGATTTGCACAGTAAAACCCAAAGGAGGGTGCGTGGCTGGCTCGGTTGGTACAGCATGCGACCCTTGATCTCAGGGTGTGAGTTCAAGCTCCACGTTGGTTGGGAGTAGAGTTTACGAAAGTAAACAAAAAACAAACCAAAGCAGTGTGGCCAGAGCAAGCAAGCATGCTCTATAGGAAAGAGCATGTGTACGTAAAATGGGGACCACATGTCAAACACCCCCTTTCTGTCAGGTGCAAATCTTAAAGAGCTATTTACTGGTGGGTTCTCCAATTTCCTTTGATGATCCAGGGCTCACCTCTAATCAGTTCCTTCCCAGTTTTCCTCCCTGGACTTCTCAAGCCCTGAGGCAGTTAATTAAATAAACAGCCTTTACTAAAACCATGGGCCTCCCACCCCTCTCCCCCACACTACAGCCACCCCCACCCCCCTCCTAGTTCCCTGTGGAATCATTGCAAACTGTTTACCAGTTAGACTGCCTCACAAAGAGGTGGGGTCAAAGGCTCCTTCCTCCAAGGGATGATGGAAAGAAAGGGTTGGGGGAGGGAGGTAGGGAGGGAGGCAGGCGTCAGACTGGAGCCCAGAGATTTCAGCCAGTCACTGGTTCTTAACTCAGGCACCTGCCAAGTGGAGCCAGGCACTCATCACCAGATCCTGCTCGTAAAGCAATTTAAGATCCTTGAGTGACAGCTGCAACATTAGCAGGAAGTATTATTTATATCACATCACACGGGACGTTGAAGGTGACCGGGAGACCATCCCACAGCACAGACATGAAACCCAGGTTCTTGTGCCAGTAATACTAGGTTGAAAAAAAATTAACATCTAAAGTAAAGGCAACTAAAACCTTTATACTTAAATCAAATGCTCATTTCTTCCCTCACCTACCTGCTCTTCATTCTTCTAATTCTTAATTCCTCATAATAATTCCAATCAACATTTCCTGAGGACCCACCAGATAGTATGAATGAAACAAAGATGAAGACAGTTCCAACTCTCAAAGAGCTGGGTGGCCATATACATATGGGGTGTGTTTTACACTAGAATCCTCCAATCCTGTGTGTTTTTCAAACTTTTTTCGTTTTATACTGCAATCCAGTACACACACACATATGCACACATACGTAACTGAAGTAAAAGTTTCACCAAGTAATGTTACCGTCACTATGTGTGATGTGCTCTGATATTTTCTATTCTATTTTTCTTCTGGGGAGTGACCCACTGAATTGACTTCATGACCCATGGGTATGTTTCATACTGAAATTTGAAAAACATTGCATCTATGGGAACCCAGAAGAAAGAGTGATTAATTCGCACTGGAATGATGAGAAAAAGCTACACTAAGAGTTGCAGTTGCCCTGTCCTTCGAAAGATAGAAAAAGTTTGAGTGAATAAAGTGGCCTCAGGAGGGCATAAGAACTGAACATTCTCTCTAATAAATGTGGGTTATAAGTAGGCAAAACATTTCTTACCATTGACTGTATCTTAAGACAAAATATTTGTTTCTAAAAATTGTACACATTCGAAATTCATTTAGCTATTTTCATTAAATCCATGCTTTGAGAATAAATGAGTGTCATTCAGGCTTAGAGACCGTGAAGAAGAGGGAAATCTAAATAAAAACTCAGAAGATCCTTTTCTGGTCTGACCTGTTACTAAATAGCTGTATGACCTTGGAAATTCACTTCTCCAGAGGCCTAAGTGTCCTCATTTATAAAATGAAGTGGTTGGAAAGGAGGTGGTTTTTAAGACCCTTTTCTGGTCTAAGCTCCTAGAGGAATAACCTACTTACAATCTACTTATTATCTACCTACTACCATTTTGCACAGGGGGAACAGGCTGTCAGATTCTAGATTAGTGTTTAATCGTGATTTTGATGTCTCCTTAGATTATTTTATCACATAAGATAATTTAATAAAAGTTTTAAGGGGCACCTGGGTGGCTCAGTCGGTTAAGCATCTGACTTTGGCTCAGGTCATGATCTCATTGCTTGTGAGTTAGAGCCCTTGCATGGGGCTCTGTGCTGACAGCTCAGAGCCTGGAGCCTGCTTCGGATTCTGTGTCTCCCTCTCTCTGCCCCTCCCCCACTTGTGCTCTGGCTCTCTCAAAAATAAATAAACATTAAAAATATTTTAAAAATAGGGGTGCATGGGTGGCTCAGTCGGTTAAGCGTCCGACTTCAACTCAGGTCATGATCTCACAGTTTGTGGGTTCAAGCCCCGTGTTGGGGTCTGTGCTGACAGCTCAGACCCTAAATCCTACTTCGGATTCTGTGTCTCCTTCTCTCTCTGATCCTCCCCAACTCGCACTGTCTCTCTGTCTCTCCCTCAAAAATAAAGAATAATTTTTTTTTTAATATTTAAAAAATAAATAAACAAAAGTTTTATGAAGGGGCACCTGAATGGCTAGGTTGGTTAAGCATCCAACTCTTGATCTCAGCTCAGGTCTTGATCTCAAGGTCTTGAGTTCAAGCCCTACACTGGGCTCCATGCTGGGAATGGAGCCTACTTAAAAAAAAAAAAAAGTTTTATGGAAAGTAAGGTTCCATATGAATGCAGGGTATTCTTACCCAACCTGGATATTTCTTTCTGCACATTTTTTTATATATAATTTATTGTCAAATTGGTTTCCATACAACACCCAGTGCTCATCCCAACAGGTGCCCTCCTCAATGTCCATCACCCACTTTCCCCTCTCCCCCACCCTCAGTTTGTTCTCAGTATTCAAGAGTCTCTTATGGTTTGCCTCCTTCCCTCTCTGTAACTTATTTTTCCCCCTCCCCTTCCCCCTGGTCTTCTGTTAAGTTTCTCAGGATCCACATAAGAGTGAAAACATATGATATCTGTCTTTCTCTGACTAACTTATTTCACTTAGCGTAATACTCTCCAGTTCCATCCACGTTGCTGCAAATGGCAGGATTTCATTCTTTCTCATTGCCAAGTAGTATTCCGTTGTATATATAAACCACATCTTCTTTGTCCATTCGTCAGTTGATGGACATTTAGGCTCTTTCCATAATTTGGCTATTATTGAAAGTGCTGCTATAAACATTGGGGTGCAAGTGCCCCTATGCATCAGCATTCCTGTATCCCTTGGGTAAATTCCTAGCAGCGCTATTGCTGGGTCATAGGGTAGATCTATTTTTAATTTTTTGAGGAATCTCCACACTGTTTTCCAGAGCGGCTGCACCAGTTTGCATTCCCACCAACAGTGCAAGAGGGTTCCCGTTTCTCCACATCCTCGCAGCATCTATAGTCTCCTGATTTGTTCATTTTAGTCACTCTGTCATGAGATGGTCTCTCAGTGTGGTTTTGATTTGTATTTCCTTGATGAGGAGTGACATTGAGCATCTTTTCATATGCCTGTTGGCCATCTGGATGTCTTCTTTAGAAAAGTGTCTATTCATGTCCTCTGCCCATTTCTTCATTGGACAATTTGTTTTTCAGGTGTGGAGTTTAGTGAGTTCTTTACAGATGTTAAATACTAGCCTTTTCACCTTTTGGGATGAGCACTGGGTGTTGTATGGAAACCAATTTGACAATAAATTTCATATATTGAAAAAAAAAATACTAGCCCTTTATCCAATATGTCATTTGCAAATCTTTTTCCCATTCTGTTGGTTGCCTTTTAGTTTCGTTGATTATATCCTTTGCAGTGCAAAAGCTTTTTATCTTGATGAGGTCCCAATAGTTCATTTTTGCTTTTAATTCCCTTGCCTTTGGAGATGTGTCAAGTAAGAAATTGTTGCGGCTGAAGTCAGAGAGTTTTTTTCCTGATTTCTCCTCTAGGGTTTTGATGGTTTCCTGTCTCACATTCAGGTCCTTCATCCATTTGGAGTTTATTTTTGTGAATGGTGTAAGAAAGTGTTCTAGTTTCATTCTTCTGCATGTTGCTGTCCAGTTCTCCCAGCACCATTTGTTAAAGTGACTGTCTTTTTTTCCATTGGATATTCTTTCCTGCTTTGTCAAAGATTAGTTGGCCATACATTTGTGGGTCCAATTCTGGAGTCTCTATTCTATTCCATTGGTCTATGTGTCTGTTTTTGTGGCATCTTTCTGCACATTAATGTGTGTTTTCTCTTATACCCAGTGATACTTTGCTTTTCTATCTCTCTGGCCCTTATTCTGTTTCTTCCCCCCCACCCCCAGGTCCTTAAAGTGCCTAAACAATGGTTAGTTCTCCCCCTTCTGATTGTGTTCTCTTCATACTTTCTCCCTCAGAGATATTATCCACTTTTAGGGCTATTGCTGTTGTCTCCCAAACAACCCCCAAACCTTCCCTAAGTTCTCTCCCCCAAGATCTAGCCCTACACATCCAGCTCTTTGCTCAACTTGAATGCTCCATTCTCACAGCAGACCTCAGAGCAAAGACTTTTGCAATAGTGTGTCATGTCTGCCAGACTTCACTACAGCCATCTGTTCTCCATATTATAGTCAAAGTAATGTTTTCAAAGCTCAAATCTTATCCTGACATCTCCCTTACTTAAAGCCCTTCACAGGCATCCCATCACTCTTAGAATAAAGGAAAATGCTATCACATCCCCTCAAGAAACGCTGACTCTTTTTTCAAGTCCTAGTTCTGATCCCACCCAAACAAAAGCCTTCCCTGCTACCCCAGCCTGGAAAGAGGTCTCCCTCTTTGAACTCCTAAGGCAAACATCAACATTTGCAAGTGTTCATATGGTGCCTCATGACATTGCTTGTCTGTGGTCTTCAAGGGTTATTTACATCTTTTAGGGCTCTTTAACTTTTCCCGTGTTTGTGTCTCTCCGACTAGTCTGTGAGCTGCCCAAGGGAAGGCCAAGGACTCACTCATCATTCTCTAATCCTTCGGCTCCCACAACAGCCAAGCAGAGCTCCCCAGGAACATTCAGCCCACTGTGCAGTCACAGCCCGCTTACAATCACCTTGACCACACTAGAGTGTTTTGACGGCCGAAAAGGCATATTTGGTATCTGTGCTCTGTCACTGCACAGTATTTAGGAAGCAGCCCCTAAATATTTGTTGAATTAATGAATAGATAAGTATTTCATATGTATTTTATTTCTTGCTGATTTGATTTGTTAGTTAGGGGCTAGCCTGCTGTTATTATTCTCACAATTTTCCAATAATATAGAAAGGTGTGTTTTAATAGCTCCAAAGAAACTACATTTGCTAGAATGGTTACTGTAGAAAAAATTTATATGCCCATCTAGACCTTTTTCCTGAACTCCAATCTGTGTCTAACTTCCTAGTAGAAATGGCCACTCGAATAGAGAGAGACCTGTCATACTTGCGGCATCTGAACCTGAACTCCCGATCTTTCCTAGCAGACACGTTTCTTCCCCAGTGGATCCCATTTCGATTTGTAACAGTTATTTGGGCCAAAACCTTTTGAGTTCTTCTGGTCTCTTCTCTCTCACACACATCATCTCATCTGTCTGTAAATCTTATTATCTCTACTTTATATCTGTTTATAAAGTACCACTGCACTGGACCTCTACCACTCTGGCCCAAGATACTGTGATTGATGTCTCCCCTAAATTATTTAAAGAACCCCCTTAACTGGTCTCTCTGCTCCCACTCTTGCTCCCCTATTCTATTCTTAACAGAGCAGCCACAGTGATCCTTGAAAGTACAACAGATTACTCCTCTGCTGGAAATCCCACTGGTTTTCCCACAAATTCAGAGTGAAATGCTGTCATTAGGCCATAGGCCCAAGGCACTATGGAATCTGGAGCCTGGATCCTTGCCCTGTCTTCCTTTTTCCAATGACTCTCCCCCTACACACTTTGCTCCAGCCATTCTCTCTTTGCTGTTTCTCAAAAACAGCAAGCACCTTCCTTCCTCAGGGCCTTGGGGCTTGTTGATGCTTCTATATGGTACACTCCTTCTCTGTCTCTAGATACCTGATTGTCTTCCTCATCTTTGTGTCTTTGATCAAATATCACTTCAAGGAATTGACCACCCTATTTATGTTTGTTTATTTTTATTTTTAATGTTAATTTTTTTTGAGAGAGAGCACAACTGATGGGGGGGGGGTGCAGAGAGAGAGAGAGAGATGGAGAAGAGGGACTCACCCGAAGTGGGGCTCAAGTTCACCTGATGTGAGACTCAACTCATGAACCATGAGATCATGACCTGAGCCGAAATCAGATGCTTAATAACTGAGCCACCCAGGAGCTCTTTATTATTTTATTTTATTTTTATTCACTTTGAGAGAGAGCGCGCACGTGAATGGGGGAGGGACACAGAGAGAGAATCTCAAGCAGGCTCCACACTGCCAGGGCAGAACCGGATGCGGGGCTCACACCCACAAACCATGAGATCATGACCTGAGCCAAAGTCACATGCTTGACCCACTGAGCCACCCAGGTGCCCCTGTAACTCTTCCGGGGTGCCAGGGTGACTCAGTCGGTTAAGCGTCTGACTCTTGGTTTCAGCTCAGGTCATGATCTCACAGTTTGTGAGTTTGAGCCTCACGTGGATCCCTACATCAGGCTCCATGCTAACAGCTCAGAGCCTGCTTAGGATCCTCTCCTTCTCTCTCTGCCCCTCCCGTGCTTGCACACACACACACTCTCTCAAAATGAATAAACGTAAAAAAAAAAAAAAGAAGTATAACTCTCCCTAGGCCTCACCCCTGCACTCCTTTCACTGTTTATTAATCCATACACTTTCATTGTTTAAAATATTATATTTGTTTATTTTGTTTCTTGTCTCTGCCCATTAGTATGTAGACCCCATAAGATAAGCAGGATTTTTTCCTGTTTTTTTTCACTGCTATATCACCAGTTCCAAGAACAGAACCTAGTATACAACAGGTGTGCAACAAATATTTGTTGAATAAAAGAACTGATGAATAATTAACCTGCTCACTTTGACTTCTCTGGATTTCATTCTAATAGAACTCAATCTGTATATAAGATTACACAGTTGTTTCAGGATGAAGAGCTTATCTAAAGACATTCTTCTTCCAGATTGCTCATTTTATTGGCATATAATTGCTCATAATATTCTCTTATTATTGTTTTTATTTCTGCTGTGTTGGCTGTGATCTCTCGTCTTTCATTCCCGATATTATTTATTTGGGTCCTTTCCTTTTTCTTTTTGATCAAACTCGCTAGTGGTTTATCAATTTTGCTAATTGAACCAGCTTCTGGTTTCATTGATCTGTTCTACTTTGTTTTGGTTTCAATAGCATTAATTTCTGTATTATTTCCTGTCTTCTGCTCTAAAGGTATTCTTCTTTATAAAATGTTATTTTATAACTAAAACAAACTTGTCTAACAAACTAACTTCAATGTATAAGGCAGATTCCGAACTTTGAGTAAGAATTCTAAACAAACAGGGAATAATGGGGTGCCTGGGTGGCTCAGTCGGTTAAGTGTCCGACTGTGGCTCAGGTCAAGATCTCACAGTTTGTGAGTTTGAGCCCCAAATCAGGCTCTGTCCTTCGGATTCTGTGTCTCCCTCCCTCCCTCCCTCCCTCCCTCCCTCTCTCTCTCTCTGCCCCTCCCCTGCTCATTCTCTCTCTCTCTCTCAAAAATAAATAAACACTAAAAAAAAATTTTTTTTAAAATAATAAACCAACAGGGAATAATATGTGACAAATTACTATCAAAGGACAATATGAACTGTACAAATAATAGAAACTGTAGAAAATAGGAAAGAGAAGCTGTCAGAGAAGGTTCCACAGAGAACTGGCATTTCAGCTCTCCTGAAGGGGTGAACTGGGTTTGGCGAGGCTCGAGGGAGAGCATGAGGCAATCCCGGCAGGTAGAAGACAGGTACAGGTGCAGAGGGCCCTCCTGGTCTGAACACACCATCTGTGATGGGAGAGACAGGATGGCAAGGACAGAGACACTGCAGGAAGATCTTAAAAGTCAGGGTGAGGGTCTTGGCTGTGTTCCTCCAGGCAGGCAGATCCTGGCTCCCCATCTGCACAAGGAGCGAAGAAAAGAGCAAGGAAAGAAGGCCTGCAGCTGCGTACTAGGGAGATGGTTTTGTTGCTGTGTTTTGTTTTACTTGTTCAGGTTTTGTAGCTTTGACAAACAAACAGAATGCACAACCCTGGGCCGCACACTAAACCTCTGAAATCAGGCCTTCTGTGGGCAGGTCGTAGATCTATAGGTTTTTATAAACTCTGCATTGCTGGGGAAATAAAGAAAATGATGCTGAGGGTTCCTGAACAAGCGACAGACGTCTATCTTTGTTCTTCCTTCTTTTACACAGAACATAGAAAATCTTTACTATTCTCTCAAAATATTTTTTCCCCTCACACATTAATGGCTCTCCCCTGTTCTTTCTTTAATTTCTTCTTCCTGCTGCTTAACGTATTAGTTCAGACTGGAAATAAGACTTTAATAAGGACTCAGTCAATGCCGACAATAGCAGGATTACAACCCAGCTGTTGTATGTCATGCCCCATTAACATAAGCAACTGTCAAGTCGGCCTTGGAAAAAAACTCAGCTTCACGTTTGCTTAATCATCTTCAGACCCCCCAGATTGCTCTCATAATGGAAATGCTTGAAAACATATTAATCTCTCCCCTAAAAATAAAGTTCCACTCCACTGAAAATGACTAATCATCTTAATTGACATTCTTTTCAAATATAACTTCTGCAACTTAAGCTCTATTAATTTGATATCTATGATAATTCATGTCTACATGTCATGAAAATAAAATTATTCTCAAGCAACTTAGGTAAACAGAGGAATAGGAGAGTAGCGTTTTAAGTAACTCTTGACATCTTACCCATGAATAAATAGGCAATAAATATTATCACTATTGTGCATATTTATCCAGGCAGGATAGCATGCCATTATGGAAAGAGCAATAGCTTTGGAACCAAAGAGAACTAGGTTCAAATCCCAGCTCTGCTATTTTCTAATTGTGTGATTTTGGGAAAGATACTTACTAGTAATTCAGTGTAGGAAAGGAGACTCTGGGACCTGGGTAGGTTGCTAAGAGGGTTACCACTGTATCTGTATGCTAAGTTTTTTTTAAGTTTATTATGTTTTGAGAGAGACAGCGCTCACACATGCACGTGAGTTCGGGGCAGTGACAGAAAGAGAGAGAAAGAGAGGATCCCAAGCAGACTCTGTGCCATCAGCATGGAGTCCCATGCAGGGCTTGAACTCACAAACCCATGAGATCATGACCTGATCCAAAATCAAGATTTGGACGCTTAGCCAGCTGGGCCACTCAGGCACCCCTAACTTTTGTTTTTTAATCTGAGGCAAAGAGAATGAAAATAATATCGGTTAAAGTTTAGATATTAGGTACAAGGACAAGTATTTTATTGTTCTTTGTATGTTCCTATTGTGTAAAATAGGTCATAATTTTTAAAAACTATTTCAAAGGGAATGAAACTAGGAATTACAGGGAGGCAGCTATGAATTAGATAGGAGGATAAATTCTCTAGTAGAGTTGGATGTAATGAACTCTTACCACACTCCATCCATTTATTTATACATCAAATATTTACTGAGAACTTACATTATGAGGGACAGTATATTTCCTGTCACAAAAGGGACTTGGCTGAGGCTAAAAGACCACTTGTCGGGGATTTTGTTAAGTCTTCACACATCACCTCTAGTGAGCTCTGGAGGATCCTCACCTATCCTGAGATTCCATGTGCAAAGCACACTTTCTCATAGAAACAATACTACCAAAGGTAGCATTAGTGAGAAAGCTAAAACTTTTTGAAGAAATCTCAGAGCACACCACCAGCTCTCTGATAGTAGAGCCCTAGAAGGTGATGGGAGTCGACCTGTTCTGACAGAGCTCCAGCTGCCTTCACAGGAAGGTGAGGAGGAGATTAACGAGCACGAAGGACGCCATATTTCCAAGACAAAACCAGCAATGATGATTGGAACCCAACGATGATCCCCAGTAGATTATTTAACCTATAACTTTTCTAACTGTCATATTTTCAAAACAGCCCTATGGGAAGGGCATACAAATGGTTGGAGAGTATTTGCTGCTTTTTAACATCCAGTGGAATCCAACCCAGGAGCCCAACTTGGAGGATAGGGGTAGACACGAAGAGATGGGCAGGGAGAAGAAAGAGGATGGATTTTTTCACATATAAATATTTTTGTGTATAATACATCTATGTACCTGGAAGTTCCTATGCTTTTCTGACAAAATCTAAGCTGAAGAAATACAAAAGTTGAATTTCCTCGATGTGTATTACAAAACTAATTGGATACAATTATGCTGCCTTCATGACGATCACCTGCATAGAATTTGACAATGTACAAAGGACTTCCATGTATAGTATTTCATTTTGTCTTGTGAAGTAAGAAGATTAGATACTATTATCTCCTTTCAGGAGATATCAGGACATCTCACTGTACTATCAGGACAGTGAGACATTGAGAAGTTAGCTGACTTGCTCATCTAGAAAGTGGAGAAGCACAGACTACTGCTCCCAACAGTCTGACCCACATTGTATACTCAACAGGGCCTTAATTGTGACACTAGATGACCCCTGTGAACTTGGGATTCCCTCGTGACTGATAAAGTACTTCCCCTTCTACCTCATGTCCCTGCATCTTTTAAAAAAGTATCCCTCACTGTACACCGGTCAGAATGGCTAAAATTAACTCAGGAAACAACAGATGTTGGCGAGGATGTGGAGAAAGGGGAACCTTTTGCGCTGCTGGTGGAAATGCAAACTGGTGCAGCCACAATGGAAAACTGTGGAGATTCCTCGAAAAATTAAAAATAGAACTGCCCTACAACCCAGCAATTGCACTACTAGGTATTTATCCAAGGGATACAAAAATGCTGATTCGAAGGGGCACATGCACCCCCATGTTTATAGCAGCACTATCAACAATAGCAAAGTTATGGAAAGAGCCCAAATGTCCATCAACTGATGAATGGATTAAGAAGATGTGATATACACACACACACACGCATGTGTGTGTGTGTGCGCACAAACACGCACGCGCATACACTGGACTACTACTTGGAGACGAAAAGGGATGAAATTGTTCAGTTTGCAACAATGTGGATAGAACTAGAGAGTATTATGCTGAGAGAAATAAGTCCATCAGAGAAAGACAGATATCATATGATACCATTCATTTGTGGAATTTGAGAAACTTAACATGATGAACATACAGGAAGGGAGGGAAAAATAAGATAAAAACAGAGAGGGAGGCAAACCATAACAGACTCTTAAATACAGAGGACAAACTGAGGGTTGATGGGGGTGGGGGAAGTGCGTGATAGGTATTAAAGAGAGCACTTATTGGGATGAGCACTGGGTGTTACATGTAAGTAATGAATCACTGGGTTCTACTCCTGAAGCCAAGACTACATTTTATGTTAACTAATGAGAATAAAAAAAAGAAAGAAAGAAAAAGCTATCCTTCACCGTAAATAATCTTCCATGTGACCCTGGAGGATCTGACCACCTGAACTTATATAAAACATAGTTTTCCCCATTTTCAAGATGAATACACCAAATCATTAGGACTCAAAGGGTAGTAAACACAGAATTACCATATGACCCAGCAATTCCACTCCTAGTTATAATCTCAAGAAATGTGTGGACACAAAGTCTTGTATATGAATGTTCATAGAAGCATTATTAATAATAGCTAACAAATAGAAACATCTCAAACCTCCATCAACTGATGAATGGATACAAAGTTTAGGATATCCATACAACAAAATATATATATTTTTAACATTTATTATTGAGAGACAGACAAAGAACGTCAGCAGAGCAGGGGCAGAGAGAGAGGGAGACACAAAATCTGAAACAGGCTCCAGGCTCTGAGCTGTCAGCACAAGAGCCCCATGTGGGGCTCGAACCCATGAACTGTGAGATCATGACCTGAGCTGAAGTCAGTTGCCCAACCAACTGAGCCACCCAGGCACCTCATACAACAGAATATTTTTCATCCATAAGAAGGAATGAAATACTGATACCTCATACAACATGGATGACCTTTCGAAACATTGTACTAATGTGAAAGACGCCAAACAGAAAGTCACAGATTGTATGACTCTTTATATGACATGTTCAGGAAAGGCAAATAGAGAAAGTGGATGAATGGTTTCCAGGGGCTGCAGAGAGAGGGAATGGGGAGTGACTGTAAATAGGTATGAGGTTTTGGGGGGAGATGAAAATGTGGTGTAACTAGGTAATGGTAATTGTTGCACAACTTGGCAAATATACTGAAACTATACTAAAACTATGGAATTGTACAGTTTAAAAGGGTGAATTTCATTGTGTGTACATTAAATCTGAGTAAAGCTGTTACTTAAAAAAGAAGAAAAAAGAAACCTAGGCTGGGAGAGGTAACTTGCTCGGTCCTTTGCCTTTCACAAAGGGTTTTCATTGATAAAGATTCAAAGTCCAATTCAATTCAATTCAATTCAATTCAGTAAAAAGCAAATAGTTTAGAACTGATCATTTCTAGGGGCACCTGGGTGGCTCAGTCAGTTGAGTGTCTGACTTTGGCTCAGGTCATGATCTTGCTGTTCATGAGTTTGAGCCCTGCTCTCTACTGACAGCTCAAAGCCTGGAGCCTGCTTCATATTCTGTCTCCCTCTCTCTGCCCCTCCCCCACTCACGCTCTCTCTCAAAAATAAGTAAATATTTTTTTAAAAAGCCCTGATCATTTCTTTTTTTAAAAAAATTTTTATTTAACGTTTATTTTTGAGACAGAGAGAGACAGAGCACGAACTGGGGAGAGGCAGAGAGAGAGGGAGACACAGAATTGGAAGCAGGCTCCAGGCTCCGAGCCATCAGCCCAGAGTCCTACGTGGGGCTCGAACTCATGGACCGTGAGATCGTGACCCGAGCCGAAGTCGGACGTTCAACCGACTGAGCCACCCAGGCGCCCCTATATCTAAATGTTCTATATGTTAATCCTGCTTAGATTATGGGGCCTTAACATGAAGGCTAGAGGAAGTATCCTCCAAGTAGCCCTATCAAAAACTCACAGGTTACTATGTTTTATCAAGTTACAGTTTTGTTAACAATCCTGACATAAAACAGAAAGGAAACACAGAGTCCACTCTGTATTTTGACACTGGAAAAACATACACATTAGGCCATCCTGAAGAACACACATAACTTTTACATACCATTTTAGCAAGGAAAATGTCAATCAAAGTCAGTCAACTCCCCCCCGCCCCCCCACTCATCGGCTTTCACTTTCACTTCCACACAGGGGTTCCAACCAGGCTTCCAGAAGCTGACTGTTGATGCCTGCCTCAGAAAGGAGACTGCAAATGCTACACTTTGCTTTTTTTTTTTTTTTTCCTTTTGGGTTCCACAATAACCAAATCTTCCTTCTGAAACTGTTTCTAAAATTTCAACAGAATTCCTGAAATTTGAGAGTCTTTTAAATGATAAAATATTAATAATATCATTCCATTTTCTCCCCCAAAACTCAGAAGCATACCGACACCCATTCTCCACACAGCCTTTTCTTGTTATAACTGTCTTCATGACGAGAGTGAACAACAGAGTTACTACATCAGGTTGACTAACCCCTATCTTTGGCAGCCGTCGTTATGCAAATAAAGGATAGGGATTCAGATGATGTTCCTGCAGCCTTCCCCCACCATAGACACACACCCACACCACGCCCGATCCTGGCATAACAAGATGTCACCGTCACCGTCACATTAGAGCACTGTGAACTATATAAAACCAAAACAAAACAAATAACAACTTCCCTGGACACCAAAAATAAACAGGCCAGCCAGAAATAGCGCTGTCAGAGAAAGTTAAACGAACTCCAAGGCAGAAAGGACGGCTGAACTGTACTGATACTCAGAGATCTCAAGGACCCTGAGGCTCCAGACTAGCTTCTCCATACATCTGGCTCGACCAACACCAGCAGAACTTGGTGTTGTTTGTTCATAACTGGTTCAACCCAAACAGATTATTTGCTGAGCTTCTACTATCCGGAGGGTGACATATCAATTTATGGCCTCAATTATTTTTCTAGATTTTAAATCATATTTTCTCCATCCTCCTCTAGGAAAGAAATTAAGACTTTCTCTAGGCATAAGAGCTAAGAGCTCGCAGTGGTACCATGAATCATCGTGGCTGCAACGATAAGGCTTTGACCATGAGGAGGAGTGGGTGGGGGGAGATACAGCCAACTTGAACCTCAGTCAGCACTCTAATGCTTCAGCCATGACAAAAAGCGTCCTGTTTCTGAACTCACTATGCTCTCTGGTGCCTCCAGGACTCTTCATGGGTGCCAGCATTAGCCTGGAATGTCATCACTCTTCACTTTTCACTCAGTGCTGACTTCACTATCTCCAACTTTCCTTAGGACTTGATATTACCTAGTAAACAGAAGCCTATCTGACCCTAAAGCCCAGGGGAGGGCCCCTCCTGGCTGCTTCCACAACATATTGGGTACCTACTCTTATTATTGGAATTACCTGTTTGTATTGCAAGTTAGAGTTAGAATTTTTCAAGAATAGGAAAGATCTCCTCATTTTTCTTCCAAAAATGAAAATCATTTTACTGATTTTTGTTGCTGTTGCTTTAATAATCATAATAGTACTGCCTGTGGATGGCATCACTCAGAAGTTGCCCAAGCAAAAAAGCTTAGCATCATTCATTCAACCAAAACACAACAAAAAAAGAAAGAGCCGTGTCTACTCTGAACCAGGCACCACACTCATCAGCATATCTAATAGTGAAGGAGACAGACCCTGTCCTTGCTATCATGGAGCTCAGATTCTAAAGACAGACCTTGCTTGAACAAAGAAGTCATATTATTAAAGGTAAAAGTACAAGGTACTTGGAAGTGTATGAGAGTGACAACCTAGCAGAGGTGGGAATGGAGAGATGGGTTGGTGGGAGCTCACCTTTAGGCTAGTCCTCCTGCACTGGCTCTGAGTCCAATCAACAGCTTAGCCCTGTCACTTCTGCTTCTGAAATCTCGTTCTCTTTCACCTGTCCATCTCCCCGACTCCTACACCGTCAGCACCACCAGTGGTTGCCTGGAATACTGCACCAGCCTCCTAACTGCCCTCTCTGCCTTAGACTTCATCCTTCCAACCCAGAGTCCATGCAGAAGCCAAAGCGAATTTTCTATAAGGAAAATCTGATCATGTCACCACCTTCTCTGCAAACTTGCAGCGGTTCCCCATTGAGCTCTGTTAAAATGTAAAGGCTTTTACATAAAGCTTTTGCAAAGACCTGCAGGCTGGTTTCTCTCTTTCTCTTTCTCTCTCTCTTTCCCCCTCCCTCCAGTTTTGACACTTCTCCACATTCCTTGCACCCATGCCCTAAGGTATATTAACTTCGTCTTTCTCAGCTGAATCTGGAACATTCTTCTTTCTCCCATCCCCAGCCCCTATTGGTGGCTAATTCTTATTCCTCCCCTTCAGTTCCCTGGTTAGATGCAGTTTCCTTTAGGAAACTTGCTCTGAGTCCTCCCACCCCTTCCAAGTGAGTTAGGATCCCCAGCCATATAGTGTAGCTTCCTTAATTATATTACAGTGATTATATTGTTGTAATTAGCTAATCTGGAAAGACAATCAGGGCAGGAACCAGGTTTGCATATTTGTTATTGTATCTGCAGTGCTATGACATTATGTTGTACATAATAAGAACTCTAGAAATATTTGCTGAATGCTTAGAGAGAATGAAAACATAATTAAAAATTCAGGTAATACACAAAGTTATAAAGAAGGCAAAACTCACAGCTAAACCCATCACCCAGACATAATCATTATCAATATTTTGGTGTAGATCCTTACAAGCATTTCTATTTTTTTCCTCCCTCAAAAAGAGATTTTATCTTATGTAATATTCAGTCAAATTGTTGTTGTTGTTTTGTTGTTTAATCCTAAATTTGTTATTATGGACCCCTTTCCAACTCAGTACATTGCTCTATGATGTTCTGTTGAACGCATATACCATATTCAAAATAATCAACCCTCGCCTTAATCCATCCATCCTTCCTTCCTTCCCTCCTTCCTTCCTTCCCTCTTTCCTTCCCCCCTTCTTTCCTTCCCTCTTTCCTTCCTTCTCCCCTTTCTTCCTTCCCTCCTTCCTTCCTTCCCCCTTCCCTCCTTCCTTCCTACCTTCCTTCCTACCTTCCTTCCTTCCTTCCTTCCCCCTTCCCTCCCTCCTTCCTTCCCTCTTTTCTTCCTTCCTTTCTTCCTACCTTCCTTCCTTCCTTCCTTCTCTTTTCTTTCTTTTATTTCTTTACAGTGAGGCAGAAGGAGAGGGAGAAAGAATCGGAAGCAGGCTCCACGCCCAGCACAGAGCCCATCTAGGGCTCCCATCTCACCACCATGAGATTGGGACCTGAGCCGAAATCCAGAATCCAATACTTAACTGACTGAGCCACCCAGGTGCCCCAGATTATTTTAATATTTTATTTATATAAAGAATACTGAAGTATGGGGTGCCTGGATGGCTCAGTCAGTTAAGTGTCTGACTTTGGCTCAGGTCATGATCTCACAGTTTGTGGGTTCAAGCCCCACATCGGGCTCTGTGCTGACAGCTCAGGGCCTGGAGCCTGCTTCAGATTCTGTGTCTCCCTCTCTCTGCCCCTCCCCTGCTCATGCTCTCTCTCTCTCTCTCTCAAAAATAAAAGATTTTAAATTTTTTTTAAAAAAATTAAAAAAAAAGAAGAATACTGAAGTAAATATTCATCCTTAAACACATATCTTTTCATGCAGGAAGCATCTCAACTTCCTTCTATGTATAAGTCCTTAGTGGGGGGTGGGGCGGCTGCCCATGGCCTCAGTGGCTTCTGCAGCTGCATTCAATAGTTATGTACATCGCTGCGAGTCCCATAGGCAGGTGGGGGAGGGGAGCCTAGGTATATCATCATCGCTGCACTGGTGGGCTTTGTACTCTTCCACCCCTGCCATGTACCTGGCTCATGTGTCACGAAGTGTCACACATATTTATACCTGATCGTTGTGGATCTGACAGTTAGAACAGGGCCTGGCGCACAGGCTGCACTCAGGCGCTGAGGGGACGAATGAATGAACAAATAAATGAAATGAATAAGGAGGTCAGCTGTCCATAGAGAGGCGTGATAAAATTGTGGCTAAGAGCTCAGGCGCTGAAACCAGTACACTTCTGTTCAAATCACAGCTCAAGTGCTTCCCGGCAATCCCCAGGCCTTCTCAGCTTCAATGTCCCTCTCAAAACAAGTGAACATAATGGCTGTACTAACTTCAAAAGGCTGCTACAAGAACCGAGCAGGACAATGCAAGTGAAGTAAGTGCATCCATAGAGCCCTGAACACTGTAAGCACTCAATAAAACTACATGTATCGTGATTGCTATTACTGTTTAATGGAAATTCCTCGGGGTCCACAGGAAGAAATGTAGAGCGTTTCTTCATACAGTGAAGAGAAGAAAACAAGTTCTAATGAGGAAACAGAAAGGAGATGATTAAAAAAATAAGAAGAATGTTTCTCATTGAAATGCCACTTTCTCCACCGGAGTGATTGCCCTTTTCCATGTTGGTAACTATAGCTGTCAGAGTTTTCAGGGTTTTCCAATTTTTTTAACTTCATTCTTTTTATTTTTTAATTTTTTAAAGGTCATTTATTTTTGAGAGAGAGAGACAGAGAGAGACAGAGCATGAGTGGGGGAGGGAGAGAGGGAGACACAGAATCTGAAGCAGGCTCCAGGCTCTGAGCTGTCAGCACAGAGCCTGATGTGGGGCTCGAACTCATAAACTGCGAGATCATAACCTGAGCGCAAGTTGGACGCTTAACAAAGTCAGATGCTTAACCAACTGAGCCACCCGGGAGCCTCTTTTTAAGGTTATTTTATTAATTATATCACCCAGTGTAAGGTAAGATTTATGTTTGTGAAGTTCACACACATATGTACATGCAAATCATAATAAATGTTTTGTCCAAATATTTAGATTTTAAAGACATACATTGGTTTGGCAATTCCTCTAATCTTGTGATATTTCTCCCTGTGTTCCTTTAGATGCTATTTCAACTAAATCTTAATACCTTATCCCCCTACTCAGATTGCACGGCTCTTTGAGAATGGTAACTCCTTTGCATGTCTGTGTTCTCCGCAGCACTCAGAATCATTCCTTTTACTCAGAATTCTTAAGGGAAGAAAAAGATTGATCTGATACATAATCTTTGGCGATGTTGCTTAGGAATGAAAACATTTCTAAAGCTCTGCAGAACAACTGCGGAATCCCTCTGAAAAGTGAGGTTTAAATAGAAAAAAATTCAGGGCACTTGGCTGGCTCAGTGGAGCATGTGACTCTTGATTTTGGGGTTATGAGTTTGAGCCCCATATTGGGTGTGGAGATTACTTAAACATAAAATCTTTTAAAAATAAAAGAAAGAGAAAAACTTCTGTGCTTATGATTGTTCAAAGTTTAGAATTGGCCCCTGCCCTTCCTTGTTCATCTAATAGCTTTCTGAAGGTCTCAAGATGCCAGTGAAAACAAAACCAGGATGTTTGGGGCACTGTGGTTTGGGGAGCATAGATGTCGTGTGTGTGTGTGTGTGTGTGTGTGTGTGTGTGTGTGTGTGTGTTTAAATGAGAATACACTTCACCGGCAACATTCATTTTCCAAGGCTGTAATGACAAAGAGACTCTGAAAAGGAGCTGGGAATAGCTGGGTCTAAAGGCAGTGGTGGCCCAGATTCACCTAAACTAGAACAGGAAACCCGGACTGTGATAACTTGGATCTCCATAAAGGTAGAAAACCCCCTTTTAGGGATTTCCTTTTCCTCCATCCCCCACAGTCATCAACATCCGAGTGGAAAAATTTGCCAGGATGGGTGGGGCCTCAAAAGGCTGAATCACTGTGATTGCACTGGGACTGCCAGAGAAAGCTGGCTTCAGACTATAATCAGGCAAACACTGCAGCTGGTTTTGCTGGCATTTTCTTGTTAAACCCCACCTTCTTAGAAAATGGGTAAACAGGGGAAGGCAGTGGAGGCCCCCTTAGGACTCGCAGCCACGGACCCCCACCCCTCCGTGGGTTTCGTGTTGGGTAGGGCATTTTGATTCTATAAAACCACCAACATAACTTGTCCTTCTGTGAATGGTCCTTTCATTTCCCAAGAACCCAAGAATCCTGGAGCTATTCTGGCTCCGCCACTTTCTACCTGTACAGCTTTATACAAGTTATTTGAGGCTTAGTCTCCTCACAACTCTAATGGCTGTAACATCTACCTCATAAGTTAGGAAAAATGAACTGAAAAACAGCTGGAATAAGATATGTTAAGTGTCTAAAAAAGTGCCTGGTATACAATAAACACTGAATAAATGTTATTTATTATTATTAGCTATTATTACGATCTTAATAAGTCTTGTCGAATATTTTAAAAGGTCTCTTACTCTACATTTATAATTTTATCACCCCAGTTTAGGTGAAAAACTGTCTTCCTTTAAACTCATTATTACAAACAAACGTACTTTTCTTGACTTCTCAGTTTCCTATCCTAACCAATCAATTAATACATCAACTTACTATGAATACATCCAGCGATTACTAAGGGGAGGCTGGGGGAAATACAAATTCAACAGAATTGGCTGGAGGAAAATAGGGAAGGAAAATCCAAATCCAAGAAGTTTAATTGAGTTGATGAGCATTTACTGAGCACTTACTATACACTGGCATTACACTATGTTCTCAAAACTAGAAGGGTACACATAAGGGGTGTTTTCTTGAGGAGCTTAGAGTCAGGGTAATGTTTTGAGACTGCAGAATCAGGGAAGGCATCCTAAAACAAGAGAAAATGGTACTTGAGCCGAAACTTGAAGGATGAGTAGGCTTGAACTAGGTGAAGAATAGGAGAGAAAGGGTATTCTAGGCAGAGGGAACCACCAGAACAAAAACTCAGAAGTATGAAACAGCTTAGGGGCATGTGAGTGGCTCAGTCTGTTGAGTGTCAACTTTGGCTCAGGTTATGATCTCTTGGTTCATGAGTCTGAGCCTGCATGGGGCTCTGCTGATGGCTCAGAGCCTGCTTCAGATTCTGTATCTCCCGCTCTCTCTCGGCCCCTCCCCTGCTTTTGTGCACTCATGCTCTCTCTTTCTCTCAAAAATAAATAAATATTGTTTTTAAAAAGTACGAAATAGCTTTGAATTGCAAATAGCTCAGAATTAATGGAGCAAAAAGCACGTGATGGGGAATATTGGGAAATAAAGGAGATTTACAGTTTACTTAGAGAAGATGATACCACACTCTGCTCATCTAAGTTGGAGGAGCTAATGGTTCCAGCCCCACGACCACCATACTTTAACCAGGTGAGCTCCCAACCTAGAAAGTACTCACTATTTTGGGTCACAAAAATGATGAGTTTTTTTGGCCCACATTAGGAGACATTGGGTAAGTTCCTTTGTTACTACTCTTGGTGCCTTTATTTCCTCACTTGTAAATTGGGGTGGTAATTCTGCTTCTTCACAGGGCTGTGGTGAGCATTAAATGAGAGAATACTGCACACACTTAGAACAGCACGTGACACATAGAAAGCGATCGGCATATGCTAGCTAGTACCATCCCGTGTTGCTCTGGTCTCGCTCAACCCAGACACGCTGGGGGTGGGGTGGAGGTGGTAACCCGTAGGAAAGCACACAGGAAGGAGTCTGTATGTAAAATATCACTCTGATCCAATCACCTGTCAGGATCTATGATCATGGCACACAGACTCTATGGCACTAAAAAAAAAAGTCAAAATTTCTATGAGCCCTGGCAACGACCTTTCTGACAAAAATGTGTGTCATAGCCTCATCATTTATTACTTGACACACAGTGGGTGAGATTTGAAATATCCCTTATTCGCCTTTTCTCTGCATCCTCTTGGTTTCTGTCAGTGGTTCCTGGCACTGAGAAGTGAGGACTGATCTGCTATCTCAGAGCAGGCTGGGAAGAGGAAGGACTTGGGAGGCCAAATCTGAGGAGTCAGCTGACCTCTGCTCGGTGCCCAGGTCAGCCTGATCGTTTCCCTGTACCCACCGCATCCGGCCACTCGTTCCCTCAGCAGTGATACCTTAACCTCTGTATTCCAAATCACCTCTCAACCAAAAGGAACAGGCCCACAGACTCTTTCAGAGAGCATCCCACACAGCTTTGGGAAGGACTGCCACTCTGCTCATCCATTCTGCATTGCAGCAGATGCAAAAGGTGAAAAAAGAGGAGGGGTTGTTAGCACCCCCTCTCTCACCACCAGCACCACACAGCTGTTCAGAGGTTTAGTGTTCAAAACCACTTAATATTCCTGCAAGCTCTGTGTCTTTAAAAACAAAAAAACAAAAAACAAAACAAAAAAAACCCACAACACTATCCATGACAACTGAGGAAAAAAACAAAACAAGAAAACCCCCAAAACAACAACGACAACCCCCCCCCCAAAAAAAAAAAAACCCTCAACACTAACAGTAGGCTGTTTCGTTCTCAGGCAGGTTTTATATTGAGCATATTCTTTTTAAAAAAATTTTTTTAATGTTTATTCATTTTTGAAAGACAGAGACAGAGCACAAGCAGGGGTGGGGCAGAGAGAGAGGGGGACACAGAATCCAAAACACGCTCCAGGCTCCAAGCTGTCAACACAGAGCCCAATGTGGGGCTCGAACTCACGAACCACGAGATCATGACCTGAGCCCAAGTCAGACGCTCAACCGACTGAGCCACCCAGGCGCCCCAGTATTGAGAATATTTCTTTGTCCACAGGAATGTCTGGTAAGATGTACATTAGATCCTCGGGAAGCATTTCTGTTCACAAATTGAGGCAAGACAGGGTAAACCCATGTCAATCCTGTTTTATTCACCTTTTTTTGAAAATAGAAGTTTATTACTTTATGTCAAAAGCTATCAATCCAAAAAATGAAAGAAACCCACCCACAAATCTAAGGGCATATGTATACAGTGCTCATATGTGGCCTGATCCATGGGCAACCCCCAGGGGGCACCAAAGAGCTATTTCTTTTTTTAGCACATTGGTGTAAGAAATCCTGTGTGTTCTTTCCAGGCCATATAAATCCCAGAAGACAGGTTCTATTATACAGACTTCCTGGGGTCAATCCAGGGCACAGGGAGGTGGGGACTTGTATTACATTATCAGTAATTTGGCTCTTGTCCAAATCTAAGGATAAACCTATCAAGACACAGAGCACTTCAAGAGTTGAATCAGAAGTTGTAAGCAACAATGCTAGATTCTTTTTTGAGAAGCAAATGGTTGTGGCTGAGGCCACCTTATACTGTAGACAGTATCCAGAGATCTAGAGTGGTTCAAGCCAGCCACTGAGAATATAATGCCAGCCAATTAAACTATGTCCCCTAAGCGCACTATGGTCCAGTTATAGATTCTCAGGGTGCCATTTAAACTTCCTGAATTTATTTGAGAAGTAAATCAGGGGTAAAAATGCTAAGACAGAATCATTGCTACAGGCAATTGTCCATGAACCAGAGTGCTCAGGGCATAGCTAACAACACATACGTTTATTGGGACATCTGCTCTTTTTTTTTTTTTTTTTAAGAGTTGTTTTTATTTATTTATTTTTAATGTTTATTTATTTTTGAGAGATAAAGAGAAAGGGTACAAGCAGGGGAGGGGCAGAAAGAGAGGGAGACAGAGGATCCGAAGTGGGGTCTGAACTGACAGCACACGGCCCGATGTATCCACGAACCGTGAGATCACGACCTAAGCTGAAGTCAGACACTTAACCGACTGAGCCACCCACGCCCCCTTGGGACAAATGCTCTTAAAAGAGACATCATACTGGTTGGTATAAGAATGGCCACAATCCAGACTAAGCCATGGGTCATACGTTTATGAGACATCACTATCCCTTGGTGCTCCTTCTAATTGGGATAACAATTATTCACCCACGTGACTTACCTTCTCAAAGTCTCGAAGAGCCTGGGTCTGCACCTGAGGGGGTTTTTCAAATGCTCTCAAGGAAGGCATCTGTCCAAAGGGGATCTTCTCACCACTTCTCCAACTCTGTGACTGCACTGGAGGGCCTCGATCTTTAGTGTCACTAAGAAAAGCTGCCGGTAAAACAGAACAACAAAAAATTGTATAGAACAGTGGCATTATGATCCTTCTAACCAGCACCATCCAGCAGAATTTGGTTTCCACAAAGTACAAACCAATTCTGGGCCACATGGAAACAGTTCATATAAAGTAGTGTGTGGCTGACCATATTAATACTGGTCTCCAGTGAAACGCACTAGTCCATGTTTGTGCCCCTTTGTAATTAGAGGCTTTTGCTACTCTATGGAGAAGTGGAGCCTATTTCTCCAGCCTTTGGATCTGGGTTGGCTGAGTGACTTGCTTTGACTGAGAGAATATGATGAAAATGCCACTGTATGAATTCTAGAGACTAAGTCTTGAGAGACCATGCATTTCTGTTCTTGTCTTCTTAGAGCCCCAAGACCACCCTCCTGTGAAGCAACCCAGTTTACCCTCCTGGAGGAGGAAAGGCCAAGGACAGAGGGAAGGGAGATGCCCCAGCTGACAGCCAGTCACCGAATGCCAGACATGTGAGTAAAGCCGTCTATGGACTCTCAACCCCAGTCAAGCTCTCAAAAGATTGCAGCTATTTGAGTAATCCCAAGTGAGACCAGCAGAGGAAATGCCCAGTTTGTCAACACACAAGGCTGTGAGAAATAATAAATCATTGTTGTTTTAAGCCCCAGGTAGGCAAACTTTTTTTTAAAGGGCCAGATAGTAAATATTTTAGGCTCGTGGATCATACCATCTCTGTCAGAGCTAGTCACCTCTGCTCTTGCAGCTCAAAATAGGCACAGACAATATGTAACTGAACAAGCATGACTGTGTTGCTATAAAACTTTATTTATAAAAACTGGCAATTGGCCCATGGGCTGCAGTTTGACACCTGCTTTTTTGTTTTTTTAATTTTTCTTTTTAACATTTATTTATTTTTGAGACAAAGAGAGACAGAGCATGAACAGGGGAGGGTCAGAGAGAGAGGGAGACACAGAATCTGAAACAGGCTCCAGGCTCTGAGCGGTCAGCACAGAGCCCGACGCAGGGCTCGAACTCACGGACCGCGAGATCATGACCTGAGCCGAAGTCGGACGCTTAACTGACTGAGCCACTCAGGTGCCCCTGTTGGCACCTGTTTTAAGCCACTAAGTTTTAGGGTGATTTGGCATGACGAAAGAAGACTGAAATAGCTTCTCTTTTTTTAAAAAAAAATCAAGCTACTAGCTAAGAGGTGTTTCGACAAAAATATTTCAGGTCATTATTTAAGAGTAGTAACAATTATTACAACCAACATCTTTAACAGGCATTACAGGTTACAAAGTAGTTTCACATGAATAATTTCGTTTATAAAGTTACTACCCCAAGTGAAATAAACTGATGCGATTGCTAAATCCATTTTACTATGAGTAAATAAAGGTTCAGAAAGTTTGCATGACCAAGACCACAATGCTAAAAAGTGGCAGAACCAGTCCTATGTTCTCTTCACTCAACCTTCCGAGCGGTCGGCTAATACTGTTAATTTAGGAGCAAAGGGAATCATCACAGGTCTAAGAGTTGAGGGAAAACAGGGCAGGGGGTAGAAATGCAATAATTCCATTAATTAAAGGAAGAATCTCCCTAGGAAAAGCTGCTGCTAACCCCATGCCTGCCTTTGTGAAGTACCATTGTGGAAGCAAGAAATCAGGGCTTCCTAGAAGCAGAGTACACAGAAGACCTCAGACTGAGGTGGACTTAGGGATGTAGACTCAGGTCGAAGACATGGAAAAATACACCTTTTCATGGTTGGCAGAAGGAAACAATGATCCTTTATTACAAACATTCTTTTTTTTTGAAGTCAGAGAGAATGACAGCCATTGCTATCCACTGAGCTCCATAGACGGCATCAGTGCAAGTAAGAGCAAAATGGGCTCTGAAGAAAAATTAACTAGACATACACACACATATGGACAAACGAGCCAAGAGGCAAAATGTCATCATATGCTTTTTCTGTCCTTTCCGTTTTTTTCTTTTCTCTTTCCTTCCTTCCTTGTACATCCTTATCTCTTTTGTCAAAAACTAACTGGCCATATATGCACGGCCACCAAAATCAAAGGCAACAAAAGCAAAAATAAACAAGTGAGGCTACATCAAACTAAAAAGCTTCTGCTCACAAAGGAAACCATTAAGAATGAAAAGACAAGCCATGGGATGGGAGAAAATATCCCTCCCTCCCTCTTTCTTTTTCCTTCTGCAAACTTGCCAGAAAGAGCACAAGAAAAAGCCTCTAGATATTTCAATCAACTCGGAATTTGTTCTCTGCTAAGAAAAGACAGAAAGAGTAGGAAGACAGAAAGGATCAGGAAAATGATGGCAAGGAGAAAAATGAAGACAATAAAAGATGAAGAAGAAAATAATGATGAGAGACAGGGTGATTCCAGTGCAGCTTTTTTTTTTTTTTTTTTTTTTTTTTTTTGCCGAAAAGTATTTAACTCCCTTTTACACCACTGGTTTTAAAGAAAAAAAGGTTGAAATGTAAGGCCACATGATTTGTTTTTAAAATGGACACTGTACAGTGTCTTCATTTTTGTAAAGTTAACATAGTATCAGGTGTGTCTTCAGATCACTGTCTTTTTGTTTAAAATTTATTTTATTATCTTTTTAATATTTATATGTTCATTTTGAGAGAGCGAGCATTGTGATGGGGGGAGGGGCAGGGAAGAGGGAGAGAGAGAATCTCAAGCCAACTCTGAGCCATCCGTGCAGAGCTGATGTGGGGCTTGATTTCATGAACCACGAGATCACCACCTGAGCCGAGATCGACAGTCAGATGCTTAACTGATTGAACCACCCAGGCGCCCTAATTTTTTTAAAGTAATCTCTATACCCAACACAGGGCTCAAACTCACAACCCTGAGATCAAGAGTAGGATGCTCCACAGACTGAGTCAGCCAGGTGCCCCTACATATCCCTATCCTTACTGGTATTCTCAACAGCCACTCATCTTGCCTGGTAGAGTAGAGGGTTTTAAAATGGAACAGAAATTTAAAGCAGGTTTTATTGGTACACAGCACAAATTAGTTATGGATAGAGGTAGTATTCTGTTTCCATATTCAGTTGTCTTTGATTCAGCTTATACAAAATAATTGTTGTTCTTTTAATTATACAACAGTCTGTGCTTGCAAATTAATAATAATTATAGTAATAGCAAGGTTGCACCTGTTTTGTTGATATTGTGATATTTCTAAGTAAATGCAAATAAATGCTTTACTTAAGAGAAATTGGAAAAGAATTATTTCTCCCAGAATCAGTTGAAATTAAATAGGCTATCGAATGGAAGAAAATTTGATGAAACAGAACAATACATTACAGTTAGATCAGTGGGATGTGATGGAGGGAAAAGAGCCTTTGAAGCTTGGATATGAATTCTCACCACTTGCCAATTGTGGGAATTCAGGCAAATCTCTTAATTTTGCTCAGCTTCACTGTGAAAGTGGGAATAAATAATACCTCACAGAGCTCTTGTAAGAGTTAAAAGAAACAATAAGCATCTTCTCTACCCTTCCATTTTTGCCCTACTCCTTTGAGTTTTCACTGCAAAATGGAGGATCTTGATGTTCAAAATGAGTCTAGTAGACCCTTGGAATTTGTAGACTTAGCATATACAATTACAAATGCTAACTGTAAGTGTCTGAAATCCTTAACACATTCAAATTAAAAACTTTTTCCATGCTGTGCATGTGAACCATCTGGGCTTCAAGGCTGGAATGAAAAAGGCAAATGACTTAGCGAAGGAGGCAGAACCCTTAAGTGATTCAAGGTCCTTGTGAAAAATGCTCCCCCAAAGAGAACTATCGTCACTTTGGTTTCATAATTCAGGTAAATCCCTGGCTAATGTTAGTTCAGTAATGATGTGATATTATTATGAATACATTAATAACAACAGTATTTACTGGGTGTTTATTCCTTTATAAGTCTACAATAACAGTTTTTCTCATTTAATCTCACTTATGATGTTGACACTATTATTATACCCATTTAAATGGTATGCAAGTAGAGATTTAATTTTAGTGGCAGAATCTATTTTAATCATTTCATAAGTGACTTTAAGCTTGGAATTACAGAATCATAATTTCAATTATGATTTCCTGTGCTGTGCTGGGAAGGTGGATAATCACATGTTATAGTGGTAGGTGCAAATCTGGAAATTCACAAAAAGTCTGAGAATACTGCTATGCTGAATTTATTTTATTTATGTGTTTATTTATTTTAAGTTTGTTTATTTGAGAGGTGGGGGGGCGGGGGGGGGGGAGAGAAGAGAATCCCAAGCAGGCTCTACACTGTCAGCACAGAACCCGACACAGGCCTCGAACTCACTAAAGTGAGACCATTACCAGAGCCAAAATCAAGAGTCAGATGTTTAAGTGACTGAGCCACCCAGGCGCCCCTGCCATGATGAATTTAAGGGTCCATAATTTGAGGGAATTACGATCAGCAGGAAACCAGAATTTATCAAGACCCACAGCCTCCTTACCACGACCAAGAATTTATCAAGGTCAGACCCATAGCCTCCTTACCATGACCAAGAATTTGTCAAGGTAAGACCCACAGCCTCCTTACCTGCTACATGACATGTTCTGGATACCATCTCCCCTTCATCCTCTGCAAAATAATCTCTGTGGAGAGAAACATATTGTTAATTAATGAGATACCCTCAGAGTCCCCAGTCCCTGAGGTGGCAAGACACCTACATTCTGTTTTCATTTATTTCTCCACAAGTATTTATTAAGCTCCTACCATGGATTAAGGACAGTGTTAGGTGTTGGAGATACAAAGACAAACCCCACAGGAAGGTTCCTATCCTGGGTAAGAACATGTAAAGATAGCCATCGAACACACAATTCCATTATGAGAAAACAGCAAAGACCCTGAGTCAGGAAGGAAGTTAACTTGTTGGAAGAACAGAGAAAACCAGTGTTGCCACCAGACTGTGCAGGACCTTGTGGGATACAGTAAGGACACAGAGTTTTGTGTGAAGGGCATTGGGAAACCACTGAAGGATTTTAGGTGAGGGAATGAGTGGTAAGTGACCAGATTTTGATTTTAAATAGATCATTCTGGCTGCCGAGTGAGACTGTGTGGAGGGGATAAAAGTGGATGGGAAACGCAAGAGGTTGTGATGGTTTTAACTAAAAGACGCAGAGATGAAGATAAGCAAAAAAATCCAACGTATGTTTAGGAAGTAGAATGGACTCAGAAAACTTGGAAAAACAGATAAAAGTCTATTAATGGGGGGCGCTTGGGTGGCTCAGTCGGTTAAGCGTCTGACTCTCGATTTTGGCTCACAGTTCTTGAGATCAAGCCCCACATGAGGCTCTGCACTGACAGTGTGGATCCTGCTTGGGATTCTCTCTCTCCCTCTCTCTCTCTGCCCCTCCCCCGACTCACACACATGCACACACAGACACACTCTCAAAATAAATGAACATTTTTTAAAGTCTATTAATGGTAATGTTAAAACCACAGTTCAGTAGAAAGATGTGTATTTGTCCAGCACAGTGAATTAAGGTCACCAGACCTAGCAGAGAAGGGAAATTTTTTTTCAAGATGTATTCAACAAATACTTGTCAGGCACCTACTATGTTTTTAGGCACTGTTTTAGGCAGCATGAATATAGCAGTGAACAAAAAGGACAAAAATGCCTGCACTCATGGAAGTTAGAGTAAGGGGAAGCAAAAAGTAAACTGTATAGGGCAACTGGAGACAAGTGCTAAGAAAAATTGAAGTGGGGGATGGGGATAGGGAGTCCTGGAGATATGGGCAGGAGGAAGGGATTGCAATTCTCAGTAGGCAGTTTCTCTGAGAAGCAATAGGGTATTTGGGGAAAGAGTCTTCTAAGCAGAGAACATCAAACACAAAGGTTCACAGGAGGGAGCATGCCAGAGTGTTTGGGAGCAGAAAGGAGGCCAGTGAGGCAGGGCAGAGTGAGCACATGGTGAGGAAGGAGGAGGAGGGAAGGTCAAGGAAGTAACAGCAAGGCTGTGCAGGGGGCAGATTGTAAAAGCCTTTCAGGCTGTACTGAAGCATTTGGCCACTGGAATCCTGTGAGTCAAAAAGGGGGTTGAACTGAGTGATGAATGTTTTAAAAGGGCTAGCTACTGTTTTGACAACGGACTAGATGCGGAAGGCAGAAACAGGAAGACAATTGCAATAATCCTACGGGGTGATGCCTTAAACCCTTGGGTGCACCCAGTAAGTTGTTCCAAAAAGAATTGTGTAGACACAGGTGTAGAGGGCTTCTCAGGAAGGCAGAAGAGAGACTGGCATTTGTTTAGAAATTCTCGTCCTTCCTTCTCTGCCTCAAGGCTGGATGTTGGCATGAATCTTCATTTTGTTAAGTTCCAGATGGACATCAAAGTACCAGACAAGGCATGCTGGACTACACACACCACCTGGCGATTTTTTTATTATTCAAAAGCAGATCACCAGCTTGTGGTTCTTCCAGGTCGTCTGCCTCTTTCCCTTCTCTATCCATTAAAAACTTTCCACAAGAGTGAACAATTAAAGAGATGAATGTACTAGTTACAAATTCCCCTCTGTTGTAATAAAGTAGGGGAAGGATACTGAAGCCATCAACCAGAACACTGTCTTGAAAAATTTGAAAAACTTACACTTACTGCTGCTATGCAGCCATTGGATGGATTCCTTTATATGCTCAGCCTACAGACTTAGGTAGATGACAGTGTTTGTGCCATCAGGAACATGGTCATTCCTCAGGCCAAATTCAACCCAGCCAAAATGTTTTATTTGGTCAGTACAAGGTTGACCCACTCTTAACTTCTCTTAGAAAATGAATGGGTCTAGGGGCATCTGGGTGGCTCAGTCGGTTGAGTGTCCGACTTTGGCTCAGGTCATGATCTCGTGATTTGTCGGTTGGAGTCCCGCATCAGGCTCTGTGCCAACAGCTCGGAGCCTGGAGCCTGTTTCGGTTTCTGTCTCCTTCTTTTTCTCCTCTCCCCCACTTGGGCTTGTTTTCTCTCTCTCTCTCTCTCTCTCTCTCTCTCTCTCTCTCTCAAAAGTAAATAAACATTAAAAAAGAAAATGAATGGGTCTAGCAACACTGGGCCTGCCTTCCCACATAGGGGACAACCTATCACCTTTCAACGAAACATGTGTTCTCCAGTCTGTCACAGTCCCTGTCCTTCCTATCTTTGTAGTCCCAGCTCACATACTCACTTTTGATACCCTCCTGGCTTCTGTGTAGGTCTCTGAGGCTGTTACCCTGGTACAGATCAAATGCAGACAGAATTTCATTTCTGCTTTAACACATAGTCTTGAGAATGGATAAGGCATATGTGGCATATATGTGGCATACACACACACACACACACACACACACACACACACACACAATGGAATATTATGCAGCCATAAGAAGGATGAGATCTTTCCATGTGAGACAACATGGATGGAGCTAGAAGGTCTTATACTAAGTGAAATAAATGGGAAAGACAAAGACAATATGATCTCACTCATATGAGGAATCTAAAAAAAAAAAAAACACACACACAAATGAAAAAAACAAGCAAAAAGCAGAATCAGACCTATAAATACAGAGAAAAAAGCGATGGTCGCCAGAGGGGAGGTGGCAAAATGGGTGGAAGTGAGTGGCAGATACAGGCTTCTAGTTAAGGAATGAATAAGTCATGGGGATAAATGGTACCATATAGGGAAGATAGTCAATGATATTATAATGGCAATGTGTGGAGACAGCTGCTACACTTGTGACAAACTTGTTGAATCACTATGTTGTACATCTGAAACTAATATAACATTGTATATCAACCACACTCAAATAACATTTTAAAAAGACTATCTTGAGTAACCTAGTTTCTTCAGCGTGCAATTCACTAATCTATGCTGATGAACCACTAACACTGGCTTATAAATCACTTTTACCTCTTGGGCTTCAGTTTCCTCAAATATTTGTAAAGGAACTATATGGATTTTTCTAAGGTCCCTTGCAGTCATTATGCAATTCTATTCTAATAGATGGTTAACCATAAAGCCCATTTTAATACTTTCCAAGGATCTGGGGGACTGTCCGGACATGATCTTGTTTAATCCTCTTTGCTCTGAAGATTCCACACTCCAGATCAGGAGCAGATGACAACAAGGCAAGGTGTACAGGCCCCATGAGATACCCCACCTTCTGCAGCCCCAACCCACACGTACTCTGAGCTAGCTGCCTGCCCACTAGGAATCAGTAAGTGTCAGGGCAGAGAGGTCACTTTGGATGGGCACTGAGTTAATGGGCATACTTACAATCTCAGGAGATTTTTTAAAAATCACTTTAACTCTATTAACAGCTCAAGTTCCCTCTCTTATTGCCCAAGAGTGGGGCTCATCATCTGCTCCAAAAGGTTGGGAAGGAATTTGATGCTCCCCCAGGGAAGGGGAGTGCTCACAGTGAAGAAACACAGGGTATATGTCTAGGGGACTGCAATCTGTGACAACAGCAGATAAACCAAAGTACAAAGAGAACTGAGGTATGCTAGAGACAGACTCCAAGCTGGGTCATACACACACACACACGCACATGTACACTGCTTTGTGAAGCAGTAGTATATGTTGGTAAATTCTTCCATATTACCCAAATCTGGAAAAAACTTGTATGTCCTTGTCCTAGTTGCTCGAATTGAAGTGTTTGTAGGTTTATTTTTTAACATCAGCCCATGGATGACTCATGCTCAGCTAGCATATGGTTCATTAGAGCACTCATAGCTCTCCAGCATAGATGTACGTATATAATCTTTCTCCCAAGATACTTTTACCTTACATGGTGCTTTTCCTGTATAAATGAGCCATGCTTTCCCTCAATGAGCCTTATCCTTTCTCTCCCTCTACCTCATCAATCTGTCAATACTGATACCAATGCCACTAACGTTACAATTATTAATTTTGCCAAGCCACTCTCTTGCTTAATTTGAAGAACCAAGCATTTTCCAAGTACAACCCACCCACAAGCTGTTCACCCACTTAATTTCCGCATGGTATATTGCCCACGCTTTCTTGATTTGCTGTTAAGCAGCTAAGAAGATATTGGACTCAAACAACACATCGACATTCAATATCCCACATTACTAGCTTTTCCTAGTTTTCCAGGATGGTCAGGTTGACAATAATCAGAAAATAATTGATTCTCTCAAATCCATCTGCTACACTCTGATACTCTGCTGCTATCAAACTGTGCTCTGAGGATTTTTTTCCAGTAATTTCCTAAATATAGTAGTTTCAATTATGTCAGGAATATCCAAGCACTCAATTTTGCTTTCCTTTGCTTGCAAATGGCCTCACTGACATAGCTCCTTTCTAAAATGTAAGCAGCTGGTCCTGCTTTCTCTCCTAACAGTGTGGGGAGGGGTAGAAACGTGGGTCCTTCTTCCTTACCAAGGGGTAACACGACAATGGAGACTGCAGAGAGATATTTTCTGTAGGGAAGTCATGACTTTCCCTTGCAAACTGCATATTTGGGGTTATTGTCTCATATTTTGGTCTGTTTAATTTGTGGACCCAGAAGAGCAATGCATCTTGTTAACGGACCATATCATTCACAAGCAATGGCAAATGGCAACCATAGGCCTTTACCATTACAAAGTAGGATGTGCAACACATCTTTGACAGTATGAGATAGGGGTATCCCAGGACCATAGTCACCCCCCAAACTATTTCTAAGGAGCTGATGCCTGTCCAGTCCCCATTACCTTCTCCTTCGTCTCACCTAGTAAAATGCTTAACCTACGGGTATTTCTTCCCATAGGGGTATCCAAACTCCCAAAGCGGCAGTTATTTTTAGGTCCTCCCCCCAGGGCAATCACTTCCAACACGCAGTCTGGGCCCCCTCCTTCATTACTCACCACCACTCTTGCTTAAGATCTCTAAACCTGCAGACAAAGGCCATCTCTTGGAGGCATTTTCTATCTTTCAGACTTCTTTGTATATAGATTTTTTTTTATTATAAACAAAAATTCAGAAGGGGGAAACAATCTGCTATAACAGTAGTTAGAGCAAAAACCTGGGCCTTGACACTGTTTATAGGGTTTTTCATTCCATCTTATAAACATTTATTGAGAAGTGGCTTATATGGCCAGCCCTGGAAATATAAAGGTGAAAAAGAAATTAAACCCTGTCATCAAAGTACTCAGAGTCTACTGGGGAAGGCACATAGGATTCAATGAGATAATTACAAGAATAATGAGATTTAAAACAGATTGAAAAATATAAACAAGAGAGCAATTAATTTTGTCCTGGTGGGAGGAAATATGCAGAAAACAGAGAACACTGAATCTAGCCTTGAAGGATGGGTACAAATAACACAAGGAAACATGACAAAGACCCCAAAATAGGAGGATGAAGGGTGTATTTGTGGTTTTCATTTTGTTCCCTCCTGCCTGAGTAAACATAAACTGCCCCCAGGACCCCTTCCAACATCTTTAACTTTCCCTGTCCTCAAGCCGTCCTCCTCCAAGCTCTAACCCTCAGGTAGGAAGCTGTATTAAGGGAAGTCATGGGAGGAAACCAGGTCTGCACTTAGCACTTTCCTCCTCCTTATCTAACGACTTAGAATCCCCAAGGACAATCTAAAATGTTAAACAAGATGGGGTGCCCAGGTGGGTGACTCAGTCAGTTAGGCTAGGCGTCTGACCCTTGGTTTGGGCTCAGGTCATGATCTCACAGTTCGTGAGTTCAAGTAAGAGACTAGGTTCAGTCTGATCTTCTCAAACAGTGGGGATTATGTGGTATGACACAGGAAGATTGTTGAAGTTTGCGGTTAATTGGGGCCCTCCTCAGCACTAGACACTGAACTAAACATATATTCTATTGTGGTTCCTATATTTTTAAAAACATTTTTTTTAATGTTTATTTATTTCTGAGAGAGAGACAGAGTGCAAGTGGGGGAGGGGCAGAGACAGAAAGAGACACAGAATCTGAAGCAGGCTCCAGGCTCCGAGCTGTCAGCCTGAGCCTGACATAGGGCTTAAACCAACAAACTGTGAGATCATGACCTGAGCCCAAGTCGGATGCTTAACCGACTGAGCCACCCAGGTGCCCCAAGCTCCTATACTCGTGAAACTCATTTGACATGAGTTACTAAATTCTGGTTCAAATGAAAGAAATCTTTCTGATGTTCAGATATCATTTTTTTTTTGTACTTTTAATTTGTATCCACATTCAACGCTTGCAAATACAAAAGGGTTGGAAGGACAAGAACTGTGGCCTACTTTCTTTAATGTTTGGAGCACAGGCCCTGAGGGCTTTTGAATGGTAGGGTTTCACAAATAGTGCCAATTTAGGAACAAAGACATCTACAGGTGACTGTCCCTGGACTGCTTGAGCCTAACTTCATGGTTCAATATGTTTTCTTTCAGCAGAATTTTCCTCAGCACTAATCTTGCATGAAATGACCATCATTATTGTGGATAACCCCTGTCACCCACCACCAACACTGTTACCACAATGCATCGAGTGTCTGATGCTTTCCAGGCATCATCTCATTCAGTCCTCACAAAATCCTGTCAGGTAGCTACTGTATCCCTATTTCACAGATGAGGCAACAAGAGACCTAGGAAGATGAAGTGATTTGCCCAAGATCACACGGCTAGTTGGTGTCAAGCCTGAACTTGAAAATAGCACTTGGGGGAGGTGGGGCGCCTGGGTGGCTCAGTCAGTTGAGCATCCGACTTCAGCTCAGGTCACGATCTCACAGTTCGTGAGCTTGAGCCCTGCGTCGGGCTCTGTGCTGACAGCTCAGAGCCTGGAGCCCGCTTCAGATTCTGTGTCTCCCTCTCTCTGCCCCTCCCTTGCTCATGCTCTATCTCTCTGTCTCTCTCAAAAATAAAGAAACAACAAAAAAAAAAAAAAAAAAAAGGGAAATAATGGCAGCTGGGGCTCCTGGTGGCTCAGTTGGTTAAGTGTCCAACTCTTGATATCAGCTCAGGTCATGATCTCATCATTTGTGAGATTAAGCCCTGTGTGGAAATCTGCACTGACAGCGCACAGAGCCTGCCTGAAATTCTCTCTTTCCCTCTCTCTCTCTCTGCCCCTTCCCCACTCTCTCCCTCTCTCTCTGTCTCTCAAAATAAATAAACATTAAAAAAAAAAAAAAACAGAAAGAAAAAGAAGAAAATGGCACCTGACTCCAAACCTTGACTCATTCCAATATGTCTTCCTTCTACCGTCACCTCTATCCAGAGCTTCCTCTGTACCTGCCTTGACTGCAGGGAAGTGACCCCTGAGAATCTGAGGGTGGACAGTGGTGCTGTGTGAAGATTGGATTTAGAGTCAAATCCAGACACAAATTTGTGTTTTGAGATGCCGACTCATCCCCACTGGACACAGCTCACACTTGAGTATTTCAATACCAGTATAACAGATGCCCTGTGACAAAAGAATTACAATCCTAAAAGGGAAGTGACGAGTATGACTTTTTATACAGGTCCTATCTTGGAAAGTGAGTCATCCATCATTATATACTTCCCTATCTCTACCCAAATCTCTCTAAATGTTCACAACTTCCCTGAACCTCTTCTGTGCTAACACTTAACACTGTCCGTAATGGACAAAGGGAATAAACTGAAAGGCAGAAGGGGTAATGGACAGACACAATCAAAACAGGAAAGGCCACTAGTGAACCAGCTTTCAGACTTGTCCTCAGATCTTTTTTTCTCCTGCCAAGAGAGACATGGAGTGTATCTTCCATGTTCCAAATGTTGCCAAATACCACCCCCCCATTCAGCACTAAAACTGCATAAACATATTCGAATGCAAATAGGGTAGAAGTCACAGATGCAGAGCACAAATACAGAGAGATTAGAATTTTTTCTCATCTCGAGACCTATCATTATAACCTCTGCAAGCTAGGATGCTGAATTGGCAAAGCCCCCTCAGAACAGAGAGAGCATCGCCTGTGAATCTCTCTCTGCACACTAAGTGTGGGCTGACTTGGCACGGATACAGCAGAGTCCACTTTTCTCCAGTACAGGCTGCAATTACACCCTTCACTCAACAGAGTCTATTCACTGAGAGTGACCACGGCCAAATGGAACTCTGGGAGACAGTTTTCTGAAGTGCTAATCAGTCCTCAATAGCTACAGGGAGCTACAAGCACCATTGTGCACCTGCATCGACTCGTCCAAATTTAAATTTTTTTTTTAACGTTTATTTTTATTTTTGAGACAGAGAGAGACAGAGCATGAATGGGGGAGGGTCAGAGATAGAGGGAGACACAGAATCCGAAACAGGCTCCAGGCTCTGCGCGGTCAGCACAGAGCCCGACGCGGGGCTCAAACCCACGGACAGCGAGATCATGACCTGAGCCAAAGTCGGCCGCCCAACCAACTGAGCCACCCAGGCGCCCCGACTCGTCCAAATTTTATGACCTTTTTCTGCTCTTGGGCTAAGGCCCAAAAGGAATGAACATTATTTTTCTTGCTCCTGTCAATCAAGGTTCAGAGACACAAACCACTTAATACCATAAAAAGGTAAAGGAAGTTCAAGTAATTATTTTTCTCACTTTGCCCCATGAGGTTATCAGACATCCAAATATCTAATAAACCCTCTTCCCCATGCCCTGAATTAGCAAAGACACTGACATCACTCTTTCAAAAGAGATGTAAAAATAATCTGCTTTGGATTCAGTAGCATCACCCAGGGATTGTGTACGGTCTCTCCACCCACTTCTAAGACTTTGCTCATATGCTTTTTACTTTTGGTCCTGGCAGTGAATGCATTCTGCAATCCTCAGTTTTCATGAACCACCACTATTCACAAGGCCCTGCGGCATGCCCAGGCAGTTGGCACAATCTGTCTCAGAGCGCTAGACCAAGCACAAAGACCAAGCATTTCCTGTCTCTACCTACCTTTTTACTCACATAATCTTTTACTGTTTCCTTTCTTCATTATGTCCATTTTTTTTAACATTTATTTATTTTTGAGACAGAGAGAGACAGAGCATGAATGGGGGAGGGTCAGAGAGAGAGGGAGACACAGAATGTGAAACAGGCTCCAGGCTCTGAGCCATCAGCACAGAGTCCGACGCGGGGCTCAAACTCACGGACCGTGAGATCATGACCTGAGCCAAAGTCGGACGCTCAACCTACTGAGCCACCCAGGCACGATTCATTATGTCCATTTTTAATGATTTAAAAAGAATTACATACTTCTTCCAGAAAATTTTGGAAAGAAGAAAAATGTATACAGAAAAATCATAAAAAATGCTACCACCTAAAGGCAACATCGACAAAGAGTTTTCACATATTTACTCTCAGTTGTTCTTCAGTTCATATGCCTGAGTGAATTCTACAAAATAGAAATGATACTGCATGTACAACTTTGTATCTTGATTTTATTTATATCATTGAAATCAAAGGTTTTGAGGAATGCACTTGTAGGGGAAGAGTCAGGGGAGGAGAGCGGAGGAGGCAGATAAGAGGAGGAGGAGAATTTCTTTACAGATCTGCCTGAAATTTTAAAAAAAGTGAATCTAGAGTCTTCTTTTTCAGTATGGTTCTACAATGTACTAAAAAAAGCTTATAAAGGGAACCCTCGTGCACTGTTGGTGTGAATATAAATTGGGTGCAGCCACTGTGGAAGAGAGTATGGCGGTTCCTTACAAAATTAAAAATAGAGCTACCATATGATTCAGAAATTCCCCTTCTGAGCAGTTATCCGAAGATAATGAAAACACCAATTCAAAGAGATACATACACTTCCACATTCACTGCATTTTTTACAATAGCCAAGATATGGAAGCAAATTAGGTGTCCATCAATAGATGAATAAATAAAGAAGATGAGTGTATATGTATATATACACCCATATACAATGGATATCACTCAGCCATAAAGAAGAATGAAATCTTGCCATTCATGACAACATGGGTGGGCCTAGATGGTATTGTGCTAAGGGAAATAAGTCAAATAGAGAAAGACACATATCGTATGATTTCACTTTGATGTGAAATCCAAAACAAAACAAAACAAGCACGTAAAATAAAACAGGAACAGACTCATATATACAGAAAATAAACTACTGGTTACCAGAGGTGGGGAAAGGTTGAAGGCATGGGTGAAATAGATGGAGAGGATTAAGTGGTACAAAATTCCAGTTATAAAATAAGTAAGTTATGGGGATGTAATGCACACCATAAGAAATATAGTCAATAATACACTAAAACTTCTGTGTGGTGACAGATGGTAACTAGACTTACTGTGGGAGCATTTCATAATGTATAAAAATATTGAATCACTATAATGCATACCTGAAACTAATATGACATTGTATGTAAATTGCACTTCCACGAAGGAAAACAAATTTTAAAAATAGAAAACAAAGATGATAGAATCCTAGAGGATAATAAAATTGACTGAGGGTTACTGAGTCTTGGGGATTGTTAAGGCAGTAAAAGACTCTGAAGTGCTTAGAAGGATTGACATAGCTGACTCCCAGGCTCAGTAGGGATAGGGAAAAAAAGCAGGGACAAAAAGCTCTTATAACCAGCTGTATCCATTCCACAAGAAGGAGACACCTACCAACCAGATGTTCGTATCAGCCTTGTGGGGAATGTTCTCTAGAAAGTTCTAAATCTAGGATCTTCTAAGTGCTAGAAACAATATTAGATGCTGAAAATTTAGAGACAAAAAACAGAAGTCCTCTCTTCCAATGAGCTGAGAAAATGGAAAATACCCCATCAACCAACTAACCAGCTTCAAGCTATGACAGAGTAGACAGAGCATACTCTGGCTACAGAAAACACCCCGAACTAGGTTCCAAAAATAATTCCTAAAGGAGGTAATAATGAAACTAATATTTGAAGGGTAAATAAAGTTATCCTAGCAAAGGCGAGGGTAGGTTTGTGTGTGGAACAGCTGGCGTATTAAGGCCCACCTAATAATTTTAGCTCAGAAAGAGTGAAATGACACCCTACAACCAGTTCCTTAGGTGGTCTGGCATAATACTGCCCCGTGGCGCCAATAACCTGGAAATCTCTGAGTAACACACAGAAGAAGCATTGTCAAACCAACTAAGTTGCAAACTTCATATGTTGTCACTTTATGGGCATAAATGTCAATTTCTTCTTGCTGTAAAAACATATATTGACTTAGTTTTAAAGCAGCATGTAAAGGATGTTGTGCATAATACCATAACCAAATACAGCATCTATTTTTTTTTCCTCTCCTTGCGATATCCTAATACGTATGTGTAATTTTGATGTTATTTATATCCATTTTGACTTTCTTATTTAAAATTTTCTGCTTAGTACTGTTTCAGGAAACACTTCAAGATGGTAACAGATTAACAGAAAGAGGGAAGCATTTTACCCTAAAGAGGAGGAGAAGTTGTGAATGTTGCTACTGATTCATCTAGGACACATCATTTTATGTCAGTGTGCCTCCATTTCCCTTTCTGCAGTACAGGACTCAAGTCTTGAAAATGATGGTTAAACTGAATGAAATACCCTCTACATTCCTGTGAGTTATAGGAGTCTGAATGCTAAGCAGTTTGCCATGTATATACAACAACTAGAAATGTTTGATGTAGTTAACCTACTTCTTTTTAAATAAAGTTTATTTATTAATTTTGAGAGAGAGAGAGAGGGAGGGAGGGAGGGAGGGAGGGAGGCAGAGAGGCAGAGAGAGAGAGGAGAGAAATCCCAAGCAGGCTCCACACTGTCAGTGCGGAGCCTGATGTGGGGCTCAAACTCAAACCGTGAGGTCATGACCTGAGCCGAAGTCAAGAGCTGGACGTTTACTGACTGAGCCACCTAGGTGCCCCCAGTTATCATACTTCTGAACATCCATCTATCATTCAAAAATAATCCTAAGGCCGAAGATGCTTTATGTACCTAGGTGTTTATCAAATGTTATTTATAATAGTTAAAAACTAGAAATCTAAAACATCCATATAGGGGAATGATTGAGTAAAGTAGTATATTTCCACATGACATTCTATTCTACATCATGAGTAATAGTATTCCATATTATGACATGGAAAATAAATAAATATATCCCACACTGTGTGAAATACTAGAAATTGTTCCATTTTCTTTGTCAGTCAATGCTTTCTACAGGTCAGTAGTTATTGCTTCTTTATACCCCTTCCACCTTGGCCATGATGAAAAGACACCAGTTGCTACTGTTCCTAGTTGGCATTGGAGAAGCCACGGGGGGAAGAAGTTTCTAGAGAGTGGAAGAAGCAGAAAAGAACTGGAGATAATGAGACACATTAAGGGAAAATGTATTAGAAACAATTAAAGTGCTATGAAAATACAACTTAATAGTTATTATTATTATTATAGTCTATGAATAATGAGGTGCTTTAGCCATGAGAAAAAATTCAGATCATGCTTGTCTTGATGACCACAGAACTCAGAAGATGTTCTGAAACTGAGGAAAATAAGTCCTCAGTGTATTAGAATGTTTTATTTAGGTATGTATGTATGTAATGTTTTATTTATTTTTGAGAGAGAGAGAGAGAGGAGGGGCAGAGAAAGAGGGAGACACAGGCTCCAGGTTCTGAGCTGTCAGCACAGAACCCGATGTAGGGCTTGAACTCACAAACCATGAGATCATGACCTGAGCTGAAGCCTGATGCTTAACTGACTGAGCCACCCAGGTGCCCCTTGAATGTTTTAAAATAGAATTGGATAGAGACATCTTAGGTCATCATGATCACTCTTGTATTCCGGACTTTCTTTCTAACTTTAAGTGCTATTTGAATTTTTGCCAGAGACAACTTGAGGAATGTTCTGAGCCTATTTTGGAATTTTATTTATAAAACAGAGTCAATTGCACTAGGAATAGTGTCCCAGGGTAGCCACTGAATGAATGGATGCTCCACACAGCTTTGTATAAATTACCCCTGAGCCATCTAGAATGGCGAGGGCACTATGATGAGGGTCACCCAATTTATCCTTTAAGAGACAAAACCACCCCTTCCCAGTCTTCTGGTATTTGAAATGCACCCTTAGCATGTAAGCTGAAAGAGGCACAGGGGCAGGGATGTCCAGCCCCATCTCGTATATGGGACATAAGCAAGTGAGAGTGAAAGCACAGATTGAGATAAATCCCTTGAGCCAAAATCCAAGCATAGGCCTATTTAAAAGTAGATCAGAGTTTTGAAGGCAAAGGTTTTACTTCCCCAAATGCAGAAAATTAATTGCTAGAAGTGCTGAATGTTAAAAGGGAAATTCAAAGACCAAAGGTGTCTCAGTAATAGGATTATGAAAAGGAGCATTTTCCTTTTCATAGTGCAGCAGTACCACAGTAAGCAAAGGTACTAGAGTCTACCAGACGTTCATGATCCAATGCTAAATTAACCTGTCTGGCCTCCACGGCCACATCTAAAAAATGGAGGGAAATGCCATCTCTGGTCGTAACTGCATTAGTACATAGGACTCTCTGCCAACTCACCATGAATTCAAAGAGAAATAAATGTCCTTGCTTCCTCCACAGTTAGGAAGGAGTTAATGTAGAGTTTAGTTAAGCTAAGAGTTAATACGGAGCAGAATAAATGCAAATAAGCTATCAATGGGGATCATTTAAGTGCAATATAACCATGTAAATGGGCTTCTTGTCTTACTTGAAGGCCCTATTTTATGTGGGTGAGAAGGAACAAAATCAAATTTTTTGAATTTTCAGACGGAACCACTATTTTTCTTGGCTGTTATTTTCCTTCTCTAAATTTTCATAGCCATGGCAGGCAAATACAATCAATGCTTGCATTTTATTAAATGAAATTACAGTTACATAAAACAAAACAGACTATTAAATTGCTTTCCTTTCCTAACCTTCAATCTTATAAGTAGCCTTTAAATAGGTCAAGTTCACTTTTTCTTGAGTTATTTGTTTAGGGAAGTTAAATAAGGTTCACATATGATTTGCCTGACTTTTACTCAGCTTTCCCATATTCTAGAAACAAGAACATTTCCACCTAAAAGGGGAAGAGAATCAGTGATGACTTTTCCAGCATTTATTAGTTTGGTTGCCTGGATAATGGCTCTCGGAAGAAATCCACAATCCTAATCTCCAGAACCCGTGAAGGTGCTACTTTACGTGGCAAAAAGGATTTTGAAATACGGGGATTATCCCAGATTATCCAGTTGGGCCCAGAGTAATCACAAGGGTCCTTGTAAGAGATAATGGGAGAATCAGAGTTAGAAGAGGGTATAAGGGAGCAGAGACTAGAGGGACATGAAGCAAGGAATGTGGACAGCCTCTAAAGCTGGAAAAGGCAAGGAATAGATTCTTCTCTAGAGCTTCTAGGAGGAACACACTCCTGCTGACACTGTCACTTTAGTCTAGAAGACCGATTTCCAGACTTCTGACCTCCAGAACTGCAAGAAAATACATCCATCTTGTTAAGCCACTAAATTTGTGGTAATTTGTTTCAGCAGGAAAAAGAAACGAATGCAACTAAGGAATCTGAACTATGCCCTCTTCCTTAGTGAGTTGCTAGTCCAGATAAGTGAATGCTAAAAATTCAGAGCTGTAGAAACTGTTTGCCTGATAGATGCTGCACTTACAAGCTGAGCAAAATTACCCTCATCATCAGGGTCCTCTTCATCTCCATAAACATATTGCTTTGATAACTCTTACCCTATTCATGGATATTAGCTTGCTTAATGACCAAACCAGCTTTTTGTAAGGCCGATGTATTCACAGGAAATTCGCCATTCCAGAACAAACCATGATCTCCCCAAATGATTTAACCACAGAGTCTAGCAATAGGAAGGCAACATCCCTGGGTAAAAAACACTACCATTGACCTCTAGTAGGGCAATGACATGCAGCTGGCAGCAGGGGTTATTCACCTGCAGGGGTTTTGAGAACTCACATACTCAGCCCCCTGACCTTTGTGGATAGTCTGAGCAAGACGAAGAGTATGGAGTCTCATGTGAAGAATCTTCCAGAGAGGAAGCTTTCCAGAGTTGCCAAGAATGAAACTCGGAAATAGAATCACAGTTGGGGGGCCTGGGTGGCTCAGTCGGTTGTGTCCAACTTTGGCTCAGGTCACGATCTCGCAGTTCATGAGTTTGAGCCCCGCATCCAGCTCTACGCTGACAGTGTAGAGCGTAGTAGGTTCCCAAGTGAACCTGCTTGGGATTCTCTCTCTCTCCTTCTCTCTCTGCCCCTCCTCCATGTTCTCACTCTCTTTCTCTCAAAATAAATAAATAAACTAAAAAAAAATCACAATCAAATTTATTCATAAGCTTAAAAGTAGTCAGGATAAGCAACCAGTTCCAGAACCAACTCAGAAACTGAATGACCAACAAAACTCTGCTCTGGGCTATATCTCCTTCTCAGCTGTGTGTGTTCCCTAGGAACATTATTTAATTTCTGTAAAGTTCAATTTTCCTTGTCTGAAAAATGAATATAATAACATTTCCCTTATACCTCATAAGGCTGTGAGGATTAGGTGAAATAAAATACGCCAAGGGATTAGCACACAAGTTAATAAATGCAAGCCTGATAAATGGTTGCTCTAAAGTTAATTTTTATTCTTTGAATTTCCCAAGTTGTGCTTCTCCACTGTGCTCTCATGTATACATGTCTGCCTTAGCCTCTATTAGGGGCGCCTGGGTGGCTCAGTCGGTTAAGCATCTGACTTCGGCTCAGGTCATGATCTCAGGCTTCATGAGTTTGAGCCCCTCATCGGGCTCTCTGCTGTCAGCACAGAGTCTGCTTCGGATCCTCTGTCTCCCCCACTCTCTGCCCCTCCCTCACTTGCATGCTCTGTCTCTCTCAAAATAAATAAATAAAGTTAAAAAAAAAAAGAATTATAGACAATGAGAAAGTACAACCCTCAAAGACAGAAAGCCAGTCTCATTCATTGTTTTACCCTTAGCATTTAGCACAGTGCTTTGCGAGTATTGGGCTCTCGCATTTTTTTAAGCTTTTTTTTTTTTTAATGTTTGTGTATTTTTAAGAGAGAGAGAGGTAGAGAGAGAAGGAGACACAGAATCTGAAGCAGGCACCAGTCTCTGAGCATCAGCACAGAGCCCAACCCAGAGGCTTGAACTCACAAACTGTGAGATCGTGACCTGAGCTGAAGTTGGACGCTTAACCAACTGAGCCACCCAGGCACCCCTGGGCTCTCACATTTTAAATAAATGTTTATGAACTGATCTTAGCTATGAGTTAGGAAATATCTGAGATGCCAGTTATATGATTATAGGATTTTTCCATCTGTGACCCACTAGGTGGTGAAATAAATTGAGTCACACCAGCATTTTTTCTTTTTTGAAGAAGAGGAATAGCGTAGAAAAGACCAGAGTACAAAACATACAGTTAGGTTAAGTATTGTTACAGGAAACTGGTTTGTTTGGGATTCTACCTGGTTGTAATGTAAGTACATTTCTCATTATGAGTGAGGGTTAAAAAAGAAAAAAAGCATAAACATTCTGACTCTTTCACCTTGCCAACATTTGGTATTTTCTGCCTTTTTCATTGTAGCTATTCCAATATGTATATAGTGGTGAGGCACTGTGGTTCTCATTTGCATTTCCCTGATGATTAGTGATGCGAAGCACCTTTTCACTGTATCTCAGCTCACTGTATATCCTCTTTATAACCACTTTAGAGAATTTTTTGGCAGTACCTACTGAAACTGAACATGCATTTCCTATTACCCAGCAATTCTACTTCTATGTATTTACCCAACAGCAGTATGTACATATGTTCACCAAAAGACATGCCCAGGAATGTTCACAGCAACCCTATTCATAATAGCCCCAAACCAGAAATTGCCCAAATGCTCATTAACAAGAGAATGGATAAATAAAATTGATTTATTTACACACCATAGACTCCTATACAGAAGCAAGAATGAATGAACTACAACTATACACAACAATGTGAAGAATCCCACAAACAGAAGATGGAATGAAAAAAGCTAGATATGAAAGAGTACACAGTGGATAATTTCACTGACACAAGGTTCAAAGCCAGGCAGAACGGGTCTCTGGTGTTAAAAGTGAGGGTAACAGTTATTCTTGGGTCATGAGGCCTCTAGGGGGGCTGGCTATGTCTACTCTCTCCATCTGAGTGCCTGTTAACACGGATAGACTCAGTTTGTGACATTAATCAAACTATAAACATATGATTTACTCCTTTTTAAAATTATTTCTGAATTTACCTGAAGTCTAAATATACATCTAAATATAAAGTTCAGAAAAAATTATAAATATGTATTTTTATAAGCGTGGATGACACTGATAGAGAGCAAGAATCCCTGATGTGCTCACTCTCATTACCATCAAGGGGTCATCTAACCTTTGCTTGAACAACTTTAGGGTTGGGAGTCTATTTACGACCCAGGTAGGTCACTTGTTAGAAGGTTTTTTCCTTACACTAAACCACAACTTGCCTCCTCGCAACATGTTCTCTCCTCCTAAGGGATTCCAAATCCATCTAACCCCACTCACTACCAGCAAACGCTCTTCAAATATTTGAAGAAAGCTACCATATCCACCTCATCCTCCCTGACCGTCTTCACCTCCCCGACTAAAAGAGCCCTAGGTCCTTCCATCCCACCTCGAGGCATGGTTTTCAGTCTCCTGGTATCTTCTAATTGCACTCCTTTTATCTAGTCATACCCACATGAGAGCACCATCCTGCAGGAAAGCCTAAGAAGAGAAGCAAAGAGCAAAAAGTGGAATCCCTACTTGCAAATCTAGATAGCATATGCCCACCAACACGCCCTAAGGTTCCATTTCTCTAAAACTCATACTGTCGAACTATTGAAGAATCAGCTGAAATCCCCTAGATCTTTCTCCCAAGTCCTATAAGGCCCCCAGTTTACCTTCCATGTTTGTTCAGTCTGCTTTCTCCTAGGAGTCAGAACACTAATTTGGCCTCATTCCAGTCTCCAAAGCTAAATCCTGGAGGTGGAGCAGTGTCTGTTATGGCAACACCTCTGGAATACAGCCTCCCCGTCCACCCTCTCACTGACAAACAAAAATTAAGTCTCTGTCCCAACTCATTATCTTTCATCCTTGAGCAAGCTCTGTTGGAAAGTACATTTAGGGGAAGGACTAGGGGACGGGGAAAACACAATTGCACTGGGCATCTCCACAATGTGACCTAAAAGACAGGCTGTCACCCTCGTCTCCACAAAGCCTGGGCAATGAAAGGCACCCTGGTCTCTTCCTTCTTTCTTCTCCCCAAGTCACACCAACTGGAGACTCTGGAGATGAATACTGCTGGGCTTTGCTCACCCAGAGCTTTGCCTTTGTGTCCCTAGTGGAGGATGAGGTTGAGAAGGAAAACGTGGCAGGGTGAGAAGGAATCTGATCTTTTTCAAGGTATCTGAAATCAAAGCTATCTCTAAAGAAAAACTTAACGCAAATCCCTCTCTGTGGAACAGGGAAAAGACAGAGAACCATTTCTGCAAAAACTTCCAGGTAGCCCCGCTGGGTATTTTGCAGGTCAAGACTAGGTGGAAGGGGGAGATTCATTAAGCAACGCAAAGACCTGAGAGAGAACACGTGCAGAAGGATCAAGAGACGTGGGAATTAGGCATTTTAAAAAAGAGAGAGAGATGTCAAAGGCCCCTACGGGAGGGGGACTTCTCCTTAAGGGCGCGCGGGGCGTTGGGGGAGGGGGGCACCATATCCAGAATGCGGGGAGAAAGCAGCGGCTCACCTACCTCGTCCACGTCTGGTCCATTTTCCAGGCGCTTCCCTCACTCTCAGGGCGCTCCTCACCCGGGAGGGGAAGCAGCCTGGGACAACGCGAACCCCAGCCCCCGAATCTCCAGTGCAAAGAGCAGCAGCTTTTCCCTCCCCAGCTCCTCCTTTCCGCGTCGGCGAAGGGAGGGCGCTGCTCGCTCCCTGCTCCTTCAGAAACCCCTGCCGCGGCCGCACCTCCAGCTAACGGTGCGTCGGGAACAGGGGAGGGACCGTTACGGTAGGAAGCGGGACGTGGAGCGGAGCGGCGCCCGTAGCCGTCGGCAGAGCTGGGGCCGGCGGCGGCCCGGCGCGGCGCGCGCTCGCTCGCTCGCTCCCAGGCTGAGACGCGACTGGCTGGCACGAGCGGCTCCGCACCGGCTGAGCTGTCAACCGCGAGGGGGGGCGGGGCTCCCGCAGCCGGCGTGCGGGGGCGGGGCCGGCCCAGGTGGTGCACCGCCCCGCCCCGCCCCGCTGCGACTGCCGGAGGGGCGGAGGGCTCAGGGGGCGCGGCACCAAGCCCCTCTGTCCCTCCCCCATCCCACGGAGGGGCGCTGTGAAAAAGACCGACCGACGCTCGGGAGAATTCCGAGAGAACGTCCTCTTGCGTACGTGCGCACCACCCCACCCGCGGGGTGAGTCCGGAGCCAGAGCTGGAGTCTGGGAAGGTTTGAGGTGCCGTCCTGGCTGAACGCAGGTGCGCACACTAGACGCTCAGAGGACATGATGTGATTTTCCTAGAGATCTGACATGTCAGTCTCCCCATCAGTCTGCGGACAGGAACTTCCTCAGACAGGGAACCATCCTGACGAAACCTTGCAGCCTTATTTGCTGCCTCCAACGCATTCATCTCCGGATTTTATAATATTCTACCTCTTCAGCTTTCAGTTTCTCAAGCACGGAGGCGACTGGGCTCTACCACTAGCTCCAAAGGGGAAGAGGGTTCCTGAACTTCCCAGAACACGAGACAAGCTTCAAGACAGTAGCCGATGGGACCTTGATTCTCCTCCTTAACCGTTCTAAGATCATGGAAAAGGGCCCTTCGGTGATGGCACTGCCTGAGACTTTGTACTATTTATGTAATGAGGTTTAAACAAGTCAGACATACTATAATTAAAGGGCTTACAGCCCCGAAGCTCCTTTTTAGCTCTAAATAAAACCTTTTTATTAAGTGACATAATCGCCGTTATTCTTAGCACTACCAATGACCTTTTTTTTTTTTATTTGCAGAAAGCTTTTATGTAGTAATGTTGATTTAGTTATATTTATTTCACAGATAATACAGTTGAGACCCAAAAAAGCTCAAAGTCTCTGCTAAGGCAGGTCTTTTCCACGGAGTGGCCCCAGACACTTAGTCTCTGAATTTTTGGAAATATGGCCAAAGAGAGGTCTCTACAACGAATTGATTGTCTACAATGAATTGATCCTAGGAGTTTACTCAGGAAGGGCCCTGGCATGTCTGGGAATTGGTGAGACTGTGCAGAGCCTGTATTCTTGGGGCAAACTGTCATCCTGCCTCCTATGTTTTGGATTAGTTCCCTTAATTATCAGCACAGAATAGGGGTTGGGAGGGCAGGATAACAGTAAGACATCTGAGGGTTTAGAGGAACCATCTAAAAAGGCCCCTGACCTAGAATCCCCTAACCCCAACACTTAACTTGGACCTAAGGCCACACCTGCTCCTGAGCTTAGAATGCTTCCAGGAAACATTTTAAGGCCTAGCTTGACCAGCGACAAGACTTACAGGCCACCTGTCCTGAAAAGAATCTCCTGCTGCAAACAAACCAAACACAAAAGGATGAGGAGAGTCAGATTTCCATCCTCCATAGCAAAGTTGGGGCTATATTTAGTTTTGTCTCAAGTCAAATTATGGGCTACTGAGTTTGGAGAGGAACTGTATCTACAGCAAGACATATGCTGCATTCAGGAAGTGACAGCATTAACTAGATGATTGGTGGAGTCTCAGAAGTGAGGCGAGAAAATATGCTAGTTTAATTTTTAAAGACTGGGCTTAAAAAGTTCACAACGCATGCATGGTCAAACAGTTGAAAAATACAAAACAAGTATGTAGAAAATAAACTACCCATAATACCCAGAGATAATCAATGTTAAACATTTGTTGGAATTTCTTTCTAGGCTTCCCCCCACCCCAGGCTTTTTAAAATTATCTTTTAATTCAAATTACTGACTCTCTCTTACATACCCAGGAGCATATTCTTGAAAAGAGAGGTTTCATTGGTTTTTTTTAGGATTACATTTATTGCCAGAAGAACAAAGTTTTTGTGTTAGATTGTAAGCAAAAAGTGTTCACCCACATAACCACTCTGCCAACACAACTGTTTAAATTTCTCTACATTCCCTCTAGTCATTATCTGCACATATTACGTATCTATTTCTATAGCTTTAATCACAGCCTAGATGTAAGTTTATGTCCCACTTTTCTCACTTGTTAGATATTGTCCATGTTGCTAGAGACTGTTTATATATTTATTATTCTAATGATTATATAATATAATGTCAATAGAACTATAGTTTGCTTAATAATTTTCTGTTACAGCATAGTTATGCTGTTTCTAATATTAGACTCTTGTAAACAATGCCTGAATGGAATTTTTATGCCTCCATTATTTCATTCTTTTGAATTATTTCCCTAGGATAACTTCTTAAGGCATAAGAATGTTAGGATAAAAGCACTTTCTAGGGTTGCCTGGCTGGCTCAGTCAGCAGAGCTTTTTTTTTTTTTTTTTAAATTTTTTTTCAGTGTTTATGTATTTTTGAGAGAGAGAGACAGAATGCGAGTGGTGGAGGGGGCAGAGAAAGAGGGAGACAGAATCTGAAGCAGGCTCCAGGCTCTGAGCTGTCAGCACAGAGCCCGACAAAGGGCTCTAACTCACGAACTTCGAAACCATGACCTGAGGAGAAGTCGGACGCTTAACCAACTGAGCCACCCAGACACCCGAAGAGCTTTTAACTCTTGATCTTGGAATTGTAAGTTTGTGCCCCACGTTGGGTTGTAGAGATTACTTTACAAAAAAAATCTTTAAAAAAGAAAAAGGAATTTCTAATTTTATCATCTTACAGTTCCTGAACAACACTAGGATTTATCATTTTAATTGTTCTCTTTAATAGATAAGACATTATTGGGACACCTGGGTGGCTCAGTAGGTTAAGCATCCAACTTCAGTTCAGGTCATGATCTTGCAGTCCGTTTGGTTGAGCCCCGCATGGGGATCTGTGCTGCCAGCTCAGAGCCTGGAGTCTGCTTCAGAGTCTGTGTCTCCCTCTCTCTCTGCCCCTCCCCTGCTCATACTCTGTCTCACTCTGTCTCTTAAAAATAAACATCATAAATTTTTTTAAAAAAATAAACAAATAGATAAGACATTATTTAACAGTTATATTTTAGGTATGTATCTATGGCTATTTTTTATGTTTTTTATAATATTTATCTAATTATTTAGAGAGAATGTGTGTGAGCAGGGGAGGGGCAGAGAGAGAGGGAGAGAGAGAATTCCAAGCAGGCTCTACACTTTCAGTGCAGAGCCAGATCTGGGGCTCAAACCCATGAATTGTGAGATCATGACCTGAGAAGAGACCAAGAGTTGGAGGCTTAACTGACCGAGCCACCCAGGCACTCCTATGCCTATCTATTTAGATAATATATAAATAATTGAACGTCATCTCATTTTACCTTATATTTCTTTACTTTATATTTTATGTTCACCTGAGTCCTCACAGAGACAGGGAGGTGCCTTGCTGAGCCCACCATCTGGCAGTGCCAGGCACGTGAATGAGGCAGTCTTGGACCCTCGAGGTCAGTCCCATCATCTACTGGGCCTAACTGAGCAGCACCAGCTGTGGTTCTGTGGAGTGTAAGTATGGCTGAATGCAGGCAGGCCCATCAGGTGACCCACCTCCAAATATCCATAGGCCCTAACTGACCAGTGGGCTACTTACAACCGGGCACAGCTACCAAAAAAGGGAAAATTCTATATATCACCATAATGCCTTATCTTCCCCCACCCCCCAACCCCTCCCCCCCCTCGGGCCCCCAAAGCCTCACAGCAGGCAGCCTCTCCTCTGCTGTCCTGCCAGTCACTCCCTTGTGGTGCATTCAGTACATTTCTATCTCTTTTGTTCTGCCTCAGGTGAACTCTTCCACCTCCTGGCTTCCACCTGATTTCATTGCCCTACATTTGGGGGTTCCATCCAATTGGGAGACACCTCATTTAGGCACCACAGGAACTGCTGGAGAGACTGGACAGTGAAGAAAATATTATTAGGTGCTAAAAAAAAAAAAAAACACCCTGTGTTATGTCATGACAGAAATAAATAAATAAATAAGTTTATTTATATATTAAGGTGTATTTATTTATTTTTGAGAGAGAGAGAGGGAGGGGCAGAGAGAGACGAGAGAGAAATCCCAAGCAGGATCCGCACTGTCAGTGCTGAGCCCGACTCGGGACTCGAACCCATGAACCATGAGATCATGACCTCGGCCAAAATCAAGACTCAGACAGTTCACTGACTGAGCCAACCAGGTGCCCCTGTTGTGGCAGAAATTTAGTAAAACCATTACCAGTTGAGAATGTGGAAAATAGACAATATTCCTAAAGAATGGGTAGGTCTGGCAAAGGAAATTTTTAGATAGAATTTCAAGTGATAACTGGTTTCTTTTAACCACATATGACAAGGTATGGATAGAAAAAGGTGGGTTAAAAAAAAAAGAACCATGCCCTTTGTAAGCAGAATTTAGAGGAAATATAAAGAACCAGGACTTACTAGGCTCAAAAGTCAAACTGCCTGTCATTTCAATCTCTCTAGACAGCAAAAGCTTTCAAATTAAAAAGTAGTTTCAGGGCAAAAATCAAATCCAAGATATTACTGTTAGACTCGTGGTTCATACCTCAAAAGATTTAAGGTGGTGCCTCATATACCATTTCAATTTAACAAAAAGGCCTATAAGAATCTTGAGGGTGGGGGACCCTGGCTCAGTCGGCTGAGTGTCTGACTTCAGCTCAGGTCATGATCTCTTGGGGGTTCGTGAATTTGAGCCCTGTATCAGGCTTGCTGCTCTCAGCACAGAGCCTGCTTCAGACCCTCATCCCCTTGCTCTGTGTCCCTGTCTCCTCATGCTCTCTTTCAAAAATGAATAAACATTAAAAAAAAAAAAAAGAATCTTGAGGGTGTGCCTCAAGCTTGTAAGAATTTTAAGGGCCCATTCTCCCACGGCAGCTTCGTAGGTAGCCCAAGGAAAAGATGAGCTTGCTTTGGAATGAGATGTGGGTATAGCTTTTGTCTAGAGGAGTTGGTTATAATTAGCACAAAAGATGCACTCAAAGTTTTTAAGTGAATTGTACCAGCACAGCCTGAAAGGGATTAGGACAGTACATAATGAAAAGATGCCTTTGGACCCTCAAGCTGTCAAAGAGAGCAAGCAAGCTGAGAAAGTTACCCAACTGCAAAAAAGGACCATTTCTTACAGAAAAAGAAGAATGGTTCAAAGAATTGGAAGCAAGAGCCCAGAGGGCAGACCAAGAGGTCTTCAGATCAACAGGAATGGAACTCAAGCAGCTATATACCCCAGGAACCTCATCTTCACCTGAACTTGATTTGTATGGTAAAATTTTGGACTTTTGAGCTGATACAGTAAACGTTATGCAATTTTGGGGGAATTTGGAAGGGAGGGACTTATGCATGTGGCAACACTTGTGGCCAAAGGATGCAGGAATGTGGTGGAGTAAAGATGGCTGAAAATACTTTGCTACTTTTCCCATTAAGAAATGGGGTCTAGGGGCACCTGGGTGGCTCAGTCAGTTGTGCCACCGACTTCGGCTCAGGTCATGATCTCACGGTTCATGAGTTCGAGCCCCACATCGGGCTCTCTGCTGTCAGCCTGTCAGCACAGAGCCTGCTTTGGATCTTCTGTCCCCCTCTCTCTGCCCCTCCCCTACTTGCGCTCTCCCAAAAATAAGTAAATACTTTTTAAAAAGAGGTGGGGTCTAATTCTCCTCCCCTTGAATCTGGGATGGTTTTAGTGAATTGTTTGACCAATAGAATGTGGTGCTAGGTCATAAGTGCTGAGGTTGGGTAATAGGAGGTCTTGCAGCCTCTGCCTGAACCTCTTGTTATTCTAAGCTGCCGTAAACCAAGTCTGACTACCTTGGTGGAGCCACCATGTAGTGAGGCTCTGAGACCACATGTGAAACATCATCCAGCAGCCCCCAAGAAGGCAGCGGGCATCAGGCATCAGGCATCACTCACATCCCATACCTGATGTCAGTGAAGTTGTTCTGGGACCTTCAGAGAGACCTGGTCGATGCCACATGGTACAGCTGAGACTTGTTCAAATTCCTGACCCACGAAATCAAAAGATCTAATAAAACGGCTGTTGTTTCAAGCCACAAAGTTTTGAAATACACCGCTATGCAGAAATAGATGACTGGAACAACGCCTTAAAATGTGCATAATAATCCTGATACATTATTCACTCATTCATTCAAAAATCACTGAGAACCACTGTGCGTCAGGCACTATTCTGCATACTAGGGGCATAGCAGTAAAAAAAACAAACAAGACCCTGTTTTCATGGAGTTTACAGTCTACTGGTATAGACAGACAATAAAGAAAGCAGTATCTCCAATATGCCAGATGCTGATAGGTGTGACGAGGAGAAACCAAGCTGTGTTAAGAGAGCATCCCAGCAAGGCAACCTTCTTTTATAAATGAGGAAATGGCGCCTCAGAGAGACTGACAGGCGGGTAAGAAGCAGGTTCCCAGGTATAAGAAAATTGGAGCTTTCATGTGGTGAAAAACTGTCCAACTGAGTTCGTAAATTCAGATCTGTTATCTGTATTGGGAGTGAAACAGAGCAACCTAAGTGGGCAGAACTGAAGCTTGGATGGATGTGCCTGGTTTCCCAGACCATGCAAGTAACCTGGAGAGAAGAGGGTGTATGTATATGAATTGCAAGATCTGCCCTTCTGGAGTGGGGCAGGGGCCAGGGGATGTGTGAGTCTAGGACCATACATGGTTAGCAAAGCGGCAGCTGTGCCTCAGAGCAACAGAGATCAGTACTAGGAGCGGTTTATGAGAGCCTGGGAAACAACCCTTGGGATTAGCAGAAATACTTGTGTGGGGTCCGAGGGAATTTGTGAAAGACTCCATTTCCTAAAGGAACAGGTGGAGTTCAGAGGTAGCTAATGTTCATGGGACTTCATTTATTCCCACGAGCTGATAAAATTCAGGCAATTTGATTACTCTAGTTCGTTCAATTCAACATTAGTTCGACAAACATGTACTGAGCATATGCTAGGCATGGTGCTATGATTTTAAAATCCAGTGAGGGTAATTAGTCAGGCATTCATCAAACAATAATACAGATCAGATTGTGTGAAGTGCTGCAATAATGGTACGAAGAGAAATTTAAAGGAGGGGGTGAATGGGGCATGTGGTGGCTCACTTGTTAAGCGTCTGCCTCTTGATTTTGGCTCAGGTCACGATCTCACCATTTGTGGAATCAAGCCCCCTGTCAAGCCCTATGTCAAGCCCTGCCTTGGGCTCTGTGCTGACAGCACGGAGCCTGCTTGGGATTCTCTCTCCCCCTCTCTCTCTCTCTGCCCCTCAAATATAAATAAATAAACTTAAAAAAAAAAGATAAAGGAGGGGGTGATTAATTAAATTCAACTAGAGAAGGTTTCATAAGGAAGGTAGCATCTGAGTAGAGTCCTGAAGGATGATAGTCATACAGAACTTTGTCATGTATTAGGACTGCAAAATATAGTGCTTTTATTTAAAAATTTCAATTTTCCCTGGTAGAAGGAAAAATGTTCCCAATCTTCTCTGAATGACTATTTAGAGTCCCATTCATCTGGAAGAGCCTCATAGCATTGCCAGTGTCACTGACGGGCATTACAACAGAGTAGTTTTGATTACTGGCTCTAGAATCAGAGAGATTTAAAAATCTCCCCTCCCCCACCAATTTCCAGCCCTGTGATTTTGACAAGTTAAACTTTAGGAAGCTTTAGCTTCCTCATCCGTAAAATAAGGTTAAATATAATAACTACCTAATAGGGTAGTTGTGAGACCAAGAGGAGATAATATATGAAAAGTGTTTAATTCATTGCTCAGCACATTTTAAGCATTCAATAAATCATAACTATTTTTTTATTAATGTTTGCATACCAGGCAGGATTCCAACCCTGTATAGAAGTTGTGAATTTTAATTTCAGTACCGCTCCAAACTGCACTCTAGGGCTATGCTAGTGACCCAGATTTTCCATTTCCTAGCTCTCTGATTTATCATATGAGACCAAATTACTGGCAAAGAAGCTGAATAAACTGGTTTTCCTCACTTTCTGGCTGAGGTTTTAGGGGGGAGAAAAGTGGGTATTTCCTCCATCTTGTTTTCCTCCTTTTGTCTCCCACCCTCCTCCCCCTTTCTTGAGGACTGTGTGTGTGTGTGTGTGTGTGTGTGTGTGTGTGTGTTTATTCAGACCCATCTCCTTCACTAACTAGCCCTGTCTGTCAGCTGTAACGAAAACCACAAGGAAAGAAATTATGACCAAGCCTTCAGACAGCTGGTGGTAATTTACTCATACAATCCCCCTCATTCTCTCAACACCCACTATTTATGTGTATCTGATGCTGGGGGAGGGGGAATCATGCAAGAAATGTGGTATGCAAATTTCTAGGAAGAGGGTTGGAACAGTGTGGAGAGACTTGTGTGAATCACATGGATAACTCTCCTTGCTTTGAACATAGATATTGGGTCTTAAAATTTAAAGGGACTGATGTGAGTGTTAATAAATAAATTTCTGGAACCAGAAACAACACTAGAATAAATTTACAAACAGTTTCCAAGGCATTCATGACAATTGCACCATTACTAAAGCTTGAGTCATTTTCCAGGAAATGGACAAGCACTTCCAGTCCAAGGCCAAGGAGCACGTATCAGGCAATCCAGACCGCTTTCAAGCCCCATAGAGATAACAATGAAGCACAGCACCTGGTCTGGTTTGGAGCTTGGGTTACATTCTGAATTAGAAAACATATTACTTAGAAGAAGGCAGCCATGGGGCGCCTGGGTGGCTCAGTTGGTTTAATCTCACAGTTTGTGAGTTTGAGCCCGGTGTCAGGCTCTATGCTGACAGCTGAGAACCTGGAGCCTGCTTCAGATTCTGTGTCTCCCTCTCTCCCTGCGCCTCCCCCGCGTGTGCTCAGTCTCTCTCTCTTTCTCTCAAAAGTATAAATAAACATTAAGAGGAAAAAAGAAGACAGACATGCAGCTATGGTCTCTGCCTTTGTTTCCTGTATCATGCCACCTACTAGTCTGTCCTCAGACCGACCAAGATGGATTTCTCTGGATTTAAAATTCTGGCAGATACTGACAATCCCTGGTGTACTGTTTGCCCCATAGATTGGACCTAAGGATATATAGATATTATACATAAAGTTTTAAAAATCCAGTGTTCTGCTTCATAGATATATGTATATATTTTTATATATACATAGATGTACATATTTATTTAGAATGTAAATTTGTTTTTAAAACATTGCATTTTGAAAAAAATGTAAAAATTTTAAACACACCAAAAACCTGCAAAATAGTACACTGAAGTCCTATAAAATCCTTCAGTTGATTTACGAATCCCTGTTAACATTTTGTCACATTTGTTTTTGTCTCTCTCTCTACACCCCCTCCCCCACCCCACACACAATTATTGATGAACCATTTGAAAGTAAGATGCAGACTCTTCACTTCTATATTTCAGTGTCCATCTCCTAAGAGTAATTGAAATTATGAAATTATTGTCATTATGTGAAAGTATATATCATGTCTCCCAGGCCTGCTTTTATCACTATTAAACAAAATCTGAAGTATTTGCATTGAATTACTCAACTAATATCAGGAGGTATCTGCGGTAGATCTTTGGCTCAAATCTGCACAACTAATGAGGCTTATCAAATTAATCACCCCAGGACAAAGGTAAATATACAACAAAGATAAATTCACTCTTCTACACTTAGAATTACTGGAAGCCAATTTCTTGTCAGTTTAGAACAGCTGTTTTGTCCTGTCTTCCAGCTGGCAAGGATTCATACATTTTGACATAGAGCCTCAGAAAGCCTCACACAATCAAGAAAAAATTTTAATGAGAAAAATTCCTCATGCATATATTCACTTTTGTCTTAATTTCTATTTTAGCATAGAAGAAGCCAAAATGCTGAGCTGTGGAGTTCAATATCAAACATCTGGCAATCCTAGACAAAAAATTAGCATACTGCAACAGTCTTTCACCCTTGTAAAGTTCAAGTGAGTATAGACGCTGTAAGAGTTTACGAGCCCATTCTAGATCACAACAGTTTAGGAAAATAAAAAACACACTCAACATTAACCACTATGATTAATTTCACCTAAAATAATCTTTTAATTAGATAAAAGTATCTCCATTTTAGGCTAGGTCTGTGATATAACAAGAGGTACAGAAATAGTAGTTGACTCTAAATCAGAACTTGTGATATACAGAAAGAATTATTGCATCCTATACTTTCTGGCCTTGGTAAGTTCTCAGGAGATGGAGGGAAAAATCAAAGCCAGATGATCCCGGTGCCGATGGACTGGTTCAAGCTTTTGATTCAGCTGTGAAGGTGTTCAGAGCTGGACCTCAAGTAAGGAGAGAGGGGCCAAAGATTCAGTAATCAAGATATCAAATGATATCTTAGCGCAATATTTCCAAAAAACAAAATTAGTGCAGAAAAATCCATGGTGAACAAAATATCAAAATTTTATTTTTTTTATTATTTTCTTAAAGTTTATTTATTTTTGAGAGAGACAGAGTGTGAATGGGGGAGGGGCAGAGAGAGAGGGAGACACAATCTGAAGCAGGCTCCAGGCTCCGAGCTGTCAGCACAGAGTCCAATGCGGGGCTCGAACTCACGAACTGTGAGATCATGACCTGAGCCAAAGTCGGATGCTTAACCGACTGAGCCACCCAGGCACCCCAAAATACCAAAATTTTAAACAAAGGCAGGATCTGCCCCTGTGTTTGCAAGATCTTGAGAGTGAATGCCTTACTTGCCCTCTGGTTAGGGCCCTGGTTTTTCATCCCAGATGATGTGGCAAGAGCCCAACCTTTCGATGCCTCTTCACTGGTAATCTCAAGTGCTAGGTTCTGCTGACCTTGTTGGCAGCAGCGCTCTGTGCATCATGAACTGCCAGACATCAGGTAGCTCCAGTACAACACCACAAGACAAAAGTGACTATCCAGCCTCCTTCCCTAACAGTTAAGTCTCAAGGGCAAGTTCCTGTGATTTACAAGGCATTAGGGAGATGGTGGAACAGTGTAGGAAAGGGAGATAGTTAAAGAGGGTGCAAAGAACAATTTATCTTATGAATTGCTGCTAATGCAATTTAACTAGAATGTAAATTGTCAAGAATCTGCCCTTTTAAGAAAACCCTGAGCCCCATTCTCAGTTTGAGGTACCTACCCACTCAACTCAAAAATGAAGTCTGCTTCACCTTGAGTCTTCACATGGACTACAGATGGTTCTGGAAATCAAAGTAGCCATGCTACATCCTCCACGCAGGTTCCACTGAGTTCAAGCTGCTTAGGAAACTTCACCAGACTGGGGCCTCTCCTTTGGCAAGAGATGCCCATCCCCAAGATGGAACCCTAACCTGATCTTGTGCCAGTGCAAACAAACCACCTAGAGGTGCCCCCTGCTGGCAGGACCTATGTTACAGAACCAGGCTCACAGACTGTAGCTTGGCCCTTCGATGGATCATCAATGCTCCAGGTGCTCAGTCACTGACACTACCCCATAGGGTCTTACACCTGACCTGCGTCACTCATGTGTGTTACTTACCAGTCTGTCTGCAGGTACCAGGCATTTGCATATCCCTTTAGGTGACTTGCCTGGCTCCTAGGGACACCCTAGGCCTACCTATATCTGCCTCACAGGGACAGCCTGCCTCTCTAATCTTGGGTCTTTTGTGCCACTTTTTTTTTAACCTACCCTCGGGACAGGAAATGGGAATCACAGCTCAGAACCTCATCCTGAAGAGGTGAACCGTTTGCCAGGCTCTTGACAGTCCCTTCACCTCGGGCCAGACTCCGCTTCCTGTTTCCTTTTATTGAAGTAGAACGCAGGGCCCAGTCCGACTGAAAGCAAGGGCCCCAGTTGTCTCGCTCAGTTTCCGACACCTTTATTTTCAGGAATTGCGCCTTCTTTCCAGTCTTCCTTGACCAATTTCTGCCTGGGAGACTAGGACAGACCAAATCCTGAGGAGATGGGGTAAAGGGAAGAGAAGTCCTGGGGGCCAGCTGAGACAGAAGGGAGGTAAGATACATGAAAGTCTTAAAATTCACAAAAAGCTTTTAAGGTTTCACTGAAACAAGGAAAAGAGAAAAAAGTTGCAGCCATTGAAGGGCTAAAGTTGAAGGCTGAGAAAAAGCCATCCCTGTGTCAAACTAGAAGAGTAAATAGAGGGTATAAAATTTTGAATCAAAGTTCAGCATCACCATTGAGACAAATCCATCATTTGGCTTCAGCTTTAGAAAACCCAATAGCTGGATGCTGACTCTATATTGTTTCTTAAACTCTGACCTTGTGCTTGTGTGGGCACCATCACGTCTAATCAGCATGACAAGCCAGTGATACAAATAGAGTGTGCCCCTTAGATTTTTGTTAATATCTGAACATTCACTCTCAAATACAGGCAAGTTTTCTGGATATAGTTTGGAGCAAAAATCTCCTTATATGTTTTACGTGTTGAAATTCTGTTAATCCTTCAGAGTATAAAAGTTTAATTATTACTTCAAGAGTGAAATGATGCAATACTGAAAAATAATTATGAAAGCTATTTGTTTAAAAATCAAGTTATTCTTATTAGTAACATAAGTAATTTTATTAATAATGTAAGTAATGTTATTAATAGTTATTTTAATGGCATATATGCCCCCAGTTTCTGGCTCTACCAAGCCCTGACCAGTATGAGGGCAGCTCTGTTAATTTATATTAGAAACATACTCTCATTTGGTGGCAAGTACTGTTACACGGAAAGTGTAACTGTTACACTGTCAGAAAGACATTACATTGTCAGAAAGACAATGGATACAGCAACTAGGATCTTTTCTCGGGCCAGCTTTAGTAAATGAATAGTGGTTAGGAACCGTCACTGGAAACCCTATATACAAGGTGGTCTCCCAGTAGGTTATCGAAGGCAGAGATTTCCAACCAGTGTACCTCTTGTGCTGCAAACAGGCTACATTGTCCAGAAATTGATCCCTCAACCCTCAAGGCATCCAGGAAGATAGCTAGAGCCAGTCACTGCCAGCAATGTCTTCCAGGATGCTTGCTGACTGAGCAAGTAGAGTCCATATTGTTCTATGGGTACAGATGGAAATAGCTTGGCATGGTCTTTGGCCTCAGCTCTGGTTCCACTCCTCCTTGCTTTTTGTGCTTGGTTTGTGTATTAGCCTCATTCCAAAAGGAAGGAAAGGAATAAATCCTGGTGCTCCTCTAATTTCCAGGAGTTTCTGTAATGGATGCAAACTGTGGTAGGCGGTGTCTAAGATAGCCCTCAGTGATCCCCGGTAATCACACTCTTGGTATTGGAAAGAGACTTACTTGGCAAGTCTTGGTATTGGAAAGGGATTGGCTCATGCAATTGTGGAGGCTGAGAAGTCCTAGTATCTGCTGTATAGGAGGTGGAGACCCAGGAAAGCTGATGTTGTAGTTCTCAGGACCAGAGGACCTATGGGATAAATCTCAGTCTGAGGTTAGAAGACGGATGTCCCAGCTCATGCACTCAGGCAGGGGGAGCAAATTCTCCCTTCCTCTTTGTGTTCTATTTAGGCGCTCAATGGATTGGATGGTGCCCAACTACACAGGGGAGGGCAATCTGCTTTACTCCGTCTGCCAATTCCAACTGCTAATCTCATCTGGAAACATCTTTATAGACTCACACAGAAATAATGTTTAGCCAAATATCTGGGTATCCTGTGATCCAGTCAAGTTGACACACACAATTTACCATCACAGCCACTAAGTTTTGGGGTAATTGGCTATGCAGCAATAGGCAACTGATACACAGACTCCTAAACTTCCCCCCAATCCAAGGTGATGTAGAGTTAGAGACCCAGGCCTCCCATTCACAAAGAAGCTATTATTCTCTTTTCAGGAAATAAAGACACTGAATTTGGAGCACCTATTTAAGGCTGCACAATAGGACCTGGATTTATGATCAACATTATGGGGGGGGGGGGCAATAAATAGCGCTTTTGTAAGACCATCCTGTAAAATACGTTGCCTAAGCATTCTGTCTCCAGAATGTGCTTTTAATTACTACCAAGAACATTTCTTTTCTTTTGGAAGGTATGCACAATCCATGAAAATCTTTCTTGTTAAGATTATAATAAAGCTGCACGTTTTAGTTGCAATATTTCGTTGGAGATTCTAAAGTCAAGATTTACACAGCAATGAGGCAAAAATATGTTATAGATTTGATTATTATGGAGATGAGAAGGATGCTAAAATATGGTATTCTCTTTGTACACTAAGGTCACTTGTTCATGTTAACATTTTTTATTGGTTCCCCTTTCTCTGAGCTAGTGTTGTATGGTCGAATGTAAGTGTGCATTGAGCACACACACAGTGGACAAAATCCCCCATTCTGTGAATTTTTCATGTGCCTATTGTTCTGGGCAGTGAGCCCAGCTTGCTTTAAGTCTTTGTTATTTGAATAGTGTCCCAGATTCTCCCTTGAAATGTACAATTCACCCATTTTTATTAACCTGAATATGGAACCATCTGATGGTTTTTTGATAGATTTTTCAGTCACGTCCAGGTAAACGTCTTTTTGTTTTAAATAAGTCAATCATTTCTCTGTGCTTTCAGGACTTATGCCGTATGAATTAGAAAGCAAATCCTCACAAGGTTAAATTTTAATAATGGAGCTTATTATTTTAAAACAAGTGGCGTTTTACACTTGTTATGCCAATTTTGAGACCAGACCATTTTTGTTAAAGCTCTATCAAAGGATTTTTGTTATTGCTTTGATTTTTTTAAAGTTAATTTATGTTGAGAGAGAGAGCATGAGCAGGGCAGGGGCAGAGAGGGAGACAGAGAGAATCCCAAGCAGGCTCCACACCCTGTGCTGAGCCCTACGCGGGTCTCGATCTCACAACCATGGGATCATGACCTGAGCAGAAATCAAGAGTTAGACACAACCAAGTGGGCTACCCAGCCGCCCCTGTTTTGATTTTTTTAATTTTATTTATTTTAATGTTTATTTTTGAGAGAGAGAGAGAGAGAGAGCGAGCCTGAGTGGGGGAGGGGCAGAGAGAGAGGGAGACTTGGAAGTAGGCTCCAGGCTCCAAGCTGTCAGCACAGAGCCTGATGCAGGGCAAACCCATGAACCGTGAAATCATGACCTGAGCTGAAGTCAGATGCTTAACCCACTGAGCCACTCAGGTGCCCCGATTTGTTTTTTAAGGAAGAGAAAATCTAGGGTCACTGAAAAGAAACATTTTAAAAGCAAGCTGAACAAAAGTAATTACTTGCATGCACATGAAATACAGTTAGCACCTGCCAATTAAGCCCCACTTGTACCATTTCATAACTGTGTTATCATGTCACATTATTTAACCTTTCTATAAAAATGGGAATAATAATACCTTTCTCAAAGAATTGTAGTGAGGATTAAATGAGATTGTGTATGTAAATTGGTTAAACTGTGGCTTGGCATGTAGCAAGTACCCCCTAATAATTGTTAATAACGCACATTACACATGCAGTAACGATCACAATGACAATGATACTGCGGTTGCCATGCATGTCAGTGATCAGGATCTAAACTGCAGAATTCTGTTTGGAACTCCTGTGGGATCTAGTACAAATCCCCTTTATTTGTGAGGCTCTCCATCTGGTTATCTTCTGCAACTCTCTGTTACGATACTTGTTTATAGTACCCAGGGTCCTCCCTGTTGGAGAAGTGATGTCTTACATCACCTGACCACCACCACCCCCATCATGAGTGGGGAGAAAACTTCAGCCCGGTGTTTCAAATGCAGCTTAGTACAGTGAAGTCCTGTTTCTCCATCTCAGTTATTTTCTCTTCTGATTTCATTTTCAGCATCTGCAAGGCAGTGAGTTATCTGCCAGCAGGCCCTACGCTCTGAGGCCCACATGCATTAGCACAGAGGCTGCGTCTTTTAGGAGGCCCCTGAAGAATCCCGTTTGAGTCCAGTGCCTATCCCTGAACTAATTCCTGAGGCCGTGGGGGAAAACTAATCTTCTTTTTTTCCATTAATAGGAAAAAAAATCTTTAGTTTAAATAGACTTCATTTTCTTAGAGCAGTTTTGGGGTTTAAATTATTCTCTTTAAAAAGGTCTGTGATGTTTCCTTTTTAAACTTCATTCCCCTCATCCAATACCCCATTGATTCTGTTGGCTCTACCCCCCAAAATATATTTGGAATCTGTTCGCTTCTTACCAGCCGGATCACTATATGGTCACCCTATATGAATCAGCCTATCTCACACCTGGTCTACTTACTGCAACAGTCTTCAAAGCAGCTTCCTCTGTTTCCACTCTTGGCCTCTCAAAGTGTATTCTACAAAAGCACAGTGATATTTTTAACTATTTTTCCAGATCATATCATGGTTCTGCTTCAAACCCTTCCTTCGTTTCCCAATGTCCTTAGAATAAAATCAACTTCTGGGGCACCCGGGGCGCTCAGTTAAGCGTCTGACTCTTGACTTCAGCTCAGGTCATGATCTTCCGGTTCCTCAGGCCAACCCCACGTCAGGCTCTTTCTCTCCCTGTGTCTCTGCCCCTTCCCTGCTCACACTTGCTCTCTGTCTGTCTCTCTCAAAATAAATCAATAAACTTAAAAAATGTTTAAAATTAAAGTTTAGGTATAATTTATATTAGCTGGAGATAAAAATCACAGGCTAACACACATAAGAATCTTTTCTTTAATGCATCTAAGATTCTTATAGCACAAAAAAACAGTACAGAGAATTTTTTAAAGGACAGATTTCAGGGGACTTTCAAATTCTGAAGTGCAATAAAGCTCTTTCGGGTATCCTTCAAAGTTAAAAGACTCTCCTTCAAATTAATGAAAAGATTAGGATTTATAAATCAAAATGGGCACTGGAAATATGGTCCATGGTACCTGCATTAGGTTAGGGATAAATGGAGTGTCCACATTTTAGGGAAGGGGACGAAAAGGCACTTTAAGCTCATGTCCATAGCAGTTCTATTGATGTTGATTCAATTTAGAAAGGCATTATTATCTCATTGCTATCTTCTCAAGGCTTAGTCCTCAAACTGTTCATACTGCTACTTTTCTTCTTTATACCACCAGGAGCAAACCTCTGGGAAGAATGGTAATACAGACTGAAGTCTAAAACTGTGGGTGGTGCTCTAATTGTTTGCCATGATATACAATGTATAACAAGGAGATCAGCTAATCTAGAAACGAAATAACTCTGCCTCTAGCACAGTATTGGGATGTGCTTATCAAAAAACTTTTTGTGGGGGCGCCTGGGTGGCTCAGTCGGTTGAGCATCCGACTCAGGTCATGATCTCACAGTCAGTGGGCTCGAGCCCCGCGTCAGGTCTGTGCTGACAGCTCAGAGTCTGGAGCCCGATTCAAATTCTGTGTCTACTTCTCTCTCCGTCCTTTCCTGGCCTGCGCGCTCTCTCTCTCTCTCTCTCTCTCTCTCTCTCAAAAATAAATAAATAAACATTTAAAAATAATAATAGTAAAATAAAATAAATTTTAAAATTAAAAAATAAATAAATAAAATTTTTGTGGTATAGAAATGCCCAAAACCAATTACTTAGACTCTTTTGGATATATTTTACTTTCAAAATGAGAATATAATAGGCTAACAAATGAAAATTAAATTCTATTTGATCTGTAAAAAATAATTAATATATATATTTTTAATCTTTTTAATCTTTATTTATTTTTGAGAGAGAGACAGAGCATGAGCAGGGGAGGAGCAGAGAGAGAGGGAGACACAGAATCTGAAGCAGGCTCCGGGCTCTGAGCTGTCAGCACAGAGCCCGACGTGGGGCTCGAACTCACAGACCGCGAGATCATGACCTGAGCCGAAGTCGGACGCTCAACTGACTGAGCCACCCAGGCACCCCAAAATAATTAATATTTTAATGTTTTTATAAAAACAATTCCTTTCAGATGTTTCAGTTAACCTTTGAGTGACATAAAAAATATTTCAGCATTCTGTAATACCAATATTTTGCACAACTTAAGATAAAACCATTGAGTTTAGCATTTTAAAGAAAAAAAAACAAAATAAAAACTCACGGAGAAGCTATGTAGCTAATAAAGCTTCGTTTTGGAATCTTCTATTTTTAATATTTATTTATTTGTTTATTTATTTACTTTAAATTTTATTTTAGAGAGACAGAGAGAGTGCATGAGTGGGGGATAGGGGCAGAGGGAGAGAGAGAGAGATGCCACAACTTGGGATCATGACCTGAGTCCAAATCAAGAGTTGGACGCTCAACTGACTGAGCCACTCAGGCACCCCTGGAATCTTTTTTAAAAATACAGAAAGCAAAGAGAAATAACAAATTCAAAATTTGTGTTAATAAATTTTAACATACCTCTCTCAAAAATTGATAAAAAATTAGCTACAGAGTCAATAATGATATGTAAAATTTGAACAACATAATGAACCAACTTGATCTAAAGGATCTTTCTAAAACACACCTCTCAACAACAGCAGGATACATGTTTTTCCAGTGCACAAGGAACATTTACGAAGACATATCATAGTCTGGGCCATAAAACAATTCTCAGCAAATGTAAAAGAACTCAAATCATACAAGATGTGCTCTCTGATCACAAATGAATTACATCAGAAATCAGTAGCAGAAAGAAGTCTGAAATATTTTCAAATGTCTTGAAACTAAACACCCACTTCTTTTTTTTTTAATGAAATTTATTGTCAAATTGGTTTCCACACAACAAGACACATACTTCTGTATAACCCACAGAGCAAAGAAGAAACCAAAAGTGAAAAGAGAAAGTATTTTAAACTGAATGAAAATGAATTCAGGAGATATAAAAATTTGTGGCATAGAGCTAATGCAGTACTTAGAATGAAATTTACAGAACCAAAGAAGTTGAAGTAGAAAAGTAAGGTCTTAAATCAATGATCTGGCCATCCACTTTAAGAAACTGGAAAAGGAAGAGCAAATGAAATTCAAAGTAAGCAGAAGAAAGGAAATAAGAAGGACCGGGGTAAAGCACATAAACTCAAAACACTAAAAACAATAGAGAAATTAAGTGAAGCCAAAGCTGGTTTTCTGAAAAGGTAAATAAAACTGATAAACTTCAGATCAAGTTTATCGAAACAAAAAGAGAAGACACAAATAACCAATATGCAGAATGAGAAAGGTGACATCAGTGCAGATTCTACAAATATTAAAGTACTAATAAGAAAATTATGTTTCAATTTGCAAAATTTTTAAATTTATGGCAATAAATTTGACGACTTAGAAAAAATGAACAAATTTCTTGGAAGACACAAATTAACAAAACTCTCCCCAGAAGAAACAGATAAGCTAAATAGACCTATATTTATTAAGGAAATTATATTTGTAATTAAAAACCTTCCCAGAAGGAAAATCTAGGCTTAAAAGTCTTTACTAGTGAATACTATCAAACATTTAAGGAAGCAATAATGCAATTTCTACCCAAACTCTCCCCCAATATTGAAGAGGTGGGAATTCCAACTCTTTTTGCTTTTAAGTTTATTTATTTATTCTGAGACAGAGAGTGTGCATGCAAGAGGGCAGGGGCAGAGAGAAGGAGAGACAGAATCCCAAGCAGACTTCGCACCGTTAATACAGAGCCTGATGTGGGGCTTGAACCCAGAACTGTGAGACCATAACCTGAACCAAGACCAAGAGTTGGACACTCAACCAACCGACTGTGCCACCCAGGTGCCCCCAACTCATTTTTTAAGGCCAATATTGTCCTTATACAAAATCCAAACAAAGTTATTGTAAATAGAAAATATAAACCAATATCCCCCATGAACACAGATGCAAAAATTCTTAATTTTTTAAAATGTTTACTTATTTTTGAGAGAGAGAGAGAGCAAGCAATCATGAGTGGGGTAAAGGCAGAGAGACAGAGGGAGAGAGAGAATCCCAAGTAGGCTCTGCACCATCAGCACGGAGACTGATGCGGGGCTCGAACCCACGAACGGTGAGATTGTGACCTGAGTTGAAACCAAGAGTCGGATGCTTAACCCACTGAGCCAACCAGGTGCCCCAAAAATTCTTAACAAAATTTTAGCAGATCTAATCCAACAATATATAGGAAGTATAGTAAATCATAACTAAGTGGGATTTATCCCAGGCACCCAACATTGATGTTAACATTTTTTTTTTTAAATTTTAGAGAGAGAGAGAAAGAGAGGGAGGGAGGGGCAGAGGGAGAGAAAGAAAATCTCAAGCAGGCTCCATGCTCGGCACAGAGCCAGACCTGGGGCTCAATACCATGACCCTGGGATCATGACTTGAACCAAAATCAAGAGTTGGACGCCCAATCAACTGAGGCATCCAGATGCCCCAATTTTAACATTCTTATATCAATCATTGTAATTCACCAGATTAACAGAATGTAGAAGGAAAAAATGATACAATAATCTCAACAGATGTAAAATTAGGCATCCATTGCTAATGAAAATCCTCAGAAAACTATGACTAGAAGGGAACTTTTTCAATGTGATAAAAGGCACCTATGGAAAATCTACAGGTAATATCACACATAATGGTGAAAAACTGAATGCCTTCCTCCTAAGATCAGGAACAAGGCAGAGATGTTTGCTCTCACTATTTCAATTTAACTTTGTACTGGAGGCTCTAGCTAGTGCAATAAGGTAAAGACAAACAACAGACAGACAGACAGACAGATAGACATAGAGATTGGAAAGAGGATTAAAATATCATCTCTCTTTCTTGGGGGGACGACATCATCATGTAGAAATCCTATCAAATCTATAAAAAAATCTCTTAGAACTAAACTGTGAATTTAGCAAAGCTACAGGATACAAAATCAATAGGGAAAAATCAATATAAACTAGCAATAAACAATCAGAAATTGAAAATTTTAAGATATTATCAACTATAAGAGAATCAACAATATGAAGAATCTAGGCATATGTGTCTCTAAGATACATGACTAGGATACACTAAAAACAAAACACTGGTGAAAGAAATTAAAGACATTATTATTATTATTATTATTATTATTATTATCGGATTGGATAATTCTTCATTGTAGGGACTGTTCTGTGCTTTGTAGAACGTTTACCAGCATTCCTGACCTTCATCTACTAGATGCCCGAATCACCCTTGTCCTGAGGTATGATAAACAAAAATGTGTCCAAATACACACACACATCCCCAAAAAATCCCACAAAAATGTGTCTAGATACTGTTATATCTGTTACCCCCAACTGAGAACCACTCATCAAAATAAATGGAGATATGCACCATGTTTATGGACTGGGAGACTCAATATTTTTGAAATATTGATCCTCTCCAAATCAATCTATAGGGTCAATGTGATCCCAGTTGAATCACCAGCAGGCTTTTTGTCTATACTGACAAGTGGATTCTAAAATGTGTATGAGAATACAAAGGACCTAGAATAGCCAGAATGATTTTGAAAAAGAAGGACAAAGTTGGAGGACTTTCACTACAAGATTTTAAAACTTATAAAGAGCTGCTGTGATCAAGACAGCATGGAGTGGGCTGAGGTATCGGTAGGAGCAGCTGGGCGGCGGGAGGAGCTGACAATTAAGCTGATCAAGATGACAACCTCCCCAAAGCACAGAGTCTGTGGCAGAGCCCATGGGGGAAGAGCCAACAGGGAGTCTAGCCAGGATCAGTGGAGTTCTGGACAAGTAGCTGGAGGAAGGGGGCTTTGACAAGGCCTACGTGGTGTCCTTGGCCAGTTTCTGGTGCTAAAGAAAGATGAAGATCTCTTCGGGAATGGCTCAAGGACACACACGGTGCCAATGCCCCGCAATCCTGGGACTGCTTCGGGTGCCTCCCAGAGTGGTGTGACACCTTTCTGTGAGGCTCTCTAGGGAGCCCCCAATCTCTAGTCCCAGCACTGGGTCTCCAGAGTTTGCAGCCATGTGGGGACTCCCCCCCTGTCCTCTACGAAGGAAGATATTGCTGTTGTCATACTCACCTGTGATATACTTCAAGATCCTTGGGGAGTTCGCTCCCCTCCCCATTTCAGCTTTTTTGGAATTCGGACTCTTACATGCATCTCCCTTCTTCTTCCCCTGCCAGTTTCATGTAGACAATTATCAGCTTATCTGAGTGGATTCCCAGCCTTTCCCTCACCCCCACTTCTGTCTCTAGTCTGTTTTATGCTATGTGGCTCCTTTTATGTCTTTGCAAAGTTTTTTATATCAATAAAGTTAGTGGACTTCAAAACAAATGGTATTGGTCTTAGACAAATAGATGAATGGAACAGAATAGAAAATTCAGACATAGACCCACATATATTTGATCAATAGATTTCAATAAATTGCCAAGGAAATTAAATGGAGAAAGAACAGAGTTCTCAACAAACAATGTTGGAATAAGTGGAAATCTATATGCAAAAAATGAACCTTGATCAATACCTTGTACCTCATGCAAAAGTTAGCTTGAAATGAATCATAAACCAAGCATAAAATGTAAAACTATAAAATTTCTAGAAGAAAACATAGGGGAATATTTTTGTGACCTTGGGTTAAGCAGCAGTTTCTTAGAACATGAACAGTTTGATAGTTTGGGCTTATTTGGCAAAATTTAAAGATTTCTGGTCTTCAAAAGACACTTATTAACATAGAAAGACAAGATATAGATTGGGACAACATACTTACAAAGTACCTCTATAATAAAGACTTGTATTTCAGATACGTAGGAACTCCCAAATTTAATCACAAAAAAAGCAAACAACTCAATAGAAAAATGGGCAAAAGATTTCAATAGACACTTCACCAAAAATATACAGATGGTAATTAAGGACATAAAAACTGTTCAACATCAGTAGTCACTAGGGCAATGCAAATCAAAACCATAAGATATCATTTCACACACACTAGAATGGCTATAATAAAAAAGACAGACAATGATAAGTGTTGACAAGAATGTGGAGAAGTGGGAACCTTCATATATTGCTAGTGGGAAATAAAAAGGTACAATCCCTTTGAGAAAGAGTTTGGTGGTATCTTAAAATGTTAAACATATGCCTACTACTCTACTATTTGAAATTTACCTAAGAAAATGAAGGCATAGGTCCACAAAAAGACTTGTACACGAATGTTCACAGCAGTTTTGTTTGTAATAGCCAAAAAACTGGAAACAATAAAGCAGCTGGTGTATAAATAAACAACCTGTGGCACATCCATACAAGGGAATACTACTCAGTAACAAAAGAAAACAAACTATTGCTACCCACAACGTCGTGGATAAAACTCAGAATAATTATGCTGAGTGAATGAAGCCCAGACAGAAACAAAGAGTACTTACTATATGATTCCATGTATATAAATTTTTAGAAAATGCAAACTAACAGAGCAACAGAAAGCAGATCAGTGGTTGATTGCCTGTGTGTTAGGGGGGCAAGAGACAGCAGGGAGGATTATAAAAGGGAAGAAGGAAACTTTTGGGGATGATAAGCATGTGATAATTTCACAGATACATGCATGTATCAAAACTTTTCCAATCGTACACTTTAAATCTGCCCAGTTTATTTAAAAAAAATTTTTTTAACATTTATTTATTTTTGAGAGACAGAGAGAGACAAAGCACAAGTGGGGAGGGGCAGAGAGAGAAGGAGACACAGAATCCGAAGCAGGCTCTAGGCTCCGAGCTGTCAGCATAGAGCCCAATGCGGGGCTCGAACTCACAAGGCTCGAACTCACAAACCATGAGATCGTGACCTGAGCCAAAGTTGGACGCTTAACCGACTGAGCCACCCAGGCGCCCCAAATCTGCCCAGTTTATTTTATGTCAATTATATCTCAATACAGCAGTAACAAAATAATAATGACAAAAAGAGAGATGGCTAAAGAGACATAATGGTTGAAGTTTGATGTTAGAAATTTAACCTTCTCTGACATCATTACCCCCAACAGTTGTCTGCTGGTTCCAGGTTATCCACCTAAACATGCAAACTGCTAGGGTTCAAAAATGCACCCAGAGGCAGCTGGCAACTCTGTTAACTCCTCTTCTTAAACAACTGTATACTTGAGAGAGGATCACTTTTGAAAAAAAATTTTTTTTAATGTTTTTATTTATTTTTGAAGGAAAGAGAGAGACAGAGCAAGAGTGGGAGAGGAGCAGAGAGAGAGGGAGACATAGAATTTGAAGCAGGCTCCAGGCTCTAAGCTGTCAGCACAGAACCGATGTGGGACTCGAACCCATGATCTGTGAGATCATGACCTGAGCCGAAGTCGGACGCTCAACCGACCAAGCCACCCAGGCGCCCCAAGAGAGGATCACTTTTGAATTAAATCCTCATTGAAAAGTTCTATCCAGGGTCTCACTTCAAGAAAGCATTTTCCCAGGGCCATACATCTGTTTTTATCCCTCTGCTAAAATTTGCTTCCCACCCAACCCTGGCTTCATTATTTTGTTAGACCAGACAAAATTCACCTCCTGTGTGTGTGTGAAGCCCTCTCTGGTCCTCTGGTTCTTAGCACCACATTCAGTAGCCATTAACCATCTGGCTCATAATGCCAGCATGTAGGTGCTGTAACAAAATGCCCTGACCCCACTTCCTTACCCCCATCATGAATTTCACCTAAAAGAAAGTAAGCTTGCATTTTGAAATGTAAAGTTTACAATTAAGACAAACCGGTTCAGAGAAAAGATGTGCCAGCACTTGGAACCACACAAGGATTCCCGAGCCAAACAGATTATTACCTAACTGAAAATATTAGTGTGTCAGAGATAGAAACAGAGAGGGAGTACATGAGAAGAGAGGTGCACGCTCACCATCCGGGGAATAAAGAACCCATTTGTATCCTGTTACTCTGTTTAAAGCTATTAAAGTTTACAAAATCTGGAATCCACTGATTACTTTCCCTTGTTTTAAATTCAAGTTTCATAAACAATCTTTTGGTTATAATTTGTTTTCCAAATGTGGCAAGTATGCCAAGAGACCTTACTAGAGTAACAGAAGAGGGTCTAGTTCCCCGAGATGTTAGAATCCTCATTTTAATTTTTGAGAATAAATCCTCATAATAATTTGTCATTCTGGGTTTAGATAGCAGTCTTGTGGATTTGTTTAATATCAGCCTGAGAAACAGACTCGACAAGGTAAGACTAGATTCTTTTTTTTTTTTAATTTTTTAATGCTTATTTTTGAGAGAGAGAGAGAGAGACAGACAGACAGACAGACAGACAGAGTGTGAGTGGGGGAGGGGTAGAGAGAGGGAGACACAGAATCTGAAACAGGCTCCAGGCTCTGAGATGTTAGCACAGAGCGCAATGCAGGACTCGAACCCACGAACTGTGAGATCATGACCTAAGCCAAAGTCGGACACCCAACCGACTGAGCCACCCAGGTGCCCCAAGACCAGATTCTAACATATTTTCCAAGATAATGTCACCTTGTATGGCTTCTTAGGACACAGTCCATTTTCCCTGAAGAGATCCTTTTAATTAATTCATTCATTTATTTATTAATTTATTTATTTCTCATTTCCCCACTTCACCCTTCTGTTATAGCACTTACTCCATAACTGGTGTAGAACTATAGATTCTGAGCTACTTGAGGGCAGTTTTGCATCCAGTTTTGTCCTGGCCTCCACCATCGTTGCTCAATAAATAACAGAAGTAAATTGAATCTGGATAATGTGCAGAGGTGTTTTCTTCCATTTTTAAAATTGATTTGATAGCCAGAAAATTAGATACCAAAAACGCCCCTTCTCAAGGACAAGTCTCTCATACTCATAAACCTCTAATACTGTAGATAAGACAGGTGTGTTTTCAAAAGTAAAGGGGCACCCTGCTGGCTCCATTGGTAGAGCATTTGACTTTTGATTGTGGAGTTGTGAGTTCAAGTCCCACATTGGGGGTGAAGCCTCCTTAAAAAAGAATAAAAAATGAAAGTATGCCACACAGGGGTGCTTGGGTGGCTCAGTTGGCTAAGCATCTGACTTTAGTTCAAGTCATGATCTCATGGTTCATGGGTCTGAGCCCTGCATCTGGCTCTGCAGTGACAGCGTGGAGCCTGCTTGGGATTCTCCCTATCCCCCTCTCTCTCTGCCCCTCCCCTGCTCGTGCTCTCTCTCTTTCTCAAATAAATAAGTAAACTTAAAAAAAAAATGCTGCGCATTCCTAGAGAATTTTTCAATGGGGGTCAGAGTAGCACCAACCTCAGTGAAGTTCCTGACACAGTTTCATTTGGGAATTCCTGAAATGTTAAAAAAACATTTGAAGGCTCCTTGTTACATCAACTAAGATGAATACGGAGGTCTGTCAGATGAATAGCCATTAAGGAAATAAAGTGTGCTGTCTATTTAAACAATTAAACCACAATGTAGAGAACCAAATTCTAATTTGGTAACTTTTTGTTACCAAAGACCGTAAAAAAAAAAAAAAAAATCACATCTTTATAATGAGTCATGATCCATTTTAAATTTTGCAATAGCATTGCTCTTTTGATGAAAAGCGTTCACCACAGTGTATGTATAAACAGTTAAAAAGACTTTAAATTATAGATATATGTTCAAATTAAATTTTTTTTGTTTCAAGCTTTAAAAAAAAAAAACCCAAAGTAGTCTGTGAAAACTATTCAACACTGCAGAGATACACATGTTAAAAAAAAAAAAAAAAGTAATTGTTTGGGCTAAAATTCCATGTTATAAAAAATCAAATAATGAATACATTTGCCTTGTTCCTTATTTTTTTTAAGTTTTAATTTTAATTCCAGTTAGTTAACAGACAGTGTTATATTAGTTTTAGGTGTTGCCTCATACTTTCTTAAAAGCAGTAATTTTTTATGGGTATCTTAATAGACATATGATTCCATTAAGCACTGTCAATTGACTTTGACTCAGTTTTCTCACAGTGGGCAGTGTGATGAGTAAATACAACGAAGTGTGAATAAACTAGTTTCCTAATTCACAAATAAAGCATAGTCCTAAACACAGAAAACAGATTCCATTAATATTTCGTTCTGTAATTAATCCTCAAAAGATCCAAATCGTGATTTTATGCATAGGAAATTGAGGCCCAGAGAAACCAAGTTACTTTTTTCATTTCCCAGTTAGTTGACGGCAGCTTAGAGACCAAAGCCACCACTGCCCTGCAGTATGATTTGGGACTCCTGGGTTCCCATAAAAGAGTAAGCTAAAAATGCTAAGGCAAGGAAAGGCTTGTTTCAAGAACGGCGGTAGCACAACCTCTTTTCCAAAAAATCATTTGCATGGCAGATTTTTGTCCTGCTGATGCTACATAAAGAAAATGTGGGCCTAATCTGTCCAGTCTTCCATTTCAGCGCAAAGGAAGGGGCTGGGTTAAGTGGAGATTGTCCTGCACGCCTCATCCGGCCAACAGGCATGGCCACAGCTCTGCAGGGGAAGAGAGGTGGCCTAGGAAGAAAGAACCATCACCAACCCCACCGTGCTGTTTGTCTCTTAGATAAATAAAAATTATATAGATACACAGATAAAGAGGGTGTGAGAGAAAGCAGCGCGTACTCGCGCGCGTTTCCTGATCTGCTTTTACCTTCCCTAATGCTTCCACCCTGGCATGGCCTTCTGCATCATGTGCTCATCTCTCCATCAACAGACATGGCCTTCAACCTCATCTCCACCAACAAAACGGGCGTCTACGCATCCGGCAAAGACCTTGGATGGGACAGAGACGCGTTTCCCCAGCTTTAGTCCGGTATAACGCGGAGCCACACCTTGATTTCTAGGCAACTCCCCCACTGGCTTTTCTCCGCCCTGCCCCGCCACCGGCCGCATCAACGCCCCGCAAACCCTCTGCCCGGTGCCCTCCAACCCCTGTCCTAGCTGATGGCCCTCGGCGCCAACCCCTTCAGCCCCCGGGGCCCAGCCCCGGGAACGGTCCTCCCGCCCAGCGCGCCGCGCGCCCCCGCTCCCCGCGCGGACCGCAGCCTCTGGGGCTCCCGCGGGGCTCTCACCTCATCCAGGGTGCAGCCGCCGCGGCTGCCTCCTCCTCCTCCTCGGCCGCCGCCGCCCAGCTCCCGGCCGCCTCGGGACGCCGTCGTGCCCGGCCAGGGGAGCGCCGCGAGGGCGGTGGGGCTCGCGCCGCGTCCCCGGGCCAGTAGGGCGCGCGGTGCGCCCGGCGGGACGCGCGGCGGCAGCAGCTGCAGCCGCAGCGGCGGCGGCGGCAGCAGGACCCGCTGTCGGTCCTCTTCATGGATTTCCCGGGCCTGGCCGCGCCTGTCCCGGTGACTGACCCTGCTTGGTTTCCCCACGGTCTTCGCGCGCTGCCAGGGAGCATCCTCCAGGCGCGGATTGCGGCGGAAACCTGAAAGGACCAGGCCTGCTCCGCGGCTGCCTCGGCCACCTGCTCCTCCCAGATTGCTCTTGTCCCTCGCCCACAAACACCCGCCGCGGTCTCTTCACCCTCTATCATCACCCCATCCTCTCTCCACCCACGACCTCAACCTGGAAACCTTTTCATTCCCACATGGCACTCTTTTTCGTCTTCCTATCCACTCCATGGTCACCGCCCTCAATTTCCAACCTTAAAAAGTTTCTCCTTTTCACACTCCCTCTCTCCAAATTTCCCCGGGTTTTGTCTTCCTCCTCCCTCCAACTCAGTCATCGTCTTCTATGTTACATTATTCTTTCCTCAGAATCACTACTTCCCCAGGCTGTTGGCGAACCCTTTTTCTCCCACTCTCCCTGTTTCTCCTTCTTAAACTCTTTTATCCCCTCAATTTTCCCTTTAGTTGTTGTAAAAATCTTCTTCCTAAATAACCTCAGTTTTCCTTTCATTTGAGACTTTCGGATTGCCATTTTTCATGCAGAACTCCTAGTAAAGCCTATATAGCTTGGTATCCAATATCCAGTCAAGGGAATGTAGTCATGGTTAAAAAATAAAAAGTTCATAGGTCAAATAAATTCTCCACTTCATGTTCCTTCTGAAAAGCCTTTTCTTATATTCCACTAAGGAAGGAAGCTAGTGAGACCCTAGCAGAGCAGAATGCTTCTGTGACACTATTTTATGTACACAAGGCTTAGAAGAGCGGGTTTATCTTTGCAGTGGGCACTGTGGATCCCAAAGTTCAGAGGCAAAAGGGAATATGCACTATTGATGGATTCCATGTAAACAAAGGAACTCATCCTTAACACATTTTCCTCCCAAATCTGTGTTGTTGTTGTTGTTGTTGTTGTTGTTGTTGTTGTACTCCAACCCTATCATCCACCCATTGCCCAAGCCCCAAATTTGGGAGTGGTCAGAGATTTATCTCTCTCACTCACTCATCTCATCCAGTCAATTCAACTTCTTGACTGTGTCTTTATTTTAAGGTGCCTCTTATCATGATTCCAAATGCCTCCAGAAAATGACACTACCCAGTATCTCATCATTCTTTCAAACCTCCCAGCTTAATCTATATCTTTACCTCTTTTTTCCCTCCAGTATGTCTTACCTGCCCAATTTACCCTACCACTCCCGTCCCTGCTAGAGATTCTCAATTATCTTTTGTTGTCTTTTTTTTTTTTAAGTTTTATTTATTTATTGAGAGAGAGAGAGAGAGAGAGAGAGAATGAGCAGGGGAGAGGCAGAGAGAGGGAGAGACAATCCCAAGTAGGCTCCACACTGTCAGTGGAAAGCCACGTGACGCAGGGCTCGAACTTACGAAGCATGAGGTCACGACCTGAGCGGAAATCAAGAGTCGCCCTCTTTTGTTGCCTTTATATCTTTGGCCTCGCCTTCTCCATTAGGTCCATCCCGCTCCTGTAAAATAAAGTCCTCTCAGGGCACCTGTGTGGCTCAGTCTGTTAAGCTGCTGACTCTGGCTCAGGTTATGCATGATCTCAGGGTTAGGGAGTTTGAATTCCACTTTGGGCTCTATGCTAACAGCTCAGAGCCAGGAGCCTGTTTCAGATTCTGTGTCTCCCTCTCTCTCTGCCCCTCCCCCGCTCACACTCTGTCTCTCTCTGTCTCTCTCAAAAAAAAAAAAAAGATGAATAAACGTTAAAAAAAATGTTTTTGAAACAAAGAGGGACATCTTGACCAGGAGGCAGGTTTCATAGATCTAATCAGTTCCATAGCTTTTATGCACTGGCAGGAATCATTCTGCAAGGGCTGAAAAGGAACCCACACAAGAGAGGATGGAAGTTATGTCACTAAACAGAACCTACATTCAAATCAGCCCCCAGGTACCAGAAGAGGGGCTTCAAAGGGGGAAATGAAAATGAATAGGTTTTGATTTGCTGGTGGAAAATCAAAATCACTAAACTCATTAAACTACGGTTTAATGAGACTAAACTGAGACTGCCAACCTGTAAATTTCTAAATTTTGTAACAACACACGAAGATCTCAAGTGTCCCACCGGAAGAGAGAAAACGATTTCTACAGGTGATTTCCACCTCCACCCACTACATATTAAACACAGTACCATAAACAACTGAAACTATGTTTACAAGTCATAGCTTCAGATAATTGTCCTGAAATGATTGATAAGCAAAAGAGGATAAAACTGAAAAGGTTTTCTCTTCTTTCTCTATTCAACATTGAATTTTTGCTATGATGTTTGGAAATAGCTATGTGGTTTTGCATTGTCCCAAGAGTTAAACTGGGTTCTGTGATGACATAATTTTGTTTGGGTAGCTCTATTGCCTTGGAATTTACTTAAAAAACTTTTTTGGCTTTGTTAATATTAAGTGTCCTATTACATTTTGGGTTGTTTGAAAGTGAGAGACATCAGAAATTTTGACAGAACAATTCAATATAATGATACTGCAGAAAATACCCAGTAAAAACAGGTGAAGTCCTAGCTGATTTAAAAAAAAAAAAAAAAAAAAAAAAATTCCTGATTCTACCCAGGTACCTGATTAAGAATTCTGCCGGATGGTGGGATGCCTGGGTGGCTGAGTTGGTTAAGTGTCTGACTTTGGCTCAGGTCATGATCTTGTGGTTCATGAGCTCAAGCCCCACATCGGGCTCTGTGCTGACAGCTCAGAACCTGAATCTGCTTCAGATTCTGTGTCTCCTTCTCTCTCTGCTCCTCCCCTGCTCACACTCTGTCTCTGCCTCTCAAAAATAAACATTAAAAAAAAATTAAATGAAGTTCAATTTACTAGTTCTTTCTCTCATGGCTCATATCTGTGTTGTTTCTAAGAAATCATCACCAGAGCTAAGGTCACCTAGATTTTCTCCAATGTTATTTTCGAGGCATTTTCTCCCTTTTTCTTTCTTTCTCTTTCTTTCTTTCTTCCTTCCTTCCTTCCTTCCTTCCTTCCTTCCTTCCTTCCTTTCTTTCTTTTAAGTTTATTTATTTATTTTCAGAGTGGGGAAGTGGGAGAGAGAGAATCCCAGACAGGCCCCATGCTGTCAGCCCCAGAGCCTGACTCAGGGTCCCATGAATCATGAGATCCTGACCTGAGCTGAATCAAGAGTTGGCTGCTCAACTGACTGAGTCGCCCAGGTGCCCCTCTTCTAGGCATTTTCTAGTTTTGCTTTTACATTTAGGTCTATGATCTACTCTGACTTAATTTTTGTGATAGGTGTAAGGTCTGTATCTAGATTCCTTATTTTGCATGTGATGTCCAGTTGTTCCAGCACATAATTTGTTAAAAAAACTATCTTTTCTACATTGATTTGCCTTCTTCCTCTGTAAAAAAATCAGTTGTCCATATTTTGCTGGTCTACTTTTCTCTTCTCTTCTGTTCCACTGATCTATTTGCCTAATGTTCTGTCAATGTCACACTGTCTTGATTACTCAGCTAGTGTGAGTTCTCTGACTTTCTCTTTCAGTATTGTGTTGGCTACTGTTGGTCTCTTGCCTCTCCATATAAACTTTAGAATCAGTTTGTTGATACCCACAAAATAACCCGCTGGTATTTTGAATGAGAATGCCTTGAATCTTTAGATCAAGTTGGGAAGAAATGGCACCCTGACAATATTGAGTCTTCCTATCCATGAACATGGAGTATCTTTCCATTTTTCCATTTATTTAGTTCTTTGAATGCTTTCATCAGTAGTTTTTTAGTATATTCCCAGGATTGTTCAACCATCACTGCTATCTAATTTTAGAACATTTTGTTCACCCTAGAAAGAAACCCTGTAGCTATTATCGTCACTCACAATTTCCATCCTCATTACCTACTCTCCCTCTTTCCACTCCTTGGCAAGGGCTAATCTACTTTCTGTCCTTATAGATTTGTTTATTTTAGAGATTTCACATAAATGGAATCATGTAATATGTAGTCCTTTATGTTTGGTTTCTCTCACTTATCATAATGTTTTCAAGGTTTATTCACTCTGTAGCATGTGCCAGGAATTCCTTCATTTTTATTGCCCAAAATATATCACATTGTATGGAAATGCCACATTTTGATTATTCACCAGTTGATAGATAGACATTTGGATTATTTCCATTTTTTGACTATTATGAATAATGCTGCTATGACATTCATGTACACAGTTTTGAGAGGACATGTTTTCAATTCTTTTTGGTAGACACCTAGCCGTGGAATTGCTGGGTCACGTGGTAAGTCTATGTCTAAGCTTTAGAGAAACTGCCAAACTATCTTCAAAAGTAGTTGCATGATTTTACATTCCCACGAGCAGTGCATGAGAGTTCCACTTCCTCTATATTCTCACCAACCTTTGTTATTACATGTCTTTTTGATTATAGCCATCCTGGTGGATATAAAGTGGTATCTCACTGTGGTTTTGATTTGCATGTCCCTAATGACTAATGATGGTAAGCATCACTTCATATGCTTGTTGGCTATTTGTATATCTTTTTTGGAGAAATACCTATTCAAATCCACCACCTGGGGTGCCTGGATGGCTCAATTGGTATGTAGGGCATGTGAGTCTTGATCTTGGGATTGTCAGTTCAAATCCTACAATGGGTGTCGAGCTTACTTAAAAAAATCCACTACCATTTTTTAAAGTTTATTTTATTTTATTTTGAGAGAGAGAGAGAGCAGGGGAGGGCCAGAGAGAGAGAGAGGGAGAGGGATAATCTCAAGCAGGCTCTGTGCTGTCAGTGTGGAGCCCAATGCGGAGCCCAAACCCAATAACTGTGAGATCAAGACTGGAGCTGAAATCAAGAGTCAGACGCTTAACCGACTGAGCCATCCAGGCACCCCCACTACCCATTTTTTAATTGGGTTGTTTGCCTTTTTGTTATTGAGTTGTAAGATATATAGAGATATCTATATAATATCTGTTAGATACAATGAATACAATTCCTTTACCTTATATATGATTTGCAAATATTTTGTGGTTTGTGTTTTCACTTTCTTGATTATGTCCTTTGAAGCAAAAAAGTTTTCACTTTTGGTAAAGTTCAATTTATCTTTTTTATCCTCCTACCACACCTTTGGTGTCTTATTTAAGTTAATTACTTAACTACTGCTGGGGGTGCTGGGTGGCTGAGTTGGTTGAGCATACAACTCTTGATTTGGGCTCAGGTCATGATTTCATGGTTCATGGGATCAAGCCCCATGTAGGGCTCCACAATCTTAGCATGGAGCCTGCTTGGGATTCTCTCTTCCTCTCTCTGTCTCTCCCTCACTTCCATGCCCACACACATACTCTCTTTCTCAAAATAAATAAACATTAAAAAAAAGTACTATTGAATCCAAGGTCATAAAGATTCATTCCTATATTTTATTCTAAGTGATAGATAGTTTTAGGTCATACATTTAGGTTGATGATCATTTTGAGGTAATTTTTATATTAGATGTGAGGTAAGGGGGTCCATCTTCAATCTTTTACATGTGAATATCCAGTGGTACCAACATCACTTGTTGAGAAGACTACTCTTTGCTTCACTGGACTATCTTGTCACCCTTGTTAAAAATCAGTTGACAATAGATATATGAGTTTATTCTGTACTCTCCATCCTATTCTATTGATCTGTATGTCTATCCTTATTCCAGTACCACACTGTTTTTATTACTGTTTCTGTAGTAAATTTTGAAGTTGGAAAAGCGTGAGTTCTTTAACTTTGTTAATTTTTTCAAGATTGTTTGCCTCTTCTGGGTCGTATGCATTTCTAGATGAATTCTAGAATGAGCTTGCAGATTTCGAAAACAAAACAAACAAACCAGCTGGGATTGTGATATGGATTGCAATGAACATGAAATTATTGTTATTTTAATAATTATTTGGGAATTATTGTTATTTAAACCCCATTAAATCTTTCAATCCATGGACATGGGATGTCTTTCCACTTTTTTTAGATTTTCTTTAATTTATTTTAACAATATTTTATAGTTCTAAGTCTATAAATCTTATACTTCTTTTGTTGAATTAACTAAATATTTATTTTTATGCTGCTGCAAATGGACTTGTGTTCCTAATTTTATTTTTGGATTGTTCATTTCTAGTGCATAAAAATACAATTGGGATTTTTGCATATTGATCTTGTGTCCTACAACTTTGATGAATTCACTTATTAATTCTATTTTTTGTGGATTCTTTAGAATTTTCCATATATTAAGTCATCTGCAAATAGATTTAGTGTTACTTCTTTCTCTCCAATTTCAATGCTCTTATTACATTTTCTTGCCTGATTACTTTGGCTTGAACTTTAAATGTAATGTTGAATAGAAGTGGTGAGAGTGGACATCTTTGTATTGTTCCAAATCTTAGAGGAAAAGCTTTCAATCTCACTTTTAAGTAGTGCTAGCTGTAGGTTTTTCATAGATGTCATTTATCAGGTTGAGAAAGTCCTCTTCTATTCCTAGCTGGTTGACTGTTTTTAATAGGAAAGAGGATAGATATTCTTGAGTGCTTTTTCTGCATTCATTGAGATAATCATGTGTTTTGTCCTTTATTCTATTAATATCATGTATTACATTTATTGATGTTCATATGTTGAAGCAATCTTGATTCCTCAAATAAATTCCACTTGGTCATGATATATAATCCTTTTTTTTTACATTTATTTATTTATTTTGAGAGAGGGAGAGCAAATGTAAGAGGATCAGAGAGGCAGAGAATCTCAAGCAGGCTGTCCACTGTTAGCATGCAGCCCAACATGGGGCTCAATCCTATGAACTGTGAAATCATGACCTGAGCTGAAACCAAGATCTGGTCACTCAACCAACCGAGCCGCCTTTGTGCCCTGATGTATAATCCTTTTTATGTATTGCTGGAAAAAGTTCACTACTATAAAGTATATTGGTCTGTCATTTTCATTTCTTGTGAAGTAATTGACTGGTTTTGGTATTAGAGTAATACTGGTCTCTTAGAATGAGTTGGGAGGTGTTCTCTTATATTTTTTTGGAAGAGTTTGCAAAGCATTAGTGTTCTTTAAACATTTTCTGGAATTCACAAGTTAAGCTTTCTGGACCTGGACTTTTCCTTGTGGGAGGCATTATTGTTATTATTATTATTGCCATTATTATTAATTCATTGTCTTTATTTGTTATAGGTCTATTCAGGTTTTCTATTTCTTCTTGAATCAGTTCAGGTAGCTTGTGTCTTTCTTGGAATTTGTCCATTTCATCTAGTTTGACTAATTTTTTGGCACACAATTAGTCACTGTATTCCCTCATAATCTTTTTTTATTTCTATGGATTAGTAGTAATATCCCCTCTTTCATTTGTAATTTGATCCATGTTAAAAAAAAGTTTGTCTCCCCACCATCACCCCTCACCAAAACAAAACAAAACAAAACAAAAATACCTCCATAAAATTCTATTTGAGACAAATCTCAATAGTTACAAAGTTACAACAGTTACAAAGACCAAATTAGGGAAAAAAAAAACAAAACATAAAATGCCTCTGTTGCAATTTGTGGTAAATAGTATTTGAATCCAGTCTAACCTGGATATAAACTATCTTCTTGACTTTTTTCCTTTATTCTTCAAAAAAAAAGGTTTAAAATTACATAAATTTGGGGGCACTTGGGTGGTTAAGTTGGTTAAGCTTCCAACTCTTGGTTTTGGCTTGAGTCATGATCTCACGGTTTGTGAGACTGAGCCCCATATCAGGCTCTACGCTGACAGTGAGGAGCCTGCTTGGGGTTGTCTCTCTCTCTTCTCTTTCTGCCCCTCCCCCACTCTCTCTCCCTCTCTCTCAAAATAAATTCAAAAACATTAAAAAAAATCTTTATACAAATTTTACAAGAGCTTCTGAGAGCACCTGAATATCATGCATGATACATAATGTCTGTTTACCAGTGTCTTGAAGCATTTTAGAGGTTAAATTAGGGCTTTTTATCTTATTAGTATTTTTAAGTTTCCCGAGCAGCATTTCCCATCTTTTTTCATAGAGCATATTGAATAAAAATAAGTAGTAACATAAAACTTGCTAAAAACCCAAACACATTCAGTAATTTAAACTGAGGTTTTGCCACTGGTGGCAACAAAAATGATGGATGCCAACATAAATATACATTCTATCCCCAGAGCAATATAAAAAAAAAATCTAAAAATGTTACTTTTGTGGCAATACTTTGTCACAAACTGAAGTACAACACAGTCACAATGAGGAGGCAGGTAAGAAAGGCATTGTACCATACAAAATTTACAAAAGTCACATCCTCCACTAAAAGCATATTGCGATACAACTTATTTCCAGATGAAGGTTGGAGGAAAGAGAATGGCTGGATGTCTATGAGATCACCAGAGCCGCTTCACTAGTAGGAAACAAAGGTGCTAAGATCATTTTGTCCCCTTGTAGGGCCAAGGTTCCCCTCGGTGTAGGGCCATACTCAGAGACAGGTGAGTATTTTTGAGAAAATTCTGGCCTCAGTGCCAGGATGTGTGTTCTCTGCCATGTGGTAAGGAGCCTGCTGCCTCTTTGGGGAAGGTAGCTGTTTCCCAGCTGGACGGGTAAGACTGCCTAAATCTGGGGTAGAATGTTAGCAAGACCTTTGGGATCCAAATCCATGTTCCCCATTTAATTGGATCAGTAATAAAAGTAGTAGTAGTATTTCTCTGTCTAGTTTTGTATGTCTATTTCCCAGTTTGATCTCAATTTAGAAGAGGAAGAAAGGATTGTTGTCTTGATCCCCTAAAACCCCAATTCAAAGTTGCCATTGTAATATTCTCAAGAAGCAACAGGCTGCATAAATAGTGAATAAAAAAAGGAAGTTGCTTTTGGGATTTTGGTTCTCATTCACCTAAGGGCTCTGAGGTAGGCCTCCTTAGAGAAATGGCACATTGAACTTTGGGTTTGACTGTCAGATTTCCAGAGCCAGAGGATCATATTCCTTAACAAAGTGGGGAGGAAAAGGTCCCCCATCAGATAGTAATGGAATGAAAGGGTGGGCTAGGGGGCAGGAGAAGGATGCTCCCAAGGGACTGATTAACAAGAATTGTGTCTTTGGTTGATAGAGAATTCGCCATAAGACAAAATTAACAAGTTGTTGTATCCCATTTCATCACATTTAACGTCACATTAGGTTCAGTTTTCAGGCAGGTAGAACTGAATGAATCCAGCTTTCAATTTCCTTCTTTTTTTTTTTTTTAGGTTTCTTTCTTTATTATTTTGAGAGACAGCGTGTGCGTGTGTGGACAAGTGGGGGAGGGGCAGAGAGAGAGAGGGAGAGAGAATCCCAAGCAGGCTGTACACTGTCAGTGTGGAGCTCGATGCAGGGCTCAAACTCATGAACCACAAGATCATGACCTGAGCCGAAGTCGGATGCTTAACCAACTGAGCCACCCAGGTACCCCATCTTTTTTTCTCTTTCTTTTTAAACAAGGAAGGATAACAAAGACTAGTAAAAACTGAAATATCTGACCCATACAATTGTAAAGAAAAATCACTCAGTGAGAAAGTTGTTCACTAATTTCTGGAACATCAGTATGAGTAGAAAAGGGAGGGTCCAATAGAAGAAGGAGCTGTAGGAGTATGAGAGGGGGAAGCCAAGCCAACAGTGGTGGTTGTTGAGTTAACAGTAGCTAAGATCAGGAACTTGTAATGGAAAACTCAGTCCACTTAGACTCCACAGAAAGGGAGTAGGGGTGTAGTTTTGAGGGACAGTCTAGGAGGATATTCAGTGTTTAAAAACAAAATCACCATCAAAGGCTTTTATTCTAGACTGAGGGGTGAGAAGCAATGGGGGTAGAGCTGGGGTGGAGGTAATGGGAGAGAGACAGAGCCTGATAGAATGTAACCTTTACCAACAAACATCATGTTTCTTTTGTTCACCTTTGTATAAACCAGTATCTACTATTCCTAGCCCATGGAGACAACAATAAATATTTTTGAATAACTAATTGGAGAAATGAAGGGAATGGTTGATGGATAGGTCTTCACTTAGTACAGTACAAGCTGTGAATTGTGCTGTATACAACCGATGAAGTGTTGTCCCAATCTATGAGCATGCCATTCATTTGGTCGTTTAGTCAATAAACATTAATTGAACCTTTGCTAGGTTCCAAGTACAGGATACTAGATTCTGGGGAACAACACATGACTACTTTTTATGCCCTGAAAGGATTTGATTTAGAGGCTAGTAGAGGAAGAAAGAAATCTGTTAAAAAAATTTTTTTTAATTGAATAAAATATTTTAGATGCTATCAAAGTACCCCAGCTATCCCTGTCATTCCCCCACCCCCCACCCACCCATCCCAAACTCCAAGGGATGGAGCAGCTGGGCCTGCTCTTTGCTAGGCTTTCCTGACAAAGTAGGGAAACCAGACAGATGCACTGAAAGAAGTCATTTCAGGAGGTAGTTTCTAGAAGGCCTGGGCTAGTTTTGCTAAGGTTTCATATTTGAAGCAGGCTATCTACAGTAGTCATTATTTTAAATAGGGGCCTTCGCATTACTTACAATGCACATTTTGCTCTTTCCTCCACCTTTCTCCCCCCACGTCTTGACTTTCACTTGGACGTCTGGACCGTCTGTGTGGATGACACAGATAAGGTCTGGGAACGAATTCAAGAATAAAAAAGACTGATTCCTGCCTCCACGGAGCTCGCACTGTGAGGTTTAGTGAGGGATGATGACTCAAAATAACCACCCAGCACCGACGCAGGAGGCAGGCAGGGTTCCCTTTCCATCCTGGCGGGAGATTGCATGGAGGGGCGTGGCCGAAGGGCGGGCGCCAGGCTGGAAGGCGGGACCGTTCTGAATTTCCTGGAGGTAGCCAATGGCCACCTGGGAGGCGGAGCTTTTGAACTGACTGGCATAGAAAGCGACCAATTAGGACCTAATCTGGATGACCTGCGGAGGGAGATATGTAAGGGTTTTGGTGCTGCTGAGGGGATGCGGGAAGGAGAGGGGGTGCTGAGGAGAGCGGCTGCTTACTATCCTGTAGGAAAACATTTCAATTTTAAAATAACCAGTTCGGCCATACTAGTGTATATGACTGGATATCAGCCCAGATGTAGTGGCTATCTATTCTTGTGTCTGCCAAGAGCATTCCTCTTTTCTTAGAAATGCTTTTGTAATGTATGCAGTCATTCAATTCAAACAGGAGCGGCTCTTTACTTGCAGACCTATTCTCTTAAGCAGCATTGTTTGGTCTGTGGGTAGATACCGGCCACAGGTTGCTAAGACTGTTTTACTCATCATCCTTATCTCACTCGTATCTGGCATATTATTAGGCACTCAATAATCATTTAAGAATAAGTGGACACAAGTCCCATGCTATTGCTTCCTCTGATCTCACTTTTAAAATCTCTGCAAACTTCTGACTCTTTAATGGAAAATCTCACCCGGTTTTAGCAGCTTGATTTAAGTTTAGATATGTGCATTACTTGATTTCTTCAATAAGTTGTTAAGAATTTGTTGGCAGCTCTAAGTATGATATTCAAGACTTCTATTTTTCTTTTTAGTACAACGTTTATAAAGTCCAAGATTCTTGTATTTTACCATTTTACAGGGCTGTCAGGTTTCAGGCAGACAAAGAATATATGTAAGCTTTATATATTCTAAAGTACTAAACAAATATTTGTTGATACCCTTTTCCCATTCAATGTCAAAGACTTGACTATGTTCCATGTACTGAGCACGGTGTTCACAATTATTACAGTCTTGTATTGCCCAAAGGACCAAAGGGCAGGAGCTCAAAGGCAACATCTGTGTGTGAATGATGTGATGCTGATTAAGTCATAAGCAAAAGTCACTCAGATTCAGAGTTCCTGACGTCTTAGTTTTGGGAAGTTTCACACAAATTCTGGCCTTTTCCTTATAGCTCATCAAACCTAAGAAGACCACTGTCCTCTCTCTGGAATATTAATTTCAGTGTGTCTAAAGGATGTCTGAATCATGTAGTGTATCTAAGAAGAAAAAAGTAAAAGTATGAATGTTGTTTCAAGAAAGGGTTGCCCCAGGGTGATTCTGTGCTCCTCTATTAATTAATTGGTTTTGGGGGTTATAAGTAACAGAAACCAAGCAAAGAAAGGAGGGGGGATTATTATAAAGAAACAATGGTGATTAATAGAATCCATGAGCAGAAATGGTTATGGAACTTGGGAAAAGCCTAAAGCCACGAAATAGAAACTGGGACTCTTGCCCCAAATCTGCTTCTTGTGCATACCTGCTATATTCTTCTCTCTCTGTTTCTCTCATCCACAAAGCACTACCCTTCTTTAAGATATTTGTTTAAAAAAATTTTTTAACCTTTATTTATTTTTGAGAGATACAGAGACAGAGTGCCAGCAGGGGAGGGGCAGAGATAGAGGGAGACACAGAATCTGAAGCAGCTCCAGGCTCTAAGCTGTCAACACAGAGCCCGATGTGGGGCTGGAAACCACCAATCATGAGATCATGACCTCAGCCGAAGTCAGAGGCTTCACCGACTGAGCCACCCAGGCGCCCCCATTCTTTAAAATATTTGTATTGTGAATTCCTCATTACTGGAATTATTCCAGTAGAGGATGAATAACCATCATTTGAGACTATGGGAAGACATATCCTGGTTAGGTGGGAGAGAGGGAACTTAGATTAAGTTATATATATGGGCTATTCCAAATGTAATATACTATGATTTTACCAGCTTAGGCTACCATATACACAAGGATTGCCTTCCATTTCACTTTCTCACTGTCTCTGTTAATAGTAACATTGGTTTCTTTGTCTTGTCTATATCCCAGTCCTTCATCTTTTGTGTGGAGTCAGTCATTAGGTCTCATCGGGTGTACCTCCCAAAAGCCTCTCAAAAAAATAATATTAGTTTTCTCCTAACAGTTGTAGAGCTGTATGAAAGGTAATGTAAGCATGAGCTCTTTCACCTACAGATAAATATTAAGACAGAGTTGCATCACAAAAATAAAAACACAGGCTTTGGAGTTCAGCCTCAGCTCAAATTTTGTTCCCAATTTTACTAGCTGTGTCACCTTGGAAAAGTTACTCTCTGAGGCATTTTCTCCACCTACAAAGGGGGAACCTAATATTAAACAATCTCACTGGGTTATTCGGCTAAATAACTTTTATCTCTAAAGCACTTTCTGTTTCTATTAATGCAAACACCAACTGTAAATGCTTAATGAAGAGTAGTTATTAATATAAGTAATAATAAATGCAACACTTGTATAACTTCTTTCTTTATGAAACTCGTGCACCTACATTTTCTCATCTATTGTTCACAAAAATCCTGAGAGGCAGATAATATCCCCATTTTAGAGATAGGGACACCAAAGAAAAGAGAGATGGTAACACTTCCTCAAGTAGAATTCTGTAGAGATCATTCCAAAAGGGAGTGAATGCCCAGTTTCTAGAAGCTCTAGCAAGGCTATCCTGCCACCTATGATAACAGGTGTAGTAGAGATCCCAGCTTTTGGAAGGGCGACTGATTTGGTGATTTCTGAGGTCCCATAGTTGGTCATTTTTTTTTTTTTTTCAGATACAATAGATATTTATTTTTTACTGGAAACTGTTCAAGGATCTGGGGATACAGCATAAACAAAAACAAGCAAAACAAACAAACAAACACCCCAAGCAGACAAAAATCTCTGCCTAGAAATATACGAATACAGAAAATATTATGTATAAAATATGTAATATATAAAACAGAAAAATATGAAAACATAGAGCTTGATTTTCAAAGTGTTTTCACATATACTCTTCATCTAAGTACCCATAAACTCCCCCCATCTTTCCCAGCCCCCTCCCGCACTTCAGGAACTAGAAAATTCTGTTTTAATTTGTGTGCCATACCCCCTCAAGGGTCAAGGCGTATTCAAGGCCCCTAACCAGAAAAGCGCACGGGGTCTTGGAAGACGGAAGGAGAGACTGCGGAACCAGTGTTCTGGCGGTTGCGGTTCTCGGAGGGAAGTCAATTCCGCGGACCGGTAGTGAAGAGCACCAAGGCTTGTTTCCGGCCACCTCAGCGGGAAGCGGAGACGCAGGCAGCTGGATCTTCGGGAACTCAGATAGAGGTGTAACTGCGGTCGCGGCGGAGGAAGTCGGGAGAACGTCTGCGGCCGCCGGGCCAGTGTTGGGTCCCCGAAGCCTGTGAAGATGGTGTTGCTTACGATGATCGCCCGGGTGGCGGACGGGCTCCCGTTGGCCGCCTCGATGCAGGAGGACGAACAGGTGAGCTGTTCTATCCCCGCGCCCCCAAGTCCCTGCCAGAGCTCTGTGCTCTCAGTACCGGATTTCTTCTTAGAACGCAGACGACCTTTGCGACCTCCCGTGCACTCCCGACCCCTCTGAACTGCTCTTTTTATCTTTTGGCAGTGGAGAAACTACTTGTTAGAAGAAATCTTTCCTGAAGGCGGAGGTAGATTTTTGCCTTTCCTGTTTTTTTTGTGTAGAAAGACGCTCCGGCGTAGGGATAGGTTCGACTGATTGTGATCACCCAGTGTTGTGTAACTCTTAGAGACTTTGGTAAAATTCGAGATTTCTATTTTTCTGCTGCTGTTGAGGCTAACCGGTCCTGGGAGAAATCAGCTCCCAAGTTCTTCAACCTCTTTCACTGTGGCACTTGATCCTTGACCTATCCTGATGACATCTTTTGAAAGTGGGTGAGATAATATTGCCACATATAGACACCTGTTTGAAGTTCAGTACAGTACTTTCTTTCAAGTTTATGTCCAATTCCCACCTCCTCCAGTAAGCCTTACTAAATTCCTACTATTGGGATTATAACTTCTGTGTTATATTTCTGTTAATGCCTTGTACCTTTATTTTGCTACTTTCTTTTGTCTTTCAATAAATTGAGATTCCTCTGAGGCAGTCGACAGGTCTTAATGATCTTTGTGCTTCTCATAGCTTTTACGGCAGCAGCTTTATGCTAATAAGTGCTCAAAAAATCTATTGAATTGATTTAAAAACGACAGCTTCAAATATCTTGAAAAGTAAGCTTTGTGCCTTAGAATCACAAGGGAAGGTTCTGGTGTGAGACAGATTTCTGGAGCAAGGTGGGGAGATCTCTGAAGAAGGGAGGCTGAAAATGAAATTTATGTAATTTATTTAAAGTGATCAATTTTAGTTTACTTTCTCGAACAACCTAAGTTTTAAAAAAAAAAAAAAACTCAAGGCCTAAAAAAAAGATGAATTCTAGAAAATTATTTTGCACGTATCTGTTGGATTTTTCACGAAAAAACCCCCAAAACCCTTATTAAGCACATCAACTGTGTCAAGCATGGTGATTATACAGGTTAGAGGACACAGCCCGTACTTTCATGGAGCTTACAGTTTAGTGGAAAAGCCAGAAAACAAATAAGCAATTATAACATAGTATAATTGCTATGGAAGAGGAAGAAAGCTCTGTGGTTGAACATGGAAAAGGTATCTAGGTTGGTTTTGGGAGATCAGGAAAGTCTTCCCAGAAGAAATGACTTCTCAGCTGACAGTGTTGTTCAGTAATAAGGAAAGCTTCTATTTGGTTTTATGCCTTTTTAGGTTTGACTTTGAAATATGTTTATTTTCACTTTTAGGAGAGTAGCAATACAGATCACAAAATTGCAGATCCTGCTAAGTGAAGTATTTTCAATTTATTATGCAAGACAAAGTCTAATCATTTATATAAAATTTGAAAAATATAATGTGCCCTTAATATTCAATTGTGAAATATTTTTCTTTTCTCTCAATTTGTTAAGAATTTTCTAGGACCACTCTGCAGAAGGAGTGAAATTGTTAAAATAAATGCAGGAACGTGACTTGAGCAAGGGAGATAGTGTGGAGAAATTTTCCTTAAAGTATATATGTAGTTTGACTGAGAAATGGTTTTTCCCAGGGAGGAGTCTGTTCAGTTTATTGCATTAGATTTCAGTGTGGGCAAAGAATACAAAGTGAATTTGAAAGTCTACTTAATATTAGTAGCTCCTTACTCTCTGCCTTGATACTTTATTGAAAAAGTAATTGATGTATTATTATGTGTTTCTTAATTCCAAATTAGGTGTTGGTCTACCAAGATGGGTTACTTTGTTTAATTGACAAAGAAATTTTCCACAAGAATATTTTTGTGATGGCAATTCCATAATTATTTCCTTTAGGAATTTAGGCTTTGAATGATAAAATCTTTCCCCGATTTTTAATATCTACATTATGAGTCTTAGACTCATTTTTATTATGTTAATAGTAAAAGGAACATTTATAGAATGCATACTACATGCCAAGCACTGTGCTAAAGCCTGTCAAGTATTTGATTTCATTCAATCTTCATACCAATCATATTAGGATAGTTTAGTGGTATTCTTCCCATTTACAGGCAAGGAAGCTCTGAGGCATAGAGACGATAGGTTTTTTTGTATGAGCCACATAGCGAATAAGTAGTAAAATGGAATTTTTCATCAGTTTCTTAATATCAACACTTGATATTTTCGGTCAGATAATTATTTGTTGTGCGAAACGGTCTTGTGCATTGTAGGATGTATGCTAGTAACTCTGGCCTCTGCCTATTAGATGCCAATAGCACTACCACCACCTCCACACCTCCAATTGAGTAATATTCCTGGACATTGTCAGATGTGATCTGGGGGTGGGAGGGCAGAGTCACCCTGGCTTAAGAGCCACTTAAGCCAGAGTGGCTTAAGAGCCACTGTTTTGGGTTTTTTTTAATGGTTATTTATTTTGAGAGAGAGAGAGAGAGAGAGCAGGGGAGGGGCAGAGAGAGAGAGAGAGAGAGAGAGAGAGAGAGAGAGAGAATCCTAAGCAGGCTCCGCACCATCAATGCAGAGTCCGATGCGGGGCTCAAACCCATGAACCACAACATCATGACCTGAGCTGAAATCAAGAGTGAGAACGCTTAACCGACGGAGCCACTTAGGCGCCTCAAGAACCACTGGTTTTTAATCAGTATTTGTCTGACTTCAGACCAGAGCCTTAGTGCCTAACTGGTACACTTTACAGCCATGTTCTAAGACTTTTTGATAATATATCTACTTCTTAGGAGTCTAAAAATAACTTTTCAAGAAATGGCTATTTCAGCCAAATAGTTTTTATTTCTTTTTATTTCTTTAAATGTTTATTTTTAAGAGAGAGAGACCGAGTGCAAGTGGGATAAGGGCAGAGAGAGAGGAAGACATAGAATCCGAAGCACGCTCCAGGCTCTGAGCTGGCACAGAGCCCAGCATGGGACTCGAACTCAGGAACCGCGAGATCATGACCCCAGCTGAAGTCAGAAGCTTAACCGAAGTCGGAAGCTTAACCGACTGAGCCACCCAGGCACCCCTCAGCCAAATAGTTCTGTAGTCAAGTACTTTAATTGTTCAGGCCAAGTAATTCAATGTTCTTTTTCAATTATTTACACTGATAACAGATGTCATATGTTACTAGTGCTAGTCCTGTATAAGCTGCCTTACTACTGGAGGTGAACAGTTATTCAGATAATACAGTGGAGAGTAAAATTCAAAAAATGATGTAGGCAGAGTATCTCATCCACTGTTTCCTCTGTGCTCAACTAGAAGTATCAGCCTAGGGCGGTAGAGAGATGAACTTTTCTTTTCAAACCTAGACTCTCTGATATTCTATTTCCTTTCTTTCTACCTTTCTGGTGTGTTTCTACTTTTTGGATGTTTGCATCTCTTCATCTACCTTTGTGTTCTACCTCAAAATGAAGGTGTTCTCTTTCCTTTCATTTTGCCCCAGCTCTGTGGACTTGAAGACGATATTTGATCTAACCAAGTATTCAGCAGGGAGCACCAAAAAAGCAGATAGTCTGTTGTACATTTTAAACTGCATTGCTCCCCCAATTATTGAGGGTTCATTAGTCACCTTACTGTAATTGCTTTTAGAGGAAAATGGTTGGTTCTTGGTGCTGCTGGCCTTTGACCAGCCAAGTACAACAGGGATTTTAAAATGATAAGAGCTTAGCTAAACATTCCTATAAAGACAAAACGTGGCATTTGATATAGTTAGTTGTTCAGCAGTCCTAGGTGATAGCAATAAAAAGTGTTGTGATTGTGTGGGAAATTTCTACCCTGTACCTGTTATATTATATATATATATAGAACCAAATCCTAAATACACTATTGCAGATTAGTTTCAGAAATTGTCCATTCACATCCATTTCATTATCGGATTGCTAACACATCTTTCCATTATACTGTATATAAGCTTCATGAAGTCTGTTGTAGATGAAGTGGAAAACAGAATGAGGACATCTAATCTGTTTTTAGGCAGTCTGGAGGCTGTGGGCCTTTTGTGACTTTAGTCTTGAAAGCAAACTGAGGTTCTGTCTGTACAGTGGTGAATATGTTGTTTTGTGAGATCTAGATCAGAGCTGCCAGTTCTGATCACGGTTTCCTGAGAATTTCCTATGAATTAGATTTAATATGAAATAGTAAGATCACCCAGAAAGTGGATCTGCTATCACCGAAGCAATTTTAATTGTAGAGGTGCTATCGCATGTTTAGGAACGCAGACTCCAGAGCTAGACTGCCTGGCTTCAGATTCTTACCCCTCCTCTTATTGGCCTCTTGTCCTTGGGCAAGTTTGATTTCTCATACAGAAAATGGGCGTAATGATTCTAATCACCTCATAGGGTAGTTGTAAAGCTTATTAGAGTTAAATTATGTAAAGTGTTTAGAACCGGGGCTGACAGAAAGTGAGTGCTTTCATTTAATTTCATTAATTTGCCTATTTCTGAAAATTTTCCTTCCAGTTCCATTTTGCCTTTCTTAAAGTTCAGACTAGAATTGTATGTATTTGTGGGTACAAATATGCAATAAACAGGAATGGGTGAATGAACAATTTTCCCCATTACAAAACTAGCCTGCGCTTATTATAGAAAATTCAGTAAAAAAGGAAAAACAAAAGGACCAAAATGTTAATGGTGATTATTACCAAAATCTTTACTTAAATTGTATACATTTTAACATAAAACCTTAATCTCTGTATGTGTGTGTATATGTATAAAATTAAATAATGGATAATGCTGTAAGACTTCCACCTAGTTTTTTTTCACTTAGTGTGTAGTGAGTATCTTCTCATATCATTAAGTATTATACAGCATTTTAATGGCTGTATAATATTCCATTGTATGAATATGCCACTGTATAAATATGTTATTTAACCAATTTTCTATCCAATTACTGAACATTTGTTTTTTATTTTTATATACATTTGTAGTTGTTTGTTTTAACATATATGATGTGTATGTATATCTTCAAAGATACAGAATTGTTGGCTAAAACAATATGTAAAATTTTGTAACTTCTAATACATATTGCAAAAATACCTACCAGAAAGATTGCGCCCGTGTTGTGTTCTCAGGGAACGGTGATGCTGATGGAACCAGCACTGTAAAATGTTGGTTGGCGTGCCACAATCTCTGTGTAATCTCAGTGTCATTATAGATCCCCGAAACTGCAGCATGCTTTCGGCCATAGTTTCTTGTAGTCCGTACAGTGGTTAGTCTCTTTCTCTTTGGTTGATGTTTACAATGCTTCTTATAAAGTCAAAGGATTTATAGCAGTCTTTATTTGACTGACAGTTTTTCTGCCATTTATTTCTTCACCTGGTTCCTTTGCCTTTAGTTGTCAAAAACATTTTTACTTAACATCTGTGGTTGTGGTTATTTTTAAAACACCAATTTCTGAGTTCCACCTCTGAGATACTGATTTAATTGGTTTGGAGGTAGAGATAGGGCTTGATTAGTTTTTGTGCAACCCCCAAGTGATTCTAGTGTAAAGCCAAGGTTGAAAAATCATTGATGTATGTGGATATTATTCCTTGGCACTTCAGTAACATTTCCAACTTTATTTACATCTGTTCTGTCTACTGCTGTGGGGTCAGATCTCTTCCAAATGCCACATATAATGGCATTGGTGAAGCAAACAATTTGGCAAGTACCATTCATTTAGGGAATGCGGGATATTGTGCACTAGTTCAAAGCATATGGTAGTTTTCACTCTCCTTTACTAGCAGATCAGTCATGAAAAAAATATGCGATACTGATTAATATAATAATGTTAATGTATATTATGCTAATTATTGTCTAGTATTGTTAATACATAAATACATACATATATATTAATATAGAAATATTTCTTTAGAGTAGTATAACAAATCATTGCCATAGGGACAGTGCTAAATAAGATAAAGTAATACTTCTAGTGGACTCTACCTAACTCTCCTGGTTCACTTCATGCTAATTTACTTCCTTATTCATATTTAAATTTCCAGTTTATTATTTAAAAAAATTTTTTTAATGTTTATTTTTTTTTGAGAGAGAGAGGGGGGTAGGGACAGACAGAGAGGGAGACACAGAATCCAAAGCAGGCTCCAAGCTCTGAGCTGTCAGCACAGAGCCTGACGTGGGGCTCAAACTCACGAACCGTGAGATCATGACCTGAGCCGAAGTCAGACGCTTAACCGACTGAGCCACCCAGGCGCCCCTCCAGTTTGTCATTTTACATATGGCTTAGGATCCTGTACTTGTACATTTGCTTATCTGCCACTTTCACAATTTTATCATTGCTTCCTTATTTTTACTGTTAGCTAAGTGGTTCACTATCTAGAATTTTAAGATTTCACTTTGCACTTTTTGAAAGTCAGACCTCAGATCCAGTCCTTGGGAGAACCTCAAATAAATGCTTTTTAAATTTAAGCATTTAGTTATTAAACATCTGTCAAGAAGAGACTGTGTTCTATTGTTTAATCCAAAATAAATAATCCAAAATAAAATAATTCCTTTCTATCACATGGCAAAAGTGAGCTCCTGCCCCCGTATGTGGATGAATAAATAATATATATTTGCTTTCTGTTCCATTCTTTGCCTTTTGGATTGAATAGGTGAATGAGGTATGATGTTTTCCTTTTGAGATGACACTGGTATTTCTCAGTAGGCTTTTTTCCTTCCTTTTTAAAAAAATTATTAAACAGGGGCGCCTGGGTGGCTTGGTCGGTTAAGCGTCCGACTTCGGCTCAGGTCATGATCTCGCGGTCCGTGAGTTCGAGCCCCGTGTCGGGCTCTGTGCTGACAGCTCAGAGCCTGGAGCCTGTTTCGGGTTCTGTGTCTCCCTCTCTCTCTGCTCCTCTCCTGTTCATGCTCTGTCTCTGTCTCAAAAAAATAAATAAACGTTAAAAAAAATAAAAAAAAATTATTAAACTATTTAAAAATTGTTCAAGAAAATATACCCGTAATTCTATCATCTGAATATTGTTATTTGCATTTTGTATGTATATATCTCTTTCTTTCCAAACTCAGAAACCAAATCTATTCACTCAGTAAAGAATATTTGACTTTTCAATCTTGGTCCTTACTCTTGTTCATTTTTACCCAGTTGGAGTTACAGTCTTCTTAGTAATTTGCAGTGATGGGTGCATACATTTAGTTTTGCTTAAGTGCTAATACTGTAACACTTAGTGGAAGATTTTGCTTGATATTCCAGGATAAAAATGAAATTCACCAGTCTGTTGTTCCCAGGATTTTCTCCTGAGTATAGAACATGTTGTGCAGTTATGTACCAATAATTGTGCAAGTGAAAGGGGTTAGGAGGACCCATTTCCACTGACCTAACAGTGGAAAGAACACTGGATTGAAAGTTAAGAGTGGCTTAAAGGCAGTTGAGAAGTACAAATAACGTGATTTTCTTGAACAACTAGGGGTTTGATCTTCTTTTTTCCTCTAAAAGTGGGGCATTTATGGGGCGCCTGGGTGGCTCAGTCGGTTAGGCGGCCGACTTCGGCTCAGGTCATGATCTTGCAGTCCGTGAGTTCTGGCCCCGCGTCGGGCTCTGTGCTGACAGCTCAGAGCCTGGAGCCTGCTTCAGATTCTGTGTCTCCCTCTCTCTGACCCTCCCCTGTTCATGCTCTGTCTCTCCCTGTCTCAAAAATAAATAAACGTTAAAAAAATTTGAAAATAAATAAATAAATAAATAAATAAATAAATAAAAATAAAAGTAGGGCATTTTTTTAAAAAAATGAATCTTATTAACCTTTTTTATTTTTCTTTAAAAAAATTTTTTTAATGTTTATTTTTGAGAGGGTGGGGGAGGGGCAGAGAGAGAGGGAGACACAGAATCTGAAGCAGGCTCCAGGCTCCAAGCTGTCAGCACAGAGCCCAACGAGGGGATCAAACTTGTGAACTGCAAGATTGTGACCCAAGCTGAAGTCCGATGCTTAAACAACTGAGTCGCCCAGGCCCCCTGGATTTTTTAAATTTTTCTTAAGTATTCTTTATTTAACTAATCTCTATACTCAGTGTGGAGCTCAAACTCAACACCTTGAGATCAAGAGTCGCGTGCTTTTCTGACTGAGCCATCCAGGGGCCCCTGTATTTTATTAACCTTTAATGAAGGACCTTACTTACATAGTGTTCTCATTATATAATGCTTCTCACTAATTGTTATGGCTGTTTTTTTGTGTGGAAAATTCTTAAATGAAGGTGTCTTCTTTCAGTCTGGCCGGGACCTTCAACAGTACCAGAGTCAGGCTAAGCAACTCTTTCGCAAATTGAATGAACAGTCCCCTACCAGATGTACCTTGGAAGCTGGCGCCATGACTTTCCAGTGAGTATAATCCTATTTCTTTGTGATCATTTAAGTATGAAATACAGTAAATTTAAGTAACACCTGAGAACAATGCTAACAATTTTTCAAAAGTAAAGAATATTTTAAAAATACAGTCTCTTCATGGAAGGAACTTCCCTGGCTCTAATTCTGCAAAACTGAAATCTTGGTTTGTTTATTCAATTTGCATACAATAAATTAACTGTTTTATCCTGTGCATACAGTAAATTAACCTGTTTTATCCTCTGTCTAATGAATGTTATACCCATCGTGCAATAATAGATTAGTTTTTTGCTTTAGGAGTTTCTTAGAGCCAGATGTCTGTAGGTTAATACTCTTGCTCAAACATTTACTAACAAGACAACCTTGAACAACCCACATATACCTCTCTAGGGCCTTAGTTTCCTCTATAAAATAGGGGAAATAGTCATAGTTTGTGAGAATAATTAGGGAATCTATTTATATCTCTTAACATCTTGCCTGGCACAGAGAGAATATCAGTAAATGTTAGTTGTTAGAAAAAGGAAAATTATAAAAGATAATTTTAGAGCATCACAATCAGTGGTATTAGTGCATATAACTGAGAAAGGGCTCAAATAATTCCTGCAAGTAATTGGTATTAAATGTTTAATACATGTCAAGTTTGAGGGTGATTAAAACAGAAAGGATTAAAAAAGAGAGGACAGGAATATCAGAGGAAAATAAAAAAGGATTAGCTAAATAATCCTTGCTATTTTAGGACCTCAGATGCTAAGATAATATAGACCTGGGAAGGACCTGCCTTGTTTAACCTTTCTAAAGGGAGGGGAAAATTTTCCACTCATCAGAAACAAGCAAGTATACAAAACTAAAATCGAAACAAAACCCTGGCTTATTGGTTAAGAATGTAGTGGATGTGGGGCGCCTGGGTGACTCAGTCGGTTAAGTGTCAAACTTCATCTCAGATTATGATCTCACAGTTTGTGAGTTCGAGCCCCGTGTTGGGCTCTGTCCCCCCAGCTGTGCTGACAGCTCAGAGCCTGGAGCCTGCTTCAGATTCTGTGTCTCCCTCTCTCTGCCCCTCCCCTGCTCTCACTCTCTCTCTCTCAAAAATAAGTAAACGTTAAAAAAAAAATTAAAAAAAAAAATGTAGTATATGAAACATTTTCTATAAATCTAATTTTCAACATCAAAAAATATAGACACTTAATTATATGTATAATTATATATAGTATCTTTATTTCTATCATGGATTAGGAACAAAAGATCTAGGGAATGGAATTGAATTCCTAATGGAATTGAAAAGAGGTTTTCTCTTGTTGGGTTCCTTTATAATTTCATCTCATCCTTTATTTCAATCTAAGAGTTATATTTTAAAGATTTATTCTTTACCAGACCGTATATTAAGTTCTGCCTCTATCTTATTAGCAGAGAGAAACACATATACAGACAACTAAACTTTATACCTGAGGGCAAGAAGTGCTGTAATTCATTTATAAATGACATGCTTTGGGAGTAGAGCGAAGGAAGCAATAAATTCCCATTTGTAGGGAGCAAGTTTGGGGAAAGGGGATAGAGGGAGGGAGAATACAGAGAAATATAAGCAGAAATCTATGAGGACTTGAAAGAACCTAAACTTGGAGAGCAACATGCTGTTTGGCATATTGGGTGTATGATGGAATGTGGCCCACACCTGCTTTGGAGGCCACAAATACTATACCAAGGAGTATGATTTTATTTTATAGGTATTAGAGAACCCTGAGAGTTTTTAAGCAGAATAATATGGTTATATTTATATGGTTATATAAAACTTGTAGTTTAGAAGATGGTCTAGACTAAAGATAAGGAGACCAGTTGATTTAGATGCCCAAACACATCAGTATCATTATCATCACCACCATCATCATCATTTTAAGGGGCCTGAGAGGTCATATAATACACTATAAACTATGCTCTGTGGGGTCCTAGGATGCCTTAGGAGCCACATAGCAAGGGTAGGTATAGGGGTATGTGTAATGCTTTGGGCCCTTGAAGTCCTACTTAAACTAATGACCTGATTTTATTTCGTGTGCATATTGATCTTCTGAATATAATTATTGCTGAAACAAAGAGTCCTGTGGCTAAAGAGACATTGAAAATCACAGAGTTAACCTAATCTCTTTCTGAGACATCTCAGACACGTTAGCCATATAGCCCCTTCCAGAGTGCCAGGGAGCACCTCTTATAGGAGGAAGTCAGTTCTGTTATTGGATAATTTCTTGTATTGGACAGTTGATACAAAGTTCCGGCCTGGAAATTAGGGAATATTATTTATCTTAAGGTCATTATCTGTACCCAGTAAACATTGTGGCATTAACTTCCAACTATGAAGTATCCACAAAAGTTTCCATTTCCACTGTTTTTCTTAAGGCTAGAAAGAGTTTAAATATATATATACTAATTTCCATACGTAATCAAAGGTTAGATGGGGATGTCTGGGTGGCTCAGTTGGTTGGGTGTCCTTCTCTTGGTTTCGGCTTAGGTCATGATCTCATGGGTTGTGGGTTTGAGCCCTGCATTGGGCTCCATGCTGACAGTGCAGAGCCTGCTTGAGATTCTCTTTCTCCCTTTCTCTCTGCCCCTCCCTGTCCCTTCTCTGCATGCAGGCATGCACACTCTCTCTCAAAAATGGATAAATTTTAAAAAAGGTAGATGGAGTCACAACTCTTGAGTTTTCAAGAAAAAGTCTTAGGTATTATGATATTTTACCTGGATTATATAATAAACAATTGTAAACATGTTTAAGTACTTCTTTTGGAATATAATTCTCATAATGGGAAGATGTTTGCTTTCTGATTCCAAGGATTTGTGGTTTGCAATTGATTTTCAGATTTAGTTAGCTTCAAAGGGCTTAGGCTAGAATATGTTCAAAAGTCTGTAGGGCACGAAGAGTCTGCTTCAAATTGTTGGAGGTATTGTTATTCTACAGACAACTTTTTCTCTTCTTTTTTTGTGTCTCTCCAGCTACATTATTGAACAGGGAGTTTGTTATTTGGTTTTGTGTGAAGCTGCCTTTCCTAAGAAATTGGCTTTTGCCTACCTGGAAGATTTGCACTCAGAATTCGATGAACAGCATGGGAAGAAGGTGCCGACTGTGTCTAGGCCCTATTCCTTTATTGAGTTTGGTAAGTTTTCTCCTCATCTCTGTATCAAGAGAGCAAACAGTTTGGAGAAGCTGTTTGTTCCACTGATTAGTTTTGACACATTTTTTTCTGATGTTTACCTACTTAAGTTTTGGGTTCTGTCTTTTCCTTTCCACCTCTGTGCTTTTGAATGAATGAAAGTTGCTTCTCACAAGTAATTTTCTGTGGTCTTTGAGTCTTTTCCTTAGAATTTGTTACCCTTTTCCCTTTTTGTGATTTGGATTGATTCTTCGTCAGAGTCAAGAACTGTGCCTAAAGAGCTATTTGGTTGGCATGTAGTAGCTGAGTTCTTTCCCCCAAACCACACACACATACGCACAGTCACAGAAAGGTTCATTTCCTGGAGGTCCGAATATAGAAATCAGAATGACATTTTGTTTCTTTTAATCCTCTAGTTAAAAAAAATTACTGGAAGAGGTATGGCATTGGGGGACAGCATTTACTACCTGCAGAAATAGTGAGCATGGGTGTCCATATTTGTATAATAATTATAGAAAGACTCATCACTGGTAAAGTATCTGATGGCAATAAATCAACAGAAATGTTTTGGGTACTCTAGAGGAAGTGAGAATAAGTATGATTAGATTATATTACTGATATTTTTAGTTAAATTGGTTTTACTGTTTCTGAATTTCTGAAGTATTTCCATTTTGCTAGCTAACTGGTCATCTTACTTTTTAGAAATAAGGAAAATTTTAGGAAAACGCTCCAGTATTTCATAACTACAAACTCTCCAAGTGATAATTTTTATAATGTCTGGTTTTTCAGATTTTATTTTTGAAGACAATAGAGGTCCAGTAAAACCAAGAAACCAGTAAGACTGCTACATCAAGGTCACACGAGAGATAGTTGATACACTCAAATTAGCTTAAAGGATTATATATGAATGGGTTTTAGGTGAACTGCAGGTACAGTAACCTGAGATCAGTTACACAGTAATTGTTTCCATCCCCAGGCCTGAAGGGATAAGAGAAAGGAGCAGTTTCTGAAACTGCAAAGGACAAAATTTATAGAGAAGGCCGTCTTGAGAGGAGGAGTTACTCTTGCTGGAGGGATGCTGCCAGCCCAGGGTGACTTCTTGGTGGGGGGGTGGGGGGAGGGGGGTTCGGGGAACAAATACCCTGACATCACTACCTGCTTTCCTGCCCTACTCTTGGGGCTCCCCCATTGGTCGAACCTAACCTGGAAGCCCCCCCCCCCCCCCCCCCCCCCCCCCCCCCCCCCCCCCCCCCCCCCCCCCCCCCCCCCCCCCCCCCCCCCGAACCAGGAGCCCATGATGTAGTCCATGCAGGTCAGCTGCCCAAGGCAAAAAACATGGTGCAGAAGGGTGGAGAGGAGGTCTAGAGAGGCAAACGAAAGGTATCCAGCACATATCACTTAAGAAAATGCCAAAAGTTGAAAATAAAATCTTTAGTAATAAGTCATTCTTTTTATAGTTTTGAGAAATGCAGACATGGTCTAAACATGATAGCTGCAGTTTATAGTGGTATTTTGGGAAACTCCCTGCCACATGTTTGCTTTACCTGAAGTTTAAGAACAGAGTGAAATTAGGAATGTATGTTAAAGAAAATACTTAAAAAAATTTTTTTTAATGTTTATTTATTTTTGAGAGAGACAGAGAGAGAGAGCGAGCGAGGAGGGGAGGGGCAGAGAGAGAGGGAGACACAGAATCCGAAACAGGCTCCACACTCTGAGCTGTCAGCACAGAGCCCGACAAACTGTGAGATCATGACTTGAGCCAAAGTTGGAAACTTAACCTACTGAGCCACCCAGGCACTCCATGTTAAAGAAAATACTTTAAGACCATGTTTCCCCCCTACTTTTAATGACAGAACCTGTAGTGATGCTAGATTATTGTCAGGATCCTTTTCAGGAATATAGAGTTAAGTACTAAAACCCTGAGGATCCTCAGGGATGGTTTGAAAATAATCTGCTTTCAGGAAAGGCTTACTATAGTGGGTCTTACTTTCTATAAGGACCCTGATAGCAAAGACTTCAAATTTGAAGGTGTGCAGAGGACATTTCTCCTGAATGGTCATCTGTCTTCACATTTTACAAATGAAAACATCAAAGCTCAAACTTTGATGTTCATTCAAGAGCTCGGTTATCCTATCCCTACTCCAGTACTTTGATGGGCAAGGTTGTTAATGGTCACTTTTCTTCATTATTCTAGATACCTACATTCAGAAAACCAAGAAGCTTTACATTGACAGCCGTGCTCGGAGAAACCTAGGCTCCATCAACACTGAACTGCAGGATGTACAGAGGATCATGGTGGCCAATATTGAAGAAGTGTTACAACGGGGAGAAGCACTCTCAGGTATGTAAAACATTAAGAGTCCTGTAGGGCGCTTCTCAGTCCACAGGTAACGATAGCTTATTTTGGGTTACCTTTTTCACTGTCACTCTATCTAGTACTGTTAAGAATTCATCTCTCAGAAATAGATTACATTAGGGGTGACTGGGTGTGGCTTAGTTGGTTAAGCATCTGATTTTGGCTCAGGTCATGGTCTCATGGTTCATGAGTTTGAGCCCTGCCTCGGGTGAGCCTGAGCCCCGCCTTGGGATTCATTCATTCATTCATTCATTCTCTCTCTCTCTCTCTCTCTCTCATTAAATAAATAAATAAATAAATAAATAAATAAATAAATACCATCAAGAGACATAGCTTACATTACAAAACTTTGTATATGATATGTTTTTTCCCAGCATGATTAGTTTTTGTTGAGTTGGAACAGTGTGAAGGTCCTATTCCATATCAGAAGCAATTACTTCTACCAAGATATTTACAACATTAAGCAAATATTTACAGAATCTCTTACATAAATTAAGGGAAATGAAAAGAAGAATGAGAGGAAATTGTCAAAGATTTACTGCAGTGGTTTCCTGACTAGCCACTTTGGGAGACTTTATTGCTGCCAGATCAAATGTTATAAAATGCCATTTTCATCAAGGCATTCCTCTGCTGAAAAACTTTTAAAATCTGTGACTACAAGATACGATCTAGTCTGGTTTCAACTTACTTTTTGTTCTTGCTGAGTGCTTGTCATGTGCAAGGCACTGTGTTCTCTGTAACGGAAGATAAGGAGATTGCAGACTTCTTTCATGCTCTCTAGTTCACAGACATTCTGCTTCAGCCAGGTCAGCTTACTCACCATCCTGGACCTGTTCTTAAGATCTAGGTACGAGCCAAGCCGCCTCTTCAAAGAAGCCTTCCCAGGTCCTGATAGCCCACGTCATGTTAATCTCTTTTGTCCTTTAAACTCCTAAGGCACTTAGCTGTGTAATGGTTCTTTTTTTTTTTTTTAAGCACATAATGGGTGTGTGTACGTGTGTACTTACCTAATTTGCCTTAAAAAAAAAAAAAGAACCATATATATATATGTATATATTTACCTAATGTTTCAATGTTACCCATGTATTTAATGTACTTGTAAAGGTAGTGTTTATATATTTCATATACTTCTTTTATTTCTTTCACAGTAAGGATCACAAATAGATGCCTCCATGAGTATGTCTTGAACTTACCCTATGACATACATGAGTAAATGGGTTTTCCTTTATTATGAACTGCAGATTGTAACCTTTATGTCAGTAGTCAGCAGTTGTCCCAGCATGTAGCTTCACTCTTTAAGCATCAAATTTTGGGTGAGTGAGACTGTAAATTTTCATCATAACAGACTTAGTTTCTACCTGGGATAAAATAGACCAGCACAAGACTTTTTCTTAAATCCAAAATTTGTATATTGGTCAGTTTACCAAAAGTGTAAAAGGATCCTCTTGTGCTTTGCTGGTTACTACAAAGCTGGTGTGCTGATTGAAAAAGAAGACATTAGACCTTTGAACAGCGTGGGGGTCAGGGACTCCACATAGAACTTTTGACTTCCCAAAAACTTAACGACTAATAGCCAACTGTTGACTGGAAGCCTTACCCATAATAACATAGACAGTCAATTAACATGTTATTTCGTATGGTACACATATTGCATACTGTATTACAATAATGTAAGTTAGAGAAAAAATGTTATTAAGAAAATCATAAGGATGAGAAAATACATCTACAGTATTCTATAAAAAATCCATGTATAAGTGGAACTCTCACAGTTCAAACCCATGTTGTTTAAGGGTCAACTGTACAGTTGTAATCTTTAAAAAAAATTTTTTTAATGTTTATTTTTGAGAGAGACAAAGAGTAAGTGGGGGAGAAGCAGGAATTCTCTTACTAGTGCTTATTTCATACGACGTGATATTTGTTCCGCTGCCCAGTTATTCTCAGCAGATTTAGATCCGCTTAGCAAATATTTATTTTTTGAGCACTGAGTATTGCCAGACCCTGTTCTGGGCGCTGGGGATATAGCAATAGACACAGTAGTTAAAAACCTCAGTCCAGTGAAGTGTCCAGTTTAGTAGACTGGCTGGAAAAATTCCTCGCAGCATTGTCATGGTTATTTCTCATCTCCTAACTGTTTTCTTGTGTGACTAAGTGTTTTTCTTACAGAACAAATTGCTAATTTACAAGTGGCTGTCATGGCTGTGTCATTAAGTAATACCACATTTCTCAACCAGTTCAGTCTCTGTTAAGCAACTCCAAATATTCCAAAAGTATTCTCTAAAGAACAAACAAATTCATGTTGCAAAATAGTCTCTTTAAAAAAATTTAAAGAAGTAAAATGACCAAAATTCATTTATGTCACACCAAGAATTTGTTTTTATTATTAAAATATGTCATGTATTTTAGTCCAGTCTAGCTTGTGTCTCTCTGGCTGTTTCTCTAAGTGCTCAGCTAACAGTTATAACAGCATTACAAATGTCCTTTTAGAAAAACAAAACTTGGTAAAAGGTTCTAAAAAGCTTAATTTGGTAGGTGTTGGTGGCTTCCTAGCACCTGTGATTATGTTTTAGTTACAAGACAACTTTCCTGTGTCTGTTGAAACATAATTTCTGGTAGAATCATAATAGTCTTTACCAGTGGAGAATCTTGGGAATTTGGGAGCGGTCAACTTTGAGATACAGCTCAGTACTCAGTTTGTGGTTCATTGAGTTTTCTGGTTACTGAGTCTTATCTTACATGGATTATCATTTTTTTCAAAATATGAGAGAATAAGATTTAGACCATTAAAAGATGATGAGATGATTATTATCAGCCAGCATTTATCAGTCTTATCATATACAGGCATCGTGTTCACTTCACAGGCATTCTCATGTACTTACAATCCTGTGATACAGTTAGTGTTATTATCCTTACTTTATGTAGATGATGAAACTGGGTTTTAGTAGAGGCTCAGTGAATTGACCAATGTCACATGGCTGGTGCAGCTGAGATTTAAACCAAAGACTCTGAGGTCAGAGCCAGCACTCTTAACCACCTCGCTATACAGTCTCAAGAATCTGAACATAATTTGGTCTGATAATTTTTTTTAATCTTTATTTATTTTTGAGAGAGAGACAGAGTGCAAGTGGGGGAGGGGCAGAGAGCAAGATGGAGACACAGAATCTCAAGCAGGCTCCAGGCTTCAAGCTGTCAACACAGAGCCCGACATGGGGCTCGAACCCACGAACGCTGAGATCATGACCTGAGCTGAAGTCGGACGCCCAGCCAACTGAGCCACCCAGGCGCCCCGGGTCTGATAACTTTAAAATGCATTGTGGATTTTACAGTGCATCAGGATCATGGATTAATCAGTATATACAACCTAACCTTTAAAATAAAAATGAAATAAGCATCGTGGTTGTTTGGCATAGTGCCACTCATTTAAGTTATTTTTATGTCTTAATACATTAGACAAAATACTTCAGTGACTAATTAACATTTTCCTTTTTTCCTCTTCAACAGCATTGGATTCAAAGGCTAACAATTTGTCCAGTCTGTCCAAGAAATACCGCCAGGATGCGAAGTACTTGAACATGCGTTCCACTTACGCCAAACTTGCAGCGGTAGCTGTGTTTTTCATCATGTTAATAGTGTATGTGCGATTCTGGTGGCTGTGAAGTAGTGAATCCAGTCACTGGCAAGGGTGAACCTAGAACCCGGCAGGTGTGTGTTTTCAGGAAGCTGAGCTCACAGAGATGTGTATTAGAATTCCAAGTGGAACTTCTGCCTCTAAGGACCTTGCAAGAAAAGACATGTCCTGAAAACGAAATGTTACACCTCATTTAATGAAGCTTACCCCCTTTGTAGAAAGTCTCTTTTGGGGGCAGAGGCTTTCTCTGGGTGCTGAGCTGTGTATGCTAGGGAACAGTAGATTGTTTTCTTTTGTTTTTTCCCCTCCCAGTGTTTTTACATTTTTAAAACAGCACTGAGCGGGGCATTTTCTTTTCTAATGGAGCCATCATTGAGATCTGGCTTAGCCAACCTGTGCTAGCAACAGTCTGAAATTCCTTCAGAAAAGGCAGCCCTTTGGGAAGTTTTCTGACTCTGTCTGATCAACATTCCTTTTGTTGGTGACATTTGTGACTTTCAGTAATCTTGAGTTTTTGAGGGCCTTGTAAACAAGACTCCACTCTGTGAAGGTTAATTGTTGTGCTGCGAAGATCTTGTCTGTCGGCCCCTGTAGGAAGTTAGCCTTTGTTGTTTCCCTTTTATGATATTTTGCTTATTGCACAACTGCTTTAGGGTTAAACGAATTATATTAAGATGCCTTGATATTATATTATAGCACTCCTTGATTAAGAAGCTAAAATGTTTTCTGTCATTTACTCCTTAAAAGACTTAAATTTAGTTTGGGACATTCTTAATTGTATTTTTCAGCATCTCGTTTATATTAATATAAGAGTAAATATAACATACGGATAATCAGAAACCCCTGACTTAATGGGAAGAAAGGCCCAGCTCATCACTACAGCTTTGTCCTGCCCCCTTTTTCTCCACTGTAGTTTCCTCCCTCTCGTTTCCTCCTGCTGACACTTTAAAAATTCCTCCGCACCCAGTAGTTTTCATGTCCCATAAGCATCCTCTCAGGATATTCTCAAATTTCAAAATGGAAAATGTTCAGCCACGTAGTTCAATTTAAATTTTTACACAGCAACTACTCAAACAACTAAATACATTCATCTGAGAAAGTCTCTGAGAACACCTCGTACTTTCTGCAGTTTATGTAAATTCTCTGAGAATGTTCTAGAGATAGATAACTCATTTACAGTGGCTTCTATTAACAAATAAAAGTACCTATGATTTTTCCCTTTTTGCTCAGGGATAATGGGGATTTCCTTTTACCTTCCGAGGTAGAATTTTTTAAATGGGGAGAATAGCCCTTTTAAATATTGTCACAAGGGTCTACAGTATAAACTACAACTTACACATACTGCACACGTTTCTTTCAGTTGTACAGGAAAATGAGCCAACTTCTTTTCTTTACATCTTTGGAGAGAACTTTAACTAGTAAACAGTTTTATAACTAAGGGATCATCAAAGCTACTGTCCTGATTCCTGATAGAGGTAAAAAACAAAACAAAACCCTATTTCCTTAGAACAAGAAGTGGCTTGTAAATTCCTGATAATTTACAGAACTAGAATAAATTTTTTTTTTTTTTTCCATTTTGGACCTAAATCTGCCAATTGGAGTATGTGCATGAAACATGAAGTTACTTTTTATAGAGAATAAGTGCTTTTAAGTCCCTAAAAGGCTTGTCCCTAAAGTAACGATGTTGGTAATAAAAGCCTGACAGTCTGAAAACCCAAGTAGTGGTACCATAGCATCTGGTTCTTCTATAGGAGTGGAGAGCGGCAGCTCATTGTTGAGAGTTGCATGCAGCAACCAAGTGGTCAGCAATGAAATAAATACTTCTAGAATGTTCCCTGAAGTGTGAAGTTTTGTTATCTAGTTATTTTATGTACACATATCTCTCTGGGTACATTTCTACCAAAACCCAGTGGTTAATTGAAAAATGAGAAGGGGGCAGAATGATGAAAGGAATGAGAAAGTGGTTTAATGTTACGACGGTTGAAAAATGAGAGAACAAGACTATCGTAATAGGGCTTCCGCTTCTGTTCTTTATTGGAGGTAGTGGGAGGATCTGACTAGATGAAGTGTATCAGCATCTAAACAGGCATCTAAAATAGAATGTAATAAGTACTGTCTAGGGCTAGTGGGGGCACATTAAGAAAGGACACCCTACTTTGGGAAGGAGTGTTGTAAGGGAAGAAGAATAAGGTATTCCAGAAAGAGTCAATAGCTTGTGCAAAGTCATGAGTAAAAGAGTGAGGCCCATTTTGGGGATTGTAATTCTGTTGCTTCAACCCAACTCCTTGGGTGAGTTTGGGCACTTGAGCCTTGAGGAAGAACTAGACTGGTCACTGTAATAAAGAGATACATCTACCACGCTTAACGAGTTTATAGTACACTAACGTCAGTGACAAGAGATGGCATCAGATTTAGGGTTTCGGATGATCATTCTGGCCCAAGTACGAGAGAGCTGTTCGGGCTGAGCCTGAAAGTAGGGAGATGAAACTGAGGAGGCAGCAACGGTAGAGTGAGACCTAGGAGACGGGTTTCAAGCCATTTTCAAGAAAAGAGTTCTCCCAGGTACCAAATAAGTAATACAGACAATGTTTTCTTACATCTCACATTCACATTTTGAAGCAAGTACTGTTTACACCGTACGAATGAAGAAACTTTACAAAGGCTGCTTCTCTGACTCACAGAAGAGCTAAGTGATTCGCCCGATGTTGCAGAGCTAGAACGGGACGCAGCTGAGATACGAACCTCGTCAGTTTGGCTCCAGACTCTGTGCTTTTCTCCACTCTGCTGTCCAATCAAGAGATCAAAATAAGTTCCAAAAATGTATTTTGTTTTCCGGAAGGAGATGTTGAATTTTAGAGTTATGGAACTTTGTCATACAGGCAGAGGTCATTCAGAGGAGTGGGGCAGACGTCAGGTCACAGCAGGTTGAGGGTTGTGCGCCCTAGGGACTGAAGGTGGCGGACTACTTTTACAAAGTAGTAGTTAGGGCACTGAACTTCATAACATGCTTTTATTAGGAAATCTCACAAATGTTAAACAGTAGTAGTATTTGGGGCACATTGTACATCTGTTCATTTAAATGTCTAGTGGTTATTAAGCTTTCTGGGAAATCTTGAAAACCTAATGAAAGGTATGTGCCTTTACCCCAGAGAAATGTTCAGTGTATGTGAATTCATGCATTCATACAATGAGTATTCAAGAGCCCCACAAAGCCTGTTTGCGATGTAGTGGTCTATGATCCCCAGTTAAGTACTCAGACACGTAGGAGTGGAATTCAAAGGTAAGTACCCAGAAGCCTTGAAAACTGTCCAGCTATGGTGACTTGGAAGAATTCTACAGTTTGAACTAACTTTGTGAATGAGATGTATTTTTGAAAAATTCTGTAAACCGCCCCCCCCCCCCAATTCTATCGAATATTTTCCTGTAATACATTCAGGGATCTGGTTCTATAGAAAAATTTTAAAACTTTGGTCTTAGTTCCTCAAAATCACATTTAAGGATCTCAAATTTTCTATTCTCTACTTGTCACTAGGAAGTCTTGCAAAAGCAAATTAAAACAAATGGAGAATCTTTTCTCATACACAGTATTTAAGAATCATGTATAAGAAAACATCTCCTAATTTAAATTCCTATCTTGGGAGTTTTCATAACTAAGGGCTTGAATGTTGGTGGCCACACAATTAAGGCTTTTGGTTGGTATATTTAGCAGAACCGAGAGCCCATCGGGTTGTCTGCAGACAGTTCAGCAAAAAGGCAGAGAGCATGGTTGTACAGGTGTACTGTAAAGGTACCCAAAGAAAATTTTGGAGCATGTATGACATAGTTTGAAATAGAATGGACAAATTGAGTCAACATCCTGTTCTTACATGGTTGACCCAACAGTATAAAACTGTCTCAAGCAATTTAATCACTCCTAACTAAGTTGATTTCAAGTACTGTAACTGAATCCATATTTTAGATTAGATTTTTAATTTTTTTTTTAAATTTACTTCTCTGTCTCCCTTTACAACTTTTTGATATTTCTGGCTCTTGTGTTCTTGTTTGCTCTTTTTCATCCTTGTTTTTTATACATCTTTATTTGCTCCTTTTTCACTTGATCTCAATGTTAATTTACCATTTTTCTACATCTGATTTACTTAAAGGTCAGCAAAATGATTTTCAAAAAGCAAACCTCCTCTTTTCTTCTATGTCCTTTACCTGTTCTCTGCCTCCCCCTAGTTTCCCCTCACTTTATATTCCATTTTACTTCACTTCCCTAGATGCTGTTTTTGCTTAGGAGTTAATGTAATGCTCCAACTTTGCTTCTGTAATTGAGAGCTTCAAAATCAACTTCTGTTGACTCTATTTTCAGACCTTATTTTATTTTACCTTTTACTGATTTTTTTTAATTTAATTTTTTTTTAATATTTATTTTTGAAGGAGAGAAACATGAGCTGGGGAAGAGCAGAGAGAGAGGGAGACACAGAATCTGAAGCAGTCTCCAGACTCTGAGCTGTCAGCACAGAGCCTGACGCGGGGCTCAAACTCATGAACCGCAAGATTATGACCTGAGCTGAAGTTGGACGCTTAACTGACTGAGCCACTCAGGTGCCCCGAGTTTTTTATTTTAAGTGTATTTATTTGAGAGATAGAGCATGAGTGGTGGAGGGGCGGAGAGAGAGGAGAGAGAATCCCAAGTAGGCTCTGTGCTGTCAGTGCAGAGCCCAATGTGGGGCTCGAGCCCATGAATCGTGAGATTGTGACCTGAGCCGAAATCGAGTCGGATGCTTAACTGAGCCACCCAGGTGCCCCCCTTTTACTGATCTTATAATATCTGGTATTCTATTATCAGTCAATACAGATATCCCTTTATAAAAAAAAAGCAAAGAAACAAAAAAAACCCCGAAAACTGCAAGAATTTAAGAACAAGCTCCTCTAGTTTGTCTCCTGTATTTAGGGCTTCAACCGTCACTGTATTACAGCTCTAAGGTACACCTGTGTATCCTCAAACTGAAGGTCCAGCCCCAATATTTGCTTCTTATTGGGTATCTGTGTTTGCATATTCCATATACACCTCAGTGCATCTAGAACATTACCTCCATCCCATTACTCTCCAAGGTGAAAGCTGACCTCTGCTTCCAACTGTAGATCTGATTTTTTGGCATCACCTGCCACCTCTACAAGTCATGAATTGCATTTGACTCCTGTTTTCTCCTTTCACCTCAACTGTTACCCAAAATCTGTTTTTCCTAACTGCCAAAATACTCCTTATCCATCACTTCCTTTCCTTTTGGCCTTATATTCAAGCTCTCATTTAACTTGGGCTCTGGCAGTAGACTCCTTACAACTTTCCTTATACATGTTCCTCCTTCGGCTCAGTACTACCATGTTAATACCAGAAATTTTTTTTAAGAGCTAATCATACCCCCGTTTCCTTTGGGGTAAGATCACCAGTTTGCTTTCATGGTCTGGCCCGCTGTACCATTCCAGACTCATCCGCCGCCCCCCATCACCTCTTGTTTCACTCACACCAAATTAGCTAGCCTTCTGTAAATAGTCAAGCACTTTACCTTTGCCTTGGCTCATTCGTGCCTTCTCTCTAGACTTTTTTTGTGTGTATCTTACCCCTAGCCTTTTCACTTTCAACCTACTAAAGTTCAGCTCGCCTTTCAAAGACCCACTTCTGACATCTCCTTCGTAAAGCCTTCCTAACATTCTCACGTCCTCCTTCCCACCAACCTGGGAGAGGCTCTTGTCTCCTCCTCACGGCAGCTTGTTCCTGTTTCCAGTGTGGAACCTACAGGCTTAATGTGCCCTCGTGTCCTTCACTGTACGCTCTGTGATGTCCCTAAGGTAGATACTGGTCATTACTCGTGTGTGTTTCGATCCTTGGCACTCGATCTAATGGCTGACGTGTTGGAGGTACTCAGCAAATATTTGCAGAATGAGTAAACCCACCTACAAAAACGTATGTTCAAGTTTTCTGGAAATGAGCTGCTCTGTAAGTCATGGATATACATGTATTTTGAGTGAAAGGAGAAAACCAAAATGAGATAAAGTGGTGTAGGCCTAATAAGGGATGGGAAGGGGAAAAGGCATGTGAAAAAGTCAGAGCAAAAGAGAGGAACAGGAAGCTTCTAGCAATATATGGTGAGCACATTGGAGAAAAGGGAGGAAGAGAATACAGCAAATGAAATCGATTCTTTAGGGGCAGAAACAGTTGGAAGGCAAGAAGGTGGGGGGGGGGGGGGAGGAAACTAAAACATGGAAACAAATTTGACTTGAGAAAAGTGCAGAAGTCACATAGACTGGTCTGGAAATGTTTTCAGTTGGCCACAGAGGCATCATGCTTTAATGTGAGGATAATATTGAGTGAGCCTTTCACGTCACTGAACCCCTTTTGTCATCGAAAAAGTGACTCCAGATCAATGATAAATACCTTGAACAACATGCCATCTACAGTAAGACGTATTTTAGCATGCTGGTTTAAGACTTAGTTGTGACCAACTGATGGCAGTTTGCATGTGCCAAACTCTCCCAGTGATTCCCTTGCAAGTAGTGTGTAGGTAGGCAGTGAGGTTTGTTGGGCTGGGTATGCAAGGGCAGGTAGTAAGACCTAGAAAAGTCAGGACCGAAGAGGTATCTATTTGTATGCCTCTTGTTTGGCCATTTGCATTAATATGCAGAGTGTGTTATTTGCACACTTACAACTTTGGAATGAAAGTAATTGGACTCTCAAGCTGGTTCTTCTCGATGGTGTTTCATCTTTACACTGCTTTTTCTTGCCTCTTTCTCAAAACTCAGTTTTCCCCAATAGCAAACAATATTAGAAAACTCTGCTTGCTAAAGACTTAAAAAAAAAAAAAAGACACTAAAGAACTTTCGAGCAAAAGTTTAGGAAGTTCCGCAATAACCCATCCACTTGCTTGTGGGATTTATGTAGTATATATGTTTGTTTTTGTCGTTTTGGTTACAATAACAGCATAGCCTTGCTAGAATTAGATACAGAGCAGGATATTTATTTTCATCAGTTAGGTAAACGGTGTAGCATAAAATGGACATTGCTGAAGAAGGATAGAGATTTACATGAAACCACAACAGAGACCAACCACGTCACATGCAGCAGTGGTCTGTGGAGGTGAAAGGGTTCAAAATACTGAACTGAGGGCCAGGAGACTTGGCTTCTAAACCCAGCTTCTCAGTCTTTGGCTGTAAGACTGGAAGCAAGTTACTTTGGCACCGTGTGCCTCAGTTTCCCATGGCTGAAAAATGGGAATGATACCTGCTTCATCTACTTCCCCTGGACTATTCAAGGATGAAAGGAGGTAAAAATGCAATAATGGTTCTGAAGATTTTATGAAGTGACCTGTAAGCATACCGTATCACTATTATAATTACTATTATAACTGTTCCAGGGAAGCATTTGTGACCAGTGCAATTCTGCTCCTTCCTCTGGAAACTACCAGAGTAGGTAACAACCTAGTTCTAGAATAATTTTCCTGCTGATGGGGCAGTTTCTTGGTTGGGTTGCGGTACTTAGGAATGGGCTGCACGGCGCATTTGTGGGGCCATGAGTTAGTGTCCCCAGTAGAGGGCAGCAACGCTCCAGTCCCAGGAAGGCCGCTGCCTCAAAGCGGCTAATGCAGCGGCCGCAAGAGGAAAACTAGACCAGAAAAAGCCTTGGAGAAATAATGGCCTTTAGGTCACAGACAAGGCAAATCTCATTATTATAAATACCGTAACAGAAGTTCACTCATTTAAAACAATGTTTTGCCTTTTCTCTGTCCTCAGAGGAAAATCATTTGGGCTGTTTCTTTAACGTCACTTTAATGATTTGACCTGTGCAACCAAAATCCTCTAGCCGTGGTTTTCCATGTAACCCCAGATTGTTAGATCTCACCTAGCACCGGTTCTTAAATAATCAAAAAAAGTTTTTTAATGTTTATTTTTGAGAGAGACACAGTGTGAGCAGAGGAGGGCAGAGAGAGGGAGACACAGAATCCTAAGACTGACTCAGGGCTCGAACTCACGAGCTGCGAGATTATGACCTGAGCCGAAGTCGGATGCTCAACCGACAGAGCCACACAGGCGCCCTGTTAAGTAATTTTTTTTTTTTTAAACAAGAGGAAAGTAAGTTGTTCAGGTCTAATGCTTTCCATTTAAGATGCCCAGCTAAGTCCAAAGAATGATTCCCCATGGTGTCTGAAACACGTCATGTGGAGTATGTCATCTGCCTCTAATCTTATTCTTTCGTAATTCAAATTTGTTTCAAAAATATCCTTGTGCTTTTATATCCTGTAAGAACATCACCAACTAACATTCGAACTGTTCTTAAGTAGCATGTAAGGTGCCTTCGTACATGTTTTCATGTAAGTTGATAGCCACTATCCCCATCTTACAGATAAATTTTCTCATCTGTGATCAGAATGGCTGTCCTTCACTTGAAGAGAAAAGTGCAGGCGGATGCCCTTATGGCAAGAGAGTCCTGAAGGGTTGGGTGTTTTCTCTCTCCTAATAGGTGGTACAAGAGCCAATTCTGAATCTGATCCCCCTTTTTTGTCTGCTTTACTACAATCAGAGCTGGAGGAGAAAGGCTTTCAGGTATAGTTTTTCAATCCCTCCTGCTTTTGTCAGTTCATTTCTGGCTCTCCGCTTTTGGAAAACAACAACAACAACAACAACAACAACAACAACAACAACAACTGTTTCCCACTCCACTCCCTCTACCACCACCCCCACGTCAGAGTCCCCATCCCAGCTAAACCTCTTCCTGTTCTTAAGAATTGCATCACATTCTTGGCTTAATGTAGACCAACACCCCCACACTGGCACCAGGGAGCGTACGGCCCTTCTTTATTGGTTGAAAGTTCTCCTCTAGTGAGCACGGAATAAGTCACCCACTTCCTGACTTCCAGCCCTGGCTGAATTTGCCTCTGGAAAGGAAAATATTCCTTGGATTTTTGTTTGCTTGTTTATAAATACCCTTCACTTCAGCCCTACCCTGGAATGAGCAAGACTTTACCAAGTAGGAACAGTATGGAAGGGCATTTGAGGGACAGGAAATAGTCTGCACACCTTGCTGTTTCTGATTCTTCACTTCTCTCTCTCTCACTTTTCAACCCGGATTCATCTGGCCTTGACTCCCACTGTACGAAAGGGGCTTTCAATAAGGGCAGTACGTCCCCCCCCACCCCGTCCCGCCCCGCCATTACTAAATGTGGTGGACACATCTCCTGATCTTACCTCACTCTGAGCAGCGTCTGATACCATTAGCCTCCTTGGTAGACTCACTGTCTTCCTGTGTTTTCCACACACTATTTTTTTTTTTCCTACCTTACCCACGGATCTTCCGCATCCAAGCTCTTCTTTCTCTACCAACTCCTTAGGTGTTGGTGTTTCTCAAGACCCTTTCCTATGTCAGCCTGCCTTCCCTCTACACATTCTCTGAGAAATCTCCCATGGCTTTAGCTGAGATTTATATGCCAGTGACTTCCAAATCTCCACCTCCCCTGTACTCCAGACTTACCTAACAGCTGCCTTCTAGAACCTCTCCTATTGCCTATCCCTGAAGCCATATTAATCAGCTCACTTCCTCAAACTACCCCTCTTCTAATGTTCCTTTTCCCAATGGATGCCACAACATCCACCCGGTTGCTGTAGCTGGAAACCTAGGATTCATCTTTGATTTCTCTTTTGCTCGCCCTCTGCATTCAATCAATAACCAAGTCCAAGTACACGCTACTTCTTTGAATCTACCCAGCTATTCTCATCCCTGGTCTAAGCATTCACCTCTGGATTTTTGCAAGTCTTGGCTACTTTCCTGCCTCTAGTTTTTCTCCTCCCCTTGGATCATTTTCCACCAGCTACCAGAAAGTTTTTTTTTTTTTTTTTTTAATATATATAAACGCAATTCTGAAAAAACTCACCTCCTCCATTTCAAATCATTTAGTCGCTTCCCGCTCTCCTTAGGCTAGAGTCCAAACATCCAAACATTATGAGCAGGGCTCGTAACCTGCCTACCTGCCATCAGCCTGCACTCCACTCATGCTGGACTCCAGTATTGCAAACATACCCTACTTTCTCTTGCTTCTGGGCCTTCACAAATGCTCGTTCCTTTGCCTGGAGCAAACACTCTATTTTAGGACCTCAAACATGTCTAGTCTAAGTTCTACCCCCAAAGAGTCATTTATCTTATTCCTGAATCAGAGCTGAATTTGGATACTTAATTTTTAATTAATTCTTGACTTAAAACCCAAGTTAACCTTATCTTATTTCTTATTTCTTTGAAAAATACCTCCAAGGGTATGGTCAAATGAAAATATACTTGAGCTGATTAACTTAGACCAGGATTGACTTTTACCATAGCTGAATGTGAGCTGGAGCATATTTTTTAAATTACTGGAATGTTTTCTGGACTGTTATTCATCATGACATTCTATCTTTGGAATTTTCTGTCCATTTCCAGCTGGCTTGTACCGCTCTTCCTTTCTTACCTCTCAACCCTCCCTTCCCCTCCGGTTGCCCTCCACTTGCCCCTCGATGGATCCAGTTTGCACGCAGTGGTAGCTGCTGTGGGGCTGCGGTTAAATAGAACTGCTCAGACTGCAACAGGAAAGCACTGAATCGAAAGCAAAGGGGAGGAAGCACAAACCGATACCCACCACAAAGCTGCTGAGTGCCCAGCATGACCCAAGCCGCACCCTCTGATGAGGAGCCTTGTGGAGGAGTAAGAAGCCACAGAGTTTAATAAATCATCAGCACAGCCTGTCCTCCACTTCCCCTGATCTACCCTTCCTGGGTCACCCATGAGTGTCCCAGGTCTGGGCTAAGAAGGTGGGTGATGACAGAAAAGCCACCAGAGAGGTAGAGGCTGGGGGAAAGCCCCTGATATGAATGACTGTGGCCCATTCATCTCAGACTCTCCACATGGTCCAGCTCGGTGAGGGATTTTAAGGAGCTTTCTACCTGGGACGATCCCCACACGAAGCTCGCATGTTCCCTAAAAATCCTTTTGCCACCTGCCTGAAAAGCTGTCTCTGGTGTGGCCAAAGCATGTTTATAAGTGAAGATAAAGTCCTTGTGAGATCCGATTCAAAAATTTAAAAAGAATTTTTTTTAAGGGTTACTTATTTTTGAGAGTGGGGGGGAGGGGCAGAGAGAGAGGGGACACAGAATCCCAAGCAGGCTGGAAGGTTCCGAGCTGTCATCCCAGAGCCCGACGCGGGGCTCGAACGCATGAACCGTGAGATCATGACCTGAGCCAAAGGTGGTCGCTTATGAGCCACTCAGGCGCCCCCGATTCAAGAATTTTACATTCACATTAATGTATAAATGACTATTTCCAGGTTCTTTCCTGACTTCAGTAGAGAGGGAAGGAGAAAGGAAAGGGCTGGCAACATCAGAGATCTATCTCACCTACATTCTGATTTTGCCCATGGCCTCCCCTGACTATTTGGGCTTATTTCCTTTGTTGTCAAAGGAGATGCTAACTCTTCAGCAGCCTGAATTATAGGGAAGGGGATGAAGAGTGTGGGGAAATGTGTAGTAACTGTGTCTAGATTTTAAACCCTGGTGAGGTTGGATACTCCTCGGAATTACAGTCTCCCGGCGGCTCATCACCTCTGGATCTGGGGAGGTGAGAGCCGGGCCCTGCTTTCACAGCTGGACAGGCAGAGCACCGAGAAGAGGGGCAGCCATCTTGGTCAGAAGGAGAGACTGCGCTGTGTGGCTGAGAGCGGGCACTGTGTCTTCACAGAGTGCCAGACTCACACTCCGCGTAACAGAACAGGAAATACGGTTAGTGCAGCTGGGAGGGGAGTGAGAACTCACTGTGTGCCCAAGACCATGAAGCCACTCACGGGCTGCTTTCACTGCACTTTCCTATCCTGTAAGTGACCAGGACTGCCTCTGGGGAGCACGGGGTGGGGGGTGGGGGGGAGGGGGCAGGGTAGGTGGAACCTCAGGGACAAGCCCCCTTCCCTCCTACATCTCACCCCTGCTAGCATGCTCAGCTTCTGTGCCTATTCATCCCAGAAAATCTTTCAAGTTCTAGATCACCAGTGAGGTTTAAATGGAGGAATGGTAGGCACTTTGATAGGAGGTGAGGGAAACCAGTTCTCTTACGAGGCCAGATCTACAAGTGGGAGAAATGCGGCCTCTGCTGTAGCCACCTCCACAGCAGCGAGTGGGAACGGACCCTGCTAAAGGAAAAAGGGAATAGAGTTTGTAGTCAGATGACTTTGTTTTGAAACTCTCCCTCCCTCCCTCTCTTCCTTTCTTTCTCTCTTCTTTCCTTCTTTCCTCCCTTCCTTCCAGACAGGAAGGAGGGGAAGTAGCCATTGAGTGGGAAGCTTCTTGAAGCTCGGAGAAATGCTACAAACTTCCCAAGCCTGATGGCCTGCCCGGAGTTTGCCCGCTGTCTTGAGTGGTCAAGGGCACTCCTCTCGTTAACCCCTCAAGTTGTTTTTAATAATTAGGCTTGATTCAAGCTGTAAGAGCAGGGTGACTGCGCTCCCCAGGTGCAACCTTTCAGCGTGTGACCTGCCTTTGTACGTCACATTACTTACACAAAGAAGATCGACAACGTGAGTGCAAAGACGGGGAGACAGTGAGTGTGAGCTACTTTTGAAAAAGCTGACTTAGGAAGAAGAGAGATAAATTGGCTGGAGGACACGTGAAGTGAAGAACGGATTTCATTTTTTTAGCCTGAGAAAGGTTTAGGTATGTTTGCAGAGGTCTCACTTCATTCCTAACTTTTGATTCTCTCATCTGGGGGGGGGGGGGGAGGAGAGATTTCTATGAAGATTAAAATTAAATTAAAATCGAACTCAAGGTGGTGGCATTTACACTGCAAAGCCCTTTACACATGCTAATTACTATAGCTCTCAACATCTAGCGTCCCTATGGATGAGTAAGCCCTGGTCACAGCCATTCTGTCTCTGTCTTTTCTGCACTCTATGACAGACTGTGAGGACACATGGGCTCTTTCTTCAGTGGGCAGGGCCAACACCTACAAGCAATAGGCTGATCGTCGGGTGACTTGTATCTTGCCCTGCTGTGAACTTTTGGGAGATGGTGTGTGTGTCCACACGAGTGTGTGTGTCTTACTAGATACAGCGAGTTACCACTGTATTGTTTACCTTTGCCCTGTGTTCTTATTTTAAAATCCTGATATAAAAAATGGACACATTTCAGACCGAACATCTCTCTAAAAAGCTTTAAGTTGGAGAAAACGGTTTTAGAAATTAAAAATACCCTTTTTGAGATGCAAGAGACTGTACAAATAGGATTATAAACGTGGATTTCTGCTGAGACAAAGAAGCGGTCTCCTTAAAGTTACCTAATGTTAGTCCACAGCTTTGTAAGAACGGGCAACACTTTATTTTTTCTGGCTATTTGCAGAATGGCATTATAATTTTGCTTTGATACAAATTTGGCAACGGCAACTGTGATTCCTTTTCCCAATTGGCTACAGTGCTCACATACTTTAACCAAGGAATCCCCATCAGCCCTACACAGCATGATATACACAGCGAGTCAGTGAAGTCTTCATTCTCTTAATTACTTGCTTTGCAGTTTGGCTTTGAACTATCCCACCTCCTTTCCTTTAAAGATACCCTGCAAATTCCACTCCCACATCTCCTCTCCCTTGCCCACCTGGCTTTCCAACATTAAGATGATTTATATCTTCATTTCTGGATGCATCTCTTAGCCTATTCCTTACCAGCCCTCCTCCATTCCTTACTCTGTCCTCCTCTTCCCCTGACCCCTCTCTGCCTCCAGCTTTTATTACTTAGCAACCCTGCAGGCCAATCCCATAGCATGTTCCTTCATGCATTACATGAACAAATTTTTTGAGGGCACTGAACAGAACACTGTGGTGTCATTTTCCTAGAGCAAGCAGCCACTTTTTAAAAATAGCTGTACTGAGCTAAAATGTATATCCTGTAAAGTTCACACGTTTGAAGTATACAATTCAATGGCTTTTAGGATCTAGTGTTGTGCATCTATCACTGTAATTCACTTGCCAACATTTCGTTATCCCACAAAGAAACCTGTACCACTTAACACTGCCCCACCCCCCTCTTTCTGCTCTCCCTAACCACTAATCTACTTTCTGTTTCTATGGATTTGCCTATACGAATCATTTTCTATAAATGAGATCACACAATAGGTGGTCTTCTGTGGCTGGCTTTTTTCACCTAGCATAATGATTTTGGGGTTCAACCATATTGCAGCATGTATCTGTACCTCGTTCCTTTTTATTACCAAATAGTATCCCATCATATGGCTAGATCACATTTTGTTTATCCATTCATCGGCTGGTGTACATTTGAGTTGTTTCCTTTTTTTTTTTTTTTTTTTGGTGGCTATTATGTGAATAAAGCTATGAACATTCACATACGAGTTTTGGGGTGGACATATGTTTTCATTTCTCTTTGGTTGATATCAAGGGCTGGAACTGCTAGGTCATATGGTAACTCTATTTTTAGCATTTAGAGGGACAGCCAAACCATTTTCCAAAGTGGCTACACCATTTTACTTTCCCATCAGCAGTGTGTGAGGATTTCAATTTCTCCACATCCTCACCAAAAATTACTGTCTGCCTTTTTAATGATAGCCATCCCAGTGAGTAAAACTGCATTTCCCTAATGACTCTCTGTGTGCTTATTAGCCATTCGTAATATTTTCTTTGGAAAAAATGTCTATTGTAATTGCCCGTTTTTAAATTAGGCTTTTTATTATTGACTTGTAAGAGTTTTAAATAGTGTAGATACAAGTCCCTTATCAGATTTATGATTTGCAAATATTTTCTCTCACTCTCTGGTCTGTCTTTTCAGTTTTCTTCATGGCGTCCTCTGAATGCAGTAGTTTTTAATTTTGATGAAATTCAACACATCAATCTTTTATCACTAGTGCTATTGGCGTTTTATCTAAGAAATCATTGTCCAACCCAAGGTCACAAAGACTTACTCTGAAGATTTCTTCTAAAAGTCTTAGTCCAAGCTCCTACATTTAGGTCTATGATCCATTCTGAGTTCATTTTTGTGTATGATATTCATTAGAGGTCCAAATTAAATTTTTTGCGTGTGGATATTCAATTATCCCGGCACCACTTGTTAAAAAGGCTATTCTTTTCCTGTTGAATTTTCTTGGCTTCTTTGTCAAAAATCAATTGGCCGTAACTGTTAGAGTTTTCATTATTTATTAAGTATTCATTATTTATTAAGTATTCATTATGTACTAAGAGTGGAGGTATTCTTATTTTAGGATCAGCAGGAAAAAAAAAACAAAAAAAAAACTGGCCCCGAAATCCCTAAGAATGTCTCCACTCTTAGTAAATAACGGGCACATTTTCTTCCACACTTAGAATGAAATTGGAGAGGGACGACTGAACAAGTACATTTTGGAGTTGTGGAAAGCAAGGGGGTCCTTTGACAGGAGAACCAAACTGATGGGGGGAGGGAATAAAGGAGCCAAAAAGTTTGTGAACTTCCCACCCTGGTGAGAGGAATGTTTGTCCAGGGGAAGCAGTTTGATCTAGCACCGGGGGACATTGTGAAAGATAATTGAAATTGTTAAGTCCATTGATCTCCCCAGAAGGAAAAAAAGAGGGTCTCTAAGTAAGCAGTATTGTTAGTTTGTTGATTCTTACAGAAGATTCTCATCTAACCAAGGGAAGCAGCTGGCCCTTTCTCAGGGCTCTAAGACCTTGAGAAAAAAAAAAAAAAAAATCCCTCCTTGTCTTTTCTTACCTCTGTCCACAGCCAGCAATAAACTTTATCTTTGTTACTCCTCCCCTTTGTGAGTTCCCCAGAAGGAGAGGGAGGAGAGGGAGAAAAAGAAGAAAACCGCAGTGGGAGAGAGGGTGAGAGATGCTGGGGACTGGGGAGGAATTCTGGAGCATTTGACCCGGAAGGCCTTGAAGGTACTGCAGGAGCGCTAAGACAGGAAGTCTTTCAGGAGCAGCTGGTGGCGTCCTGGGGACTGGGATAGTACGGACCTGGTGGGGAGGGGGGGGGGGGCAGAAGGATGATGGCGCTCTTGGATTCAGTAATCCAGCCGCAGTGGCTTATCCCAAGGAGACATGGCACGCCAACACCGAGAGTGGCAATGGCAATGAGAAGAGTGTCTGTGTAGCGCAGCTGGAGCAGCCTGGCCCCCACAGCACGTGTCGTATGACATCAAGGCATACACATGGCACGTTGTCATACCGGTTCCGCTGTCAACACACGCCCTCGGTTACCTCACTCCTCACTGCACTGTCCACCACCCTGGAGCCAGGTCCCCTCATGCGTCCACCACCCCGGGGCCAGGTCCCTCGTCCGTCCACCACCCCCGGGGCCAGATCCCCTCGTCCGTCCACCACCCCCAGGGCCAGGTCCCCTCGTCCGTCCACCACCCCGGGGCCAGGTCCCCTCATGCGTCTACCACCCCGGGGCCAGGTCCCCTCGTCCGTCCACCACCCCCGGGGCCAGGTCCCCTCGTCCGTCCACCACCCCGGGGCCAGGTCCCCTCGTCCGTCCACCACCCCCGGGGCCAGGTCCCCTCGTCCGTCCACCACCCCGGGGCCAGGTCCCCTCGTCCGTCCACCAGCCCGGGGCCAGGTCCCCTCGTCCGTCCACCAGCCCGGGGCCAGGTCCCCTCGTCCGTCCACCACCCCCGGGGCCAGGTCCCCTCGTCCGTCCACCACCCCCGGGGCCAGGTCCCCTCGTCCGTCCACCACCCCCGGGGCCAGGTCCCCTCGTCCGTCCACCACCCCGGGGCCAGGTCCCCTCGTCCGTCCACCACCCCGGGGCCAGGTCCCCTCGTCCGTCCACCACCCCGGGGCCAGGTCCCCTCGTCCGTCTACCACCCCGGGGCCAGGTCCCCTCATGCGTCCACCACCCCGGGGCCAGGTCCCCTCATCTGTCCACCACCCCGGGGCCAGGTCCCCTCATGTGTCCACCAACCCCGGGACCAGGTCCCCTCATGTGTCCACCACCCCAGGGCCAGGTCCCCTTATCCGTCCACCACCCCCGGGGCCAGGTCCCCTCATGTGTCCACCACCCCGGGGCCAGGTCCCCTCATCTCTCACCTGAATTATCGCAGTGGCCTCTGGCAGGTGTTTCTGCTTTCACCTTGCTCCCCGGCCCCTCGTCCACTCTCAACACAGAAGTCACAGGGCCCCTTTAGAAAATGAAAAACGTATCAATCCTCTACTCAAAAGCTTCCACAGCTGCCCTCTCATTCAGATGAAAAGCTGATGTTTTTGCTGGTCTCAGGCCCTCCCTCGCCGGCCCCCATCCCCCTCTGACTTCTTCTGCTGCCACTTTCCTTCCTGCACACTCCACGCTGGCCGTACAGGCCTCCCGACTGGTCTTGAACACACCAGGCCTTCTCCTGCCTCTGTGACTTGGAACTCCCCCTTCCCTCTTCTCCCACAATCCATTTGGCTTGTTTCCCCACCACCCTCAGATCCGCTCAAATGTCACAGACGAGGCTTTCCTTCTCTCACCATCCTATTCAAAATTGCTACCTTCGGGGCACCCCCCTCAAAGTATTGTTGGGAAAAGTCAACGGAAAAAAAGGGAGTGAAGACCTGCCACCTAGTTGGTGCTTTCTGAACACGGAGTCCCCCTCTTCTCCTACACTTGATCTTAGCCAAAAGGCTGAGAAGCGATCCCCTCTTCTCCTGAGGAAGAATACAGAGCCAGTGGATAAAAACAGTGGAAGCATGCAAAAGTGGCGGTGGTTGGTGTGTTAAATAGAGTGCTTAAGAATATTTATAAACAGGGGTGCCTGGGGGATCCGTCGGTTAAGCGTCCGACTTCGGCTCAGGTCATGATCTCACAGCTCCTGGGTTCGAGCCCCGCGTCGGGCTCTGTGCTGACAGCTCGGAGCCTGGAACCTGCTTCGGATTCTGTCTCCCTCTCTGTCTGCTCCTCTCCTGCTCACACTCTATCTCTCTAAAAATTAAATAAAAACATTAAAAAAAATTGTTTTTTAAAAAGACCATTTTGTTTCTGTTTTCTTTCACTGCCAATGTGTGGCTATATGTAAAGAGTGGTGGGTGGGAGCAAGTTTCTTCCAATTGCCTCCTGGGTTCTGGCTTCACCTCTAACACTTTCAAGATGTGATATTAAGCAAATCCTAACCTCTCTCGCCCTGTTTCCTTATCTGTAAAACAAAGACATTAAATTTAGTAACTTTTAGTCCTATAGATGCTTAAAATTCCACAATTCAGATAGGCCATCCACCTGGCTTTGCCCTGCTTCAGCCCAGCCTGACTCAAATGCCATGGCCAGATGTTTCTAATCTTAGGCATAAAAGACTCTATTCTTTGGTTTTAAGAGTCCAAAAGAAACTGGAAAGTTTAGGAAAAGTTCTAAGCAGACGAGATTTCCTTCTCTCTGACTCTTCAACAGCCACATTCATATTGTTCAAACTTAAGAAAACACGAAAAGCAAAGCAAAGCAAATATGCACCTTTGAGTCTGAATCCACCATGTGAAGCTTTAAGCCATGAAGGAAAGTGTGTGGTTTTTGGTGAATGTGTGCGTGTGTGTGTGTGTGTGTGTGTTTTAAAGCAACAACCAGAAAGTAGACATCAGCAGTTCTGGACTTGTAACTGTAACCTTGCACCCGCGTGGCCAGGAGCCGAGCAGGGCCAAGGGAGGGGGGATGGCTGGAGACTCCCTGCTCTGGAAAGCAGGCGGTTTTGTTTTCTTCTGGTGGCCACCCTGAGGCGGAGGAGAGGAGGATGTTTGGGTTTGCAGGCCGCGGGCCACTGTCAGCAAGTTTGCGGCCCTGGCCTCACTTCCCTGAAGCTGGGGTGGAGGGGGGGAGCGGGGGGTCAGCTGCCCTGGCCTCCCTCCAACAACCGAGCCGCAGAGGATTCAAATACCCCATCGGTTGAAGGCTCTGACTTTACCCAGCTGAACACTGAAGATCTCATCTGGGAAGGGTCAGTTAAAAAATGACAGAACTGCCCAAAGTAAACAGAGGGAACAGCCACAACAGAAACTTTCTCTGCGATGTTTCCTTATAATTACTGGCCCGGCCCTCCCGAGCTCTGGCCGGAGTCCCCACCCACCGTCGCTGTTGCCCCCACATGGCCTTGTTTGAGCGAGCCCCCAGCTGACCCCAGCAGTGCCTCCCTGTCCTCTGGCCTCTCCCCGGAGCTGTCCCCAGGGAGCAGGAGGAGGCCAGACTGCAGCGTGTTTTGAGACTGGAGTTTGGGAAGAGTCAACAGCAAGGCCCTGTTGGGCTCATTTATTAGGACCCCCGAGCAATGAGTAAACGCAGCTTAAATGACGTGTCCAAATTCGGAGCGTAAGCGTGGGGTGCAACTGGTCTCCCTATGCTTCACCCAGGGCTCTTTCCAGATTCACACACTGTTGTAGGAGACCCAAGATAAGAAGGTTAACTTGAAAGTTCTCTTTCTCCACCTTTTCTTTCCAACCAAATCCTACTTTGTTGACCTTCAGGGCTGTATAGAAAAGCGTATTTTGAATTTAGACTTGAGGACGATGATGAAATCTTACACTAGGTATAATGATACCTTGTGTGTGCCTCAGTTCCTCTTACCTATTTGCCCCCGCCCCCCGCGGCAGCGTTGTGAGGTCAGCAGCGAGCAGAGGGGGTAGGGCATGGGCTTAGTTTCCACGCCTGCAAAATGGGAACGACCACAGCACCTGCTTCATCCTGTTGTCAGGAGGCTTTCATGAGATGATGCATGCAATACACAGTGAAAAACCCAACAAATGCTAGAAATTGCTAACACCCTAGAAGGCATGTATGATTCCTTTTTACAGATGAGAAAGCTGAGGCTCAGAGCAGCTGAAGGACGGTAGTCATACAATCGGCTGGGAAGAGAGCCGGGATCCAGCTCAGTGGCCTGGCTCCACACCCAGGGCACTTGCTGCTCCACTGTTGACAGTGTAGACGGTTAGAGGTGGCTCTGGGCCGTGTGTCAGACATGTTTGTCTGTAGCATCATGGGGTGATGTGTTTTTATTAAGCCCTCACCTGCCTGGGCTGCAGGGAAATGGATGCTTTGGGGGTGATGGAGGCTGTCATGTGCAGCCTGTTTATTGAGGTGTCTTTGCCCGATCACCAGCCACGGAGCTGAAGCCTGGACTAATCCCTGGCCCAAGCTGGGCTCAGGAGCTACATCAGAAGCCCTTGAATATTCTCAGCTTTTCTTTCCTTTTGCAATGCTTCTGTGATGCGCTAAGAATCCCCTGCTTACTCAGATATCACAGCCCTCTTCACACTCCTGTGTATTGTATCTGTGGATTTTGAGGTGTCTGTCTGGTTCTCCTGCTGGAACAGTGCCCACAGGGGTGCCAAAGATGATATACTGAGGTATGGGAAGAAAACATGTGAATACCTGTTTTTATTATTCTTTAATCTAAGGTACTAAGACAATTAAGATTTACCAGTATTTAAAAATGAGTACAATAGAATTTAAATAATTTATAATGAGGGGCGCCTGGGTGGCTCAGTCGGTTAAGCGTCCGACTTTGGCTCAGGTCACGATCTCGCGGTCCGTGAGTTCGAGCCCCGCGTCGGGCTCTGGGCTGATGGCTCGGAGCCTGGAGCCTGTTTCCGATTCTGTGTCTCCCTCTCTCTCTGCCCCTCCCCCGTTCATGCTCTGTCTCTCTCTGTCTCAAAAATAAATAAACGTTAAAAAAATTAAAAAAAAATTTATAATGAATATGCTATTGTTGGGAATGTGTATTTGACTATTATTATTATTATTATGTTTGATGGAGTGGCATGGTGAAAAGAGTTTGGAGCAACTGTTCTAGAAAGTACGCTTCTAGAGGGCAAGAAATATATCTAGTTCTAATTTGTATCCCACCCTCATCCTCATTATCTAGCGTTAAATGACCATTCCCCAAATAAGTGAATTCGGCATCTATATGAACTTGATTGTCTTTGTTTCTTCCCCTCCTATTGTCATCCATCGAGTACTATGTCTTATTCAATATTTTGCCAAGAAATGAGCAATAATAAGGCCATGTTTGAGAAGTAAAGAGTACAAATTGCCGTAAGAAGATAGGAAAGTACAACACTGGTAGTCCCAAAAAAGAGTTAACGGAATATCACTCAGCCATAAAAAGAATGAAATCTCGCCATTTGCAACGACATGGATGGAACTAGAGAGAGTATAATGCTAAGCAAAATACGTCAGGCAGGGAAAAATAAATACCATATGATTTCACTCATATGTAGAATTTAAGAAACAAAACAAAGGCAAAAAAGAAAAAGAAAAAGAAAAAGAAGAGGCCAACCCAAAAACAGACTCTTAACTATAGTCAATCATCTGACTGCTGGAGGGGAGGTGGGTTGGGGGATGGGTGAAATCGGTGAAGGGGATTAAGGGTGCACTTATCTTGATGAGCACTGGGTGATGTATGGGACTGTTGAATCACTGTATCGTACCCCTGAACCTAACATAGTACTATATGTTAACTACACTGGAATTCAAATTTTAAAAAAAGTTGGAGAGAGTCACCATAAGGCATGCAGCGGGCAGAGGAAGACCTCAGGGCAGAACTCCTAGGCACAAAGTCAGGCATGCAGTTCCAGCACTGCTGTCTGAGAAATCAAGTGTGATCTGAACATCTGAACACTTTCAAAGTGAGCACTGCCCTCCGTCTTAAAGTTGCAGAGAGCAACACAATGCAACGAGCAAAGTCTTAGAGAAAACACCCTCCTGTCTTGGTGATCTCGGCAGAAACCTCGAACAACCTCCTTACCCTCACCCCCAGGAAAACAGTTCTTGACCAACAAATGAGGTCGGACTAGGTGATTTTGGAGGTCCCTTCATACTTGGAAGCAGCCCTGAGTGTGGATGAAGTTGGGAGTTTTCGGTGTCGGAGGTTCTAGAAGCGGAGATGGGCATCTGGACGCGGGGTGTCCGCCGTCTCAGCAGCAGTGCCCGTGCAGTGTCTTCACACGGCTGCCCTGCAGCATAATTCTGGAAGTTGTTTCCGGTGAGCCTCTAAACCTGGGTCTCCAGTCCTCCTGCAGGGCCTGTGAACTACCCAATATCCCTTAATAAATTCATCTTCTGCTTAAATTAATCAGAGCCTGTTTCCTATATTTAAAAGCTTGTTTGTATTTATTTGCCTGGGAATTCTATAGATTTTCTTTGTCCATTGTTCTCAGTTGGATTTTATCTGTCTTTGGGTATTTTGTAAGAACTCCACATTTTAAGAAAACTACCTTTTTCATATTCGCTGCAAATATTTTTTCCCAATTTGTTTCTGGTCTTCTGACATTATTTGATTTCATTTTGTCCTGGGCCTCGCAGAAATCTTGAATTTTCATGGAGACAAATTGGTCCCTATTCTGGCTTATGGCGTCTAAACTTGCTCAGAATGGCTTTCACTCAGGAAGCCTCTCGTGGTCTCATCGCTGAAGATACTAATTTAGAAAACGCTTGAGACTTCTGGTTAAAGAGAACAGAATAGACACATGCATTGTGCTCCACTCCCTCCTAGAACTCAACCCAAGGTTAACGTTTGATGAAGTAATATATTCACGTGGTTCTAAAGCCAAAAAAAGTGTAAAAAGACACAGAGCAAGACGTTTCCCTCATCCATGTCTACCATCAGCCCCGGCCCGGTCTCCTTCCTGTGCGTTAGTAAGCTTTGTCACTAGTTTGCTGTATGTGTTTCCAGAGTTTCTTTGAGCATATGTAAGCAACCAAGAATGTAAGTAAATGGATTTTTCTTTTTTTAAGGCTAACCCCACAAGGACAAAGAGCATATGAAAAGGACAACAGCAGGATAATTTTAAAGGCTGGAACGTAGATGAATGAGTGGTAACTGAATCCAGAGACCCAAGTGAGCTGAATCCTGAGGCAGCAGACGAGAAAGCTAACACCACCCGTTTCGAATCCTCCACATGCTCAGCGATTTGCAGCACCAGGTACTTTGGTATTTTGTGAGTAAAGCTCGTAAAACTGTGGCTGCAAACAGTAAGATGAGTCGAAAGTCAGTTCAAGAAGCAAAGAGGTCCCCAGGCCCCCCTTCCCCTTGTAGTGTCAGCTAGACTGCCCCTTCCCCATGATGGCGGATGGGGCTTTTTCTTCTGCTGGGAGAGTAAGACAGAGGGAGGGCCAGTCCCAGTTGTGTGAAAGGATAACGTCCGGAAGAGAAAAGGACATTACTTACAGCCCCCTTGCCCTTTTCCTTCACACGGATCGTAACCCTGAACGTCCTGCCTGGAGATTAGGAAAGTGTTTTCCGAGAGCCTGACATACTGGAGAGAAAGGCCCTAAAGATCTGGAGGTGGCACCACTTCTGAGAGAGAAAGAAAACAAAAAATTATCAATATCCTCAGAGAGATAAAACATGATAGGACATACATGATAAAAACAAAAAGCTATTTTTTTTTTACAGTTTATTCATTTTGCGAGAGGGAGAAAGCACACACATGTGAGCGGGGGAGGGGCAGAGAGAGAGCGAGGGTGAGGGAGAGTCCCAAGCAGGTTCCGCGCTGTCAGCGCAGAGCCCCATGCAGGGCTCAAATCCATGAACTGCAAGATCATGACCTGAGCTGAAATCAAGAATTCGAATGCTCAACCGACTGAGCCACCCAGGTGCCCCCAAATGCTATTTTTTAAAAGGAACAGAGAACAACAAAAAGATCTTAGGAATTTAAATATGATCCCAGAAAAAAAAACTCACTAGAAGATGTGGAAAGTAGAAAGTATAGCAAAAAGATAAGACACAGAAAATAGAAGTTATAAGAGCAAGAGTAGGGGTGCCTGGGTGGCTTAGTTGGTTAAGCCTCCTAGTCTTGATTTTGGCTTGGGTCATGACCTCATGGTTCATAGGATCGAGGCCTGAGTTTAGCTCCATGCTGAGAGCATGGAGCCTGCTTGGAATTCTCTCTCTCTCTCTCTCTCTCTCTCCCCCTCTCCCCTACTCTCTCACTCTCTCTCAAAACAAAGAAAATTTAAAAAAAAAAAAAAAGGAGCAAAAGTAGTTTATTTGGGAGATGATCCAGGAAACCCTACAGGGTCAGGGGAAGTGAAACAAGGAAGCTAATATATCCATCAAGTTACTGCGAACTGGAACTCGATTCCTTTGGGGAATGCTGGGAGACCCGTGTGGAAATTATGCCTTGAAGTTATCCCCACTCAGGGCTGAGTGAGCTGAGGTACTTATTCTGCTAACTCCCATTGGTCATGGGTTAAGAGGTGCTCCCTGGGAGAAGGGGGTTAATTCCCCGACTCTGGAGCATTTTTTAAAAAATGTTTATTTTTGAAAGACAGAGAGCAAGTGGGGGAGGGGGAGAGAGAGAGGGAGACACAGAATCCAAAGCACGCTCCAGGCTCTGAGCTGTCAGCACTGAGCCCGACCTGGGGCTCAAACCCACAAACTGTGGGATCATGACCCAAGCCGAAGTCCAACACTTAACTCACTGAGCCACGCAGGTGCTCTGGCAAAGAGACATTTGTACCGGTAACTTAGACTGCATGGATGTGGCAGGTCCCGAGAGAATACGGCAGGGCACTCATGGCATCTATTATATGTTCCCTGCTTTCTTTCTTGGGAAACTCCTGGAGGATGTGCGCCACCAAAACAATGGAGTGAATCAAGAAAGAGGAAGAGGTGGAATTCAAGGAACCAGACTATTTGACACAAGAGATGAAGGGATTCCCCAGGATGTGGTGAAAGGGTGGCGTGGGGGAGCGACTGGTTATTAATGTAGAGCTATTCGATTCTGTCAACTATGTGCATATTTAGTTTTGATGTAAATAAAAATCAGTAATTTGTCTTTTTTCTTGTGCTGTATGAAAAAGGGAGGAGGTGAGACAGAGAATGTGTATTATTCCTAGCTGATAAGAAACCTGGGAAGGGAAAATGAAACTTTCTTGTTTTTTGGGTCCATCACCCCAGCAGGGCCATTGTCTTTCCATCTCCTGTGGAGGCAGGAAGAACAATTATGAATGGTTGGGAAATAAAGATTTAAATATTTAAAAGAGCTATTGATGCCACACTGACTTGAAATCTGGGGCTGCCCGAGGAGAGCTCGGACCCAAGGAAATGATCCAAGGTAAATACAAAGAAAGGATGCTATCAAACTAAAAACCAAAACCAAGATTGTATTTAGGGGACTATTAATAGCACTAGAATGCCATTGGAATAAATTCTTAATTGTATCTGGGTATGAATTTCTCGAAATTTTACTTTGAATGCCTATTGCCTTAAAACCTACAGTTAAAAAATATGGTTATTTTATAGTTTTAATAAAAATGCCCCCATCTAAAATAAAAATAAACAGGGGCGCCTGGGTAGCTCAGTCAGTTAAGTGTCCAACTGTTGATCTCGGCTCAGGTCATGATCTCTCAGTTCATGAGATGGAACCCCGAGTCTGGCTCTGCACTGACAGCATGGAGCCTGCTTGGGATTCTCTCTCTCTCTCTCTCTCTCTCTCTCTCTCCATGTCTTTCCCCCTCTGCCTCTCCCCCGCTCATGCCCTCTAGAGAGGCTCATGCCTCTCTCAAAAATAAATAAAAATAAACCTAAAAGAAGTAAAATAAAAATAAACAAAGCAATTCTCCTTTTAGCTCTTGCCCCAGTTTTCTCTTCTCCTTCATCATGATACTTCTGAAAAGAATATATGCTAACTTCCTCCTCTTCCTTACTTCCTCCCTTCATGCTACTCGTTCACCCCAGCTTTCACTCTGTTTTTCACTAGCTTTCACTCTGACCATCTCAGAGGCCTCAGAGGACTTCTTGGCTGCCAAATCCTTTGGTCCTGTCTAGCCCTCACCCTTCTCTCTGCACCCCCCCCCCCCCCCCCCCGCCTCTGGCTGGGTCTCTCTTCTTTCTTGGTGTTCCTACCTCTCTTACCCTCTTTCTGACTGCCCTCTCCCCTGTGCCCCCTTCGACAGGCCTCCACAGAGATCCCTTGACTGTCTAAGAGATCCGGTATCTGCCTAGGCCTCCAGCCTGAGGGGTGCCCTGTCCTGCTTGCTCCCCACACTCCCATTACACCCATGTTCCATTCAGTTCCTCTAAGACATCCAGCTCTTGTTGCCTTGGGGCCTATTCCTGCTACCTGGGACCCTCTTCCCTGCCCCACACCCCAGCCCTCCATCTGGCTATTTGCCACTTGACTTTCAGGTCTCAGCCTACTGTCATTTCCTCAGAGTGCCCCTCCCTAAGCACCTCCCTTCTCATCCCCAGCAAACCAAATCCATTCCCCCACCTTCCATCTTAGATATCATTTGTTTTCTCCTTCGAATGAATTACATAGTTCATAATGATAGGCTTTAGCTGTGTGTTTAGTTCCTTAAATATCTACCTTTCTTTCCAGAATGTAAGTTGCATGAGGACAGGAACCATGTGAGCCCTGCTTACCACTGTAGCCTTGGCATCAGCACGGTCCCAGGAACAGCAGAGGGTGTTTGTTGAATGAATGGATGAATGAATGAAGTGCTTTCTTCATGCCCGGCACCATAGCAAGCATTTACACATGTCACCTCATTTTTATTCTCACAACAACCCTGTGAATAGGTACTATTATCAGGTCCATTTTCAGATAAGGAAACTGAAACTTGACTGAGTAATAATGCTCGAGATCTGACAGAAACACGAGAGTCAGAGCTAGAATTTGAAAATACAGTTCTCTGACTCTATGTGAGACTTAAAAAAATTTTTTTTCATGTTTATTTATTTTTGAGAGAGAGAGAGAGAGAGAGACGGAGGGAGGGGCAGAGCGAGAGGGAGACAAAGAATGTGAAGCAGGCTCCAGGCTCTGAGCTGTCAGAACAGAGCCTGACGTGGGGCTGGAACTCATGAATTGTGAGATAATGACCTGAGCTGAAACCAAGAGTCAGATGCTTAACCGACTGAGCAACTCAGGCTCCCCAAGACTTCTTAATTACCATATCATAGCGCTTCCTGGTTGACAAAATTTCTGCAGTCACTGTCCCAAACTTCCCTCACACTTCCTCCCTCTTGTCTGTTTCTGGGAGGCTCTCTTCCAGGCAGCATGATGGTGTACGCATGGGGAGTTGACCTTGGAGGGGCTGGGTGGTCCTGGCAGCTTTCCCTTGCTAATACCTGTTTCTGAGAAGTACTCAGAAAACCCATGACGTAGGTAAACCTGATGATGGTCAATGTTCTCATAGCTCTCCTGCCCTTTCTAGAAGCTCTTTCTATCTCCTGTCTTCCCCCATGTCTTTGGGTTGCTCCCCAGGGGGTGCCCCACTCACGCCTTCCACCCTGCCTACATATGTCCTAGGCATCTTCCAGTTCCTTTCCCTGACAAAAATGTGCCTGTCCCAGAAAATGATCACCAGAGAAAGGTAAGAGAGAGAGAGAGAGAGAAAAGATGAAATATTGCATAAATAGTTGTTATGGGTTGAACTGTGTTCTTTCTTGTATGTTTGGGTCTTAACTCCCAGTACCCTGGAATGTGATCTTATTTAGAAATAGTGTCTTTGTAAATGTAATTATTCAAGTAAGATGAGATCACGGTGGAGTAGGGTGGGTCCCTAATCCAATACAACCGTTGTCCTTATAAAAAGAATGCCATGTGGAGGGACAGGGATGCACGCAGAGAGAAGAGCATGAAGGCGGACATTGCAGTGATGTGGCAGAAGCCAAGGAACAACCAAGATGGTCAGAAAAAAAACCACCAGAACCTAAGGGAGGGAACAGACTCTCCCTCACAGCCCTCAGAAGGAACAAATCCTCACAACACCTTGATCTTAGACTTCTGGCCTCCAGAACTTGAAGAAACAAATTCCTGTTATTTAAGCCACTCAGTGGTGGTACATTATTGTGTTGTGCATCCCTAGCAAACTAATAAAAGTAGCATAATCCCAATTTTGTAATACAAAACAAACCCCATATATGTTAACAATTATTCTCTCTTCCTCTCCCTCCCTCCCTCCCTCCCTCCCTCCCTCTCTCTCTCTCTCTCTCTCTCACACACACACACACACACACACACAATCAAAGGAAGTATATAAAAAAGTTAACAGTTATTCTATTGGGAGGGTGGGTGATGGGTAATTTTGTTTTGTACCCTTCTCCACACCTTTGGGTATTGTCCCAATTCTCTTACAACTCTACAATATTATATATCATTCCATAGGCAAATTTCTGGGCTTCCATTTCGTCATCTGTAACTTGGGAATAGGCATACCAATCTTCCAGTCTTAAGGTGCCTGACATGCCTGAGTACTAGTCAGTTGGCATCCCTCAAGGAGGGAGAGCAGCTCCAAAGAAGTAAAGCAGGGCATTGTAGCCTGCGCTCTCCTATTTATCATCAGGGGATCACTCAGCTCTTACGAGAAGACATCGGTGTGGCTGCTAAGCAGGGCATGTGGGTGCGGTCAGCGTGGGTGTGGAGGGTGAGCTGGCATGAGGGAGCTGGCTGGACACCTTGGGTTTGGGAGGGTCAGCGAAGGAAAGCAAGAGAGGTTGGAAGGTTGATGGGAGAAAGATTGATTAAAAGAGGACAACTTGGGGTGCCTGGGTGGCTCTGTCAGTTGGGCGTCTAACTCTTGGTTTCAGCTGAGGTCATGATCCTGGGGTTGTGGAATCGAGCCCTGAGTGGGGCTCCATCCTGAGCAGGGAGCCTCCTTGGGATTCTCTCTCTCTCTCTCTCTCTCTCTCTCCTTCTACCCCTCTCCCCTGTTCATGGTCGCTTTCTCTCTCTCTCTCTAAAATAAAACAAAGGTTTTAAAAATGAGGACAACTTGGGGGCACCTGGGTGGGTCTGTTGGCTGAGCATCTGACTTCAGCTCAGGTTATGATCCCACGGATTGTAAGTTTGAGCCCCATGTCGGGCTCTGTGCTGACGGCTCAGAGCCTGGAGCCTGCTTCAGATTCTGTGTCCCTCTCTTGCTCTGCCCCTTTCCTGCTCATGCTCTGTCTGTCTGTCTGTCTCTCTCTCTCAAGAATAAGTAAAACATTAAAAAAAAGATTTTGAAAATGAGGACAACTTAATCTGTTTGGGGTAACATTTCTTAGTTTGGGGTGGGGGTCTGATGGAGCAACTGAAAAGGAAAGAGGAACCATGATAAAGTAGAAAACACAGCCAAGGAAGCCAAATGATTCCCTCTGGTAGGAATAATGCCCTGCTTCTTCATTTCTTCCCTGAAAACCCTCCAGGAACAGAGTGGGTGATGTAACTTACTAGAACTTTCCACAGCCCATGGGAACGTGGTCTCTTCCGAGGAGTGGTGTTCCCCGAATATCCCTTTCCCTGGCTATAGCTGTGATAAGGTGCTCTTTTTTGGAGACTGTTTAGGCAGGTGCTACCAAAACATTTAGCTCTGCCTGTGACTTATCTCAACAGGAGGGTTGTCTTGAATCTTCAATTGGCCATTTGTGACTTCAAATTAATCCTTGGTCTCCACAAATTCTGGGCTGCTTTGCTTCTTTGTGGTCAGTTATGTCTTTTCTATCTGCATTTTATTCATTTTTTTTAATGTTTATTTATTTTTGACAGAGAGAGAGAGAGAGAGAGAGAGAGAGCATGAGCGGGGGAGGGGCAGAGAGGGAAACACAGAATCCGAAGCAGGCTCCAGGCCCTGAGCTGTCAGCACAGAGCCCAACTCGAGGCTCAAACTCACAGACCGCGAGATCATGACCTGAGCCGAAGTCGGACGCTCAACCGACTGAGCCATCCAGGCGCCCCTATCTGCATTTTAAATCCTGGCAACTTAGGGAAGAATTGATATCACAAACGATATTCATGATCCATTCATGATCCATTCATGAGAGGTCACTGATAGCTTTTGGCCCTCTTCTTCACCAATCTATATGTCTCTTTCATTTTATATCTGCTAGCTATGTAGCAACATTTAATATAATTGTAAATAGTGAAAGGAAGAGAATACAAGAATTGCATGTAAATTATGATTCTGGCTATGTAAAAACAAATAAACACACACACACACACAAGTATAAAGAAGATAAGTGTGGAAGAGAAAAAACCAAGTAACTAATAATGGTTATGTTATGAGTACTAGGATTTTGGATTTTTTAAAACTTATTCTCTATTTCCTTAAACATTTTAATATAATGGAAAAATACCTTTATAATTAAGAAACAAACTTACAAAGATAAAGTAAGAGGCAGAACGAGTAATAAAGTTTGGTAAAATAAATAAAACCGGTAAGCTAGTCATAGATAAGGTTTCCTAGAAGTAAATATACATAGCTCTTAGCTCGGTGTGTGTTAATTGATGGAGAACTATGACCACAGAAGGCTTATGGAAGACATTTAACCACATGTCACCCCTGTCTACTCCGAGAATGACCCGAAGGCAGAACCATATGAGACTTCAAATCTATTGGGCATTTGAGGAGATCTGGGGGAGGGGCTGGAAGTCCAGGCATTTTAGAGATTTGGGAGCTTGTAGAAAGACTGTGTAGACTTGACTAAACTTGGGGGTTTCCAGGAAGTGCTTCAAGCATGACATGGTGAGGCTCCGATACTGTTTATTTTTAGAAGTCCCGTTGAGAGGAGTATCTTTCACCTCTCACCAAATTAACTATGCTCCTTGGAACCGTGGACATCTTTCTGCTGTAGCAGCAACAGGATCAAAGCACGTGTTTAGAAAGAGAAGTGAAAAACACCAGATGTGAGCAAAACCACAAGGGGAATTTCAGACAGGCAGCACGCACCGGATTACCCAATTTGGAATGTGGCCCAGGTCCCAGGACAGGCGGACCCTCTGAGGATCAGGCTGGAGAGACAGAGGTTATTGGTCCTGATGTCAGCCAAATGCTGCTAACTTGACCTGTGACCTTGCTCAAGCCAGCGACTTCCTCCAAACCACTTTCACCGTCTGTATGTGGAAGGCGTGGCTCATTTCCTCTCAGGAATAGCTAATGGAAACCATGCTAAAAACTAGAGGTAAGAACGAGGCATGAGCTTGAAGACTGATGGTAAATTACATATGAGTACATAAATACCATGCCATAGAGACACTTACAGTGTGTAGATACAAATATTTTGTGGGAAGGATATGTGTGAAAAAAACCCATGAGATTAAAGATTGGGTCACATCAATTCATAGAGTAAATAATTGGAGGGGGTGTGACAGGATAGATATTTTTTCCCTCACCCATAGCTCTTTAGGTCTCCTGGGGTCACCCCAGATCTAGACTAAAGCATACTACCTAGTGTATGGTTAGTGCTGAATAACTATTAGTATAGAATAGAGCTTAAAAAAGGGTAGCGCTTAAGTTTCAAATTTCAGCTTTCTTTTTTTAAAATTATTTACTTATGTATTTATTTTTAAAATTTTTAAAAAATGTTTATTCATTTTTGAGACAGAGCATGAGCAGGGGAGGGGCAGAGAGACAGGGAGACACAGAATCCAAAGCAGGCTCCAGGCTCCAAGCTGTCGCACAGAGCCCGACGCAGGGCTCGAACCCATGGACTGCGAGATCATGACCTGAGCCGAAGTCGGATGCCCAACTGACTGAGCCACCCAGGTGCCCCTGTTTATTTATTTTTGAGAGAGAGAGACAGAATGTGAGCAGGGGAAGGGAAGAAAGAAAGAGAGGGAGACACAGAATCAAAACAGGCTTTGGGCTCTGAGCTGTTAGCACAGAACGTGGTGCAGGGCTCGAACCCACGAACTGTGAGATCATGACCTGAGTGGAAGTGGGACAGTTAACCAACCGAGCCACCCAGGCACCCCTCAAATTCCAGCTTTCTTGACCACTTAGTTGTATAGTGTATAGTTGTGTAGCCTTGGCTAAGTTACTCCATAGGTTTGCATCTCAGCTTTCCTTGTATGCAAAGTGAAGATAATGCTCTACCTCAAAGACTTGTTGTGTAGATTCAATAAAGTAATATAACAAAAGAGCTTAGAAGAGGGCTGGGTGGGTAATGTGTGTTATTATTAACTCCCAAAACCTCCAGAATGGACTATAAAGCTCTCTGCATTTCTTCATTTTTGTCTCAGTTTTCTCATCCAAATGTTTCCCGCATTCTTTCTCCATTTAAGAATATTTCCTGTCTGTCTTATTCATCGATGTAGTTCACTGCTCCCACCAGACTTCAAACCAGCCTTACTCACTCCCCACAGAAGCCATTAATTTATTCTTATTCCTGCCAGCTTTGAGTCAGTCTCTAAGTTGACCCCCCAGTGAGAAATCTGTGAAGCATCACTGAGTCCTCTGCTCTCCCCCTCTTGGGCTTCTTACATAACAAGATGCTTTCTTAACCAGGGGAGATGTCCCACTAGGGATGACAAAGGATGCTTTAGTCCTCTTTAAGAAGTTGTCAGCCACGGCCATCGCAGGGCAGAACAGGGAATCACCTTGGAATCACTGAGCATGGCTGTCTTCAGGAGTCATGGGTATAGTGAACCCCCTGAGACTCTTCGGTGAAAAGTTGTCACTGGAGAGGAAGGGGGATGTGGTACTGGGTCCAGGAAGGCAGATGCTGGAATTCATCCTAGTGCCACTCAGGAAGTGACTGCATATGAGAATGGAGAAAAGAAAAAATAACCTGACTAGTGAGGGTTATGATATTTTGGGCCATTAGAAGATGATGGGGGCACTGCTGAGTGGAGTGTTGTGTTGGGGAGTCACTTTCGCTAAAGTGCCGATGTGAATGGCCTCTACTTTGGCACACACAGAGTGGCGGAGAACTGAGCTACCATAGCCCTTCCCTGGACAATTCTGTCACCAGCTCTAGCATCATTCCTTCCCATGAGTGTCCTTGCCTCCCACCAAAACCAAGTTTGAGTATGCTATCCCTGTTAACTTTTTATCACTGGCAGCTTCCAGTCACTTAGCCTTTTTTTAAAATCCCTCCACCATATCATTCTCTAGGATGTTTTTACTACACGATCATAGGGGTCCCTAAAGATGACTCAATTCTGGAGAAATGTTTGAGCCCCTATTATACAAGGCTAAATGCTAGGGAACACAAAGGTAAGTAAAACATGGTTACTGTTCTCAAGGAGCTGCTATCACATGATTTAGGTGGGTTTGCTAAGTGACACTTAATCCAGGGATGGCCCATGTTGCCCTAATTATCTTCCCTATTGGCCTGCCTTGTCCCTCTTCATTTATTTAACAAATATTTATTGAGCACTGACCATGTGCTAGGCACTGGGGCTAGCCTTAGGATGCAGCAACAAATAAAACAAACACCATCCTCACTTCTAGAGAGCAAAACTACAATGTAAAAGGATCAGGCTCAACACCTGGTTGACTACCAAAGGAATAGGTAAGACTTAGGGTTCCCATCTCTCCTCTCCTAGAGTGGGGTGTGCTGGGCCATACTTCCCTCTCCCAGCCAGTATGCAGTGAAGTTACAGTTGAGACATGTTAAGTTCTTATTGGAGTCTGACTTCAGGAACACCTGGAATGAGGGAAAAAGTTTAGACTAGCTGGTTACTCCATGCCCTGGGCTCCTTCCTCACCAGCATTCTCATCATCTCTCTTCTCAGCAAGCAAGTACCTTTCACACTACTTCCTGGTAGATATGGGTTAGAGTCTTCCAAATAGATAAATGTGGGCTATCTTTGGTTTGTTAATGAACAGTCTTCAACAACTGAGGGGAAAGTCGATTGTATAAATACTAAGTTTCCAAGGAAGGATAAGTGAAGGGCTTCCAAGGAAATGTTTTTCTTATTTGAAGAGGCATGTAGAATGAAGGCAAGTATCAAATTGCTCCTGATGGCAATAAAACTACTTCTTATAATCTTAGGAGGGACAGCTAATGTAACAGTGACTGAGTAAGGGATGTAGTAAATCTCTTCAGGGCCTCTGACTCCTCAGAATAAGACCCCGAGGAATGACTCACTGTAATAGACTCGGCCAACTATTGATTAACTGTGCTCACAGAAGAGCGTAATATTAGAATAGAATGGAGCATTATAGATTGTGTTGGATTATCAAGACAAGCACAAAGTTTGGAATCAGATGGTCCTGGGTTCAAATTTCAACTCAGGTTCCTCTTTGCCACCTGGGCCTGAGGCAATTTATTTATTATGTTTGCATAATACAGATAAAAGTTCCTATGGAGTAGTTTTTTTTTTTTTTTTTAAAGGACTAAATAAAGTGGCATAATCGAAGGCACTTGGCACAGAGTAGGCACTCTGTAAATGCTCCCTTTTCTTCTCCTTTTACAGATTAGAAGCCAAAGACTGAAGAACTGACCTAAGTGGCCTGAGCGCCCGCGATTAACCAAGGTCATGCCTAGACGGAAGCCCACTGGCTTCCTGACTTCTCATCTAGCTGTCCTTCAGTTGTGTTCATAGTGGGAGTTGTGCAAAGATAATTGAAAACACATTTATCTCTGGTTTTCTAAAGCTTGAGGGGGATGACATTTTTAAAAAGTAGATGGGGTGAGCGGCGTAAAAAGCGGATTTACTTTGGTGAGTTTACGTTGCTTGAGCATACACCCCACGTGGTAGAGGAAAATGAGTATAGCCAACATGGGATTAAAGATTGTGTTACATTAATCCACAAAGTAAAGATTCCACATATTCTTGAGTGAGGGGGGTGTGACAGGGTGTCTTTATTTTTTGTCCTCACCCACATAACCCTTTGGGTCTCCTTCAGGCCACCTCAGATATAGACTAGTTTTCAGAAGGTCCTACATAAACATTTCCTTCAGAGTTCTGAGCTTGCTAATGTGTGGATTTGGCAGACAAGTGCAAATTAAAGTAGTTATGCATGAAAAATCACTTGTAACCTGCAAATTACTTCAGTGTGGGATTGGTGCTCCACATGGTTGAATAGAAAGAGCCCTCAGGGGCGCCTGGGTGGCTCAGTCGGTTGAGCGTCCAACTGTTGGTTTTGGCTCAGGTCATGGTCTAGAGGTTCGTGGGATTGAGCCCTGCACTGGGTTCTGCACTGGGCTTTGCGCTGGCAGCTCAGAGCCTACTCGGGATTCTCTCTCTCCCTCTGTCTCTACTCCTCCCTCACTCGTGCAGGTGCTCTTTCTCTCACCCTCTCTCTCCAAATAAAGAAATGGACATTAGATAGAAAGAAAGAAAGAAAGACAGACAGAAAGACAGAAGAAAGGAAGAAAGCAACCCAGCAAGTGAGCAAGCAAGCTCTGGGCCAGGGATGGGATGCCTAGCTTTCCTGCCACTGCCCTCCTAGTCAGGGGGACCCAGGAGGGGAAGCTAACTTCTCTGGGCATCTGTGTTGTCACCTGTAAAATGCCATGAAGTATTGAATGCAAAACACGGACTACATTTTATTTCCCTTTATCCTTACAAGAACGCCATGTGATAGATAGTACTGTCTCCATGTTATAGGTGAAGAAATAGAGGCATATTGTGATTTGCCCAATATCATTAAGCTAGTGAGTGGCAGAATCTGATAAAGTTGCATATTTGAACTCAGAATGGGCTTTTAACCTCCAAGACAGACTACCTATATTGAGAAGGGTAAAATGGATACTGAAGCTCAAAGCACTTTAATGAAGTATAAACAAATGTTTATTACAACATTTGGAGGGGATATGATCCCTAGGCGGTGCCTGTATTCAAGTCATTTTCAGCTCATTGACTTTCTTATTCATTGCTTCTCATCTGATCTGAGAGCATCAAACCACAGTTCTCCTCTCTCACCTCATTTGCTCTGGTGTCAGTTCTCCCTCCCACACTGGCTGCGCTCAGGGGGAGCCTGGCCACTTCTTGCCAAGTGGGGGAGTGTAAGTGTAGGACGCCACTCTCACACACTCAGAAACACGTGCACAGATACCCGCACACAGAAACACACACATAGGTGCACATACCCACATATTCATACTAGTTTGTTATACACATCCATGGTTTCAGAAACCAACAACTTAAGAATCTGTCATTATGATGGCTGTGCAGACACCAGGAATAAACGATTTCCCAGATTTGAGGTTTGGAGTGAGAAAATGGTGTGATAAAGTGATAGAAAGTGGAGACCCACATCCTAAGGAGAACATCAAAAGACTCAGACCCGTTGGCTTCAGTCCCAACCCTGAATTCTGCAATTTCTCTTAGCTCATTCAGCCTGCTGAAAGATGCTTATTCTCGGTGGGCAGTAAAGTTCAACACAAACTTGGTGTCTCTTCATGAACTGATTCTGAGCTTTCACTCAGTTTTCTGTGTATGTGTTCCAGGCAGTGGTGGTCATCAGACTGTAAACCTGGGAGGTTCAGGGTCACATCGATGGAATTCTCCCTTAAGCGGTTTGGCATTACATGCAATTAGCAATTTCGTGATGACAACACTTTTCATTCTTGCTACTGCTTTTTGTTTGGTTTGCTCAGGAGACAGATACAAATGAATTTATTTATTTATTGCATATGCACTTATTGAACACCCTGGTGATACTCTCTCATTTTTGCATTAACCCTTAATGGTTACAAAGCGTGTTCATGATTAGGATCACACTCAGACTTCCCAAGAATCCTTTGGGATAAAAATATTACCTACTTCATGATGTTTGTGAGGATTAAATGTAACAAACTGCAAAAAGCACTTAGCACTGGGGGCTGGGACACAGTAAACATTATTAAATGTTACTATTCGCATCACTATAGACATTATTAAATATCACTGACCTATATTACTGATGAGGAACCATAGCCCAGAGAAGCTAAGTCACTTGCTCAGGTTGGAGAATTAGGCAGCAGAATTCAGTTAAGAATCTAAAACTCAAAACAAACAAAAACCCCCAAAGAATCCAGATCTCCACTTTCCAAGACCATTTTAGAAAATTATCAGTTGAGATTGCAATCATGGAAGGAAGAAAGCAGGGCCTTAGCATACGTGACAGGTTTTATGGTTGGTGAGTAGGCAGAAGTGTTCAGGGACAAAGCACTGCTCAAGGGGGAGGGGGAGGCCCAGGTCACAGACCACAAGCGGCTGTACGATTCATTTTTGCTCCCACAAACGCTGTCTTCCCTCAGTGCCCTCACATATATTGTTCTCCTTCCCTCGCTGTCTTTCCCCTCTCCCCAATCCTTCACCAGAACGTGGTGAAGTTCATGTTTCAAGGCTCAGCCGAAACATCTCTTCCAGGAGGCTTTCCTGAGCCCGGTCTGGGTTCGCACCTACTGATTTAGTCTTCTAAATCAGCACCCTGTCTCCTTTTAGGAATACTGGTCTAGCATCTGTCTTCCCAGGAAGGATGTAAGCCATGAGAAGTCATCAACTTTATCTTACTTGCTGGCTGATGTATCCTCTGCAGCTTTAAGGTGTATCTGGCAGCTTTGTTACCTGCAGAGCAGGTGCTGGCCAGCACAAAGATGCAGAGGAAGAAGACTAAGTGGAAAGACATGAACATGACCTTGAAATGCTTTTCCATTTTGCCACAGAATCACTGTGAGTGGTGTTGTTGGGAGAAGCGAGGAAGCCTAGAGCAGACAACTGGAAGAAACGAAGAAGGACTCCAACACAGAGAGGCATGGAAATCGTAACAAACGCAGGTGTTCTTCCTGTAAAGCCCAGAGGTAGGCCCAGACTTCTGCAGACAAAGGAAAGGGGGCTGGGAATGAGCCATTTCTCCGAAACTGCCGTCTTTGCTGCCTTTTGCTAGAAAAAAAAATCAGGAATCCCTGCTCTTCACAGATGACTGAGCAGGGAGTAAGTAGTCTAGGGATTACCGTGATAAACCTGCTGAGGGCAACAGGGAGGGAAGAAGGGTTTCCCCGGTTGATTTGGTTGATCTATTCGTGACTCTGTCATGTTGGCAGCAAAAAGCAGCGGTGGGACTTTTGGCAGGAAATGTCCAGCTCCGAGGGAGTCCTGATCATGCTGGGAGGTGGCTCCCCTCCCCCGACACCCCAGAGCCCCAGCCTTTTCCCCTCCGCACCCTCAGCGGCGGTGCCCAGACCATCTCTGGCGCCTCCTCCCGGGTTAGGGCAGCGCGGAGGGAGGATGCGGGGCGCAGCTTCAGCCAGGGCCATTCTGTTTACGTTCCCACCCCTCAGCCCTGGGAAGCCCCGGGTTCCCACACTCATTGAGGCAGGAAGGTCGCTGTGGACACCTCATCTGTCTAACTGCAGATAAGCAGCAGCTGCCGCGAGCACGTTGGGGGTCACCTCCCAGACTGCCCACCCTGGAACCACGCGGGAGGAGACCCCTGCCCGTGGCGCGCACGGCGTCCAGGGCCACCTGCTGCCGCAGAGGCCGCTGCAGAACTGCGGGACCCGGCCGGGAAGACGGGGTCTTGGCACAGCGCATATCTGCCAGGCACAGCGCACAGCGCACATCCCAGGCACAGCGCATATCTGCCCAGAGCTGCTGCTGGCCTGACGTTCGGGGAGCCCCGCGGAGTTGCACGATGCTCCGCTGCATACTGTTCTCACATCGCTCTGACCACCGCCCGTGAAGAACGGAGAGCAGGTGTTTTTGCGTCCATTTTGCAGATGAGTAAACAGCCTCAGGATGTGCGACAGACCCGCCCATGTTCTCACAGCTCGTCAGTGGTAAAGGCCGTCTGTCTGCCTCCGGTTCGGGCGGGTCTTTCTGTTCCTCCCTGCCAACACAGGAGGCCAAGCGGACAAGTGCCAATTTTTATCCCCGAAAGAGAGCTCTTCCTCCCAGGTTTAACCTGGGTTTAATCTGTCTTCCACCCGGGCCTGGGTGTAGTGAGAAACACCGTGGCCTTGGAGTTTGACTCACGATTCCTCTTCTTGCCAGCCAAGCGTCTTAGTAGCTGCGTGATTTTGGACTCGATTGCCCTGAATATTTGCTTCCATACGCATTAAATGGGGATACAGTTGTTCTAATGGTTGACAATAACAGTAAACACTCTTTTCCATGCCCGGGGCTCCGTTCTAAGCAGGTTCTAAGTACATTGACTTGTTGAATTCTCAAACGACCCTATGTTATTTCATATATGTTATTTCATATATCCTATGTTATTTCATTTTACAGATAAAGACTCCATGGCAGAGAAGTAAAGAAACTTACCCCGGGTGACACCGCAAACAAACAGCAGAACCAGGATTCCAACCCAGGCTGTCCCACACCAGAGCCAAGTGCTTAATCTCCAAGCTATATTGACTATGCCAATTGTATTTACCGTCTCCAGTGGGTCCTCAATCAATTGCTGTTACTAGGAATTAGGGCAGGATTGGCTTGATTTATAAGCAACAAATAGTGCTAACCACCTGAATTAATTAGATAAACCAAAAGGCCTGTCCACTCCAAAATATATTCAGTGTAGTTGTGCCATGGTTTCTAACTTTCCACCACTAGAGTCTCTGTTTGTTTAAAATTTAATTTAATTTAGGAGAGAAGGGAGTGAGAGGGGGAGATGGAGAGAGAGAGAGTCTCAAGCAGACTCCAAACTTAGCACAGAGCCCAATGCAGGGCTCGATCCCACCACCCTAGGATCGTGACCTGAGCTGAAATCAAGAGTCGCATGCTCAACTGACTGAGCCACCCAGGTGCCCCTCGAATCTCCTTATATGGCAGGAGGACACTTCAGGGACATTTTGGCAATGTCTGGAGACATTTTTGGCTGTCATAACTGTGGGAGTGCTATGGGTGTCTAATGGGTAAGGCTGCTAAACATTCTATAATGCACAGGATGGCCCTTACAATAAAGAATTATCTATTCCCAAATGTCAATATGCAGAGCTTTAGACACTGCTTTACTACTGAGTAGTAAGTACCTACTTACTTAGTATTGAGTCAAGACTACTTTAGTCTTGGGGCGCCTGAGTGGGCTCAGTTGGTTAAGCATCTGACTCTGTTTTGTCTCAGGTCATGATCCCAGGGTTGTGGGATCGAGCCCCGTGTTGGGCTCTGCGCTGAGTGTGGAGCCTTCTTGGGAATCAATCTCTCTCTCTCTCTCTCTCTCTCTCCCCCCCCCGCCCCTCCTCCCTTAAAAAAAAAAAGACTACTTTAGTCTTGAAGGGCCTTAACAGTCATTTGTCACATAGGACAGCAAAGTAATGCTCTATTTACCATCTATTGATGCGTTAACACAGTTCAGTATATGTAATCATTTGTTCTTACCTATTGCTGTCACCACTGTTGCCAGGCAAAGGAGATGTGCCCTAGAAATGGTCAGGCTTATTTGGGGCTTGTGGTAGAGTTAGAAAATTGAAGCTGTTTTTCTGGCAAGTGATGTTACTAACCCGCAGATTGCTGACATTTCTTCCAATATGTTGAAGTAGGTCATAAATAAGCTCACAGCAATGCCATTTCCCTTCAGCACGTAACTTTATGAATTCCTGATATCTCTCAGTTGAGTCAGCTCTTGTTTTTGTCCGCCCTGCAATTTTATAAGCACCAAAAAGATTTTTTTTTTTACAGTCTGATTTTGTTGGCCCCTTTTGGAAACTCCTTTAGCTACTGACATCTTTGAAATGATAAACATTTACTTTACCAATCAGAACTTTGATCAGAAGAAGAATCTTGGTACCTTATGCGTGTATGAAATATCTGTGATGCTTGGCGGCACATCTAGCTCTCTTATTTTGCTGGAGAACACTGTGCCACACATCATTATGACTCACTGATTTCCATCTCATCATACATTAGCTCCAAAGACTCTATGAATAATCTGGAAAGGAGTTGTGTCAGTTAGTTTAGGCTAGCTTATGATGCAGTAACAAATGACCCCAATATCCTAACTACAAAAAGATTTCTTTCTTTTTTTTTTCCTTTTTTTTAAATTTAAATTTTAGTTATTTAACATATAGTACAATATTGGTTTCAGGAGTAGAATTTGGTGATGCATCACTTACATACAACACCCAGTGCTCATCACAACAAGTGCGCTCTTTAGTACCCATCACCCATCTAGCCCATCTCCCACCCACATCTCTCCATCAACCCGTAGTTTGTTCTCTATCATTAAGAGTCTCTTGTGGTTTGTTTCCCTCTCTTCTATTCCCCCACCCTTCCCATATGCTCATATATGTTTGTTTCTTAAATTCCACACATGAGTGAAATCATATGGTATTTGTCTTTCTCTGATTGACTTGCTTCACGTAGCATAATACATTCTAGCTGCATCCAAAAAGATTTATTTCTTGTTCATGTTGCATGTACAACATAAATTGACTGCTGTCAGGGCACCTGGGTGGCTCAGTCGGTTAAGCATCTGACTTTGGCTCAGGTCATGGTCTCATGGTTTGTGAGTTGGAGCCCTGCATCGGGCTCTGTGCTGACAGCTTAGAGCCTGGAGCCTGCTTTAGATTCTGTGTCTCCCTCTCTCTCTGCGCCTCTCCTACTTGTGCTCTGTCTGTCTGTCTGTCTCTCTCTCTCTTTCAAAAATAAATAAACATTAAATATTTTAAAAAATAAATAAATTGGCTGCTGTCCTATTTCCTCTTTTTCATTCATGATTTAGGCTAAAGGAGCAGGCCCTATTTGGGACATGGTGATGTCATAGCAGGGGAAAAGAGCAATGGTAGAACCATCTGATGACTCTTACAGCTTCCACTTACAATTTCTTACAACTACTCTGAACTGGTGTATGTCATATGTGCTTACATTCCATAGGCCAATGCAAGTCCATAGTCAAGCCCGATGTCAATGAGGCAGAGATGTATATTTCTCCTATAGGCTCCATAGACAGGGGCAATGAATATTCTCAACTATAATATAATCTACCACAGGAGTCTGTCTTTGCTACCAAAGTTATGAACTTCTTCAGAGCCAGGGTCTTGGACTCAAATCACTCCCTTTACAAGAGGTTTCTATTCAATAATTGGAAGAAGAATATGAAGTGAAAGAGTTGAGGCATATAATCTGATAATTTATGATTGACTTGATGAAGATCAGAAGTAGATGGTAAGTGTTAAGGAAAAGACAGTGGTCAAAGATGACTTCTAGGATTCCAGCTTGGATAACTGATGAATGATAGTGCCAAAAATTGAGGTAAAGAATAGAGAAGAAGAGGAGGTTTAGAAGGCAAAAGACCAGTGTTGGTTTTGACCCAGAGAACATGAGGTGTCTTTGGTATAACCATGTAGAAATATATAGTAGACAGACGGATGTGGCTCCTGGGAGAGTACTGAGCTACAAAGATCGAATATTGAACAGTATGTTTATTGAGCACTTACTATGTCAGGTATCTTGCAAAGAAATTTACATGCATTTTCTTATTTAGTTCTTATAATAGTCCTACAAGCTAGTTGGTATTATTTATCCTCATTATATAGATAAGGATATTGAGCCTAAATAAGTTTTTTTTAAAAAACCCAAAACTTCACCCAAGCCTCACGGCTAGGTAAAAAAGGACCTAGGTGCTTTGTCTTCACAAACTACTTTCAACAAGTTATGCTTAGCTGGAACAATGATAGCAAATGAGAACATCCAGGTACCATGAAAAGAAAGGGAAGAGAAGGGCAGCAGGTCAAGGGCAGGACCCTGAGGCATATGAATATTTAAGTATCAGAAAGAGGGAGAGCCCTTGAAGAAGGCAGAGAAGGAGCAGGTAGGAGGAGGTCAGAAGACAAGAAGGCCTCAGAAGCCAAGTGTGTAGAGAGTGACAACAGAAAGAGTTTCTAATAGGGACAGCTAAATACTTGAAGAGCTGGACTGGGAAAGGTCCAGTGGTGTTGATCGGTAGGCCTAGTCCCTGACAATATGTCTAACCTCATGCAAGTATCTGTTACCAGCTATATTCCCCATTGGAATGCCAGGAATGAAAAATGAACCACTGTTGGCTGGTCACATGCTGACTTTGGAAACACCAACCTGTCACTGATTCTCTCTCTGTGAACTCTGCCCAGAGTCTGCCTTGGCCTTTTGACCTGTTTAGGTAGTTCTTTGTTTCTGGGTCTTGGTGACCTGGATTTTGGACTCTGTACCTATGTGTACTTGTCTGAGGTTCTGGACTGTTCTCTCAGCTTAGAAAACCCAACCTTACACCACATCCCTACTCTTGGTTACTATGTACTCCCATCTTGACAGAGTGAGGTTGAACCACTGTTCCTTAATTCATAAGGCTGTGGCTCCTGCTAATTTTCTGCAACTCGGCTTCCCAGAAGGAAATGAGGGGTTGTGGTCTCAGCTGGTGGCCACTATATCTGCTCTGTAGATATATATATCTGCTCACTTTGAGATCATAGGTTATTGGTCAAACCTTGCCAGGCCTTGCAATACCTGTTGTCAGGGCAGGCTTTCTGTCTTAAGGTGAGCTCTCCAGTTGTCATGCTTTTTAATCCAGCTCCAGCTGTTTGTGGAGATATAAGATTTACATGTGGCCACAAGAGGACACTCATTAAATGAGATTTCTCATTTCTGCTTGGAAAGCAGGATGCTGGACAACTGTCCAACTATGGCTGTAAGAAAAGTCCCAGTGGCATCCATAGAGTGGCTCTTGTCCTTAATGTTCACAGAGTAGCCAACTACAACATTAGAGTACATAAGTATCCAAATCTGCCTCACTCCCAGTGACTTGAACTGAATGAGCCTCTCCGAGGGGAGGGCACCCTGAGGGGAAGGCACCAGAATCCTCTAGCATCTCTGTTCTTTGTGTTCACTTGGAGATTGCATATATCCATTACCCTCCCATGACCACACCCCTCAGCAAGTGCTATCAGATTTATTAAATAAAAAATACAGGATACCTGGTTAAATTTGAATTTCAGGTAAACAAATACATTTTTAGTATAAGTATATTCTACACAACATAGGGCCTACGTATACTAAGAAATTATTCATTGTTTGTTGGAAATTTAAAGTTAAGTAGGTGTCCTGTATTTTGCTTGGCAACCCTATGGGCACCACAACATCCATCATCTGAGACTCAATAGGAATTCATAGGTCTTGGGATCCAATGGGTCTCCACTTCTCCCAAGAGGTCACTGGGTACTTTGTGAAGAAGGAAAACAGGAAATAGTCTCTGTTAGGACTACTAGGGTCCTGATCCTCTCTGGTTCCCTCATGCTTTTGGGTCAGGGGTCCACGAAATTAGACGTTCTGAGTGCCTATAACCTTTGTTTGCCTCTTATCAGCTGCATTTGGAAAATGGCTTTCTAGAAGTGTCCAGATAGTTTGAAGAGATCATTATGCCCCTTGACCTGTGACAGTACCAAATGATCAGTATCTTGCATGACTTTCTAGAGGAGGTTTTTTGCAATTCCTGGACACTATCCTAATATATCCTTAAACATCTCCACACATACCCTGCCCAACTGTGCCTCATATAACCCTTTAGTCCAGCAATCCTGGGTTACCTGAAGCATCAGCATCCCCCAAACAATCTCTAGACTATTCCAGTTTTGTGTAGCCAGGTGTCTATGATCCTGGGGTAAGAGATTTCCTGGTTACTTGAGGACATCTAGACATCCCAAAGCATGCTTGACAGCATTTTGTTCTTTTTTTTTGTGCAGCTGACCTACTAACGACCTCCTAAAAAAGGAGAAGGAAGTTGGCCTGATGTGCTTAGTGTGGCACTATTTTTTGGACAACTCAAGACTCCTTTCACCTCTGCTCCAGTATAGCACCAGCAGGCACTTAACTATGTGCCAGATATTTATCCAAGGACTTCACTTATATTAACAAATTTAATGCTTATAATAAAAATAACCCTATGAGGTATGTACTGTTATTTTGCTGTTTTAGAGATGAGGAAACCAGGACAGAGAGATGAAATAATTCCTCTAGGGTCGCATGGGTAAAAAAGTGGCTAAGAAGTAGAAGCTGAGATTTGAATGTGGGCAATCCAGCTCCAGAGTCTGTCCTCATTTGTGTGCCAACTCTAGCCAGCCTGGACCCAGCTTGGTTCATCCTTGGTCCCCTGCTGGGACCGGTGCTGCCAACATGATGGAGGGAGCCATCCTGCTGAGGAGGAGTCCTCTATTACCCCCATTTGGGATGGAGAATGGCTTGCTGTCAAGATGTCTTCAAGGCCTAGAGGGTCTAATGAGTGATATAGTCTGTATAGAGCCGAGTCCACAGAAGCCTGGAGAAGCTAGTACAAGCCTAGAAGCTCAGCTCATGCTATGCAAGGCCTATCATATGAGGCTTGGGTGCTCCATCAGCAACACATCCAGCAACAGAACCCCGGTATATGTCATAAGCCTGGATACAAGGTGGCAGCAGAGAGACACAACTGTGGAAGATTCTGGCTTGAATATTTGAATCATTCAATCCAAATGTCTTTTAGACATCTACTTATGGTCCTAATCCAGATTCAGGTCTTCTTGGGAGCAATTCATAGAGGTGTAACATGCTAGGAAGGCCTCTATATGATTAGAATGGTGCCCATCCCACAGCAAGGCCTGAACATAGCATCAGCTCAGCCACCTATCCATCCTGCTACTAAAACACAACATCCCTGTCCAACATGTGTCCTGGTACACTCCCACAACAATACCTGGACCTCAAGCAAAGATAACATGGGCTTCCCAAAGAGCAGCTGTTATGGTCACCACCACAGACTTTGCTTTCAGAATTTGTTTCTCTTCTTCCAGAATTGCTTCCCTGTGCAACAATAACTTTCATCCTTACCATTTTCTTGTGCCCTTCCTTCCTCACATTAGAGAGAAACTGGGAAGGTGTATACCAACTCAAAGGAAACTTGATGAGCATACAAAGTTCTAACTGGCAGCAGAAGTCAAGAGAAGGTTTTCGTATAGGATGTCATCTGATTTTCCTGTAGCACGTTCATCTTATCTACCTAATGTGAAGGCTAGAGGATTGCTAATAATCATAACAACAGCAACAACAGCTATCACTTATTGAGCACTTACTCTGGGCCAGTACTGTGCTAAATACTTTGCACATATTTCTGACTGAATCCTCACAATAATGCAATGGGGAGGATACTATTTTACCTCCAATTTAGCTGAGAAAATTGCCTTGCCAAAGATCACATAGTGAGTAAGTAGTAGAGCCAAATTTCAAATCCCAGTTAACTGAAATCTTGGGCATTCAGCTGCCATTGTTCTATGTCAGCATCAACTGACTTCCTCCATGCCCAATCTCCCAGCTTCTTCTATTCTTTTCTCTTCTGCTAATTCTCCAGCCACTACCCTGATGACAAGGGAGGATAAACATGAACTATCCCCAAGAGGGAGTAGACTCATTATGACCATGACTGACCTCACTGACTGGACCACGGGAAGAAGTGAGGGCATGAGGAATTGCTTTAATTCGGTCCTTTGAAGCAGAGACTCTACCCAAAGTAATAAAGTGTTTGTTATAACTGCTTTCCTGTTTTGTTCACTGATGGATCCCAAACACCTAGAACCATACCTAGCTAATAGTAGGTGGCCGACAAGCATTAGCTAAGGGGATTCAGGAAGTTGGGGTTGCCTGATGAAGAGCACAGGAGACTTAGTAAAGCTGGGTGGCAGGAAAGTAGCTTTTAGTTGAGCCAGATGACAGGATCTTCCTAACCCTGGTATACATTTCTCAGCTACTCTTTGCAGGCTTGCTTCCTGCTATCCTATTCCAACTAACACATTCTGTTTACCACTCATGTTTTTTTTTTCTTCTACTGCAGGATTGATGCTTATTCATAAATTCCACTTTCTTATCATGCTGTTCTGCTTCCTCATAGATTTGGTTTGTATAACCCTCCACAGCTCTTACTCCATCGTATGACATCCTTTCAACTTCAGCTTAGTTTCCATGACTAATTGCCCTCATTATCTCCATGTTTCCCAATTCAAATCCTACAAGAAGAGAATCTGATAGACCAAATGCATCTTTTCCATTCAAGCCCTGACTTTTGGAGGGACAGCCCTAATGTCAGGGGCCAATCCCTGGTCCAATCAGGAGCCATCCCTGGGTAAAGAACAACCTAGCTCTGCTTCTCAGAGCAGGGGGCTGTGGGTGGGGCAGTTTCATCTCGAAGAGGAAGTTGGGTGTGGCAGGCACTTTGTTGACATATCCAGTATAGGAGTGCTCCTGGGAGCCCATCTCTCATCTCTGAAAGGTGACTTTGTAAGTTAGGACTTTTCATCAGGCCTTACCAGGAAAGCCCAGCCAAATGCAGTGTGACCTGCTGAGTTTGGAATTTCTCTTGGCTGGACACCTTCTTGCACTCTTCCTTCTGGGACTACCTTGGTTTGTCAACTTATTACCTGTTTGGAGTTGGCTTGTTTCTGGACTCTTTTCTTCACTTAGGTGAGTTGGCTTCCAACCAGATTGCTGGACTCTTGAATATGGTAAGTTTTGGGTTTCAACTTTTGTTCTGGATCATGCTTTAGCTTGGATGTAAATCACCTCTCTTGCTCTCTTGCCTCCTCCCTTCTACAAAAATTCACTCTTCTTGAAGTTATCACTTACCTGAGGGTGCCTTTCCTTCCCAGCCCACCAACACATTCCTGAGGGAATGACATTAAGAAATAGGTGATGGCTTCAGTGAGAGCAATTTTAGAGGAATGGTTGGGGCAGCAACCAGACAGAAGCAAGTTGAGGAAGTGGAAATAGTGAGTATAAGACTATTCTTCTGAGAAGTTTAGATGAAAAGGAGAGGAAGAAAACAACTAGGTGCCAAGAGGGTTTTTGTTTAATTATTATTACTTTAAGAATTCTTCTGATTATAGAATACATAATTTTGTAAAACACTTTGAAACATTAAAGTTATAAAGAATAAATTTAGAATTCTCCATAATTTAATAACTGTCTACATAATTATGATAGTTATTCATTTTTGAGCACCTACTACATAGAGGACTTCTGCTAGTCACTTTATAAGTAGTGTTTCTATTTACTGTGCAATACAAAGTCCTAGCTGGGCAAGACTTAAGATGAATATATCTACAATACAGAGTAAGACAATATCCTTTTTCCTAAAGCAATGATTGGTATCCATTGATTTACAAGAGGGCTGAGAAGTTTGCTGAGGGAAAAACTCAAATCCTTCGGTAGGGTTTTAGTAGTGCATGGACATGTCCATGGGGAATTCTCGAGGCAGGCAGATTGCTGGCAGGTATGGTGGGGCCCCCAGTGAGAGCATAGCCTGTTGAGGCAGGAGTCTGCAATGGTAAGTCTGGGCTTTAGTTCTGGAAGGCCATGGCCAGTTTGGCTGTCATGGGGTAGGGCCTAGTTCAGCTTCCCTGTATGTGTCTTCCCAGAAGAAAACAAAGAAGGGCCTCTGTGTAACAGAAAGAGTCATTTTATGAAGCTCTGTAATGCCCTGGGGCCTATCACCCGGTGGGTAACTGTGTGTAGACTCTCCAGGAAGAGAGCTTTTCCTTTCTCACTTTGAAAGACGCTGACAGACATCACAGGGGCTATCCAGCCCCAAGTTTCCCACAAAACTAGCATCACAGGGCCAGTCATGGCAGCAGAGGGTTTTTGTCCAATTTACAGTAAGGTACCAGTACCTGACCTCAGTTAGCTCCGTAACACTTTACCTTGAGCGTTAATGCTGAAATAAAAAATGGACTCTCTTACTTCCTGTTTTTCAAAGCATCATTGCCTAGGGGAACAATGCAGGGCTCTGAAAGAGGCATGCTGTGAGCTTCTAGCTCACTGTGGTACTGCCAGAGCCAGGACCATGGTGTCTGGCTAAGCTGTGACAATAAATGATTCAAGAACATGGGTAACATCTGCCCACTCATGACTCACTCAATGTCTTTGCACAAACACCTTCTTAATAGAGCCACTCTACATAAAACTGAATACCCCCTAACCCCTGCTGTCCCATCCCCTAGAAAGTTGGGATAACTTTCTCTCCACTGCACTCATCATTTTCCATACCATAATTTTTCTTATTTCTTCTTCTTTTTAAAAAATTGCCCCTTTTCCTACCCTAGAATGTAAACTCCACGAAAGTAGTATCCATGTATTTATTGTGTGTCCCCCCAGAGCCCAGATCAGTGACTGGCACAGAATCTTCAATAAATATTCATTGAGTTTGTCCACTTTGTGGGTTTCCCAAAAATATTTGGGGGAGGATGAGAACTATTAAGATTTTTAATTAGCATCTAGATTCATAGCATGGGAGAACCTAGGATATTTGCTTACACTGATAATAACCCTGTAATGTGTGTACTATAATATGCCTATTTTACAGATGAATAATGAATTAGAGCAAAAGCAACTTGCCCAGACCTCATAGATAATAAGGGCCAGGGCCTTATCATAAACTGGTATAATAAGTAAGAAGACCATACAGGAGGTATTCCTATAGCTGAGGCAAGAGTTAACAAAAGCCTTCATCGATATGGTAGAAATGGAATCAGAAAAAAAAGGGGGGGGGATGGAAAGGAAAGAAACTGTGCAGATTGATAAGAAACATGGGAGAGAGTATTTAATACATTTTACGGGCTCTGGAAGCAGCCCATAAAAATAAGATGAGCACAAGAAGACTCTTCTAAGAGGGAAGTAACTTCAATTTCTTTCAGAAAGAGAAGATTGGCTAGTTGAAAAACAAGAAAGAAACAGATTGAGTAAATTCAAGTCCTTGCAATGTCGAGCAAATCCAGGACAAAATTATCTTAATATGGATTTCATATCTGGATTTTAACTGCAAAACAGATGAGAGTGTAATAACTTACGGCAAAAAGAGTTGAAGTTGAGTCATGACATGGAGAAGATTGTGGCAACAGTGTCCAAGGAATGAGTCAGGAAGCAGTGCAAAGCCTTGGGGAGAGGGGATTCTCAACAGTAGGACTTGGGGTTGTTAATTAGCAGGTACCTAGGCAATATGAGAGGCCCTTGAAATAGGCCTTGGTTTAGGATGAAGGAACTGCAGGGCACAGTAAAGAGTAGGTCAGGCCACCTCTGTCGCAGACTTTGAGTCTGTTGTTCTCTCTTGTTCAGCAAGAGAGCGGATGCAGAATTAAATGTGAGAGAGGCTAATGTCTGGAAGGAGACAAGAGCCATGAGTAAGGGTCCTTGCTCCGTTTTTATTAAGATCAGAAGGCTTACAGATGTGATGGATGTGCACAAAGAGACAATGAAATAGTGAACACTAACTCATGTGTGAGAGAGAAAGGGGGTTTCAAAGATATGTGGTGTTAGGGGTTTGGATCAATACAAAACAAAATCCCTGCACCCAGCAGATGGTTGTTTATGGCAGGCATGTAGGCAGGCACGCACGCACTAGGCACTGTGTCTGCTTATCTTAACTTGCCTAGGGGATAAGACAGATGGAGCGTGCTACCTCAGGGTCAACAAGGTACCTTTCTTTTGCTAATTAGCTCCGGTCAGGGAAATTTCACTCTGCTGCTGTGGTCTATAGCCCTGTTTACCTGTTTACCTATTCTGGACCTTCTGTCCTGTGAAAGCAGCTTTCTGCTTTTGTTCTATGCTGGGGGTGCTTTTGCCCTGTTTAACTGTCCTGGATGCTTTCATCCTAAGCCTTGTTAACCCACTGGTGCAAGCTCAGGCAATTCCTAAACTTACTCCCCACACATCCCCACCATCCCACTCATCTCTGGCCCATCAGCTGGTATTGCAGACTATGCTGTGATCCCCCCAGGGGTTTTGGAAGGGGAATGAGGGTCAGAAGACTGGATCAGAAGGGCCAACCAGGATGGTCAGTCACACATGGTGAGAAGCAGGTGGGGAAACTGGATTAATGCCTACAGGAAGCCTCAGGAGGATAAATCCATCCCAAGTCACTGGATACTGGTTATGGGGGTGGCAGCCTATTTATTCATTCAATCAATATTTACTGAGTGTTCTTTATATGCTGGGCACTGTGCCAGACATTGGGCTAGGTGCTGGGAATTGAGGTATGAATAAACTATTTCCTGATTTCTTCCCTCTCTTTAGGAGAAAGAACAGTAACAACATCTGGCTCTCATTGGTACAAGGATTGGGCAGGGCTGCGTCTGAAAGAGGCAGACATCGGCTTGGGCAGAGGGGTCAGGTTGGGGACAGCATGGCCTGGCTGATACAATACTTATATTGTACCATGAATTTGTGTTTATTTTCTACACTTCGCTTGGTACTATTTACTTATATTTGATAAGCAAATTGACTACTTTATGTTTTCTTATAAGGAATTTCTAGATACATAGTTATGAGATTGGATGGAGAGAGGGCTTTTGATTTTCAGCCCTCAAAGCAACAGTGTGCCTAAATTGCTGGCCTTGACAATCACCTAAAATAAGTGTATGTCAAATCATTCAGTAGAAGCAGCAGCAAAGAGGGGAAAGGGCATGATCCATCACTCCTTCATCATAAGCTCAAACCATGAATCACAGTGGAGTGTAAGGATTTTATATCACTGCAAGAGTAGAGGTCAGTGTGCAGATGTCTGGAGAGATGATCCCACCCATAACACTTTAAGACACAACACTCGGGAACAACTTAACTTGTAAGAGCAAGCTGGCAATAAACTTCCCAAGTTGTGTGCATGCCTTATTTTACTCAGTCTGTAAGTAGGCCCATAAGATCAGCCCTGTTTTCCCAGGTAGGATTATTCCTCTCAATTACTGGAAGGTAATGGAAGAAACAGAGCTAGGGTCATCCACAAACCTAGGCCCTTGATTTATTTCATAGAATGGAACGGAATACTCATTTTTTTTTTGTCATGGTGATATGGGGTTTCCCTAGTAACAATGTTGTACATAATTATAAGATTCCTATAATAGCCTATCTAATTCTGAATACAGTATATGTATAATATAGTTGACTTCTACACAGCACCTAGCCCAGCATCTGAAAGGGGACAAGAATAGGACAATAAATAAGAGGAGGGGCCCAAATGAAAGTTCATGTAAAAAAAATTTTTTTTAACGTTTATTTTATTTTTGAAGGAGAGAGAGAGAGAGAGAGAGACAGAGTGTGAGTGGGGGAGGGGCAGAGAGAGAGGGAGACACAGAATCCAAAACAGGCTCCAGGCTCTGAGCGGTCAGCACAGAGCCCGATGCGGGGCTCAAACTCACAAACTGTGAGATCATGACCTGAGCCGAAGTCGGACACTTAACCGACTGAGACACCCAGGAGCCCTGAAAGTTCACTTTTAAACCATTTTTTAAATTTTAGCTATATGACTACAGGTTCTAGCTGAAAAGGTTTCAATCTTTGCCTTAATGTAAACAGTGAAGATTCCAGGAGACAGGATTTTAGGGTCAATTTAAAAATTTCCTAGATCTGTTGTCTGTGTTATTTCAGTCTGAATCCTATACCCCATTTAAAATATAGGCCATTCATTGCTACAAAGAATTTTAAAGCAGAATCAATCAGTGTACTTCAATCTTAACATTTATTAATTGCTTCCTCCAATCATTTTACATGTATACCAACCCATTCAAGCCACATGTCTATGAGATATGTGTCATTATCATTTCCACTTTACAGATGAGGAAATTGAGGCAGAGAGTAAGTAACTTGACCAAGCTGTCACACCTAGTGAGTGACAGAGTTCATGCCCAGGATCCAGGCAGTGTGACTCTGGAGGGCACACTTGTGGCCACCACGCTACATTGGCTCTGTGTACTTGGTTATCCCGTAAAACAACTCTTAGATGTTTACGTGTTTGGTACTCTTGTTTTGGATGATTACCTATTACCCATTGAAAGTTGTCAACTTTGTTTCTAAAACTGGCAAGCTTGGTTTTAAAACTCATCTTTTTCTGCCCTCTTTTCCACAAGAGACAGTTGTATAGTAACCTTTTCAGAAACAAAATAAGTGTAGAGTTACTTTTGCGAGGACAAATGGGGGAGGACCGTCCACACATAAGCTGGGCCAGGGTTCCAGTACCTTGTTCTTAACATGTATCAGTTGCCAGTATGCAAAGGCAGTCTTTTTCAATGAAAACCAGATAAAATGTGTTTATTTCCATGCCTTAAAATCTTCCTATATAACAAAGGATAGCTTTTATTTTTCTTATCTGCCATTTTTCTCATCAGTACATAATTTCCTCTCATTTCTTCCAAGGTTGATGTAAGACTAGCCTTTTTACATTTGATACCCTTAGGAAAATCTAGGAAAGAGAAGTGGATGGGGAAGCATTCAGAAATTATTTATTAACTTAGGATATTTTAACAATTGCAGTAGCTTCTATCACGCTCTTTTCTCCAGCTTCTGGGTCTATGAGGAGGAGGAGAAACTCATCTGCAGTGACATTTCTTCATTCTATTATTACTTCTTGCACAGGGTAGTAGAATTTTTTTTTTTTTTTTGTAAGCATCTTACTTTGGAGATAAAGAAAGGAACAGCGAGTCCAGCCTGTATATTTTCCTACAGAACATTATTTTGACCTTCTGCATGACATAAAAGATAAGCTAAAATTATACTCTGTTTAAGTTTTAGATTAGCATATTTTGGCTCAAAATTTGCTATAAATTTTAGAACTTTCTATTGTGTCACGGTGACCCAGACGGAAGACTTTTTTGATTCGTAAAGACTATTAATCTCATACGTCCAAATATATTTCATATGCAGTTCAACAAATGAAAATTAGGTGTTCTTAATGGGTTTAGGGGTGAATGAGCCAATGAGAACAAGCCCCTTTTTACATGACAGCTTCAGGGAGATGGGCCAGTCAGGGACAGGGAGTGCTGAAGGGTGGAGAAAGGAGCAGTTAAGAAGGCTGGAGCCTAGAGACACTCCATATCTTGTTTGTTGAGATGATGTTTTGAGACCCAAATCCATCCTGTTCACTTATTCTCTAACAACAAACCAAGCAACTGAACACAGTCCACGCTTAGCTAAGTCAAAGCCCAAGGGGTTACTGGCATCACAGGCCTCCCCCGCCCACCTGGAGCATGAGAGTGTCAGCGAAGGAAGGGAAGGGCGGTGCCATCACTTTGTGTCCCCCGAACTAATAAACACACCTCTTTTCCTCTTCTAAAGGCTTGTCAGAAAGGAGGTGCAACTCAGTTGAAGCATCTCCAAACTCCTGTGGCTGGTTTACAAGCCACTCTGTAAAATTATGGCCCTGGCACCAATTTATTAGCTATGTTTCACAGTAAAAAGAAACTTAGGGTCACTGTTTATTATGAGAATGTGGTCAAAGTGAGAATTTTTTTTCTGTTTTATGAATAGATAGCACAGTAAGGAATTAGATAATTTATGTATTTGAGCTTAATTCTAGATAATGCATTATTTCTTAGGAATAGGATAATAAAACATTAAACTTCAAAATTAAAAAATAAAATCTCTGATAAATTAAATTTAAATAATTTTTTAAAATCTTTATTTATTTATTTTTAATTTTTTTTTAACATTTATTTATTTTTGAGATGGAGAGAGAGCATGAATGGGGGAGGGTCAGAGAGAGAGGGAGACACAGAATCCGAAACAGGCTCCAGGCTCTGAACTGTCAGCACCGAGCCCGATGCGGGGCTTGAACTCACAGACCGCGAGATCATGACCTGAGCTGAAGTCGGACGCTTAACTGACTGAGCCACCCAGGTGCCCCAAAATCTTTATTTATTTTTAAGAGAGAGAGACACACACAGTGCGAGCAGGGGAGGAACAGAGAAAGAGGGAGACAGAGGATCCGAAGTGGGCTCTGCACTGACAACAGTGAGCTGAGCCCAGTGTGGGGCTTGAACTCAGAACCATGAGATCATGACCTGAGTTGAAGTTGGATGGTTAACAGATCCAGCCTCCCACAGCCCCTTGTTTTCCAATAAAAACAAAACAAAACAAAACAAAACAAAACAAAACAAAACACCTCTGGGTATATGATAGTAAAATCATATCACACACACACACACACACACACACACACACACACACACACACAAAGATATTTTCTAAGAGACTTGAAGGCCATAGTCTTACCAAGTTAAAAATAAAATAATACGAAGGCTAAGAGAAACCATTGTGTTTTTGTTTTTGTAGTTGTTGTTGTTGTTTTGTCAGTAGAAATTGACTCTGTTGCTAGGATCCTGAATTTTAAATTACAGAAATCAGTATTATACTGATGAATCAGAAATGTCAGCGCATATTCTACTCAGATATAAAAGATATAAAAAGAGATATAAAAATTATGAAAGGAACATGGAAAATCTGATAGAGCTCTGTGTATTTTGTTGGGCTAATAAATACAGAACTCGTTATTTAAGGTGGATAAAACCTTTGTGGTCTCTCAAGCTTCTAATGTTTTCAAAATGTATTTATATTATCACTTAAAAGCTTATAGTAATAATAATTTAAGTTCTGGTCGTTTTCCTTAAATAAAGGAATAAACATTTGAGGACACAATTCTGTCCCTCTACAGCAGGAAGAACCCATCATTTTACCGTGTGAATAATTTAACCAGAATTATTGCCCACCATTCAGAGAGTGGTTTATAGAACCTTTGAGTCAACTTGTGCTTTATGGTGCACTAAGCTCTTGACACTCACCTCTATAAACTGGAGACAGATTTGTTATTTGTATTACCAAATATTGACAGCAAACTTTAAAAAAGGGAACCTCCCTTATAGCATTACAGAATATTAGAGCAAAAGAGAACTGAAAGATGATCTTGAGTAAGCCACCATTTTATAGATGAGGAAACTGAAGCACAGAATGACTTGTGATGTCTCACTGAGCTGGGGCACAGTCTGGCCCAGGGCTCAGTTCCCTGGACTCTCAGACCCATGCTGCAGTACCAACACCATGAAGCCTCTCTTGTATCACTTGGCGAATGAGTGTGTTAGGCGCTGGAAAGATACAAATGAAACAGATACCAAGGAGCTCAAAATCTAATAGGGGGGAGAAAGCATTATACTGCACTCTGTACATTGTTGCTAGAAAGATCTTTCTAAAAATACAAATTGGAACATTTTGTCTGTCCTTGCAGTGGCTCCTCTTTGCCTATAAGGAAAATCCTCTTTTTTGTTCTCCAACCTCTTGTCTAACTGCATCTACACTGATTTTCAAAATCAGCCATAGAGGACCAATTACTTTTCCCTAAACATGACATGCTGTTTCATCCTGCCAGGCCTTTGCTCATGGTATCCTCTGCCTGCAAAGCCCTTCTCTAATCACCCTCCAGGAGGGTTTTCTCCTTTATAACCTATCTCCTTAGGTCACTCTCCTCCAATCTCCAATCTCACAGGTAGAATTGGCCATTCTCCTTTGTGCATGGTCCACTGTGGGCTGCCCATGCTTCTCCTACAGCAACTGTGCTACTTTGTAACACTGACTTCTTCAAAATAAATAATGTATTTGCTACTTACACTTGTGTCTTTCCCTGCTAATTGAAGGTAAGCTTTTGATGGTAGGACCATCTTCTTCATACCTTTAGAACACAGCTCAGCATCTGGCTCATAAAAGCTCTATTGAATGAACCGCCATAGAGGGCCTTGCAAAGTACCATGGCAATGCAATGGAAGGAGCAGAGGGGACTTGGAGGAGTCATCCCAGGAGATGAAGCCTGGGTGCCAAGTCTTAGATGATCAGTACCCCATCAAGGCAGAGGGCAGGGGTTGGTTCATACCTCATGGCAAGAATAGAATGCACAAAGGTACAGAGGCCTGAGAAATGATGGAAAAGGTGGCACATTTGATACATGGTGGGTTTTTTGTTGTTGTTGTTAAACTAGATGAGTCTACAAAAGTCAGTCAGGACCTATGTGTGAAAGTCCTGGTAATCCATTCAAAGAAAGGAATTTTGATTGTACTGCAAGGGGCTAGAGAAGGAAGAGCCGTGAAGGGCAACATTCCAGAGTATGAATGATTGGATTGGCCTGTCAAGAGAAAGGGCAGTGGAGCAACTGAGGAGAGGTGGCTCTGGAAAGGGTAGGACTGGCATCTCTGAGTCCAGGTATGACATTGTTGACCTGAGGGCTCAGAGAACTGAGCCTGGTCCTGGTGAGAAGTGAGAAGGCCTGAAGCAAGACAGTGAATATGGAGACAAAGACAATGATTGGGCAAGCACAGCAGTGTTGGAACGGTGAGTGGAGACTAGTTGAAGATGAAGAATGAGGGAAAGGGGAGAGTCAAGGATACCTTCAAGCACTTATCTTGGATGTTGAAATGGATGGCAGTGTTCTGATACGGAATGCAGGAAGAAGAGGTTTTTGGAAAATAACATGAAGTTGAGTTTGTGAGATGCTTACATGAAGATGTTGAGAAAGCATTTGGAATCATAAGTCTTAATATTTAGGAAAGACTCTAGTCCTGAGGATATCTAGTTGATAACTGAGTCCATAGGAGAGGATGAGATCATGTGGAGATCATGAGAGTGAGGGGAGAAGGTCTTGGATGAGGCCCTTGGGAAAAGGAGGAGAGAGAGAAGGTGATTTTAAGGACTGAACTGGAAGACCAAGAAGTAGGAACAAATCCAATGTGGAGTCATGGAAGCCATAGACAGAGAGAGCTTATTCACAGGGAAGAAAGAGTTAATGGTGTCAAAACTAAAGAAAGGATGAAGATAATGAGGATTGGAAAAGAGTCCTGGAAGAGCTGTAATAGAAGGCTGTAAACACTCACTGGGGGCTGGAGGAAGTCCAGCCTAAGCCAGCATCAGCTTTGGCCCAGTGAATCAGACACAAAGGCTCCTTCTATTTCCTAGTCGCATCCAGTTCATAAGCCTGAATTTGGCTTAAAGTAGGAATTATGCTAAATAGCCTCATCTATTTAGGGTTAGTGAAATTGAGGTGGTTGGGCCATTTCATTCAAGAACTTGAGAAGGAACTGAAGAGCTTTCACGTCAATTTTCTTCTTCCTATGTATGAGTTGGGGTAGATTAAGGAGGTAGCTGATGAAAGAAGTAAAAAAAAAAAAAAAAAGATGAAAAGGAAGGGGAAATAAGTATTTGCTCTTTAAAAAGGTGATGTGCCAAACAGTAGTAGTCCCAGAACTCTCTATTCACCTGCCTCTACATACTCTAGGGTCTATTTCTAGGAAAACTATCATAGTAATGCAATCTCCATATAATTTGTTCCAAATTCCTCAAAGTTGTTTTACTAAGGGATTTAGTAAGTGTAGGGATATGAAGTGTGGCCTACAGGGAGTCTTGAAATTGAGAGTACAGAAATCAAAAGGAAGTGCTTAGACATTTTCAGAGAAAATTAAGAATGCTATGACATACAAGTGCATCATCAGTGGACTCATGTGACCAAGCAGGGTATAGATAAGCTTGGGTATTGTGGAATTCACACAAGGAGTCACATGGGGCATGACCTGTGCACTGGTCATGTACAGGAAGACCAGGTATCAGACCACAACAGTTTAGAAGTTCTTAAGAGACAATCCCCCACCCCAAGAAATGAAAAAATAAACAATCCCCCCAACAACCCACAGATAGTTTGAAAAGCACTATTCGAGATCACAGCCCATTTGTAAGACTTCTTATACTTAGTTTGGGATAAGCTAGTTGACAGCTTGAGCACACACCAAGAAGTTTAGATATAAAGTGAAAGGAAATTAGAAGTCATTGTAGAAGATGTGAATTGCTGCTGAAAATGTCCAAAGTTACCTTCTAAAAAGACCTTCTAGATTAAATGTAGGCTAGTTTATTTTTTACACCATTGTGTTCATTGCAATATCCCCAAGGTCTGTAACAGTCCCTGGCATGTGGTAGGCATTAAGCGTCTCTGTTAAATATTGAATTCGTTGTTCTAATGACAACGTACAAAATGGATTGAGGAGGAGAAAGACTAGCATTAGAAAACGTGGCTAGGAGAATTAAAAACAATTTTTTTAAAATATTTATTCACTTTTGAGAGACAGAGAGAGGCAGAGAATGAGGAGGGGAGGTGGGGAAAGAGTGAGACACAGAATCAGAAGCAGGCTCCAGGCTCTGAGCTGTTTGTTAGCACAGAGCCCGACGCAGGGCTCAAATGTACGAACTGTAAGACCATGACCTGAGCTGAAGTCAGACGCTTAACCGACTGAGCCACCCAGGTGCCTCAGACTAGGAGAATTTGAAGACAGTCTAAATATAGGTCGGTGGACTAATCAGCCTACTGGACACAGGAATAAAGAAAACATAAATCTAAGAGATATTGGGAGGGTCCTCCAGCTTTTCTCATCTCAGGAGGCAGCACGGCCATCCACTAAGGTCCAATTCAAAAATCTGGGGTTATTATTGACTCTTCCATTTGTCTTTGTCCCCAGTATTCTGTCATTCTCTGAATCTTAAATACCTCTTTTTAAAAAAAAAAAGTTAATTTATTTATTTTGAGAGACAGAGAGAGAGAGAGAGAGACAGAGAGAATCCCAAGCAAGCTCTGCACTGTCAGCACAGAGCTCGACTTGGGGCTCAAACCCACAAACTGTGAGCTCATGACCTGAGCAGAAAGCAAGAGTTGGATGCTTAACTGACTGAGCCACCCAGGCACCCCCTTGAATCTCTCTTTATTCTGACTTCTATTCACGCTGCTTTAGTCTGAGTTGTGGCACTTTTCCCAGGACATTTGCAATAGCTTCCTCAATAGTCACCCTGTCCCAGGCTCTTCCCTGTTCAACCTTTCTTTCAAAATGGAAAATCTGGTGTTTTTACTTTTTTGTTTAAAATGCTTGAATGGCTCCTGATTTACCTTCTAAGCTTAAGCACTACCTAAGCTCCATGATAGGGCAGTCCCTTACAAGGCTCTATATCATCTAGCACTTGCCTCACACTCCAGCCTTCTCTTCTGTTCCTTACCTGATGATCCTTGAACCTAAGCAACACTAAACTACTTGCAACCCCTGCCCTTAAGGGTGTACCTGCTGGTTTGTGCCTCTGTGCCTTTGCTTATGCTATTCCATTTGCCTGGAATGCTCTAAACCCCTACATCCTGCTTACTGCCCCATCTGTGGCAGTGTCCTTTCACTGTTGGAACGATTACCACAAACTCAGTGGCTTAAAAATGACACAAATTTATTATCTTACTTTTTTAGAAATCAAAAGTCTGAAATGAGTCTTGTAGAGCTAAAACCCTATAAGAGCTGTCTATCTACTGGAGGTTCTAGGAAAGAATCTGTTCTTTGCTTTTTTGAGGTTCTAGAGGCTGCCCATAGTTTTTGGCTGATAGCCATGTCATTCCTCTGTTCTCAGTGTCACATCTTCTCTGGCTCGGACACTCCTGCCTCCCTTTTATATAAGGACACTTGTGATTACTTCAAGTCTACCTAGATAATCTGTAATCTTCCCATCTTCCCCGAATTTAATCACAACTGCAAAGTCCCTGTCACTAAGCAAGGTAACATCTTCACAGGTTTGGGACATTGGGCATCTTTGGGGAGCCATTATTCTTTCTGCCTACCACACCATCCACCTCTAGTTGATTTCTTAAAGCTCAGCTGTCACTTTTTCTCGGAAGGCATTCTCTGCTAATCCTTCCACTTAGAGCCAGTCGCTCTCTATTTTGTATATACAGGCTACCAGCACTGCATGGATTAGCTTGTATTGCATATATGAATTTTTTGAACATGTCTACACTCTCTCTACTATACTTTGAGCTGTTGAGGGAGTAGCTTATTTATCTTTGTATCAATAGCACTTAGCACAGTGCATGACATATAATAAATATGAGCTATGTTTGTTTTGTAAAAACGAATGTGCCAGGCATTGTGATGGCCTGGCCCCCACTTTCGCACCTACTTCCTCTCACGTCACATGGAGTTTCTAATTAACTGCTCTTGATCATACCATGCCTTTCCCATCCCCATCTCTCTCTCTGTCATGCCCTTCTTTCAACTTTTCTGTTTTATGAATGCTTATTCATTCTTCAAGGCACAAATAAAAAAAAAAATTCCCCTCTGTGATACCTTTTGTGATCTCTTTAAGACAAAATTAATGTCTCCTCAGTTGGGTTGCTGAAATATTTTGTAAATATCTGTATTTCATATCTCACATTGTGATTTGCTTGGTTATACACACATCTGCTCCCCCACAAGAGTGTGCAAGGGCCCTATCCTGTTTATACCAGTGCAAGGTGCATCACAAGGGTCCATTACTGTTTATTAAATGAAATTGCATGTGAGCAAATGAGCATGGAGGGGATGAGCAAGGGAGGCAATAGGAAGGAACCAGACGTAAAGGATGCCCTCGAGAAAAGGTAAGGAGGAAGGAGGAGACTGAGAAGACACTTGTAAAGAGTATTCAGAAGACTTAAGGAAGCAGAGTGTGATGAAGACTGGAGTCAGAATGACTGTTCTCTAATTAAAGAGGACAGTGTGAGCAACAGCACCAAATACCACTGAGAAGCTGACCTGGGAAATCAATGAGAAAGGCTGTTGGACTTGACCTTTAAGAGATCTTAAGGGCTTCAGTAGGCACAGCTTTAAGAGGGCTCAGTCAGGGCCCTGGGTCTGCTCCTGCATTTAGGTCAGGAGAGGAAGCATCTCCAGAAGATAAAGGATGAAAAGGAAAACCAGACTTATTATCCAATCACGCTGTCTGAATGTCTGAGGGCATGAACACCACAGCACAATTCCAAGTCAGGTTGAAAAGCTTGGTTCTTTCATCTGATACAGAGGGTTCAAAGTACCGGGAGATGCCAGTGGTTCTCAAGGAATACAGGGACCAACTTGACACGTTCCCTACAATAACCAGAGATTTTCATCAACAGGGCACAGTCAGCTTGGCAGTCTAAGGACATTTTAGAATTCAAGGCAAATGTCTAGTCTGGCTACAGACCTGAGAGGAATTTCTCTTCCATGGAGATTTTCTGGATACTGCGATTTCTCTTTGTGAAGCATTCTCTGACCCAGTGGACCAATATTCTCCATGCCTCTGCCTGCCTTGAATCATGTTGTCTTATCTTCCACCTAAACTGCCTTTTCCAACGTATGTCCTCTTTGGCTAACCTTTATGGCCAGTTGTCTGTCCTGATCCAGATGAAGATTAATTTAGACAAACTCTTATGCCTGTCATCTTCCTGGATTTTTTTTTTTTTCCAAATCGATTTCATTTAGCATTTAGTTCTGTGATCTGCTTCTGTTGTGTCCTAAATCAATCTACTCTGGTCTGACAGTTTTTGCATTCTCAACAGGAGTAAGAATGGTTTTTAGGGGATGAGAAACAGTTTTTTAAATTTATAAATTATAGGTGTAAACACAGAACATAAACTGATAAAACAATATGTCTCTGGTATCAAAATGTCATAGAGGAGAACAATTTAAAAATGTCTGAAAAGGCTCCTTAGGAGGGCAATAATGAAAAAAAAAAATGTTCAGAAACACCATGTTGGGTAACGAAGCTGAAATTCAAGCTACAAGAGAAACACAAGAGTGAATAGTGAGGAAACAGGCAGTCAAGGTTGGTTACTTGACTGAGTGGATTATGGAGAAGATTCCAACCCAGCAAACAAATTTTGAGCATTTATTATGTGCCATGAGTTCTGTGAAACCCTTCCACGTTTGGTAGCAGAAAGCTTCTCCTTATTTGAGTCTCAACGTATGTTTCTTGTAGGAACAACAGCAACATTTTCCATTGAGCCAGTAGTCTACTGACCTCCTCTCTGCTTCAGCACCTTTTATGCTAATCACACAGTTGGAGGTAACTCCTCATTCACATTTTGCAACATAAGAAAATGAAAAACACAGCCCAGCTTGTGTTTGTAGAAGCTCCTTTCATGGCAGCCTTTCAACGGGTTGCGCAATTTAAAAGATGCAATTGTAATCATGACTAACTCATTAAGATGCTTGAGGGAAATCTGAACATCCTTAACCTACTTTTGAAAAGAGAGGCAAGGAAAATACAGGATTGGGGATAATCCAAGGAAAACAATTTCAAGTCTTTGAACAATAGACAGACTCTAGACCCTCTTTAGCTGGGCTTGAATAGGCTAGGGCACAGAACAAAGTGTTGCTTAAAGGAAGCCCAGCAATCATTTGTCTACTTGCTCTTCTAGAGTATGACCTTTACTTGGTTGGTTGTTTTGGCTTTTAAAGTCCTCTTCTTTGTTCTCTCATAGCATTCATTAGGAATTTACCACTGAGTCTTTGCATTTTATCTTAGTCAGTTTGTCTATGCTGTGTACTCATCTTCTGTACTTGACTCCTGAGTTTTCCTTCTCTTCTGCTTTCCTTCTCTTATCATGAGTGTTGAAGCAGGGATGACACTGTTGGGGTGGAAAGCTGACGGGGTAAGATGGATGAGCCACAGTGTCCACTTAGGATCTAGAGCCAACTCTTGGCAGCTTATCCATGGTAAATCTTGTTTTCAGCTTCTTGTTGACTTTATCACCCACTTTGTGTGCTTAGCTCTCTGATGGATGTTATCATCAGCTCTGTTTATTCTCAATGCCAAGAACACCAGTTGAGCAGGGAAATATTCAGGAGAACCTACTCTTTAAGTGTCAAGTTGACCAGCAAAAAAGAAACATCATTGTTTTATTGAATTTGGCATTGTTTTAAACACAAACAGTCATTTACACTTTGTCAAATTAGTTGTGCCTGTAGTCATGGTCTTATTCCTCCTTTCTGGTCATACTTTGTTCTCCAGAGGGAAAAGAAGAAAGGAAGGGAAGATTTTTAAAACACAGCTTCGAGTGGGAGTCTGAACCACAGGTAAATGTGTGACTTTAAGGGATAGGGAAGCATGTCTGCTTGGGTGCCTGCAACTGAAAAGGACAATTGACTATAAGGAGAATAGAAGCAAGAGACACTGGTGGGTAATTAGACAGCTTTTCCAGAACTGGGTCATTTTCACATCAGAGCCTCAATATATTTTTTGTTTCATAAGTTCTTGAAACATCAAACATACTCATTCAAACAATTCTTTTGATATAGTAGATATTTGTAGGCTGCCCTGAAAATCAGGACACCCTGAACTTAATCCCTACAGTGACATTGACTGACTCTATAACCTGCAGCCTTTTCATTTCTCCAAGATAGCATGAATCATGAAAAACATAGAGACTTTGGAATTATTACAACATGGGTTCATCTGCCCCCACCACTTATTCATCCTACCCCTACCACTTATTAGCTTGTTGACCTTGGATAAGTTGTTTAACTTCTTTGAGCCTCAGTATTTGTATTTGTGTGGCTTAACAGAGTTTTTTTGTTTTTTTGTTTTTGTTTTAATTTGAGTGTAGTTGACATGCAATGTTACATCTTCATTTGTTAAATGGAGATAAAGACACCTACCTTGCAGGAATGCTGTGGGGATCTAACAGGGTCATGTATGCAAAATGCCTAGCATGTGGAAGTCACTCATAGAGATATCTACACCCAGAGATGGGAAAAAGCTAGGTGACAAAAGGCCTGGGGGTTCTGAGCTCATTAGATGCTTTCTTAACATTATGGTATCGTGAGAGAATGAGAAGAATGCAGGCTGGTCACATAGAAATCCAGGCCTGTTTTATTTCTGGTTACCACAGCAATCAGAATATACAGGGGAAAGGTGAAGAGGGAGGGAGGGAGAAAAGGAGGAGGGTGAGAGAGAGTGAGAACAAGAGAAGAATGGAAAGGATGTGTTCTTCCCAAAGGCAGAGAACTCTAGCGACCTTCTGCAGTAGGCCAGGAATAAAAGGTAAATGGTTGCCTGCTGGTAGTATGCCCACCAAGCCAAGCAACCAAAGGGTTTGCTGCTCAGTCTCCACAGATGTTGGTCCTTAGCTTTGGACAAGTCCTTTGGAGACTATTTTGCCAAAAGCAAGAAAGGCAGCTGCCTAACTGCCCAGTCCATGGAGGTGACAAACTGGTATGTCATCAAAGAAAGAGAGAGTCATGGAAAATAAAAGCCTGTGGTTCAACCTCTCAGAGAGTCAGGTGGCTGGGAGGTGGCACGTTTGACTCTTGCTCATTAACAAAGTTTGCCTTTGTGTCCACCTCCGCTTTGCCTACCTACCCGCTGGGTAGTGGTTGGGTTCCACTGGGTAGGCAGTGAGTGCCTACTTAAATCACTAATCAAAATAATCACTGAGTGTGGGCCACATACCCAACATTCATTTAGCACATCTATATTGGATGTTTTATATGAGAATAACAAAAATAATAAATAGACTTTGACTACACACTCAAGAAGGTCCCAATAGCACAGTGATATGTTCAACTAATTGTTAAAAGGCCATTTTCACATCATATACTATGTGCATATACTATGCAGAAGCCAGTGGTAGAGGGACTCAGGGAAAGGCACAACAAATCTGAAAAAGAGTTAAGAGGAGATGGCATTTGACCTAGGCCTTGAGCTAGGATTCCACAGACTAAGGGGAAGATAGGGTGGAGGAGGGAAGGCAGCAAAGATATCCAAGGCAAAGGAAAGTGCGTGTGCAGTGGTGAAGAGCACATAGCATGTCTGGAGACGGACTGGCCTATAGTTTGATGTTCTTGAAACATGGGCTGTGTAACACAGGGGCAGGTAGAGGAGGTAAATGTGGCCAGAATGCTAAGAGCTTTCTGCGTCAGCCTATGGAGTCTGGGTTCTAACTACCATAGGTAATGGGAGCCACTGGTGGGTTTTAAGTACAGAGTGATGGGATTATACTTCTATTTTGGACAGTCCTGTGCGTTGTCGTGTAGTGAATGTACAAAGGAAGGTGAGACTGAAAGCTGGGAGACCATTAAGAAAATCATCAATTGTGTCAGATGCTGAATATGGTCAAGGAGGATGAGGACTGAGATGAAGTTCATTGGATTTGGCACTTGAAGGTCTTTGGTGACCTCTAAAAGTAATTTCAATAAAATAATTTGAGCAGAAACCAAGTTACTAAGCCAGTGGTTCTCAAAGTGTGGTCTCCAGACCAAAGGCATCAGTATCACCTGGGAACTTGCTAGAAATGCAAATTACCCAGCCTCATCCCATACCCCACCTCAAAACTCTGGGAGCGGGGCACCACAATTTGTATTTTCATGCCCTCTGGTGCACACCAAAGTTGGAGAACTACTGGCCTGAACAAATCTTTCTCCGTCTCTTCTCCAAGCGGGCTGCTTAGAGAACCAGGAACCAACTCTTCCAATAACTGAGCTGAAGCCCTAAATACGTGTCAATATCATAGTTTCTCAGCCCTTTGCATAAGCCATTCCCTCTGTCAGTGGTAGGCTCTCCCCAACTCTCTCTCCAAATGTACACATAGATAGTTTCTACCTGGCAATATTGAATGCACTGTTCAAGGCCTAACTCAAAAGCCACCTTCCTAGGAAGTCTTTCCAATTTCCTCCAGGAAGCTCTTCTATGGATCCTGCTGCACATATTTCTACTATGGCATTTATTTTATTGTGTTATTTTGTTTGGTTTACTGTCTTCCCCACTAGCTAGAAGTTCCTCAGGAGCAGGGACTGCCTTGTTCATCTCTATTTCTCCATTGTTTTCACATAGGAGATGCTCAATAAATGTAGAAACAGAAAGCTATAATGGGTTGAGGAAGTAAGAATAGCAAGGGAGAAACTACTCTTTTAAGAGGTTTATGAGTGAAAGGAAAGAGAAATTTGTCTGAGCCAACAATAGAAAGTAATTGTGTGTGTGCACAAGCATGTGCATTATGGCTGGAAGAAAAGTTTTGGCTGAGAGGATTAAGCCAGTAGAGGGCAAGAAATGAATGACAGTGACAGTGGGGGCAGATGGATAATGAATGGCAAGACTGTCTTGGAAAAGTCCAAAGAGGATGAAATTAATGGCCAATGCAGAAGGATTAGCAATGGAATATAGGAAAGACTTTTCTCTGAGATATAAGGGCAGGAAGGAAAGGTGGGAACATAAGAGCTAAGTTGTGAGGTTAAGGGAGAGAGGTTGGGGGAGCGCTTTGATGGTCTGCCAGTACAGAAACGGGGAAGGCTAGGGACAGTTCTACAGGGGAGGGGATATTTGAGCTAAGGGATATGTTTATTGAAGTGGGAAGTGAGGCCTTTTGCTGGGGAGGAAACAGGGAACAGAAAGAGGGAAAGAGGCCTGAGGAGACTGGTAAAGGCCTGCCCATGTTTTAGAGGTGGGGGGTGGGGTAGTGAGGTTAGAGAGCAGCAGTGGGGGTGGTGGGTATTTGGTGCTGATCTATTATAGCTGCTGAAGGGGCCTGCCCATTCACTCCACTGTCTTGGGCAAGGGATGCAGTGTGGGTAGACTGTCGGCAGGGGCTATCTCTGCAGAATGACGGACAACTCTGGATACAGATCCCAATACTGACATAGGAAGCATTCGAGCTCTACATTTCATCAATGCTGGAATATAATGCAGATAGTAACAATATTACATGTGACAACTCTGTAGCAACACAGGAAAAGATCTATGATCTATATGAATTAGCTGAGAAAGCAGGCTAAAAACTGTATGCGTGTCATGATTACAACTATTTGAAAGGTGCATAGGAAGGAAAGCCTGAATAAAATCTACCAAAATTTTATTGGCGATGGCATTATAGGGGGTTTTCCTTTAATTTTTAATTATGTATATATTTAAGTGAAAATATGGAAAGAAATAGAATTGGTTCTTTCCCTACTGCCTTTGTCTTTTATTTGGTACGTTTAGAAGACAGCATTTCAAAATAAAAAGTTGTAGTGTGGAACCAACCTGTAGAATTGTCTGAGCTTCTCTCCTCTAAGTGGCAGAGGCAGGGAAATGAAGCCCTTGAGTTGTCCCAGGATTGGAGGCTGACAAGCGAGAGATTGGGCATCCTGCTGTAGGGGAGCACAAAGGAGGTATGTGATCAAGCTGCTCTTTTAATAAACTTGGGAGACCAGGCTTACAATATATGATCAGTGGACAACTTACTCCATGTTCAGGCAAGTTGTCTAAACAATGGGTGGGACTGAAATGCTGTGGCAGAGACCTGTGGGCAGGCAGATGTAATTTGCAGAAGTCATTTGTTGCCACTGGAGGTGGTCAGAAGGACCTGGGCTGTGCCACTGCATAGCAGCTGTGTGCTCTTGGGCAACTTCTGGATTTCGTTTTCTGCCTGTGAAGTGGGAATGATAACATATACTCATAAGCTGGTGGGGACATTACAAATTATAACGCAGGTGAAGTGCTTAATACAGCGCCTCACAGACGTAAGCACTCTAACATTTCCTGCCATTATCATTATTAATGTGGCCAATATTATTATTATCTATAAATATTTATGATAGAGGGAACTGATTTGCATTGGGGGAGCTTTGAATTCTTTGGAGGGAATTCAGGGAGGTGTCCTCAGGGTGGTTGTCTGTCACCTCTAGAGCAAGGCTATGGGTTCACTCCAGGCCTTCAGGAGGGAAGAGGGAAATGTGCAAGGAGGAACTCCATGTTGCTTCTTCTTTTGCTAGTGTTTGTGTTACTTCCCCCCTTCTAAACAGGTGCATATTACTCCAGAGCGCCCTTTCACCTTCCTCTCCCACTCTTCTCTTTTTCTTCTTTTCAACTCTTCATACTTCTCTTTTCTCCTCAAAACCCCAGGCAGAGGACACATAAGGAACTATACTACTTTTTGCATGTTCCAAGTTTGTTTTTTGAAACTTGAAGGTTGTCTCCTCGTTGCAGCACTTGGAGTTTACATGAGCCAGTCTGTGTTCCTGCTGTCCATTCCTCCCCTTACTTAAGAAAGATCTACGCCCCCAACTGCTGCCTTTAGTAAATGCTTTTAAACGATAGTCATCGGTAGACAGGCAGTATTCCAGACCATAAGAGTTCAATTAAGGAAGGTTCTTTTGAGGTAACTATATCTTGCAAAAGAAGCCAACAGAGGTGTGAACTGTCCACAGGGCCCTTCTAGGCAATGAGGTGTATTTTCCCAGACTCAGATGTAAATCTTAATGTGGGAACCATTCTCTGTCTTGCTAGCATCTGTTCTTTTTTTCTTGCTTAGATGTTTAGTAAGTAGGATAAAAGGGAAAAAGTCAAAGTTTTGAAAGAAAAATGCTTAGACCAGTGGTCTGAGCCAGAGAGCAGAGTGGTCCTATTACATTATTCTTAACAAAAACCAGAATGATTAAAAACCAAGTTGGTGTCCAGATCAAGTACAACCACCACTCACCTTCCGAATTCCAATTTTACATTCTGTCCTGCATTCATGAGTAATAATGATGTACTTTCAGCTTTGTTGGAAACCCTATTTGTATATTTTACAAGGTCATTACCTTCAGCAACAGATACCTGGTCTGAGCCCAGCAATTACCACCTCTGTCTCTGCACACATTAGCACACATACACACCACTGATTTGTACTTTCCTATAAAATTACTCTTTCCCTTTTTAATTAGAATGTTTTCAGAAGCAAACCCTATCGTTAAGGCCATGTACGCTTCCATTATAAATACCTGTTGCCAGCCATTAATTATCTCCTGATGAATTACTTTAGAAGATCTTTTTTAATGCTCACTTTTAAAAGTGAGATTTCTTTTCCTTACTTGTGATGCTTCCATCCTCATACTTACTTAACCGCTTTGAATTCCACATAATAAGAAAATGTTCCCCTTTCTTTTGCTTCAGGGGAGTTCGATGTGATCTGTACTCAGAATGAAGATTTTTTTCATACTTTAAGGTGGAAACTTTCTGTGGGCCTGGACCTCACTGCTCAAGAATGTCTTGGCTAATTGTGAGGGAAGAATATAAGAATGTTAGTGGAAACAATTGAATAGTCTCTGGGAACAAACACCTTAACATTTCATAAATATCTACGGTTGCATAACCATTTTAGTGACAGAAGCACTGTGAGTTATCCAATAATATTGTGGTTTGATAATTACACAGTTGTGGGTTTATGCTGCTTTTGAATTGGGGAGATGTCCTGGTGCATACAGGTCAATCCTTTTTGTGTCATTATATATAAAATATATACATCCACTTAGTAATTGAACTATAATACCTCCCAGCATAAAGTACTTAAAAGAAAATTTTAAGTTAAGTAATGCTAAAGTGAGCATTCCTGTACTAACTTAGCTGCTTATCTCATGGATAGCGGAGAATTTGGGATTCCTAGTTACAGTACCATTCATCGTGTAGTACATACATATGAACATTTCATTATACAAGGACAACCTTAAACTTTCCTCTTCTTGACCATCAATTAAAATTTTTAAAAATGTTTATATATTTATTTATTTTTGAGAGAGAGAAAGAGAGAGAGAGAGACAGAGCACAAGGAGGGGAGGGGCAGAGAGAGACACACACACACACAGAATCTCCAGGCTCCGAGCTGTCAGCACAGAGCCCAATGCGGGGCTCGAACTCACAAGCAGTGAGATCATAACCTAAGCGAAGTCAGATGCTTAACTGACTGAGCCACCCAGGCACCCCTTGACATCAATTAAGTTGAGATACTCATATTCCTAAAAGGGTAAAGATATGTCAAGAAGCCCAGGTTACAGTTTCTTATATTATTTATACCCTTAATCAGAGCAGAGACAATTAGCTGAAGATTCTTGGCTCCTAATTCTCAGAGCTAGTTTGAATCCTTCTGGAACCTGTTCTCTGTTTGACTGAACCTGGTGGACCTCTCAGAATGCAGGTCTTCATTGTGCACTTACTCCATGCTCCCTGCAAGACAAGAACCAACTACTGTGGGGTTTACAAACAAGAATAAGAGATGCTTCCTGTGCTCACAGTGTTTACAGTCCAGCTGTATAGGCCACCTCAGTTCATTCATATCTTGTAGGCTGGGGACAGGATGAAATGAAAGCGGCCTTAGAATTAATCACAGTGCTCTCTACTTTCCCACAGCCCCATGCTTCATCTCTGCTGTAGTTATGTTGTATGTTGGCCTTCCTCGATGCATTGTAATGTCCAGAGAACAGGGGCTGGTTCTGATGCACATCTGTATCACCACAGAGTCAAGGATGTGCTTTGCAGAGGGTAGGCTCTCAAAAGATGTGTTTAAACCAGAGAATGTACTCGCTTGCTTAGGCTTCCTAATTACAATGAGTCAGCTTGTTTTGTCCCATTGTGGTGGACTTCACCAATATGGTGAAGCTGTTGGCCCTCTGCCCAGAGGTACCCAAACTAAAGATGGTCTTGGGTGTGCTTCATAACTGGTGTTATGTTTTAGGAAGAGACAGAATGAGACAGAATAAGAAGTCAGAAATAGCAGGGGTTTTGTCTCAGCTGTCATTAATGACTTGACCTTGGGCAAGGCACTTAAACTCTATCTCAGTTTCTTCATCTGTGAAATGGGGGATAATAATGACTGGCTTGACTGTTTCCCATGGTTGCTTTGCGAATCAAATAAGATAATGTACTTAAAAGTGTTCTGGAAAGCCTAAAGCGCTGCACAAATGCAAGGTATTATTTTGCAGAGATCTTCCTTTTAATTCTTGCTTCCACACACACTTTATCACACAACTCTGGGTTCCTGGGTTATGTGGGGAGATGTGTGGAGTACATGTGTTGAGTAGCTCAACCTAGGCTTGATAAGTTCTCCAGAATCGCTTCTTCAACATCTATAGCGTTTAACTGATTCAGCATATGCTTCTCCAAAAGACCCAGACAATTATGCATCTCTCTCCAATTCACATAGATATATATGCCCCTCATGCAGCATTTATTCAATGCATATACTATGAACACTTTATGTGTACTGCTGTGCTAGGAACTGGTGCAAAATGGACAATGTAAGATCCCTGTCTTTGAGTGGTTTCGTACCCTACTGGATCTGAGAGAACAGACCTAAGAATAAATAAGTGCCTAATTCTGTATTTGTTTTGGGAGGCAATTTTTACTTGAGTTTTAATTAGCAAAGACATTTGTGCATATTTTTAGTTTTGACTAAAATGAAAACTAGTGCTGGCCCTTATTCATGTTTTTCTACTGCTAATGGTGTGTAGATTTTAATTGAGCCCCGGAGGCTGAGGTTTTTTGTTTGCTTATTTGCTTCAGATGAAAGTGTGTGGCATCCCATATTTCTTTGATTCAGTGAAGTTGTGAAACTTTAAGAACTAGCACTGGCTCATTACTTATGGGATCACCTGAATATTTTCCTGCCAATTTCTCCTGTCAAGTAGGATTTGCTTTGACTAGAAGTACTGTCCTAGGGAAGGCCATTCCCAAATCCAGCTGAGTAATCAAACTGTTGAGTACATTTAGGGCTGACATCTCCAGGCAGATTCTGGCATTTTATGTTCTCAGCTGCTACTGGAGCTTTGAGACAGTACCACGTGACCCCTGGCTGCTGACAGGGATTAGGGAAATAGTCACCTAACTGCACACGGTAGAATTTAGGGTTAGCTTTGTGGGGAGGTCGACCACAGAAAGTGTATTTCAGTGCAATTCCATCCTGCTAATCAGTCAGGGTCCTAAAGCAATTAACATCTGCAGGGCCCCGCTACACCTGAACATGGCTTTCCCCTTTTCAGCAACATTGGTCTTTTGCCCATTTATCTACTCTACGAAACCTCCTTTTCCTTCTCTTATATTTCCTATGCCTGGGAATAGCCCATCATGCCTCAAGATACCTGGGTCATTGCTGATTCCTTGACCTACATTTCCTCTCTCATCTAAACCATTACTAGTCTTGGGAGCCCATCTTTTCTGCACCCCCACAGCTCCTGCCTAAGTTCTTATCTTCCCACTTTAGAGAACAGGTTCAGGTCTTTATTGTTTGCCTGCCTCTATACCTGTTCCCTGTGTCTGAAATAGCCTTAGACTTCTAAACATGAGAACTTTTCTTCTTTACCCGATTAATCTTTCGGTCCTTCAATTCTTAGTCTAGCAGTTGACGTCTTCCCGGAAACCTTCCCTGCCCACTCCTGGGCTGGGACAGGACTCATCGTCCCTTCTCTGTGAACCCACAGCATTCTACATGTCATGTTGGATCTTCATTGTTGGTTACTTGTCTGTCTTTATCCCTCAGCTACTCACACAGGATCTGGCCCATGGCAATATTCATCAAAATGATACATGATGGGTTGGACTGATTTGTTTTCCTCTCTGTCTTTGCCAACTCGTCTTCCCCTTGATTTTCAGCTCCCATTTTGTTTTGTTTTGACTACTTTATATCCATAGCTTCTTTCAAAACATGTCTTTTATAATACCTCTTTGGTAATGTCCTTCTCCTACTTTCATTCATAACGTTTATTCTTTATTCCTCTTGTCCTTATGGGAATGTGTGCAATAAGTTTAAAATTATAACAAATCCAGCAAAAGTTATATGTGAACATAATAATTACTTTCCTTAAAACAGTCACCTTGGGGGCCCGGGGTAGCTCAGTCGGTTAAGCGTCCGACTTCAGTTCAGGTTATGATCTCACAGTTCGTGGGTTTGAGCCCCGCATCGGGCTCTGCGCTGACAGCATGGAGCCTGGAGCCTGCTTCGGATTCTGTGTCTCCCCTCTTCTCTGTCATGAAGATTTGATTTTAGGGGCGCCTGGGTGGCTCAGTCGGTTGGGCGTCCGACTTCAGCTCAGGTCATGATCTCACAGTCGGTGAGTTTGAGCCCTGCTCTGTGCTGACAGCTCAGAGACTGGAGCCTGCTTCGGATTCCATGTCTCCCTCTCTCTCTGTCCCTCCTTGTGCTCTCTCTCTCAAAAATTGAATAAACGTTAAAAACAACAACAACAACAACAACAACAACAACAACAACCAGTCACCTTGGGAAACTGCATACCTTTTTAAAATAATGTCATAGCCTCAGCCATTTCCAGAGCTGCTTTTTGGGGATGAGTACCTTCACATTTTTCTGAATATATTTTAATAGTGACAAATCTAGTCTCTGCAGGTGATGTTTAAAATTTCTATAGAGCCAAGACACCATGAACTATATTTAATGGGTAAAGAGAATGCCCTAGCTGGTAACACTATGGGTTAACAACTAAAAAGTAGTGTTATTTTCTTTCTGTGAACATATTTGCACAAGGGAAATTCCAAAGCTATTTTGACTAATTATGTTATTTTTGAAAAGAGTTTCTAGCATCCCAAGGTGACTACTTTCAACAACAGTGCTTGCTTATTTATTATAAAGTGCTTATTCAAATCCAGCCTATAATCATACTGACTTGCATTTGTTTAGTGTTGTTTTACATTATAGTTCAACATCTATTATGTGATAGACACTGGGAATAAATAAGGCCATGGTCTTTGCCCATAAGGACCTCCTAATTAGTTGAGAAGACAGAAATAGCAGCAATCCTGTGTAAAAAATAGACATTGCCTGAAAATAAGGAAGCAGTACAGTGGAGAGACTGTCCGTGAGGAGTAAGAATTTGTTACAGTGTCAGCAAAACCTTCTCAGGCCTGAAGGATTAATGATGACTAGAAGTTCACTAAGAGAAGGAGGGAAGGGGATGGCAGGAGTCCTTCCAAGCCCAGGAACAGAAGGTACAGACACCGAAACAAGAAGATATGTTTGGGGGAATGTCAAATCTTTCAATACTGTTATTGTGTAAAGTTCACAATGGGGGCAGAGAGGGTGAGAGATGGGGCCCAACGAAGTAAAGGCCTTGTATTTTTACCGCCTTTAAAAGTTTGGTGTTTATCCTGTAAGGGACAGGGAGAAGCCCCGTGGGTAGAATTCTCCTTCCCAATGAGATCCTAAATTCCCCCATCCAATTAGTCACATAGTTGCACCCCCCATTCCCCCCCTCCCCCAAGATTGTCTCAATTCCATCTCTTCCTTTCCATTCTGACGTTCACCTCATTAGTTCAGGCCTTCATCACCCCAGGCCTGGAATGTTTCACAAACTCCTGACTGGCCCTTGGACTCCAGTTCACCTTTTGCTCCTGACAATCAATTTTGCACAGGATTATCAGAGCAACTTTTCTTTCCACCAAGTCTCACCCCTGTTCAAAAGCCTTCAGTGGTTTTCTATGATCTGAGGGATAACTGGTCCTCCCCCTTTTCAGCTTGTCATTCAAGATCTTACTAACCTGGTCCCAGCTCCCCCTTCCCTCCTGGACTCCTGTAAATGCAAATAGTGTCAGAACTCATCTACTTATTCCCTTATTTGTACCTTTACTTTTATGGTGGCTGTCCTCTGGAATGCTACAACCACACAAACCTTTCTGTTTGTTTTGTTTTCAGCTTTTTTCTTACAAATAGTAAGCCCATATGTACCCAATGCTTGGTGACATCCCCCACTGTCCTGCCCTGGGAGTAACCACTATTCTGGTTATAGTCTATATATTCTATAGAATATGTTCTATATTCTATTTATATTATATTCTATATATTACGATTATATATATGGTGTGGTATATTCCATTATATATATATTATAGTATAGTATACCATATAGTATACTTTATAGTATATATATATGTATATAATGTGGTATATTCCATTATATATATATTATAATATAGTATACTATATAGTATACTTTATAGTATAGTATATATACGTATATAGAGTGTGGTATACTCCATTATATATATATAGTACAGTATAGTATACTATATAGTACACTTTATAATATAGTATTTATATGTATAGGGTGGTATATTCCATTGTGTGTATATATATATATATATACTATATTATAGCATAGTATACTACATAGTAGTATACTTTATAGTATAGTATATATATAGTATATATAGTGTGGTATGCATCTATAAATAATAGATGGCACAGGTCTGAAAAATATTAAATATACATGAATGATATACTTTATATCTCTTTTTGCACCCAGATTTTCACTGTCATCTTATTCTTGATCTATCCCTGACATATATGAATATAGTCTCTTCGATTGCTGTATTCCATTTCATTTTACAAATATACCATGCATTCTTCATCTATTCATCTATGGGTGGGATTTAGGTTGTTTCCAAGTTTTGGCTTTTACGAACAATGTCACAACGAATATCTTTAGCCAAACCTTCCCTGAATCCTGTAGGATTCTCCTTTAAAGTAGTTTGTGCATCCCGCGTCTGTAGGATCATCCCATTGTGTTGAGCACACTGCTACGCCAAGTATGGCGGTTGGGAAATATTTGCTGACTGAATGAATGAATGAACGGTGCAGCACAACCCGGGTGATGGCCACGTTCCTTTTCAGGGGCCTTTGGCGCCTTGGCCCCCATTTCCTTTGACAGCGCTGGCCCTTCTCTACCGCATTCCTCCAGCTAGCCCGAGAGCGTGTGTAAGTGTGGGTGTGTGGGGGCGATACCTCTCTCTCACTGGAGGGGGCACGTCTCTCCCGGCAAGTTCACGATCTCGGCAACCCTGGCGTCTGAAGTTCAGGGTCCGAACACCCACCTCCTTCGGCAGAGGCCCGGCCCGGGGAGGCAGTCCAGCGCCGAGGGAGTTAAGGCGCGTCCAGACCCGACGCGGGTCGGAGGAGGCTGGCGGGGCCGTCGGAGGACTCGTAGTAGATCCCTCCGCGCGCAGCTCGGGCCGGCGCTTCTTCCTGCGGGAAACCCCTGGGTGCCGAAGGCGGCGGGGCCCGGCCGCGGCGACAGGGGGCGGGGCTTGCGGTGGGAGGAGGCGGCTGAGGCGGAAGGACACACGAGGCTGCTTCTCTGCATAGCCGAGAAAGTTTCAGCCAAACTTCGGGCGGCGGCTGAGGCGGCGGCTGAGGAGCGGCAGCCTTGGGGTGCAGGGAGTGGAGGCATTTACGCCCGGGCTTCGGGGCACAGCGCGAGGCCGTGAGGCGCAGAAGCAGGAGGAGGAGGGGAGAGAGAGTGGGGGGGGACCCTTGGTGGGGACCCCCTCCCCATGTGGATCTGCGCAGGCGGCGGCGGCGGCGGAGGAGGCGACCGAGAAGATGCCCGCCCTGCTCCCCGCTCCCCTGTGGGCGCTGCTGGCGCTCTGGTTGTGCCGCGCGGCCCCCGCGCGTGGTGAGTATCGGGCCGAGGGGCGCTGTCCTTTGCGCCGGGTCCCGCGCACCGCCGGCCCAGCTCGGCCGGCCACCTGGGGCGACCATTCCATCCGCCTCCACCTCCCCCACCCCGCCCTCCTGCGTCCTCCTCTCTGCGAGAAGGCCGTGTTCCGAGCGGGGCCGCTCGGTTCCCGAAAGTTTGGACCCCGTCAGGGCCCCCCTCCCCCGCGCTCCCCGCCGTCTCCGACACCCCCGCGGCCCCAACACACGCCTCCTCGGCTGAAGGGGGGCCGGGCCGCGAGCCTCAGAAACTCGCTTTCCCAAGCGGTCGTGTGCGGAGACTTGGGCTGCGTTGCCCTTCTGGTTCCGCGTTTCCTGGGGTCGAGCGAGAGCCGAGGGCCGGCTGCCCGAGACGAACCCTCGCCGGCCGCGGACCGCAGATGGGCTGAGCGAAGGAATGCCAGATTCCGGCGTGGAGGGAGCGGGGGCAGGGCCTCCGAGCCCAACGGCTTGCACCTTCACGGCCAGACCTCGCTCTGCCCAAGGGAGGCACGCAGGACGGGTGGGCGGCTTTGGGGTGGATGGGGACAGGGCTTCGTGGCGTGCCTAGGTTCGGACACTCGGAATCCGTGGTCCCGAGGAACCCGCGGTGTTTTGCTCGAGCCTTTGAAAGGTGGAGGCAGGAGCAGTAGAGAAACTGGTGTGGCTGCATGAGCCACATGATTTAAAAATCTCGACTGCTGTTATTCTTTCCAAGGCGCTGAGCTCGGGCGCTGTTTCAGAGTCTGTGTCCAGCCCCAGGAATGTGGTGTGACGATCACCAACTCCTCCAACCTGGCAGCGGCGTTTGCTGCTCTTTTGGCATTGTTGGGGGTGGGGCAGGGGCGGGTGAGGAAAAGTGGATACGTTAATTCAAAGTGCTTCCTCGGAAAGCGTCTTTATGGTTGGATATTCGCAACAGTCTTTCTGAACACGGTTGGACCGAGGACATCGAATCACGTCTTATCCATCCCACCCACAGTCTCAGACTCCCAATTTCTTCAGGCTGTTTAGTGGAAAGAGCTTGGGTTTTGGAGCCCAGCTCTGTAATCCTGGGTTCAAATCCCGCTCTGCTGTGTGAACTCACCAATCAAACTGGGAATGAAATTACCCAGCTAATAGGATTAATTAAGAGAATGTATATTAAACCAGTGGCAGTCAGAAGGTATTCAAAAAGTCCTTTCGGGGCAGGGCTGTGTTTTACTTTTTATGAACCCTGCTTCCAGTGGGATGGCAGCTTGGTGCATGTTTGTGAAACTCATAGGGACCTCTTCTTTTCCTAGCCTAATCTGAAGGAAGATTTTATGTTTACCAAAACCAAAACCAAAACAAAACCCCCAAAATAACAAAAAAAAAAAAAAACACCCCAAAACATGAACATGAACAATGTCTTTTTGCAAAGAAAAGGTTAAGAAGATGATGAAAAATTTGCTCTTTGTTCATTGTTAACAGGTAGTTGACAGGCCAATCACAGATGTTTGAAAGAGAACAAGGTTATTTATCCAAGTACTGGATTGTTCAGCACGAACCAGATCCTGCTTGGAAAGCTCAAATTCCATACACCTCCATGTCCCTAAGAATTTCAGAAGTGGACCAGGAGGCTATGTGATTGATGATGAACCAAAATTGTTGTTTTAGAAGCATTTAACAAAACAGTATAGGATTCTTGCCTTTCCTTTTTTTTTGAGCGAAAGCTTTACTGTAAGTGTAGATTTAGGGTAAAAAGGAGTGTAAACGATGGGCTACTTTGAGGATTACAAGCCTTGGTTTCTACCATTGACTTGTGTAGTCTCCTCACCTATGAAAAGAGCCAAATAATCCCCTTTAGAGAGTTGGAGGGAATAATAAATATGATTGCAAACAGATTTGCAAAATTAAGTGTTAGGTGATAAGACTGATGTCAAAAATAGAATTACTCTCACACATAGGGCTTCTCTCATTCTAGGAACTCAGTCCATAGAACGATATCCTCTTTTATACTTCTGTACTGATGAGGTATTGCTATTACCAGCTAGCTTTTAGGTGGACAAGGTGAGTGTTAAGTCAGTAAGTTCAAGGGACTAAATATGGATATTTTGATTTTCAGATGGGTGTTCTTCAGATGCTAAACTACTGCAATAAATGAGATTATAAAACCTGTTTTTGGGTGCAAATTTTAAATCTTTTCAGAGTCTGGCAGTGAAGGTTTCTTGAGTCTCCATCTATAATCATGGCATTTTTTTGTCATGTCAATTATAACACACTCTTCCAAATTTTTGAGTGTTCCTGTATTTGGGATTGTGGCCAATTGTTAATTTAAATGTCACTGAGTTCGTAAGGTGAGAAGCTGTCAACCCATCTGTCTGCTTGTTTAAACAGCTATCCAAGACCACCTCTTGCTCCTTTTCTTTTGCTTTGCAGTGGGAAGTGATTCCCTGGTTTTGGTGCCTGCTAGATAATTTCTTAGCTGAATTCTCTTTAATAAAAATCACAAAGAGCAGTTTTCTTTCAGATGAAGATGAAGTTTATTTTTCTTTTTCTTTCTTCTTGTTCTTTCTATATTATTATTCTTTGGTGGGGGGAGGGGAAAGGAGAGTGATGGTTTCTTATCTTTCGTTTCTTTTTCCTGATGTTTTGATTTTTAAAAATACTTACCCACATCTCCTTGGCATCCCTCTGTGCTATTCCCATTCTGCTGTCTATTCTGTTGGCTTCCTGTGGTATAGAGAAATAACTTTTGGTTTACCTGAATTGTATTTGCTGACTTCAGGACTTTTAGAAAAATGTTTAAATTCAGTGGGATATGCTTGGATGCTTCAGAGCAGCTTTACAATACATTTTAAAAATATCACGCCCACAGAAATTCTATTTTGCCCACAAAATTTGCATCGATCTAGTTCCCACTCTGCCGCCATTCCTAGTGGCTTTCCTCCTTCCCCTGTCCACTGTGATAGAAGAAGGAACTCCAAATCCTGGCTCCACATCAACATCACCTGGGGGGACTCTTAGTGTCAACACCCAGGGATTATGATACAGTAGGTCTGAGAATCTGTAGTTTTCCAGGTTGATAGTAACTTGTTGGAAACACTGATGGTTTATTATTCTGCTTCCAAGTGTGTGTTTGTGTGGTGTGTGTGTGGGGGGGGTCTTCCCTTCTTATTTTTAATAATTTCCAGAATTAATCTAACCTTAGATATTCCAGTGTTTAATCCTCTGTCAAAGATTTTTAAAATTGTAACATAAGAGCTATAGAGTATAATACCATTTCTTCTTGTTCATCTGGACACAGTGGGTCCCCATTGTCCCTTTAGAAGGGCTTTATATATTTGAATGATATAGTATAAATCCTCTATCCAACCGTTTTCTTCTCTGTTGTCTTTTATTCCTCAAGCTTCATTCATACATATATAATTTTGGACCCCCTTTATTTGCCCTTAGTGGTTTTAGAGTAAAACATTCTAAGCCATGACTTTAATGAAAATATAATAGGAGATTTTATATTATCCTTATGTTGTGTTTCCACTCATTTAAGTGCTTCCTTTCTTGACATTTCTATCTGGATGCCAAAACTTGAACCTTTCATTTCCTCTCACTTTTTTCTAATTCTCCTCCTCTCTTCTTCCCTTTCTCTGCAAATGACTTGGAACCAAAAGGTCTTATTTTCTTCTACTCTTCCTTTTTTATTGGTCTGCTGTACAAATGATATGTTGGAAAGATCAGTAGACTAGGAGCCAGAAGACCAGCATTCTCCTCCAGGTCTGTATTTAATTAGTCTTATAATCTTGTGGGAGGGATTTTGGTCCTCCATTTGCCCAGGTATATTGTCCATAGTCACCGAGCCATTACAGAGTTGAGAGTAGAATTTCTCTCTTCGGGTCCTCAGTCTGGTGCCTCCTCCACTCTCCGCACCATTTTTGTCTTTTGTACAAATGAGCTTATATACACGAAAACACTTAGAACATTCTCAAGTGCTTCTGGTTAATGTGTACATCTTGAGGAAGAGAATTGTGTTTTTTCATTTATGCATTTTTTCTAAACTTGGCATCTAACTTTCTGTACTTGGCATTTAATAGGCACTCAATAAATATTTGTTCAATTGGACAATTACTTTTAGTCATTTTCTTATTCTGGACTACTATGGTACTCCAAGACAGTTTTTTTTTTTTTAATAGTATTTGCAAGGGTCATTGCTTACCTTACATTTGGGGCAACACCAAATTTTCCCCTTTCCCAGATGTTTTATTTAAACTTGCTATTTTGAATTTGTGTGTGTGTGTGTGTGTGTGTGTGTGTGTGTGTGCGTGCGCGCGCGCGCGCACATGTGTGTGTGGTTTCTTCTCTATTTGATCACTTCTGCAAATCATTAAAAAAATTTTTTTTAATGTTTATTTTTGAGAGAGAGAGAGAGAGAGAGAGAGAGACATACAGTGTGAGGAGGGGAGGGGCAGAGAGAGAGGGAGACACAGAATCTGAAACAGGTTCCGGGCTCTGAGCTGTCAGCACAGAACCCGATGTGGGGCTCGAACCCACGAACCGTGAGATCATGACCTGGGCCAAGTCAGACTCATAACCAAGTGAGCCACCCAGGCGCCCTCTTTTTTTTTTTTTTTTTTTTTTGATGTTTATTTATTTTTTCGAGAGAGAGTGTGAGCAGGGGAGGGGCAGAGAGAGAGGGAGACACAGAATCCAAAGCAGGCTCCAGGCTCTGAGCTGTCAGCCCTGAGCCCAATGCAGGCTCAACAAACTGTGAGATCGTGACCTAAGCCGAAGTTCGGTACTTAACCGACTGAGCCACCCAGGTGCCCCTGATCACTTCTGCAAATCATAAAGGTCACTTTGACTTTGGAATTTAACCTCAAAGGCGCTGACATCCACCCCCTGCCTCTTACTTGAGCTTCTTCTACTGTTTCCTGTATTACTATATTACTAAACTAGCCATTTTATTATTTTGTTCAGAGTTGCCATATTTTATTGTAATTTTGGTCATTTGGGGGATTATTGGAATAGTGTTTTTAAAATTAGAGTTAACTAAGTTTATGTTTTGATGTTTTTTTTTTGAGATTTTTCATTATAAGCTGGATATTGCAAACTTATATTGCAAACTTTATATTTAGTAAAGTTTTTTTTTTTACCCCATCGAGAGCGTTCCCTAAAAACCACTGCAACTCTAAAAACTCTAAAGATGAGAAATGACGAATAAAACCTTGAGAGAACTATATAGTGTGTGAGCTACCTCTGGAACATACTTGCTCCTTGAGGGCAGGCACTATGTCACACACATCCCTCCATAAAACTTGTCTGGCATATGTCCGATGTGCAGAGTCAGCCAAGCAGCAGGTCAGCTTTGTCACAGCACCTGTAATTCCTGCTCTGTCCTCCCAACCTTTGGGGTATTTTGGAGGAGAGGCCAAAGGTGAGTCAGGGGTGTGTGTTACGCTCTTTTCTCCTTTGAAGAGAAAAGATCAGTTGAAAGCTGACCCCACCTACAGACTTTTATACTGTCTCTTTTTATTAGTTAATGGGTAGCTGAAATTTTCCTCTTTGTTGACTTATATGTTGGCAGAAACTTTAAAATTTAACTAGTCCTTCTATCCTTTCCATGCTGGATGTGCTCCTCTTACAACATCCTGGTCAATAGGTAGCTTACCTTTTTTGTGCTTGGACAACTGTTATGGTAGCTCCCTGCCTCTGCAGGCAGCTTAGTTCATCTCTGGACAACTCTGAGTTTTAGAAAGATCTTCTTATATACAGTTGTAGTCTGTCTCCTTGAGAATTGTGCCCATTGGCATCTTCTCAGGGATTTGCCTTATAAAGTTTTAAGCCCTGTGTAAGTGACAGAGATCCAAAAAGGGGTACCTTTTACTGAACGGATGCCTACTCTGCCATTAAAGGAGTTAGACCTAGTGAGGAGCATGGAGATGATTCCATCTGGGGTGTTTTCCTGGATATTCTGATTCAGTGGGTCTGAAATAGTATCTGGGAATTTGTATATTGAAGAAATAGCCACTTATTTTTTTTTTTAATTTTTAAAAATGGTTATTTAGTTTTGAGAGTGGAGAGAGAGAGAGAGCAGGAGAGGGGCAGAGCCCAGTTAATTTTTATATTAGGGAAATTTGGAATCATTGCAGAGTGGATCTGGGGAAAGTAAGGGTGTTTTGGGTTAGCATTTATTTGTTTGTTGTTCTTTGATAGTACTAGAGACAGGTTGCTTTGCCTGGGTCTTGTGGTCATTTTTTCCCCTTGAGAAGAGTTTGATTCTTGCTCATTAGGGAAGCTGCTCTGTATCCCCATAAGACTAATAAAGTGATTTGTTTTATCTTAAAAAAATAATCTACAAACTATTCAGAATATCAGGGCTGGTGTATGTGTGCTGTGTGTGACTTTGGTGGAAGCCTCCTTATCCCTTCATCAGAATGTTACAAAGATGCCAGGATACATAGGTGTTCCACTGTCTTTTTGGTGTCTGCTAAGGAATTCTGTTCTAGTCCTTGTGAATGACACTGCCTTTTAGCATGTCTGCTTTGTTAACCCATGAACATATAACTTGTGTCAGGGATTCCCCTCAGATGTGTTAGTGCAAAAAGATACATGAAAGTCACTCATTTCAGGCAGTCCTGCCTTTGGGCTGTCTGGGCTCTGCAGCAAATGGAATATGGAAGGGAGAATAAAGGAGGAATCAAGGGTCTTTTTTTAAATAAAAATTTTTAGGTTTATTTATTTTTTTGAGAGAGAAAGTGTGAGCTTAAGTGAGGGAAGGGTAGGGAGGGGAGAGGAAGGATCCCAAGGAGTGGGATGTGGGGCTCGAACTCATGAACTGTGAGATTGTGACCTGAACTGAAATCAAGAGTTGGACACTTAACCGACTGAGTCACCCAGGTGCCCCAGGAATCAAGGGTCTCTTGAGCAGAACAGAGCATTCTGCAAGAAGGGGCCCAGGAGTGTTCCTCTGACAAAGACTTGATGTTGCTGTCCCTTATAGGAACTAGAAAGTGGCTTCAGATCTGAAAGGATAGGCTCCTGGCCTCTGGATGGGACAAACCTGTAGTGTTATTTGTAGTGGTAGGAGGTTTGCTATAGGTCTGTTCTTTCTGTCGTCTCCTTTTTGAGGCAGATACCAGCTGTGTGGCAGAAAATACACTCTGATCTTACAGAAAAGAGCAAAACCAAGAAGGGGAGGCGGGGGGGGGGGGATGATAAAAGCCATAGCTTGGAGTGATAATTACTGTACTAATTTATTTATATGTGTAAGTATATAAGTTTCTACATAAAACTCTGGTAGGATCCCTAGTTATTGGCTCTAAGGTTTATTATCTTTGTAGCTCTGCTGTCTTAGTGGTGTGTTAGAGAGGATTGTGGTGTCTTGTCATCCTTAATTTGTGTATTTCATCATGTGGCAGACAGTACAGGGTATTCTGCTCTTGTAGATGTGTGGGAATCATTGACCAAGTCAAAGATAGGGCCCTGCCCCCAAGGAGCTGACATCATCATGGAGATAAGACAGATGAGCACACAATTAGGAATATGAAATACAAGTCATTTAGTCACTTATCTACAGTCTCTGAAAGCAGTTTCCTGCAGTCAGAGTGACTAAGAGCTATAGGGTCTGGGGGAGTAAACTTCAGGTCTACTAGGGAATAGTGACCCCCAGCTCACTCCGACTGGGCTTGTCTGCTATTCTCCCCTTTCTCTTGTAATTTAGAAGTATCTAAACTTAACTTGGGGGAAAAGATAAAGACCCCTTTGTCTGGTATGGGTCTAAATGTAAATTTGGCACATGTTATGGTATCTGTTGTGTCTATCACTGGGTTTGTGGCAAGAGAGAGAGGGCTGTTTTCTTAGTCCTTGATGAGAAGCCCGATCTAGGACAAGTTAAGGTGGAAATATCTTCTTTGGAAGACCTAGTTCTCAGTGGCAGTAGCTGAAGGAACTTCTTGTCACAGCCAGGCAATGACTGAGGTACGGTATGGACACACCCAGAGTTGCTGCCTCAGGTGGCATTGATTAATCATACTAACATCTCCCTCACCCTCTGTGCTTGTCTTGGCAAAACCCTGTCCTACCAGCTCCTCAAAGTTTGTGTTTTATTAGATACGATTGAACAAAGTCTTGGGGGTCATTTTACTGTCCCTTGCCACCCTTGAACTGCAGGCTAGTTACCTTGGTCCAGCTCTGGTGTCCTTGGTCTTTGATCATTCAGTGAGGGGCCTGGGTCTTTCTTCCCATTGGACTGAAGCACCTTCCCAGAGGCCTGCCTGAGGCAGTTTCTGGTCTTCAAGTCACTTCCTTTCAGAATATTGGCAGCTGGGTAGTGACTCTGGTTCTTTGAATACATCAGCCAGACATCATGCCAAGATGGACTCATTGCTTCACAAAGACACGTTGGGTCTATGGGTGTTGCAGAACCTGTTTCTGGGTTAAGAGTAGCTCCCCCACCCTTCTATATATTTAATCATATGAAGAAAGCTTGTGTGTATTTTGTGAGGTAAGGAAAACATGACGATAATATTTTGATTGGAGTCAGATATTGCCTCCTTAATAATATGTTGTCTTTTAACAAATAGCATCATTTTAAACTACAATTTTGCTTGCTGAATAAAGTATTGCGCAAGACGCTGTGGTTACATTCTAAAGTATAGTAGCTTGTTCAGAAGCAGGTGCATTTAAAATGGTTGTTGTTTGCTTCTTTTTCATCTCTTTTTATTCTCATCTGTCTTTTGTGAGGAGATTCTGGGAAGCTTTTTTAAGCCTTGAAGATTAAATAGTCTATTTTAACTAGACCCTAAGAAGGAGAGGTTGCTATGCTGACATATTTATCTAACATTCAAATAATAATCGAATAGTGTTTACTCACTAATGTCTTTTGTTAAGTTTCTGAATATAAATAGTCAGAAAACTAGATCGTGCTAATGTGTTAATTTCTCTAAATCGAAATGTGGTAAGCTGCAAAGAAACTGCCATTTAATTCTCTGCTTTCACATGCCTTGGTCCATCCAGAAAGTGTCGAGACTCGTTGAACTTTGAGGATGTGTATATTTTGATTATTATTTTTAATGTCTTTCTTTGCTCTGAACATGCCTTTATTTATTTGTTAGATCTTTTTTAATTGGAAATGTTAAGGACATTCACTTTATTGCAACATTTAAAACACTTTCTAATCTTTATGAGGATTATTAGAGGAAAAACATATCTTGTGAATCATGCAAGTCCTTGGTAGTATGTTACTATTTAAAGTAAGTGACAATATTTCATGACTCCTGTGACATATACTTCCTAAGAGATTTAAAGAAAATGGTTGTAACTAAAAACAAGCATTGTAATATTTTAAGGTAGGTTTACAAAGTAACAGAGTTATACTTCGTGTTTACACATAATTAACTCGTATTTATACTTTGTTGATTTTCTCTGGCACCTTTACAAGGTTTTTTTAATTAAAAAAATTAAAAAAAAATTTTTTTTAAATCTTTATTTATTTTTGAGAAAGAGACGAGGGTGAGCAGGGGAGAAGCAGATAGAGAGGGATACACAAAATCCAAAGCAGGCTCCAGGCCCTGAGCTGTCAGCACAGAGCCCAACGCGGGGCTTGAACCCACAAACCGCAAGATCATGACCTGAGCCGAAGTTGGACACTCAACTGACTGAGCCACCCAGGTGCCCCCTAATTAAAATTTTTAAAAATTGTTTACTTATTTTTGAGAGAGAGAGAGCCCGAGTGTGAGTGGGGGAGGGGCAGAGAGCGAGGGAGATACAGAATCCGAAGCAGGCTCCAGGTTCTAAGCTGTCAGCATGGAGCCCGAGGCGGGGCTCAAATTCATGAATTGGATCATGACCTGAGCCAAAGTCGGACGCTTAACTGACCAAGCCACCCAGGTGCCCCTACAAGATTTTTTTTGGAGAGGGAGGTTATTTAAAAAGTAATTACATTTAAAAGTAGTTAAGGACATTGAAAAATCTAGAAAACTATGAGATAAAAATATTCATAATCATACTACTGTTAATATTTTAGTGTACTCTTTTGGTTTCTTTTTTCTACCCTTAGTTTTATTTATTTATTTATTTATTTAATTTTTAAAAATGTTTATTTTTGACAGGGGTGGGGGGAAACAGGATCCGAAGCAGGCTCCATCTGACAGCAAAGAGCCTGATGCGGGGCTCAAACTCATGAACTGTGAGATCATGTCTTGAGCCAAAGTCGGACACTTAACTGACTGAGCCACCCAGACATCCCACTACCTTTAGTTTTAAAAAGTTATGGATTAATGATGTATATGCACAGTTTTCTGTACTGCCTTTCTTTGATGGTTATAAATGTTTTTCATATTTTCAAGCATTTTCCATAAATGGATGTTTTTTGGTTAAATAATATTCTTGTTAAAGGGGTTACTAGTTTTGACCATTTTTTGATTGGATATTTAGTTGGTTCCACTTTTTTTTCTATATAAATGATGCTGATCACCTTCATACATAAAAAAAATTCCTCATTAGGATTTTTCCCCATTAAACTAGTTTTGCAGAAGAAAAATTACCGCGTCAAAGGGTAATTTTTTAAAATTGGGAAACAATTTAAAAATAAAGAGGAAAGCATAAGAGAAAATTAAAATCTCCAATAAGTCTATCACTTCCATCCAAAACCCACAGTTAATATTTTGATAGATTCTAGACAGTTTTTTTCTGTGTCTGTTATTGCAGTTGGCATTTTAGCATATGTATAGTTTTATCATTTGCTTCTGCACTACTTAAGATATTGTGAACATTTTCCTATATGTAAATGTTCTTTAAGAATATTAAAGGGTGTATACTGTTCTATCTTAAGGATCTGTTACATATAATTTAAACTGAAACCAATTCTCAGTTGCCAACTTTCATAATTGTGAATAATGCTATAATGAACATTCGTACATTTAAATCTTGGTAGGAATATTTATTTTGTTAACATAAGCTCTCAGAAGTCAGTATTTTGTTTCAGAGTATGGACTTTCCTGTGACTTTGATACACACTGCCAAATTCCGTTCCACATAGTTTGACCAAGTTGTATTTCCATTGGCAGAATATGAAACTGTGTTCCCACCTGTACTCAACCCTAGTTTTTATTTTTAAAACTCTTAACCAATTTGATAAGTGGTAAAGGCTACCTCATCTTAACTTGCCTCCCTGATTATACAGTGATACTGAGTGGTTTTTCATATGGTTGGTGGCCACTTCTTATTTACTTATTTTGATAAATTGTGTCTTTTACCCCTCAAGGTATTCATTTTTTGGTTACTGATTTGAAAATGCTGTTTATATTAAGTGTATTAGTCCTTTGTCTTAAATGTGTTGCAACATGCATGGACAGGTTAAACTGCATAATATCAAATTGCTACCAATATTGATTTCAAAAATTGTTTATCTGATAGGTTTTCAATCCTTTGATTTGCAATGAGCTTCATCAATTTTCTTTTTATTTGTTAACTGGTATTTTCTATAGCTACTTTAAAATTCTAATCTGACTGTATCATAAAACAAAAAGCTGTCAGTTGTATGTGCTCAGGAAATGCACATATAACATTTTATAAATATATACTGGAGGGAAACTGTATATTCTGGAACTAAATATGTGATTTTGGTAGGTTGAGGATAAGCTGCTTATGTCCTGTTTTCCTGGACATCCAAGATCTTTGAAGTATGTAACATCCCTGAAAGGCAGGACTAATGCACTACTAAATCTGACATTTTGACCTAATTGATAATTGTACTGTGGTTTAGCCAGTCCGTTTGGTCAGACAACAGGATGACTAAGATTCCCTCCCCTCTCTCCTCACCAAATTGATTAGTTGTGGGACAGAACTGACTCAATCAACCTGTTGTTTTGGCACCCTGTGGACACCACCTGTTTCTTCCATTTCTCCCTCCAGCCTCCCACTGCCCTAGTGCAGTGCTGTGTGCACAGTGGGTAGGAGATCAATGTTGTTGCTGAAGAATGTTGCAATAAAGAAGAGTAGACTGCTTTTTTTTTCAAGCTTGTATGTTCTTAAGGTACCCTGCTGCTTTTGACATTAAGAGCTCCAGCTGAACTGTTGTATGTGGAAGCCCTGCAGGTCTTAAGTGTTTGATTCAGAGTAATTTCAGGCAATATGAATGCTTTCTTAAGTATCATTGGAATTTACTGGGCTGGTTGTTTGCCAGCTATTACCATATTTAGCAGGAAGAGACCTGGGGAACAAGGACATTTCTGACCAACCAAAGAAGGAAACCTCTCTGAAGAGGATTGTGACTATTTTTTAAAATGGTGTGGTTAAGAGAATGCCAGTTAGAGAGATTCCGGTTTGTGTCCAGTTGTCTTTGTTTCTATGCCCCATCCACAAAATTAATTTATGGGTGGGAAAAGAGATTTGATAGTGAAGCTCTTTCTCACTCTGAAGTCTAATACTGTTTCTGGGAGGAAATTAGAGAATTCTTACACCTAGACTGTGCATTGAGAGGCTTAATTAACAGGTGAAGCTGCTGATTAAAAACAGGTTGAGGGGTGTTTATTTTCATCTTTCTTTTTGAAGGCTTACTTATTTTCTGCTTTGTCATGGTCTGAATTTATTTTGGCCTAGTCCTTTTCTCCATCCTACTTTTGGAACTGCCAGCCTTCCCTCTATGGCTTAAAATTTCTCTGCCTGTTTTTCCATTTTAAAGATGAAGATACTATTTGGAAGGATCATTCAATATAACTGACATACAACTTATTTTCATAAAGTAAAACAACCCCAACGTTTACATAGCAATGTAGAGTTTACAGAGCCTTCTTATAATTGCTTCGTTTATTCTTCATAAAACCTTAGTGGAAACTGAGCCTCAGAGGGGTTATTTGGCTTGTATACCATTGTTTAACCCTAGATAATAAGTGACAGGGCTGGGGATATAAACTTGTGGTTTGACTTTTTAAAGTTCAGCTTTTAAAAAAAAAAACATTTTGTTGAATTCTTACTATGTGTCTCATTCTGCTAGGGCTTTACGTATATTTCCTCACTTAATTTACATGGCTATCCTTTAGGGTAGACAGTATTTAACTGTTTTACAGACAAGGAAATTGGAACTGAGATTCACAGCTTTGGATGATGGGGTGAATAATGTGGTTAATTAAGAATGGAGACAGAATTCAAGCATCTGCAGTCAACGATGGAGCTTTATGTATGTTCATAAAATTACGCCTACAACAACCCTACAAGATGGGGAATAGGTTAAGTGGGGAAACTGAGGGATATAGTAAAGGTGCATTTTTTTTTAGAATTTTGTTTTATTTACATGCCATATACATTTTCTTTCTTAAAAAAAATTTTTTTTATGTTCATTTATTTTTGAGAGAGAGCACAAGCCAGGGAGGGAGGGGTAGAGAGAAAGAGAGACAGAATCCCAAGCAGGCTCCGCACTGTCAGTGCAGAGCCCGATTATAGGTCTTGAACTCATGAACTGTGAGATCATGACCTGAGTTGAGATCAAGAGTCAGGTGCTTTACTGACTGTGCCACCCAGGTGCCCCTAAAGATGCATATTTTTATGATATGTATAACTAAAAATTAATTCATAAGACTGGCAGTTCTTTGTTTTTTTTTAAATTTTTTTATGTTTGTTTATTTTTGATAGAGAGAGAGAGTGAATGAGAGAGTGCAAGCGGGGGGGGGGGGGGGTGGGCAGAGAGAGAGGGAGACACTGAATCCAAAGCAGGCACCAGGCTCCGAGCTGTCAGCACAGAGCCCGACACAGGGCTCGAACTCACAGATTGCGAGATCATGACCTGAGCCAAAATCAGATGCTTAACCAACTGAGCCACCCAGGCACCCCTGGCAGTTTTTTGAATTGTAGAGGTCAGCTATTAGGAATTTTTTGTATCTTCTAATAAACAAGAAATGGATGGACATTAATTGACCAATGGCCCTTGACTTCCTTTAGTTCATTTCTGTCACCAGGAGAAACAAAATGAATTTGGGCTGAGAGGAGGGGAGTTGCCATTAAGGATGAGTCTTTAAGCCAAAATGGGCCACAGCTATGAGATCTTCAGAGGGCTGCCCTTAGCAATGACCTGACTCCTGAGGGCTCTGCTTGGGGACATTCCTGCCTGTGTTTATGGAGACTTCTCTTTGAGAGGGAGTTATTGGCTTATGGGGAGAGAAGATGGGGATACTTTTTAGTCTGGCTCTGAACATACTAGCTCTGTGTCTTTGGGCAAGTTTCTTAAGCACTCTGTGCCTCATATTTGTTAGTAATAAAAGGATTATAACAGCATGTAATTGTTAGGGTTATTATGAGAATTAAATAAGTGTATAATGTGATAATAATTCATAGTGCAGTGCCTGGCACATACTAAGAGTGAGGTAAATAGTGTTATTTTATGTTGCAGTATGGACTTTTTGTTGCTTTCACTTTAATCAAAAGTGGATGAGTGATTCGGCCCTTTGGTGAGAAACAGGAGCTTCATCTTTGCAGCAAGTACATTGTTCACTGCTTTTCAGTGACTGTATACATATTTAGGGGTCTTGTCTTTGAGTTTGTTCCCTTAATGGTGTGTACTTCCAATTTGGAGGAATTTTGTCTATTACACAAATTGCACTGATAGGTGTTAACTCATTTCCCCATTATTTATTAACCAGACATTTGTGGTTGGATGTTATGCATACTACAAAAACTCTGATTTTTTGAAGTGTATCTTTAAGGATAATATCAGATCCATTTCAGTTGTTCCCCAATTTCATATGATATGACAAACATCATCATGTGCCATTCGGTGTCACCATGTGGAATACTAGTCTAAAGCCAAAATATTCAATGTTTTAATTAGCCTTGTAGCACTTAATGGACTATCTCTGTTAGACATTTTGAAATAATAAAAATATCCTATGGTCTGTTAATACGTCTTTAGGGGCTCCTGGAGATTTGGGAATTTAAGGTGGGTGATTACCCATTTAGTCCATCCTTGTTTTACAGATGAGGAAACTAAAGCCCAAAGAAGTGACTGGTGGGGACCCAGCACTAGGTGAAGGTTGGGCCAGAACCCAAGCACTTGTTTTCTGGCCACGTGATCTTTCCTCAAATGATCTATCAGTACATCAACTGGCTTTTTTTTTTTCTTTTTTTTTTTTTTTTTGAGATCTGAAGAAGGAAACAGAGAAGGAGTGGAAAAGTGGGGGAGAAATGTAGCCATATTGGAAATGTCAGTGAGAGTAGAGGAAATATTTGCCTGTGAGCCCCTGCCTGTCCCTTTGGACTTCTCTGTAGTGGTTAAGACAAGCCGGTGGGGCAGTAGCATTAGTGATTCAGAATTGGATAAGCCAGGACTGGTGGAGTTACTTTCTCAGAAAACTGTTTTGTATTTTAACATTTGTTTCCCATGACAGTTTGCTTATTCTCAAGTTTTGGCAGCGTTGAGCAAATGGTTGTCAGGTTTTTGTTTTGTTTTAAGACAAAACTCCACTTCTTATTTTGCTGATTTAGTAAACTGTCTTCTACCTACCACTCCCTTCTGCTCCCTCTATAATTATTTCTAAGACTTTGTTTTTCAGTTGTGGGAATACTATGAAAGGTTTTCTTTTATAGTCTGAGATATTTATAATTATGTGTAAGCACACTGTTTACAGAAAATGTAAGTGGTGCATATGGTAACTCAAATACTCTTAAAATGCTTAAAGTATTTTCCAATATTTAAATCTTTCCAAAAAAGCAGCTGAAACCACTTATAGTAAAAGAGAGGAGGTATACACTACGGATAGCAGCATTTGAATGTAATTAATACAGATAAAAGTGAATGTCACTTTGGAGGAACTGGGAATATTTCATGAAAGCTGACCAAGGCATGCCTCCTTAGTAATAGAGTGAACCAAACTGACAAAAATCTCTGTCCTTATGGAGCTTATATGCAGCAACAATAGCCATCATATACTGAGGGTTTATTATGCGACAGATGCTTGACAGTACTTAGTAAAAGTACTTTACCTGTTTCCTTTGGTCCTTACAGTAGGTGTTCGATTCCTGTTTACTGAAAGGTTAAGGGATGGTCATCTAGGTCAATCAGCTAATCATCGGTATATGCCAACAATTGGTACTCCTTTTGTCCAGCTCCAGAGCTCACACAGTTAACCCATTGTAAGTAATGCCATTTATTTGGTGGAATCCGGTAGTCCCACAGGCAGTGTAACTTTGGATTTAATGATATTTTGTGTACTAAAATGACTTAAGTTTTACCATTCTTAACATCTTACCTCTGAGTGAACATTTGCATTATATAGGAATTATACTTCAAAATTGCAGTTTGAGGATTTGCAGTCCTTTCTAAATCTTTTTTTTTTTTTAAGTGGGAAGAATGGATTTATGTTTGTTGTAATCCAAGGAAAGTTTTTAGCATTTCTTTGCCTTTTATATTTTGATCCTAAAAGAAATTCTTTAGTAGATTAGATCAGGAATGAATGGGTAGCTTTTTTTTTTCTTAATAAAGAACATTTTGGAAGATTGAAAATGGCCATCCAGAATTATATTTGTGGCAGCCTTTTTAGTTACACATAGCTTTTTCTTGACTGTGCACATGCACATGTATTCTTACTTAATTTTGAAAGAGATGTAAGAAACCATGTAAAATGATTGGAATGCCTCAGCACATGAACAATGGACATAGCCAACTACTGAAAGTACCCAGTACTAACCTATCTTGGCCTGGGAAGTTTGAAATTAACTGTGTGCAGCATTTCTACACATGTCATTATAGAAAAAGCACACAGTTTTTCTTCTTTTCTGTGAACTTTTTCCTTATTATTGTCTCCTTTGTTACTGAAAATCAATAGTCATCTGTACCAATAGATAAGAGAATGTGTTTGACATCAACAGATAATCCCAGATAATCCTGTTTTAAAATACAGCCCTTCACATGCATGCTCACACATGTGAGTCCTCTCAAACATACTGGGCTTTCTCCTTAAGGTTTAGTTGTGTTAGCTGCCACTTGAATGGTGAAGGAGAGAATAGAATGCTCGGGGATATTAAGGGTAATGAAAGAGATAAATGACAGTATAGGTTGATTGTTTATTTTTAATTATCTCTTGGAATGACTTTAGATACCCTTTCCCACTACATTGTGATTTTTTGCTTTAGCACAGCTGTTGAGTTTTGGGAACCAGCTAAACCTGGCTCTGATTCTTAGTTAAGAATATTGGGTAAGCCACTTCTCTAAGTCTCAGTTCCCTTATTTATGTAGTGGGAATAATAGTAATACCTAACTTGCAGGATTATTTGCAGATATTAAAAACATCATATTTAATCGCATGGTCCTGGGCACAAAGTAGGCACTCAAGTGTGGGGGGCTCATAGTTTAAACTTCATTAGCCGCATGGTAATTCCCTGCTTTGGAAGATAGGATCTGGACATAACTTGTCTGGCCCTTCTTGTTTCAGTTTCTTTCAAGGATTCCCTTTAGACTCTGTTCCATTGCCAAAGCAAGATTATGGATCACTTAAAGAACAGACTAAAAGCACCACCGTCCAGTAATTTCAAATTTGTAAATTAACTGCATGAATTAAAAGCCTTTCTAACCTTTTGTCTGCGCAAGTTTGCAGTGTCTTGCACCCGTCACCTCAGAAGCAATTGATTCATAGAAAAAAAAATTATTTAGTATTTCAAATTAAAGCTGGAGAACTCTTTTAATAAGGAGGATCTACTTGGTACTTATTCCCATCATTCACCCCTGAGTCTTAATGGAAATCAGGTTTGAAATGTTAGAAGCAGTTGGTTTTCAGCATTGGGAAAGCTTATCTAATCAGGCATGTGAAGTGGCCTATGTTGGATTTCTGTGCCAGAGAAGGCTGGGGGAGGCCGAGGAGATTATCGTTCTTGCTTGTAATTCCTGAGCATTGTTGAGGCACTGGGAGAGCAGTGGGGAAATTTTAAAAAATGTCAAAGTTGGTTATACCAGTCCAGCACACATCCCACCCCATTTGGACTGGTCTCGTAACATACGTGTATGTGAGCTCATTTGAATAATGTAATACTTTGTCATTTCTGGGCTAGATGGTGAGGATTTCCTGTTTCACAGGATTTTGGATTGGGAATTTTACATTAAATAGTGCTTTCTGGTTTATAGTCACTTTTATCTTAAAATTATTTTAAAATTATTTTTTAATGTTTATTTTTGAGAGGGAGAGAGAATGCAAGCAGGGGAGGGGCAGAGAGAGAGAGGGAGACACAGAATCTGAAGCAGGCTCCAGGCTCCGAGCTGTCAGCACAGAGCCCGATGCGGGGCTGGAACCCACCAACCGTGAGATCGTGACCTGAGCCAAAGTTGGGCGCTTAACTGACTGAGCCACCCAGGCACACCTATAGTCACTTTTATAAACATGATCTCACTTGAGCCATAAATGAAGTCTTCTAAGGAAGGAGGGCTGGTGGTATTATTTTAGTTTTACAGATGAGAATAGTAAGTCTCAGATAGCTCAGAGGAATTCTTTAGATCACATGGTGAGTGTAGATCACATGGCAAAGCCAGGATTAGAACTCAGGTTCTGATTTCTAGGGCAGTTCTTGTTTCATTACACCACAGTGCTTCCTGCATAATGTAGCTAAATCTGAATTCTGTTCACCAAGATAGGAAAGGATTCTCTTCCTTTCTGTTTGATGAGCTGTGTCAGAGCATGACAACAACGAAGCAGGAGCTGAGAATTCTTTCCCCAGATGGATCAGTTAGGTTTTATTAAAGCTATTCTGTGCCTGCAGTCACCAGTTGTTGCTGTTACCTATACAGGATGTTGATCCAAAGTGAAATAGGCAGGAGAGTGTGGCTGACTCAGCTGAGCCCATCACAACTGCCATATGTTCTGCCAGTGGGTCCATAATGTCATGTTAATTTACATGCATTTCATGTGCTCTGATGTCTGTTTCTCAGTATTTTTCCTCAGCTGTTTTTAATGTCTCAAGCCTTAGCTCTTCCTGAGTGGCCCGAAGTGACTTTCCTGTTCCTTAAAGTTTCCCTAAATTGTCTCAAGAGCACAAAGCCTGGCCTTCTCAATGTAATTTTATTTCATAGCTCTGGGCAGTTCTCTCCTTAACTTGAGCAGAATGTGAATCGTGAATACAGATAGGTGTGTCAGTATTGCACCGTCACTTATGTAAGTGCCTTTTAGCATTTCTTCTTTCTTTTTAATCAAAATGAGGAAATAGAGAATGTTTTGTTATGGTAGTTTTACACGTACACCCATGAGGAAATGCGTAGTTGGCTTCTGTGGGAAGTGTAACTGATATATTTCGGGGAACAAAATGCATGATGGCTAAAATTTTAAGTCTGTCAAATGTTCATAGGGAAGGAAAGAAAAATGATCAAACTCTCATATGGCACTTCAGTTTAGCTTATTAATCTAAGGTTAATAATTTATATGAGTCTCTGCCTTGTTTACATCTCTTAGTATATGAAAGTATACTTGCCTTTCCACAGAATGCGTTTCACAAGTTGTGCTTTTTATTGAGGGGAGCCATCTCACCAAATATTCCTTCAGGTGTACAGTGTAGGAAAGCTTTCCACCAAATTGGCCAACTGGTTGAAGGTTTGACACCTCTGTATCAAGAAAATGTCAAGTGGACCATTTTGGCCCAGGAGTCCAGCTTTGGCCATGCCCTGTGGCCAGCTGGGAGCTTCCTTGGTGAAGGCCACTGTCATCTAGCCACATCAGCGCCATGTACCTTTCTCATGAGGGAGAATTTGGCAGTTGTATATCCTGAGACCTAGGATTCCCCATTCTCCCATCACCTGAGGAGAGCTTTGATAGCACTGATAGCAGTCTTGCTTCTGAGGTACATAGCTTATCCAAAATGCATATAATTTGTTCATAGAAAATTGGGGATTGATTACAGTTTTTCTTCATGACTGTTTGAAATTAATGGACTTGTAATGTTCACTGCAGTAAAGGAACATTCATGGTTTTCGTAAAGTGTTAAATTTCAAATTTGATAGCTTGGAATTTGAATTAAACAAACATCCCTACTGTGTGTGTGTGTGTGTGTGTGTGTGTGCGCGCGTGCGTGTGTGTGTGCTTTTCAGGAGGGAGAATAGACCTTGGAACTGTTCATAAATTTTTTTTTTTTTTACAATAGGGCCTATTCCCAGTTGGCAAGGAATAGCTATCTAAATGTTGCTCAGGTCTAGTGAAAAGATTTAGGGAAGTTGTAACTAGTTTAATAACCATCTGTGGAGTGACATAGATCGACACACCCAATTACACAAGACCTGAGTCTGAGAACTGTTGATGTGCAATCATCCCATCAGCATCTGCTCGTCATTATCAACAACAATCATGGCTCAACTATTTCTTTGGGGCCACATGAAAAGACAGTGTACCCATAGCAAAGGATAAGTCAAACCTGACAGAAACATAGCCCTCCCTAGCTCTTTGTTCCCAAACTTCTCTTTAAATATATCCTTTTGTGAGCTTTTGGAATATCTTACGTTATTTGTTGTTTGTCATTCATTTTCTGTCTTAAATGGCATGTCTTTCTAGCTCTAATTTTTGCCGAAACCATTAAAGGCCAATGTATGACGGGTCATTTTTCTAACCCATTTCTTTGCATTTGAAAGCCTTCATGTCTCTGGCTTCATGCTACTGTATGTATACACAGAAGTGTTCAGTATCTTTTCTAGTTTACATTTTTTGTTACAATTGCTGTCAAACCACTTATGAGCACTTTCTAATATAAATCATTTTGGTGAATGAGTGAGGGAAGGAATCGGTTCACAGGAATAAATTTGCATGTTGAGAAGATAATATCTAATAGTTTGCAAAGCACTTTCAAGGGCATCATATCTTTTATAAGACCATGTGTTCATTTCTGGAGACTGCGACAGAGACTGTCTCTGAGACCTAATCATTAGCCGCGCTGTCAAGTACCAGGGCTGGCTGGAGCACCAAGGCCAGGTCTTCTTTCTGTCCCGTGTGTATAACTGCATCATTATTTTATTGGCAGAAATATGGAATCTTCCTGATATTAAAAGGTACTTCCTTGCCTTTGGAAGGTATGTTAGCAGTCCTTTCAGAGTGGAAAAAAAATTGTTATGTTTTCCTGCCTTTTGATAAAAATCATTGGTTATCCGTAAATCTAGTTGTTTCTAACTAGAGTCTGATGGCACTGCAGAGCTTCTGACTAAGGTGGCTTTTGGAAAATTAAGGTTTTATAGAAATTAGTGAGCTTTTCTATGACTTTCTGAAGGAACAGACTCAATCTAGTGATACAGTTGTATTCTTGGATCTATTAACATCACAAACTTTAATTTTGGATATTAATATTTGATTATCTTTCTGAAGCATGTGTTTGTGTACAAGATGGATGCTTCACTGGTTCTCATTGATTTTGGCAAGTGGTCAAATGCGAGGTAGGTATTGGTAGAGCAGTGCCATACAGTTTCAGTGCCAGGGTTGCTGTGTGCAGACTGGCTGTGAGGCCTAGCTTACTTCTTGGGAACAAACGTAGATTTTCAGAAAGCGTCCTGAGCCTGTGGCACACAAGTGTTGGTATGGGACAGTGTGAGCCCAGGGAATGTACTTAGCTAAGAGGCCATTTAAGAAATAGGTTTTGTGGGGCGCCTGGGTGGCTCAGTTGTGTCCAACTCTTGACTTTGGCTCAGGTCACAATCTCACGGGTGAGATTGAGCCCCATATTGGGCTCCGTGCTGGGGGTGGAGCCTGCTTGGGGTGTTCTCTCTCTCTCTGTCTCTCTCTGTCTTTTTCTCCCCCCTCTCCCATCCCATGCTCATGCTCTCTGTCTCTCAAAAAAAAAAAAAAAAAAAAAAGTAGGTTTTGTATTCCTTCTAAGAGTTAGGCCTTGTGCTGAATGTTAGAGTAGTTGTTCCAAAGGGTTTTTGTTTTTGTTTTGTTTTGTCCAGTTTAGGCTCTAGTGGTGAGCTAAGGAGAAGCAAAAGAGGAGAAGCCATTCTTGGGAACTTCCTTGGAGGTTGTAGCTGGCTCTGAAGAGTCTTGGTTGAACTAGATGAGTAACTAGTTCCTATGACTAATGAATTTTGCAGGAGTCCCTTTGGTTGTACATACAGCCCCCTGGGATTGCTGTAAGGTTCCAAGCCATCACAGTTTGGAATCGTGGTTTTCAAACTTGAGTATGCATCAAGTTTGGAGGGCTTATTAGAATACAGATTGCTGGGCCCAGGGCCCATCCCTTGAGTTTATGATTCTGTAGGCCTGGATTGGGACCTGATAATTCACATTTCTGACAAGTTCCCAGATGCTCCTGCTGTTTTGGAAATTACACTTTGAGAACGACTGGCTTAAAGCAACATTAGGTGTTTTGAGTTTGGGGGCAGAGGGAACTATGCAGGCTGGCTGGGATCTTTTCACTGCTCTTCCAGTGCACAGAGGTGAGCTTCCAGATATATTAATTAATTCATCCAACAAGTATGTGAGTGTCCACTATGTGCCAGCCACTGTTATAGTTGTTAGGGGATACTGTGAAGAAAGCACACAAAAATCCCTTTGTGGAATTTCAATGAGCACAGGCTGGGATTAACTTGATATCAGTTCTGCTGTTTCTTGATGCTTGCAGGTGAACCTGCCCCTTCTCCTAGCTCCCTTCCACTTATTTTACTTTCTTTTGGAATCTTTGAATTTCATAATAATAGCACTGATGTTATTAATCATCTCGACAACTTAAAAAATTTTTTTTAATGTTTATTTTTGAGAGAGAGACAGAACGACAGAGCGTGAGCTCTGAACAGAGAGAGAGGGAGACACAGAATCCAAAGCAGGCTCCAGGCTCTGAGCTGTCAGCACAGAGCCGGACGTGGGGCTCAAACTCACAAACTGTGAGATCATGACCTGAGCCGAAGTTGGACGCTTAACCGACTGAGCCACCCAGGTGCCCCTCATCACAACTTTTTATTGAGTACTTGTTCTATGTCAGAAATAATGTAGCTAAGTGCTTTACATTTATTATCCCATGTTATAACAACCCTGGTGTTTTCATCTTGATCTAAAAGATGAATTTTGAAGAGGTTGGTGACTTACCCAAGATGATACAGCTAGTTGGAGCTAGGTCTGTCTTATTGCAAGTCTGTACTTTACTTCAGTGCTCTAGTCCAAGGTTTTTAAACTGCACATTATGACCACTAGTGGGGCATGATTTGGTAGGTCTCAAACAGCACTTTTTGGGGAAAATTGGAACTGAATAGAAAATATCACATAGGATAAGCATTGTTTCTTGAAATTTTTTTTCCTGTGTATGTGTGAATATTGAGTTCTGACTTAAAATATGTTTCTTACTGTAGATAACAGTAAAAAAAAGTTTGCAAACTACTGCTTCATTGGCTATGGGACCATAGGTCATCTAATCATCATTTTTGAAAAAGAGATTAGAAAATTTAAGCCTTAGAAAAGTAAGTGATTTTTCAAGGGCACAGAATAGTCAGTGGAGTACAAAGACCAGATATCTGAGTTTTTAGCCCCTGGTCCACTGCTTCCTTTCTCACATCATGCTGCTTCCTTAAAAGTGCACTCTATTGCCTGGGAATTGAGTCTTATCTTTTCACGTGATGGAAATATGCCATGGAACCTTTAGAGATGTTGACAAAACCTGAAAAGGGAAGTTGAATGTCCTTCTGTTCTGGGTAGGTGGAAATTGTGCCACGAAACCCCCAAAGCCTGCAGATGAAGATGTAGCATTTGTCCGGTTAGTTTCTGGTATACTTGACCGGATGAGGATAATAATATGAACTAACAGTCCAAGCTCCACACAAGTTGCTTATATTCACTTGTGTGATTACTAATTATTTGGACAGGGTAGCCATGGCTGGGCCATGAACCCGGTGGTTTGGAGTGAGAGGGGGCATCCTACCAGCATGAGTTAACACTTCTCTATGCTGTCCCCAGTTCCTCATTTTGTTCTTGCCGAGTTCAGAGCTATTTTCCTCATAGCCTAGCTTGTCTAGGCATGGTTTCAGATCGCTCTCTTTCTTTTCTTTTTTCTTTCCTTTCCTTTCCTTTTTTTTCCTTTTCTTTCTTTCTTCTCTAGACCATATACCTTCATTATGTGGGTAATTTAGGTTCCTAATGCTTTCCCCCCTAAATCAGTACATTGCTGATTTGCATGAGGGCAGGGCTCTGGATTCTCGGCATGATCAGGTGGTGATCTATGGTAGGTCCTCCTATAGAATGCTGCCCCAACACTTTATACCAAGGGACTTACAGTCTGTCCAGGAGTAATGGGAGACACTTGAAAATAACTTGAGAATGCTTACAGACCCTTCCAGCAAGTGCCTTTTAGCATCCTACTAATGGTTGATGGAAGCTGAGGAAATGCAAAGTCAAGGCCTCATTGGGGAGGGAGGCAGGGATGGAGATTGATGGGGAGGAGAGGCTAATACATAAGGATAGGATGAAAACCTTAACTTGTGAATCATAAAATTTGAGTGAGAAGGAGCCTAAAAAGGCCTGGAGTAGTGAGGTGGTTGGCCTTCAGTCAGATGGCTGGATGATAGAGAGCAGACAGAGTACCTAGGTCATCAGTCTGTGGCCCCTTTCATTCTAAGATGTGTTCACCAGAGTTGTCTTCCAAAGCATCTCATTACAGAAAAGAATGACTGTCACTAACTCTAGAGTGAATGAAATAGAGGCACCAGGAACATGTACCAGGTTTATCTGCATTTCCCCTCAAATGCTATGTACCCGCTGGGCTATGTGTGTCCTAGTTTGTGAAATGTGGGGGTAAAACAAGAACCTCCAAACTTTTAATAAAATTTATGGCCTGAGAAAAACTTTTTTTTTTTTTTTTTTTTTTAGCATGGACCTGCTCCTCCAAGTAGGTAAATAAATATTTTCAAATTATATGTATGTACAGCTATTAAACCATACATGCATAAGTTAACTCCTAGTAAAGCTTAATTATATGGGTTTTAGACTGTACATGTGTAGATTAAAGTGCTTATGATGCCCCAAGGGATGGCCTTACACCCCTCCACTTCTGGGATACACACGTCTCAGTTTGCAGACTACTGGTCCAGAATGAAAATTGAAGAGTTTAATGTCGAAGCTATTGGTTCTTTCATTAAGCATATTATTTTTCACTCCCAATATTTCTTATTTTTAAAGTTTATTTATTTATTTTGGGAGAGAGAGAGTGTGTTGGAGGGGAAGAGAAAGAGAGAGAGAATATGAATGAATCCCAAGCAGGGGGATCAGTCCCCACACGGGGCTCAGTCTCATGGACCATGAGATCATGACCTGAGCCAAAATCAAGAGTTGGATGCTTAACCAACTGAACTACTCCCAATATTTCTAATGTCCCTCTGCAAAATAGTTTTTGAATGTAAGTTTTGAATTAAAAAGTGATCTTTCCAGAGTTGATTATGTAAGAATGGAGGATGTATGTGAATTAAGTTGAATCCTTTTTTTGAGAAAAAATGGTGTTTTTGATTTAAGGAAAATGGACCCCCTCCCCCCTTGTTTTCAATTAAAAAAGAATTTTTTTTTAAAGTAAACCCTACCCTCAGCCTGGGGCTTGAACTCAGGACTGAGATCAAGAGTCTCATGCTCCATGGACTGAGCCAGCCTGGCACCCCACAACTTTCCCTTTCTTGGTCTGTGTTGGTGCAAAACCCCTGTTTGATGTCTTTAAGACTTCTCTCCCGGGGCTCTTGGGTGGCTCAATCGGTTAAGCGTCCGACTTCAGCTCAGGTCATGATCTCACAGTCTGTGAGTTTGAGCCCTGTGTCAGGCTCTGTGCTGACAGCTCAGAGCCTGGAGCCTGCTTTGGATTCTGTGTCTCCCTCCCTCTCTGCCCCTCCCCTGCTCATGCTCTGTCTCTCTCTGTCTCAAAAATAAACACATTAAAAAAAAATTTTTTTTTTTTTAATAAAAAGACTTCTCTCCCTACCATTGTAGTGATTAACCTCATAATTCACATTAGGGCTTGTTAACGTTTGCTGATTTTTAAAAAAATTCCTTCAGTCTTAACTGGAGAACAAGTTTATTGCTCTGTTGGCCGCAAGAGAATGGACAGTATGCCATACTTTGCTATGGAGTGCTGGTGAATGGTATTGGTACTATGTGAGGGTTGTTGTGTGGTAGGCCTTCTGCAGTATCCCCCAAGGTTGAGCAAGACTTGCAATCAGAAGTAAAGGAAATGAATTTGGTCATTTCAGAATTTGGAAGCCCAGGACTGTGGGGATTAGCTGAGACAGAGATATACTGAGTAAATGCAGTGAAAGATTATTTTGGTAATTAGAAGAAGTTCCATTTTTGTAATGAAGTAAAAAGGAGTAACACTGGTCATCATTTGTGGAGAGACTGGAGAGCAAATTAGAGAGGGATAAAACTCACTTTGGCCACACAGCAGAGCCAGACAAACTCAGGGACATGTATTCTATATTTGTAGGTATTTCCAAATATTTTTTTAGTCATAAGGATGAAAATCATTTCGATATAAGAGCAGCTCATTTCATTATTCTTACTGGAAAAACGAGTTAAACCAAGCACATGTCCTATTGAGGGTGAGTCAACAGTGTCATTTTAACATAAGGAGGGACAGTACTTTAAGTGAGTTATTCCAAGTCCTGTGGTTTTCCTCCAGCTGAGCAGAGACAACTCTTATTTCAGAAGTGAGGCTTACATGCAAAAAAAGAAGTTGCCTTTCATTTCTTTTTCAATTATAGCTAGTTTTCCTTTTGCTCCATACTTTTCAAAAATCCATTTTCTCCTTAGATTTGTATCAGATTTTCTGAATTTTGACGGAGTATTTATTTGTGGAAAGTATATTATTCATTGTAGACCAACTGTATTTTAAAGTTTTATTTTGAATTCATCTACCAATTCATGGGTCAGAGTTGGTATATGGTGTCAGATATCCTTTAAAAAAAAGTTGTAAGAGAAACAGGAAAGCAGTCTATTTTAACGTGTCATTATTTTTGTAAGTTTTTTAGTGGTGTGGACATGAAGTAGGGTAGTATTTTGTGGAACATTATACCAAACTGTAATGATGAAATTTATCCTTCTGACTTTGGAAGACAAGAGTCTGGTGTTTTGAGATGTGTGGAAAAACAGTGCCGCGAGCTGTTTAAGGTTTCCTTAAGTGGGATCCAGTATGATTAAGGGTATGTGTCTGGATAGTTTATTCCTTGGTTTGTGAAGGTGAGTTTTTGTCTTTTTTCCCCTCTCAGTTGATTCCTTTAATTGGAGAGAAGCAGACCAGATGAAGAAAATATTCTGTCTCTTATGGCATTCTTGGTTTGCCACATTAGTTATTACATGCCTTCTCTGACTAGCAGGCCACACTTTTTCTGTTTTAAAGGTTCAGTTTCACTAGCTTAACTGTAGGTGTGTTCTCTGAAGGAATTTATTTCTGATAAATTGAATTTGGGTAACTTGATCAAATGATGATGGGTCACCTACTTTTAATAGAGTTCCACCCTTCTTAAGAGTAAAATCTTGTCAACGTATAAGATGTGATCATTTTTATGATCTGGTTCCATAATTTCCTTTTGCTTCTTGATACTACTCTGTGCTTGAGGAAAGATGGTATGTAGTTACAATTTTACAAAGGAAGAACTCGGTACAATTTCACCCATTCTTTTACCTCATAGGGTAGTTTGTTTTTATGTTTGTCTTGAGAAATAATACATAGCAGTGTATTGAATCCTACAGTTGGCAGGTTCCAAACTGGGGTTCTTTTGTTGTGGAGGTGGGAGTGATACTAATGAATGTATGTCAGTCCTTGTTAGGGCATGTCCATGAAGAGTGGTTCTGAAATAAAGCATTGGTGGCCCCTGTTATCCTAGGAACTTAGTCTTAGTTTTATTTTTGATAAGCATATGGTCATTAGCTGGTCTTTGGCATAAATGTTTTTCATGTACATAGCTGGTATGTGGGTGCTTATCTACATGGGGATGTTATATTATAGAGGTTTGCAGGTTTGGGTAGATATCAGGCTTCACTGACTGCATCTCAACAGATGTAGTGAGTGGAAGGATGCTGGACTGCTAGATAAAAGACTTGTTCTGGTGCAGGCTTGGCCATCTTGACTTGAATGACTTTGGTCAGGTTCCTTATTTCTTTGAGTTGCAGTTTTCCTCTTCTGTAAATGGTGCTATTTCCAATTTGCATGCCTTACAGGGTTGTTGTAGGGATCAAATGAGGTCATTTGTATGAAAATGTTTTGTAAACTAGGAAGGTATTTTTATTGTAGCATTGTCTTAAGTCAGACGTAGCAGGGGCGAGAAAGCAAGAGTTGGGAGCTGACATTCTGATTTGTTTGGCCAGTGTTCACATTGGTCTTAGAATACTTGTAGGTTTGGGCGAGGGAACATGGATGGAAATCAGCTAAAAAATCCCTGCCCTTTGGAAGTTGAGATGTTAATCCTAAATGCATGTTGCCAAGTCAGTACCAACTCCCATCTGTAGGGAGAGCAGATGTTTGTTACTCTCATTTTACTGGAAGGACACTGGCCAGCCAACTAACTTAGGCTATGACTGGCTACTTTCTGAAATTCACATCATTAGAGTTACATAAGATATTGTATTGTAGGAAGGTTGCTGATTTGGGGTTTTTGTGTGTGTGTGTGTGTGTGGTGTTGGAAGGGCACATATAGAAGCCCATTCTGTGCAGATTTATGAACTTTTTCTACTTAATTCAAAAGTCATATCACAAAGAGAGGGAGGATACTTGATTCACTTGACGTTTGTTTTTAATATAATTTACTGTCAAATTGGTTTCCATACAACACCCAGTGCTCCTCCCAACAAGTGCCCTCCTCAATGCCCATCACCCACTTTCCCCTCTCCCCCACTCACTTGACATTTTTAATATAAAACATAAAGTATTTGAGACTTTCTATGGTAATTTATATTCAGGCTTATAGTCAAAGTGATTACAATGCTTTGGTTTTCATATTCTCGATGAGGTCATGTGTACTTTGGTAGGGAGGAGGAGAAATGTTATTTAATCACTAGCACTACCCTAATAACCACATTTGCTTAAATCCTTTGTCCCTTTGCTTGAACTCAGGGTTACTTGCTTTAATACTGGTTTTCCAAAGGACTTAATCCTGTTAATGTGATGAGGTGGCGGTGGGAAGGACATTCCCACTGGGCCTAGAGTGGTGTAACTGGTAAAACTCCCTTTTTAAATCCCTCTTGTTCTACATGAATATCACTCCCATGTCCCCAAAGTGGAATGAATTTTTACTAAGGAGAGTATTTTAAGAGAGATAAACAAAAGAGATGAAAATATCTCCTCTGCCAGGTCTTCTTGACCTTAGAAAGCTAGAATAAACTATCATTTTGCAGATTTTATTTTTGTCTTCTTTTGTGGGAAATTAGGGACTTGTTTATGTTCTCTTGGAGGGAGATAGAAAACTGGCCTGCTCCTTCAACAGTTTGGCTTTGAAAGCATTTTTCGAACATTTACCATATGCCTAACATCGTAGCTGGGTTGAAACTAGGTAGAACAGACATGGCATGGGTATTGTTCAGTCCAAAATCCATCTTTTCCTGGAACCCCCCTGGGCTGCCAGGCAGGAGAAAGGCGGCAAAGCAGATGGAATGGGTGGTGGGTTAGGATATCTGCCTTTTTTTTTTTTAAATTCCTCTAGGAAGTTGTGATTCATTCATAGGAGTTGAGGAAGATTGGGCTCCAGAAAGTCAACACCCCTAATAGGATTTATCCCCTCAATTTTAATTTAATATATTGAGGTTTACATTATTTCTGTAGCTCTTTCTGAGAACTCTGGACTAAAGCTGAAACAAGAGAAGTCTCTTGGCCTCTCTAGAACTAAGAAGACCTTCATGAAGGCAACATAAATTTTGGGTTTGCCAAGCCAGGTGTTGCTGCAAATGGAGAAACCTAGGTTTCCTTCCTTCTTAAAAAATAAACATGGAAATTTCAAGTTCTGGTATGGTCATTTATTAGTGTAGACAAAATTTTCTGCCTTTACTGCCTTTCTTTGGGCATCCACAGCAACAACTGGATGAGCAAGGAGGGCCATGTCCATTTGCACACCAGATTGTGACTGTCAGTGTGTGGGGCTGTTTTTGCTCCATAGAAACCTAAGTAGTCTTAGAGGTAAATTCTTACACTCACAGTAAAGCAGAATATGAGTAGTTGAAAGGTTTGTGTGTCAGAGGAGAGGGGTTTAAAGAGGACCTGATTGAACATTGAAATTATCAGCTCTTCATCAGACACCTTTAAGTGTACATTATTGTTACTTTTTTTCTGTTGACCCTGGGGCCCAAGTTATGTTGGTGTGAGTTGACATTGATCTGTGTTTGAAGAAACAAGTGAAAAGAAGGGAGTGATTGAAAATAAAACTAAATAAAAATTAAAGTTTGATGCTATATTACATGTTTTTTTCTTCCCTCAGTAGTTAATAAAGATTTGATATTTTCCTAGTGTCTACCTTCCTCTGTTCCAAGGTTGTTATCCCAGACATGTTCCTGGAAATGGGAATGGTATACATTTACCATCTCCACATTTAGACATTTTCCTCACAATGAAGGTTTCTGTGCTTATCTGGAATATTCTGGGTAGGACCTTTTGAGCTCTTGGGTTTAGACAATTCTCAGTGATATGTGCAGGAGTTTTGAGTTGAATATTGTCCACAGGTGAGTAGTGGTTTTGGATGAAGATGTGGAACCTCTGTCACCCAGATAATAATGTAGAAATAACCCAAGTGTTGCGATCTTAGCTTCTTCAGGCCCTGGCTTCAGAACAGTTAGCTTAACACGTAGAGGTGCTTTATGCTGGACTCGGACTTTCTGTCATACGGTGACAGTTTACGGTGTTCTGGTGACTTGATTCTTGGGAGTAGCCTTCATTGCTACAACCAAAGCAATGTTTTAAAAAGGCTGCAGAAGAGATACCCATGAAGAAATCTAGGGTGTTCTCTGGATTTACCCCATTTGGTTTTGGGAATTCTCCATGATTTTATAAAATGTAACAGTCTCCGGTTTTTTCATTTTTATTTTTAACATAATTTTGTTCTCTACCTCTAAATTAACAAACAATAGAAATTGTCTGCTCCTTTTAAAAAGCTTTCTGAACAATTTAAGCTAAAAGAGCACTTTTGTTTCTCTTGGGTGGGTAGCAAGAAGATTATATATATTTATAAAATTCTTTTCCAGCAAGGGTACTTAAAAGCATGTATTTAAAATTAAGAGCTTTTAAAAAAAATGAAGCTGTATTTAACAAAATAGTCTTTAAAAAGCTTTAAAAAGGGAGCTTTTACTAAAAGCACAGGAAATTGGTGACAGGCTGAGTTTGTTTCTGATAACAGAACAGATATACATCATAGAACAGAGGAGGTAATAGAAGATATAAGACAATGGAATAACTCCTCAGATTGGCCTTTTTTGACCACTATATATCACTATATATATATTTGTATAGAGAATAATTTAACTTCTAGATCTGATACAGCTTCTTCCTCCCTTGGGTTTTATTTTATTTATTTTGTATTTATTAAAAAAAAAAAATTGAACGTTTATTTGTTATTGAGAGACCAAGAGAGAGACATAGAGAGACAGAGCATGAGCATGGGAGGGGCGGAGAGAGGGGGAGACACAGAATCCGAAGCAGGCTGTCAGCACAGAGCCTGACGTGGGGCTCGAACTAAAAAACCGCGAGATCATGACCTGAGCCAAAGTCAGACACTTAACTGAATGAGCCACCCAGGCGCCCTGCACCCCCTGCACTTGGGTTTTATTATACTGAGATCCTGAATGAACCTTTTAGATATATAAATCCTGTAATTATTTTGATCAGTGTCATTTTCCAAAGGGTTAGATGCTCATAGTGAAGAAATACATCAGGTCTACTTTGGATCAGATTGGTGCTTATTTTTCTGTGGATGTGTGTTAGTGAATCTACTTGGGGAAAATGGTACTATATAATGAAAACATATGATCTTAGCTTACCATTCACTTGGAATTTTTATTATTATGTTTTCTGTATTTGCTGTTTAGATGTAAATTACTTTGGCTTTTGTTCAACTCATTTAAATTAATTCATTTTTTAAAAACTTTATTTATTTATTTATTTTGGGAGGGAGGGGGACATAAAGGGAGAGAGACAGAATCCCAAGCAAGCCCTGCACTGTCAGCACAGAGCCTGACGTGGGGCTTGGCTCACACTCAAGAACCTGTGAGATCATGACCTGAGCTGACACCAAGAGTCGGACGTTCAACTGACTGAACCACCCAGGCACCCCTTAAATCAATTCTTCACCATAATACACATAGCTTAAGATTCATGGGGAAGAGTGGGGGAAGCTGCATCTTTAATTCATGCAAATGTTAAGGCAGGAACTTCCAAATATGTTTAGTTTTGTGAAGATTAGAAAAATAAGGTTCCACTTCCTCAACTTCTCTTCCCTGTTAAAGGCCAGGAAATTTGCACCATTATTTCCTTCTCATTTTACTTTTCTACTGCTTATACAAAATGATATCAGAATTAGGCACAGTCACATTTGGGATCACTATGCTTGTTAAAATTGAGGCCTTAGAACATTTTAAACACAAGTTGGGTGTTGACTTGTTGGCTTTGTTAATAGGTTTTGTGTTAAAGATAGTTCATTGAATAACTTGAGTATTGACTATACCTGCTTACGGTTCTAGCACTGGGCTAGGTCCCAGGTAGACAAAGATGAGCTAATTGTATCTTAGGGAATTTGCACAGAGATGAGGGAGAGAGACAGGTGAGCCAGCACTTAAAAAAAAAAAAAATCTACCTAGGATGTAATGGGAGCACAGAGGGTGAACATCTAAATCAGACTGGAGGGTCTCTGAGGGCTTCTTAAGGAAGGTATTGTTTTATCTATGATTTGAAATATAGGTAGGAGTAAGCTAGATGGATAAGGAAGAAAGGGAGGGGAAGTATTTTCCAAGTGAAAGAATGCACATGTGTGGAGAAGTGATTATTAACAAATTGGCCACATCTGATTTATAAATATATTTTTATAATTATTCATTTTATTTACCTCATAAATGAAAATTTTTCTGCAGTCTTTAAGAAGACAAAAATAAAAAAGTAAATAACAATGCATAGTATATGTCAATATAGCACAGCAAATATTGATGGATTTTGTTTTTTGCAGTGAATCTAATAGTATAAAATAGACAAAATTGGCATTTTTAAAATAAAAGATTATTCTAGATTCATCAACTCATTAGGATGGTTATCTTTATAAAATGAATATTACATTAGTAATGTCAAAAACACCCTTATGTAATTTATTTACTTATTTATTTTTATTAAAAAATTTTTTTTAACGTTTATTCATTTTTTAAAAAAATTTTTTTTAACGTTTATTTATTTTTGAGGCAGAGAGAGACAGAGCATGAACGGGGGAGGGGCAGAGAGAGAGGGAGACACAGAATCTGAAACAGGCTCCAGGCTCTGAGCTGTCAGCACAGAGCCTGACGCGGGGCTCGAACTCACGGACCGTGAGATCATGACCTGAGCCGAAGTCAGACGCTTAACTGACCAAGCCACCCAGGCGCCCCTAACGTTTATTCATTTTTGAGAGAGAGAGTGACAGAGACAGAGACAGAGACAGAGACAGAGACAGAGAGACAGAGACAGAGCATGAGTGGGGAAGGGGCAGAGAGAGAGGGAGATACAGAATCTGAAGCAGGCTCCAGGCTCTGAGTTTTCAGCACAGAGCCGGATGCGGGGCTCAAACTCAAGACGCAAGATCATGACCTAAGCTGAATTCGGATGCTTACCCGACTGAGCCACCTAGGCGCCCCCCCTTATGTAATTTATAACTTCAGTTTCTGTTGGTTATATTTTCTTAAATCAAGGTATACCTCTTTTTGAAAAGTAATACTATTTTGCTATGAACTCTATAGCCTAAGCCTCAATCTTTATGGGTCTGGTATTAGCATCTCTTAAATAGGAAACACATTTTCTATTAGATGATACCTGTAAAGGACATAGAAATCCTTGTAACACTATCAGGAAAATAAAAACTGGTATCTTCCTTGTTGTATTTATTTGCCTTTTAATCAAGACGAATTTCAAAGAGGAAGACAGATGTTTCTCTACTTTGTTTTTATTTAAATGTACCACTTGGGATTTGAAGCTTCTGCACTTCTGTTTGTTTGGATTTTTTTTTTTTTCATGGCTTGATCCCAAAAAATGGAATAAAAAGTTTAGTGGAAGTTTGTTGTTTGAAATCACAGGGTGCTATGAGAATTATTGCAAATCCCTGATGTCTGTCTGTCTGCCCTCAATTCTCCTACTTTTGGTAATAATGCAAGCAGTCATTTTGGAAAACTTTGCTTTGTTCATTTTACCGGGTCTCTTCTAGACACCATGTGCCTGAAGCAGCAGCAGCAGCTAGCTGTAGCCAAGGTCCTAGGGCATAAACTCAGAGGACTTGTCTCTCAAATGCTGGTACTCAAAATTTGCATAAACGTTAAAGAGAAAATTCAAAAGGCCCTGTATACCTTCTCTTCACATATTTTAGGAACCCCACCCATTTAAGATATTAAAACGGCTTTTGAGTGAGCAGTGGATATAAACACAAACAGATACCACACTGCAGACCAGTGGAGCAGGATATGGAAAAAAAAAATCATGTGAGATAGACAACAGAGGCTTATTTGAAGAGGCTACAAAGCAACAAGTAATGCCAATTCACAGCGATTACATGTTAATGCAACAAGTGAAACACACTGAAGGCTGCTCAGATTACAACTGGCTGGGGTGCAGACTTAATTACTCATGTTAGAGATTCGTAAAACAAAGGGAGGCTTTTAAACCAATGATATGTAGCTGGCATGATACCGAAAAGCCCTGGAAAACTAGGCAGACGCCTAGACGAAATCTTAAGGAAGATTTCATCAAGTCAGGATACCTTGGGCCAGTCCCTAAATGGGCAGATTCCTGAAGCCCTGGACCTGGTCAAAATCAATGACAGCTTATTCTGTTTTTTTGTAGTATTTATAGACAAATAAGGCCAATAAACTTGAATCGATTCTAGAACCTTGTCTGGACTGAGTTACACAGTGCTAAACAACAAGGGTTTGGGTTGTATTTCTTAGCGGCTCTTTTTAGGGTGGTCCTGAGATTGATATGAAGAGGGTTTGCTAAAGATATAAAAACAAGTTTTATTTTGTTTGTATTTATCTCAGAGTCATTTGGGTAGATCACATTCTCTTTGCCCCTACCCCTAACTTCCCTTCATTAGATTGTATGGACTGTGAGGATAGGAATTGTTTCATTTGTTTGATTTCCATGCAATGCCTAGTAAAAGGCCATGCTCACAGTAAGTTCTTCAAACAATAGTAATAGAACCATGTTAAAATTGAAAGACATTTTTGCTCATATATAGTGTGTACCTTTAGTGAGTGGCTTCTTATTCCTGCAGTACTATTGCAGTACTATACCTTTTTTTTTTTTTTTTTTTTTTTTTAAGCAGTGACCTCTGCTTTTTCTTTCTTTTCTTTTTTTTTGGTGGTAGTAGTAGTAGTTCAGTATGTCTTTTATTAGATTGTTATCGATGGCAACTGGGAAGAATTTATTTCACCTAATGATATTACATCCTAAATTGCCTGGGGCTCTTCTATTTTTCTAGATTTCTCAGTATGTTTAAACTAGGGTTTGATTGATATAACAAGTTTCCCTAAAGGCACCATTTATCATGCATTTAGTTACCAAGAATTTAAGTACCTACTATGTGAGCTAGGTTTTTTTTGAGTTCTTACTTATGTATCAGGCATTGTTCGAGGCTGTTTAAGTGGTTAATTTATTTATTTCTTACCAGGGTTCTGAGAGATGATTTTACAGGTGAAGAAACTGAAGCACAAAGTGGATACAGAGACAGATAGTAAATGGTGGAGCCAGAATCCAAGCTCAGATGCTGGTGCGTTAAACTATATTGCCTCAAATAGATAGAAAAGAAGAAAGGTCTTCTATCCTCTGGGAACTTAAACATGGACAAGCAGAGAGAGAAGACCGTATAGAATTAAGGGCTAAACTGTGAGTGAGTTATCAATGTCGTAAGACTCGGAGGCTATGAGGGGGAGGCAGGAGGTGGGCTGGGCCTCCAAAGAGTGAGTAGAGTGTAGATGGTGGAGGGAAGTGGCAGCAGAGGAAGCTGAGAAGCAGGTAGAGGCCTGGAGGGCAGTGGTGATCCGTCCCAGGGAGAGACTGCATTTACTGTGGTGGGAGGGCACTGGGCAGGGAAGGTGGGCTGCAGTCTTGAAGGCGAGCCTGAAGGTGTAGACTGGAAGACGTAAGAAAAGGCCTGTCCCTGGAAGAAGTGTGAACCATGGCATTGTGTGAAGGTACTGCATAGACCTCTTGTCTGGTTCTTCTGAAGCCAAACTGAGAGTAAGTTCTGAGAATTGAGTAGAACTGAAAGTCAATGTAGATTATAGAGTGCTGGACCAACACTTTGCAAGTGGGGCTTCTGGGAGATTGGATGAGGTTAGAGTAAAATTCTTACCATTTTGGGGGAGCTAAGAGAATGGATATCTTCAACCTGTTCTAAAAAGGGAAGACTTGAATACATTTATATACACATATGTAAAAAAGAAACCTTTCACTCACTGGAACATTTTACAATCGTCACTGTTTTCAAACACAAATCTGATGGTGTCATTGTCCTTGCTTAAAGCCAAGCAGTACTTACCTTCACACTTAGACCAGAAGTGGGAGTCTAATCCCTGCCTGCCTCTTACCACTCTCTGCCTTGCTAAATAGTCGCTAGCCACGTGCACCTGGAATACCAGTCTCATTCCCATCTCACGGCCTTTACACTTGCTCTTTCTCTGTTTGGGATTACTCTTTCCCACATCTTCATGGTTCTTTTTCATTTAAATCTTGGCTCAAAGATACCTTCCGAGAGAGGCCTTTCCTAGTCACCCTATCCAGCCTTTGTAGTTACTCTGTCTCCCAAATCCAGGTTCTGTTTCCAACAGAATCTATCACTTACCACTGTCTGAAATGACATTATTTATTTATTCATTTATAATCTCTCTTTCCCTTTTCACGGGGACAGGGACTTTATTCTGTTAACCGTGGAATCCCTGAATTTGGGCTTGTACCTCATGGAGTAGATGCTTTGTAAGTGTGTTCTCAGCATTAGAAGCGTAGTCCCCAAATACATTGCCCAGGAAATGTGTGAAAATTAGAAATTGGTGTCTAGATTTTGTATCACATTGCCAAGTGATGGAATGATAAAAATGAAATCTGCTTCTCCTGTTTTCACCCCTTTTTGGCGGGGAGGAAGGCATGCATGCACACACATACAGTATATGAGATTGATTTAAGTCAGCAGTATTTATTGAGTGATCACTGTGGCTTAAGATGAAAATTTTGGAAAAAGTTACCCTTTTTGTGAGTGACTCATTTCTCTGAGTCTACTAAGACATTAGTTTAAGCATCTGTTCTGTAAATGGGGTATGATTGAGCAGTTTGTTTTTTACTCTACAAATACAAAGGTGCTTTCAATTTCACTGTTAAATTTAAATGTTTTACATTGGAAGAAGAGCAAATTGAATTTTGAAATGAGATCTTTCCTGGTCTCACTGCAGTTTTTTCAAATTACCAAAGTTTTAACTTCTCTTTGAATGGCACATAATTACACTATTCATTTACAGATTACTCCTAAGCCAAGTCATGAGTCTCAAATTTTACTTTATTTTTCTTTTGTCTATTCAGGCAACATCTTACTGTCTAGATTACCTGAGACCTCCAGTGGATTGTATAGCCTTAGAGGATTCCTTAAAGTTCTCAAAGTATGGTTCCTCAGACTTTAACATCACTATTACCTGGGAACTTGTTAGGAATGCAAGTGCCCAGGCCCCTTCTAGACCTCCTTCATCAGAAACTGTGGGGCTGGGGTCCAGCAGGCCCTCCAGTTGACTCTGATGCGCACTTTGAGCACCATGGCTTAGTAAACGTTAAAGGGTCAAGGTAGTGTGATCCTAAAGATTAGCCAAATGGCATTAATTTTTAGCCCTGTAAGCCCACCTCCTTTTTGGTGACTGAATTTGATTGGTTCACTAAGGCTAGGCTGTAAAGTTATTTGCTAGATGGATTGCCACATACTGACTTTGGGTTGTTTGTGTTTCTCTGAACTTGTCACTGTAATGATTTGCCAGGACACTTAATAGGAACAGACTGTAATTTTTTTTTTGCACCCGTGGCTTTCTGAGTCATGGGTGGCTAGGTCCTTAATGTCCTTCTGCATAGATTTCTTCAGGCACCAGGTATGCCATTCACATACTTTTGACGAGGGAGGTGTCACTGTTGGATCGCAGGAGACCTTCAGAAGCATTTAGTCCATGCCAGTGTAGTTTACAGGTAGGGAAATTGAGCCCCCGTGAGGTTGTGCTGTACTTGCAGTAGTACAGTAGGCGAGTGCTGGAGGCAGGATTTCAAGTCTCCCCTGCGCCAGGACTCCTGCAGGGGGAGGACAGGGCTGCAGCTTAGCCCGCTCCCTGCCTGCAGGACATTCCTTTCCTACTGACAGGTTTCTTTTTTATTTAAAGAAAAAAAGCAAATAGAAAAAAGTCAGGAAGTTCTCATTGAAACTAATAAAAGTGTCTAAAGAGAATGAAAAAAACAGTTTGAGAACTTTGGTATGGAGGAAATAACCTGACATTAACTGTTTTAATTATAGTTGTAGCATTGGCCTTATCAGTGTGGGAAGAGGGAGCATTTGAGCCCTACAGGGAAGTGGGATATGGACAACAAGATGACCCTCTTCCTGAATCTGTCTCTTCAGGCTGCAGCTTAGTGACTGTGTGATCCCAACGGCTGCCATAGAGATGGGGCTGGACTCACTAAGAGACCTGGGTCCCGGGCCCAGCACTGGCACAGCTAGTGTGGTGTGATGCTCCACGAGGAGGTCACCTCACCTCCTTGGCCTCCACTTTCTAGTCAATGGGTCTAATAATACCTGTTCTGCCTATCCTGAGAAGAAAAATGCCAGAGGTTGGGAAGCAGTGTATCACAGAAGTTAAGAGCACAGACTCTCTTGTAGGATCTAGACTCGCTAGGTTCAAATTCTGCCTCTTTAACTCACTGGTGTGGCGGTAGGCAGGTCACTTACCTTTTTTGCGGAACTGTTATAATGAAACTAACTTCTTCATAGGGTCGTAGGGAGCATTGAATTAGTCTGTGCAAAGTGTTTAAAATAGTATCTGATATTTAGTAAGTACAGTGTGTTAGCTGCTATGGTTATTACTATTTTTAAAATATTATTATTTTAAGGGATGAGATTTCTGTAAACATGTCCTCAAATGGTTCCATCCATTGGTCACAGTACTGGGAAAATAGAGGGTTCTTACTCAGTAATTGTTAATGGAGTTGTTGTAACATGCAGCTTGTGCCTGCCCGCACCATGAAAAGAAGCTGATTTTGATGCCCAAGCAGGGCAGGCCTACAGCCTCTGATATTGAGCAGTTTATTCAGAGAGTAGTATGGCTGGAGGAAACTCAAAGGTGGAGACTTCTCAGTTTTGCTTTCAGGTTTATAACCATCCTAGGAAATGGACATCTTAATAATCTTCCAGAAAAATTAATTAACTTCAATTTTGATTTTTATTGTTTGGCTAGGTTGCTTTCTGACTTGCCTTTCCAGTTGTTATTAGGATTCATGATAAGGATTTTGGGGATGAAAATTCCAACTTTGAAAGCTAAACAATCAAGGTATTGTAGTTAACCAGCAAGTGAGTAGTAGACTTTGGGTAGCCTCCCTTCTCTTCGGGCTGAAATCAATGAAAGTTTCTACTATTACTGTTTATTTCTGAGTAGTCTGTTTTGGGGAGGGATTGTGGTGGTGAAACGCCTTTTTGTTGCCTTATAAAAGGACTGGAGTTTAAGAATTTGAAAGTTATTGTTTTATCTGCATGTATAAAACTTTAACTTTTTATTTTCCTTACTTTGACCCCCCGCCTCCTCTATAATCTGTATTTGTGGTCTACTCCCCATCTTTGTGTGAGCCCTTTAAGGCTAGAGATTATGTCTTATTCATTTCTTATGTATTCCACTTCCCCTTTCACTCTGGATCCTAGTACTGTGCCTCATACATACTAGGCTCTCAATTACAGTTTGTTCAATGAGTTTTGTTGATATTTCTGTTACATATTAAAGTGGCCTGTTTTAAAACTTCACTCGAAGCCTTAGGTAATTCATTAATATCATGGTGACCTGATATCTACCCAGGTCTTCCTAAATATTCATTGATGAATCCTTATGTTTCCAAACTTAAAGGTGCTCATGGCATATCATGGATGTTAGAGCTTTAATTTTCTTAGTATCATTGGGAGATAGGGATGCAATAGCTGAAGAGATAGAGGCACAGATAATTAAGGGCATCGTTCAAGACTACAAAACAGTTATTATAGGAAGAGACTCCTAGGATGAACTTCCATGCTCCTATGACCCCAGAAGCCAAAGGACGAAAACAAAACAAAGCAAGCAAACAAGAAAACCTGATTGAACCTCTAAAGGGAAACCCAGATCAGGTCGGATATAGGAATGGATGTTGACCTAGATTGGGTAACATTTCTTTGCTGTCTGAGGGTTATGATTAGTGACTTATTTCTAATATGCATTTGTTTTTATTTTTAGCATTGCAGTGTCGGGACAGCTATGAGCCCTGTGTAAATGAAGGAATATGTGTTACCTACCACAATGGTACAGGATACTGCAAGTAAGTTTTTCTCTGTTTGTTTTTTTCCCTGTTTATATATTTTATTTTTCCTCAATAGCACACTGGACAAGATTTGGTCCTACTAATTCTATTTTTTTTTTTATTAAAAAAATTTTTTTTTAACGTTTATTTTTTAAGGAGCGAGAGACAGAGTGAGAGTGGGGGAGGGGCAGAGAGAGAGGGAGACACAGAATCCGAAGCAGGCTCCAGGCTCTGAGCCGTCAGCACAGAGCCTGACGTGGGGCTCAAACTCACGGACTGTGAGATCATGACCTGGGCTGAAGTCAGATGCTTAACCGACTGAGCCACCCAGGCACCCCACTAATTCTGTTTTTAATACTTCTGTGAATGTTACTGGTTCTCTAACTTTTCTGGTGTAATTTTGTGAGCAATGAGGATGGAAGGATGTGGATGTCAGATAAATGGTTAACAAGAACTTCTTATCTCATCGTTATCTTCTTAATTATGAAAAAGACTTTTCAGTGAGTGACTAGTTAATGTATATTGGGTACATTCCTAGAATCGCTCCTCAACACGTTAGTTATGATCTTGTTTTTAAGTCAAACCACAATTGATACTAGCTTTAATTCTGCCTAGTGTAAGTGAATATTATAGCCATGCAAAACTATTTTTTCTGGTGTAAAAAAATCCAGTTCAGAAAGAGAGACTGTGAGAAGGATGCATACACCTGCAGGGATGGGACAGAAAGCAGGTGCCGTGGAGAATGTCACTATAGGGGTTTAAAAGAGTAAGAGTCAGGAACAGTACTAGGGAGTGTAGGCTAGTTTCTTAGGAGCAGTTTTTCTTTTTTCTCCAACCACCTAGTTTATGCTTTTCGTTGATTTGAGGAGGCCTGTGAGATTATCTCATAAATAGCTCCTCTTTTCCATCCAGCTCATTTGAAAATTTTTAACAGGAGAATGTATTCGTTCTATTTATATCATGGAAAATAAGATTTGATAATAGGACTTTTATTTTCTTTAACACTTGTATGGGCTGTATCTTTGTTCTGTGCTTTGGTAGCAGTACTTGCTTTATAAGCATTTTAAATGACCTTATCCAACATGTTTTTATTTCTTCTCTGGATATTTAATTGAATACCATAAAAATAATAATGACAATTGTTCCAATCAAGTCCATTCTGACCCTCGGATCCAAGTTCTTTAATGTCATAAAAAAAGAATTTTTGCAGGTCAGGAAACATACTCTTCACCTGAGCGACAATATTTTAAGTGGTGATGATGGTAAAGTTTAACCATAGGTTGTTTGGATTGGAATAAAGACAATACTGGAAATGAAATTTTTTATGTAATTGATAATGAGCTGCTCACCTAGTTTTTCTAGCTTGAAAACAAAAAACAAAAACAAAAATGTGATGTAGTCTCCTCTCAGAATGGTGACACAACTAGAGATAATGACGGGGAGGAACTTAATACCTTAGAACTGGCTACCAAAATCTTCAGGCCCTTTTTGGCACCTGGTGTCTCGGTTACTTGCTTTATTTTATTATTCACCCCTCTTGTGGTAGTTGCCCCATTACATTATGATCATTTGTGGATGTGTTTGTTTCTCCTACTAGACTGAAGGTCCTTGCCTTGTGCATTTTTGTATAGTTACTGCCTGGTGGAGTAGCTGGTAATGCAGCTAGAGCTTAACAATGTATTTCGTGAACTAAAAGATGCTCAATAGATACCATCGTTCGTGTATTTTTTTTTAAATTTTTAAAAAATGTTTATCTTTATTTTTGAGACAGAGAGAGACAGAGCACAAGCAGGGGAGAGGCAGAGAGGGAGGGAGACACAGAATCAGAAGCAGGCTCCAGGCTCTGAGCTGTCAGCACAGAGCCTGACGCGGGGCTCGAACTCGTCAACTGTGAGATCATGACCTGAGCTGAAGTCGGATGCTCAACCGAGTGAGCCACCCAGGCGCCCCAACGTTCACATATTTTTTAAATCCATGTCTTAAATAAGAAGATACTGGTCCTCCCCTCTGAGAATTTTATTTGCTTCACCCAGCATCCAGGATGGTAGTACTATATTGAGAGGCACTTCAGTTCTATTTGGACATAACTCAACTTGGTGACTTATGTAGGGAGAATTTCAAATAGATTCTAAGTGTTGGCCTATGTATTTGTGGTCTGACATGGGAGAGACTAGTCTCTGAGCACTTACCAGGAGAGGACACTAAGGGTCACTTTTGGGAGACAGATTTGTGGGCTGTTAGTCTCAAACTCTCCAACCAAGGTGAGAGAGACAAAGTTGCCCCCAGTTTCTAGAAGAAGCACTTCTAGGGAACAGGGAACTCACTTTGTGGTTGACAAAAATGGGGCTGCATACATTCTGCCCCTAGATGCTTGGTAATTGTTGATGGGTTAGGCTGCTTATGGATATAGTTCTGGGGGGTCCCTCAGCTGTCCTCCAACCCTGAGGTTGTGAGGGAAACAAGCCCCCTGAGAAGGGGGAGTAAGAAAAGAAATGCATGAGGCTGTTCTTTTGGGACACCAATATGAACAATAAAACTTGTAAGAAGAGAGTGCTTCTCTACATCGGGAGATATTATAGATAGAGAGTAGAGAGTATTTCTCTACCTTTTGGCATCATCAGGACTGGCAGTGTCAACATAAGTGGACATAGGAAAAGCAAGGACAACATCAGGGAGGCCAAGTCAGTCATCTCTGCAAATGCCACAGAATGATAAGCAACATTTTAAGCAAAAATAACATCTGGGGCACCTGGGTAGCTCAGTTGGTTATGTGTCCAAGTCTTGATTTTGGCTCAGGTCATGATCTCACGGTTCGTGAGTTCAAGCCCTGCATTGGGCTCCATGCTGACAGTGCAGAGCCTGTTTGGGATTCTCTCTCTCTCTCCCTCTGCCCCTCCCCTGCTCGTGCGTTCTGTCTGTCTCTCTCTGTCTCTCTCTCTCTCAAAATAAATCAACTTAAAAAAAATAACATCTACTTAGCAGACCTTTCATTGTATCTTCACCAACTTTGCCTTTTTCCTTGGGGAAAGAAGGTAATCTAGCTTGTTCAGTAAATATTATTTTCCCAAAATGGTAAATGGATATTAGAACACTTAGAAGTTCTATAAAAATGACGTCAGACATGCAAGGCATATGATTATCTTTTTATTCATGAGATTGCTTAGTGGATTAGGAAAAGAAAGTTGAAGCCAAATTCTTTTTACAAGGGGATGGGGAACGAGAATTAATGGAAATGTTTTAAAGTAGAAGGTATCTGACTATCTGTTTAAAGAGCATAATGCTACTGATTCAGCTAAAATATAATGGTTGTTTATAGAAATTATAGAAATCCTTGATAAGATCACATTGACAGATGAGGATAAGTACTTTTAAAGGTTAGTTTTGTACACAGCTCAACAGTTTTTTTCTCACTGTTAGGAGCCTAAGTACTCTATCATAGTCTATGATGCCAGACAAGGAAAACCTGTGTAATCTTGCATAAAACTCAATTATTGCTCCTAAATAGTTGTTGTCAGATCTTAATAAAGCCCTCTCACTACAGAGAGATAAGACATTTTATTCTCTCCCTTGTCCTACTGGGAGGTATAAATATATAATTAAGTTTGGCTGTCATTAATCACTTTCAAGTTGTTTGTCTCAGGCTTTCAAATATAAACCATTCCAAATCCCAATTTGATTGAAAATCATGGGTAACTCAAATTTGCTAGAATGTTGGGGGAGGAGGGTATGGTTATGATTTGTAAAATTTACAAAGTGTACATTTTTAAAGGCATATTTATCATAGTTATTTGCAGTCCTTATCTGTCAGTTCTTAACATCTGGATTGTCTTTGGGTATGTTTGTATCAACAGCTCTTTCTCTTGACTTTGGGTACAATTTCCCTTTAGTTCTCATTTATGGTAGTATTTGTTATTTACTAGGCATTGTCAGTGATGCACTTTAAAGTTTATCTTCCACCAAAGAGTGGTGAGTTTTGTTTTACCAGGCAGTTACATTACTGGAAGATCACCTTGATCCTATGAAGGCTTGGTTTTAGACCTTGTTTTGCCAGTTCTGTTTTGCCTTTAGTCTGACTAAAGTCTTAGTACTGGGATGTGGTCCTTACTCCAAAGGTATGACTCCTCAAGGGGATCAGTGGGAAGTGTGAGGTGCTTGGTAAGCCTAGTGTTTCCCAAACCTTTCTAATTTAGTAGGACTTGAATTCAAGCTTCTGACTCCCCAGAACCAAGCTCAGCCTTTCAAGCCTTTCAGCCTTTCAGCCTTCCAGCTCTTGCTTTCCTTTGGGTTCCAAAGTACCTTGTTCATGCACAGCCAGGATTTAAGTGGGAGTCGTATGCATATTTTAGGGCCACCCGCTCTGTGGTTCTGTCTTTTCCAGGATTTCTCCTCCTCAAATTCTAGTTTCTTAGACAGTTCCAAATAGCTTTGACTCCTCAGCTCAGTAAGACTTCCATTTTCTGCTTGCATTCTGTTCCTCTTGTGCTGTGTGGACTGAGGAATACCTTCAGGGAAAAAGCTATATAAATGTAGGTTTCATATAGTTTGCTTTTCTTCTTTTGAGGCTCATATCCCTTCCAGTTTCTGCCTGCTTTTGATTACTCCCCGGTACCTTTAATATATTGTCCACAGTGTCTAATTATTGTGAGCAAGAGAGTTGATCTGATATAATTACTCTGCCATTATTTTTAATGATAAAAATTATCATTATAAAGGACTCTTTCAAAAATTTCTACATACCACTTAGGAGGTAACTAGCATAGTGTTTATTAAACACTGGAAAGTCACCATGAGTTACATAGGTACCTGTGGATGGGTGATTGCATTTGAGAATCTCTACTTTTTGCCAAAATACCTAACTAGGTATTTAAAACTACATTTTAAAGTAAATCATTATAAATATAAAATGTTATAAAGTACAACTTTGTTTCACAATTTACCTAAAATTGGTCTACTAGCTGTAAGAAACATTTCAACATTAACAACTAACAGTTTTCCTTGCCAGGATTAGGGCTAATGGTGTAGACCTCCTAAAGCCATTCCAGGAAAACTGGAGCCACTGCCTTCTTTGTCCTCTTGATATGTTTCTATGTAGTCAGGAGAGAATAGAGACACTTGGAATCTTCCAGAGCCTGGCTTATAGTAGAGGAGGTGCTATCAATATTTGTGGTGGTGGTGTTCTCCTAGAAAGGCATTTTCACAAGTCATGGCTGACTCAACATTTTCCCATTTCACTCACCTTGTTAGTGCATTCAGTGCTGTTCAAGGCAACGTCAGATCCAACAGATACACTGGGAAAAATGTCAACTGTTAAATCACTTTCTCTTTCTTCTCTGCTGAACCCGGTTCTGCCAAGAAGATTCCTTCAAGTGGGATGCCCTATTTAGCAGAATATCATATGGACAGTTTTTCTAGCAGATGCTAGCAGAAGCCTGGCCACATTTCTGTAGTTCTTTTATCTTTACCACAAAATGAAAAATACTGTCTTTTGCTTACTAAATACCTTTCACAGAGTAATATTTTTTCAGTGTGATGCTTAAGGAGCTATTAATTCAAGAATTACTTCTTTATTGTATGCTGTTTATATATATCAGTATAACAGATAACTGAAGCCTGTGGTAGTGGTTGCAAGTAATCGATAGTGTTATCACATTGTTTCACACTCTTTGGGAAGTCATAAAGTAATTATCAATTCATTAACCTGGACTTCTTAAAGAGGTTCACAGTGAGTCTTACCAGCCTGTTGCAAAGTGAGTTGTGAAGTGACGGACTGTAATGTCCTTCAGAACAGAAACTGCCAGTAACTGGTAGGGCTAAGGCCAGGGAAAGGTGAGTGAGGGATTCATCTCAGGTATAAAATTAAAGAGGGTATCAGAAAACCCAGTTACCAAGATCAATAACATTTAATGCAATAATTCAGAATGTCAGCATTAATGCAAATAGTTGTGGGTTCATTTCTGGGCTTCCTGTTCTGTTCCATTGATCTACACGTCTATTTTTGTGCCAGTACTGTACTGTTTTGATGACTACAGCTTTGTAATATAACTGGAAGTCTGGAATCATGATACCTCCAGGTTTGCTTTTCTTTTTCAAGATTACTTTGGCCTTTTGGGGTCTTTTGTGGTTCTATACAAATTTTAGAATTGTTTGTTTTAGTTCTGTAAAAAATGCTGTTGGTATTTTGATAGGGATTGCATTAAATGTGTAGATTGCTTTGGGTAGTATAGACATTTTAACAATATTTGTTCTTCCAGTCCATGAGCATGGGGTGTCTTTCCATGTCTTTGTGTCAACTGCAGTTTCTTTCATCAGTATTTATAGTTCAGAGTACATTGGTACTCTTTGGTAAGGTTTATTCCTAAGTATTGTATTATTTTTGGTGCAGTTGTAAATGGGATTATTTTCTTCATTTCTCTTTCTGCTGCTTCATTATTGGTGTATAGAAATGCAACAGATTTATGTACATTGATTTCATATCCTGAGACTTTACTGAATTTGTTTATCAGTTCTCACAGTTTTTTTGGTAGAGTCTTTTGGGTTTTCTATATGTAGTATCATGTCATCTGCATATAGTGAAAGTTTTACTTCTTCCTTACCAATTTGGATGCCTTTTATTTCCTTTTCTTGTCTCATTGCTGTGGCTGTGACTTTCCAGTACAGTGTTGAATAAAAGTGGTGAGAGTGGGACACCCTTTTCTTGTTACTGAATTTAAGGGAAAAGCTCTCAGTTTTTCCCCCTTACGGATGATGTTAGTTGTGGGTTTTTCTTAGATGGCCGTTATTATGTTGAAGTATGTTCGCTCTAAACCGACTTTGTTTAGGACTTTTATCACGAATAGATGCTGTACTTTGTCAAATGCCTTTTCTGCATCTAATGAAATGATCATACGGTTCTTATCCTTTCTCTTATTGATATGATGTATTATATAGATTGATTTGTGGATATTGAGCCATCCTTGCAACCCAGGAATAAATCCCAGTTGATCATGGTAAATGATTTTTTTAAATGTATTGTTGGATTCGGTTTGTTAGTACAGTATTTTGTTGAGAATTTTTGTACATAATCCTAGAGTATTGTATCTGCTTGTAGCTCTGTGAGTATACATGGGCCAGGCTTGGCTAATGCTGCATTTCTGAGAAGTGGCCTTTGACTTGAAAGTTCAGTGCAGTTACTGCAGATGAAATAGAAGAAGACAGTGAAGGTGGGGATAGAGGGTAGTATCCATTAAAATGCTCTTTAGTAGAGAAAACTGAATTGAAAAACTTGAAACTTCTCTCTTCTTTTGCCTAATGGAAAATGAACAAGTCCAGATGGACTAATAAAATACTTAGGAATAAACCTTACCAAAGAGTACCAATGTACTCTGAACTATAAAATACTGAAAACGAGACAGGTCAAATTCAACGACTTCTGATAAATGTTGCTGCCAGCTCAGAAGTCACAAGTTGTTAAACATAGCGCCTTACATTTGCATAGTGAGTTACAGATGATAGAGGTATGTCCCGTGAGGCTGTCTTTATTTAGGACTTGAGATCTGGACCCTTCAACAGTACCATTCTTAAGTGATTCTTCTTATTAACATTATATGTTTGAAAAATCCTTTAGCAAATATATTAGGTGGCCCTGAAGAATTTTTTATAAAGGAAGTCTTGATTATCAGCTTCTTACAATACAGAACAACAGTTCTCATACTCATTTCAACTGATGTTTATTCTTTATGCTGGAACCTTTATAAACTTTGGTGTTAGATAAAGAAGTAAGAGAAGGTGGTTCTTAGACTCTGCCTGTGTCCTTTTGCCTGTTTTGGGTAACTGCCAAAGTTAAATCAACTAATTTTGGCCTACAACCTGGCATGAATAGATGGGAGAGTAGCTAGGCTTCTTTCAGTACAGTTCCTAAGTTGACCATAATCCTCTGTAAAGTTTCTTTCTTATTGTTCCATTGTGTCACGTCAGCACCATTAATTTCATGTAGGAATTCTTTTCTCCCTTTTTTTCTTGTGACTAAGCAGGATGAGAAATATTTTTCTTCCAGCATCTGGAGTAGCTTAATTAAATCCTTCATTTAAAATTTTGGCTGTCTGTCTTTCATCGAGGCTAGCAAGATTGAATACAGAGAGGTAGGGATATCAGAATGTGATAAAAAATTTAATTATCTAAAAATTCCCAAATACTTTTTTCCTCATTGAGCTAGCATAAATGTGTGGGCATGAAGGAGGTTTGCATTTACGTGCCCTTCTCAACATCTTGTAGCTAGGAATAAAATTTGGTGTCTCCTCCACCCCCACTGTCGTGTTTTGTGAGTTTTGTGAGTTTTTTGTTTTCATATTTGTCTTAGTTGTGTTTTACTTTACATTTTGATGTGAGGTAAATTACAGTTTCTCTGGGGGCTTCCCAAAGTTTCCTATATTCTATTTATCCATTGTCAGTAATCTTTACTAGCACTTCATCCTCAGTGTCCAAAAATGTCTTACTGATTTTTATACTGATGCCTTCAGCTTTCCCATATTAATGCAATTACCTTCTGTTTAAAATGGTCCTCTCCTATGCAAATGATTACTTAGATCTTTATGAAAAGGATTTTATGAAAGAAAAGTGAAAACAAAGACTAATAAAGGCACTATTTCAGTGACAGGTGGTATTACATAGTGAACACATCCAACTAGAGCATCGTACCCCATTTTTTTCTCCACATAAGTATGAGGAGAAAGTAGGTGGTAATGAGAAAATAACCTGACTAGGACTTATGTAGGATAGTAGCATTTAGAGTCCTGAACCTGTATAGATTCAGGCCACTTTCCTGTACCCACTGTATCTATCTGTAATCCTGTATCCTGAACACTGAAAATCAGATAGACTGAAGCACTGCAGGATTCTTACTCTTTGTCTCAGTCAGCTCAGGCTCCTGTAACAAACTACCACAGACTGGGTGGCTTAAATAACAGATGTTTATTTCACACAGTTCTGGAGGCTGAGATGTCTAAGATCAAGGTGCTGACAGACTCTGTTCCCTGTGAGGACCTTCTTCCTGGTTTGCAGATGGCTACCTTCTCTATATTTTCATTTGGTGGGGAAAGAAAGCTCCAGTCCCTTCATCCCCTATGTGGGCACTAATCCCATCACAAGGACCCCACCCTCATGATTTTATCACCTAATAACCTCTCAAAGGCCCCACCTACCAGCCATCATATTGAGGATCAGAGTTTCATTATATGAATTTGGGGAGATGCAAACATTCAGTCCATAGCACTCTTCAAAGAAAAGTTTAATTTTCACCAAATTAGTATTTATTGAGCTGGCTACTCTGAGCACTGTGCTAGGTATTGTGAATAGACATAAAGGTCCAAGAGGCCTGTGTTCTCTGACTTACTTTATAAGTATAAAATATCTTTATACTTTATAAGTATAAAATATCTCAGGAGTGTCTGCTAATGAATGTTATGTTTCTCTCACATAAAACATGGTGGCAGTCCTTGCCATCTTGTTAGGGAGATGAGGCACATGTATATGTATAAAATACAATAGTCTGTAACTGCCCTATGTGTCAGCACAGATTAGAAGAACTATGGAGATTCATACAAGGGAGCAACTACTATAGGACAGAAAATTAAAATCAGAGGATTTTTAGTAGATCACTTAGATTATAGATCTGAGAATATTGATGGTACCTCAGGAGGTGGGTAGTAGAAAGATTAAGTGGAGAAAATGAGGGGACCTGAGGGGTTATTGGTTCTTGGAATAATCATTACCGATATCTTCATCATTTTGTTCTTTTTAAAAAAAATTTTTTTTTAAGTTTATTTATTTTGAGAGAGAGAGAGAGCACGAGCAGGTGAGGGGCAGAGAGAGAGAGGGGGAAAGAGAGAATCCCAAGCAAGCTCCATGCTTTCAGCACAGAGCCCGACATAGGGCTTAAACCAACAAACCGTGAGATCATGACCAGAGCCAAAATGAAGAGTTGATGCTTAACTGACTGAGCCTTCCAGGTGCCCCTGAAAATTTCCTTATTTTAGAGAGAGGGAGGGAGAGCATGAGCAGGGGAGAGGAGCAGAGGGAGGGGAGGGGAGAGAGACAGAGAGAGAGAGAGAGAAAACGAACGAACCTTAAGTAGGCTCCATGCTCAGCACGGAGCCCAACGTGGGGCTTGGTCCTATGACACTGAAATCCTGACCTGAGCCAAAATCAAGAGTCGGACGCTCAACCAGTTGAGCTACCAGGCACCCCCATCATTTTGTTCTAATGACATAATTTAAAACTTTTCTACTTCTTGGTTGGTCTTTTCTGTCTATATTTTGTGTGAGGTTTTACTAAACCAGCATGTGGATTCATCTGGTTTCACAGTGACATAACTGATTTAAAAAATCATTCCTGTAACACGTGTTGGCATGAATGCTTGAAGAGTGCCTAGAGTGAGGGGTAGAGGGGAAGACCAGGGGACAGCAATGGAGGGCAGCTGGGAGCAATCACCTCTCTTCCCCCCTGAACTTTTGGGTCTTGACTTGATTTTTTAGCTTCTTCCAGAACAATCAGGTTAGCTGTTTGTGAACACCATTTGCAAGGAAATTCAGAATCTAAGAATCTCTGAAGCAAGAAAAGTTAGGTGAGGGATAGAAAAGCAGACATTAAGAACAGGATCAGTTTTCATATATGGCATAGGGCATTCTTCTAGTTGAAAATTCAGGTGTCCCAGTGTCCGACCTCTCCTGTCCAGCATATCATCGGCCTGATCTAGTTCATTTCGGGGATCCAGAGTAAGCAAGCATCTGTTAGCCAAATCTTTGGTTAGCCCAAATTAGCTCATGTCCTTTACTGCTTGTTTCTTCTGATTATATAGTACATATCCAAACCCTCAATTATCCAGAATAAACCAGAGCTGCCTATTCTGTGTGGAAAACATTTGACAATGGTTATGATTCTCTTGCCTAGACCATAGCCATTTAACTGCCTAGCCCTTTAAGATTTTGAAATGTCTGTTCTTGTGTAAGCCAGATGCATCTCCTTGATGAATTATTTTATTGGGCCCCTCTTGAAACCTCAGTCATCCTGAAAAATACTTCAGGAAATACTTTGACTTTAATTTTTTGTCTTAGTCCTATTTGTATATAATACTTGTGGTATCTGATTCTCTGTTTCATATTGTTAAAACTCATGGCCTTGAATTTCTGGGTCACTCTTAAAAAATGGGCAGAACTTGATTACTAATGAAAAGTTGACTCATTTCCTTCTAGGCGAAGGCTGACACTGACTGTCAGAGTTCATAATTAGTCTCCACAGAAGCAGTCTCTTTAATTATGGGCTATCACTTATTCTTTCTGAAATTTTATAAGAATTAATGAGATTATCGTGAGCTAGGAAAATGATTAAGATAGGCATTTATGTTGTGTTGAGAGGATATATAAAAACGATATCTGGAAAAAGGTCCTACATAAATGTAAGTGGTTTTATTCACTACAAGTTTAAATTTGGAGCAGATCTTCCCAGACCATTGTTTATATACACATCAGTCAGTTTTAGCCTTGTTGAATTTATCAGCAGGTCAGATTCCGTAAAGAGACTTGCAATGTCTGCCACCATTCTCGTCTGAAGAAAACAGGCTCTTAGGTTTTGGAGACTTGTTTTGGAGAACATGGTAAGAAGTTCCTTTCCCTTTTAGGTTCAGGATTCTTTATTCTTTGTATCTTGTTTAAATATATTGTTCTTTGCTTCTCTGCGCTTCCTGTGAAGGGTTAGCTGAAATTTCAGTGTGAGTTGTGCACCAGTTCACTTACACCAGTGAGTATTGAACCATCCGTACGCTTGGAAGGGTGATTGGTAGGCAGTGGGGAGGATGTAAGAGTCAAAGGCACGACACCTGCACCAGGAGCCCCTGCTCAGAGTGGGTCAATGGTCAAGACACACACAAGCACTGACTCTACACACTAACTTCAGCAAGGATTGTTACGTCCTTGGGTGGTATTGCTGAGGGAATTCAGAGTCAAAATTGTAGTGTTATCCTAGTTAGGAGGTTAAAAGGACTTTGGCAAGCACCTCTCTATTCACCTTGTTTCATGTGTGAGGAGCCCAGGGCTTAATGTGGCCAAGTGACTTACCCTGGATTACTTAACTGATTAGAATGTAGACTGGGACTAAAAATTGTTTCTCAGACCCCACTAGGCAATCTAAAAAGATTCAGCACTATTTCTTTTCATTCTTGGTACCAGCCCTCAAGGAACTCATGTGGGTAATCATGTATATGTATATGTGTACATATAGGTGTATGCATGTGTGTGTGTGTGTGTGTGTGTGTAGATGTATCTATATCTCTAGACATATGCATATCTCTCTCTCTATATATCTATCTAACTATATATAGAGAGATAGAAGCAGAATTAAAAACAAAACCTTTAGTACTTTTGTGAGGAAATCTTAAAGACGAAGAATTTTAACTCTAGCTATTCATTATACTTTTTAACACTTCATTAAATGAAACAGTGTGGAAATTCTTTTGAGTTCCTCGTAAGGGAGGTGTAGCCTATATTAATATCCAAGGGGCTATGGAACATTCCTAAAATTGAATCATACAATTTTAGAGCTAAAGGGAATATTAGAGGTTTTTTTGGCCTAGCATCTTGTTTTAATACATGAGGAGATAGAAGCTCAGAGAAGTTAAGTGACTGACACAGGTCAATATCTAGTGGCAGAGCCAGAGCTGATGGAGAGGAAAGGTCTATGAGGTGCCATCCTGGCAAGATCTGGGAACATGATAATGTCTTGGGTGAGAGATACATAAAACAATATAATAGTTATATTTTTATTCTTATTCAGATAAATAAGCTCATGACTTCTTATGTACATATGTAATACATATATATTTCATATATATATATTTGCTCAAGCATGCCCTGAATCTCACCTGCCTCTAGACAACGGTTTTTTAAGCAGTGTGATACAGAAGGATGTAGCCATATCGGATATGGCTTTGCCCCGACTCAGTTTAATAATAAAGTGCTTCCCCAGAGTTAGTGTGAAAACATGGGTTGTGATTCATTTTATGGTGTCTACTGTAGTGTTTTATTGTTGTTGTTGTTTAGATTTGGTAGATTTTATCGAGAACTTCAGCTTGGTTGCTAAGTACACATCCAGCCTGGGCTATTTCAGGTTTCATAATGTCTCTTTTGCCTGTTACTCTTATCTTTTTGGGGTAATGCATTTATCTTCAAGTGTAAACTTGAGTGTACACTTTCAGAATGCTTGTTTGATACTCAGTTTCTCTGGTTTGGAAGGTTATAAATCATTGTAATATCAGATTTTTTTTTTTTTTTTTTTTTTTATTCCCTGGGCCATGGTCCTCCTAAGGCAAGTGGTGGTTTTTGTCTTGAGTCACCACATTAGGGCTATAGGTCATTATAGGTAATTTTTTTTCCATGATGTCCATTATTATTTTTATTTTTTAAATAGGCTCCACAGTGGGCGTGGAGCCTGAAGTAGGGCTTGAACTCACAACCCTGAGAACAAGACCTGAGCTGAGACCAAGAGTCGGATCTCAACCGACTGAGACACCTAGGTGCCCCAATGTCCGTTATTTATTATTATCTTTGGTTCTAATTATGCATAGGTGTGGCAGTTGACAATGATGATCTTTTGACCACTTGACAGCCTTTCTGAAGTTAAACATAGTTCATTACAGTGCTTCTAAAGTAACCTGACTTCTAGTAGACAAAAAAGTTACCTAAATTTCAAGCATGTGTTAAGTGTTTTTGCCTACATTGACTTTAATGCTGTCATGTCCTTAGAGCAGGGATTAGTGAATTTTTCTTAAAGTGCTAGATAGTAAATGTTTTAGGATTTGTTGGCCAAGAGGCAAATTGAAGATATTATGTAGGTACTAGTGTACCCCTTTAAAATGTAACCAGTTAAAAAATGTAAGACCCAGCTCCTGGGCTGGAGGTGTAAAAACAGCTGATCTCCCGGGCAATATTTGCTTGACCTTTACCTTAGAACATAATAGCCACTTGAAATACTTCATGTCTTCCAAGTGCGTGTGGTATAAACTGGAAGAACCATTCTTTGTGGTCAGTTTTTTTTTTTTTAATCATACAAAAGAAATTCTTGAAGCAAATGTTGCTGAAGTTAGAACAAAGGGTTATATCTGAATTCTTCTGTCAGTTTTTGGTTGATGCTGCTTTTTTAGTTGAAATGGTCTGTACTGGCGGTCTGCACAGAAGTGAGATCCTGTTAAATTAATGAGTGGTATTAATAGAATACATGAAAACATGACATTTTTTTCTTTGACAATAACTGTTTTCTTACTGCCATAAAAGTAATAAATGTTGAGATGTCTTTAACTTCATGAAAGTTATCCTTTGTGTGAGAAAGAGTTTTGGGTGATTATTGTAATGGTGATGGTTTTAATAATTATGTTTGTCCTCAGAAGCTTATAATCTAGAAAAAAACATAAATAAACCAAATTCAGTCCTGGCAGTGTAGTCAGTGGTGGAGTGGAGTATGCTTCCAAGTATAGGTGCCAGTGGGCTAGGACGCATGTGCCCAGCTAGTATCATCCATATGAAGAGGGTTTGTGGATTTTGCTCTTGTTTTTGTTGTTACAAGACTGCAAGAATATGTAAGATAATAATAGTGTTGTATTGTTTAAAAAAATGTTTTTTAATGTTTATTTTTGAGAGAAGAGAGACAGAGTGTGAGCTGGGGAGGGACAGAGAGAGAGACAGAGAATCCAAAGCGGGTTCCAGGCTCCAAGCTGTCAGCACAGAGACCGACGCAGGGCTCGAACTCACGAACCGTGAGATCATGACCTGAGCCAAAGACGGAAGCTCAATTGACTGAGCCACCCAGGCACCCCTAGTGTTGTATTTTTAAAAGAAATCATCTTTCTGGTGTCTAGATGTATGTCAGATAAACTTTCTCATTAGACCACTATGTAGCTTTGCAGTTTTTCACTTTGTTCCTATGGAGGCACAGACTTTGATTTCATATAGCAAACCAAGTACAGATGAAGGAATTTCCAAAACTGAGGAACACTATTTTCAAAACACTTGAATTTGATTATATAGTTGACCCTTGAGCAACACAGTTGAAGATCCACATACAACTTTTGACTCCCCAGTAAACTACTAATAGCCTACTATTGGCCAGAAGCCTTACTGATAACATAAACAGTTGATCAACACATACTTTGTATGTTATATGTATTATATACTGTATTCTTATAATAAAGTAGGTTGAAGAAGAGAAAGTGTTGTGAAGAAACTCATAAGGAGAAACTACATTTATAGTACTGCACTGTATTGGAAAAAATCCACACATGTATAAGTGGACCTGTGCAGTTCATCTCATGCTGTTCAAGGATCAAGTGTGTACCAATATAGGCAATGTTTGTGGGGAACTTTCTATCCAGTTCAACCAACATTTATGAGCATTATGAAGTGCCAGATAATAGGCTAAGAATTATTTTATTTGTATGTGCTGTCTCAGAGTTTTTCAGTCTTTTCATCATTACAACTCTGCCCAAAAGGAGCCTTTTTTAGACTTTTTATCCTAATTCCTGCATACTCCCAATACAGTTTTAATACCATAGATATACTGTATATTTATTTATCTACTGTGGCTCTTTGGAAGGTCACAAACAATTGTAATATCTAAGAATGACCCCCAAGAACCAATTTTTTATCCCTTGGGCCATGAACTTAGTTTAAGGAAAGTTTTTGTTTTGAAGTAGGGTTAGACACTGTTAATTTCTTTTCCCATGATGTCCATTATTTTTATTATCTGTGGTTCTAATTAAGGAAATTTAAGTGGGATTTTGCAGTGTTTCAGAGCATTCTGAAATTATTTTGTTTTCCAATTATCCATGGAACAGTTTTGCATACTGTGTGATTCCCACCCCCCCCTCCTTTTTTTGGGGAGAATAATTTGTTTAGAACCTACAAAGAAATATTTTTTATCCTTTTAAAGTGTAAAGAAATGCAGATTTTTCTCCAGCCTTCTCTTACATTTGGGTTTGGCTTGATAGGATTTGGGTACAATTATTTTTGAACTAGGAGTCTTTTCACACCAAGCCATACGCTTTTGGAACTCTTTCACTTTCAGACATTTTTTGGACTTCAGAACTTTGAAAGCAGTCATCCACTCATGCTGGAGAACAGAAAGCAGGCACCCGTATTCACTTTTCTTCTCCAAAATCTTGTTTAATTTTTACTGCTCAATCTCTTAAGAATCTAGCAGTTCATGCTACTGAGGCTACTTTGTAGGATATTCTGTTCCTCAGGACTCCAGGTTCCTGGTGGTTCATATGATCAATGTTTTCTCAAAGATTAATAAAAGATTTAAAGTGCAAGAGAGAAAAAAAAAAAAAGACTGTGTGTATGTGTGTGTGTGTGTGCGCACGCATATGCATGTATTAGTTAACTTCATATTTGGGGGGAAAATGTGATTAAAAAATCCACTCTGTATGGGGTTGGCTAGCCCACTTTGAATGATTTACGGGTAAATAAGGGTTAAGAAGTCCCCTATATATTAGGAATCCTAATTAGGTTTGATAATCCTTTGGATAAATAGTTTAACTTGATGGTTCCCAAACTTTGAGTGTAATTAAAGAACTTTTTTAGGATTCTGTGGATCCTTGCATTTTGTCTTTTTACTTCTATTAAGAATGTGAGTGCTGCATAGTTGAAAGCCTCTATGTACCAGTTACTGTGTTAGTATGGTGGTGAACAATTCTTTGTCTGTTTGAAAGACAAATAATCAAAATAAAGGATAATGAGTGATATGTTAGGGTTATGGGAGTGTGCAGTGGGGAAATCAAGACTGTTTCTCAGAGGAAATAACATTTAAGCAGAAGTTTGAAGGAATTTTAGGGCTTAGCCCTGAGAAGAGGGTCAGAAAAAGTGTTTTGGGCTGAGTGACCAGCATGTATAAAGGTCTGGATGTGAGAAGCGGTGCACTGTGGCATCGTCTGGGAACTGAAGGAAGAGTATAATGCATAAAGGAGAGATGATCTTGAGTTGAAACCATTTTTCTGTCTCTTGTGAAATACAATGCATAATATCAAAATCCACTAAAAAATCAATAGCCACTTTATAATACCTTTACATTTTAATAATCATAGCAGTATCTACAGTCCATTTAGATATAGACAGGGCGTTCTTTAGTAGTCTGGAGAGCGCTTTCAGTGTTTGCAGACTCCTTGCAGTAATTGTACAGTGCATAGCTTGGGAACCATTGGCTTAAGTCATTCACTTTTGCCTATTACTGTGGAAGGTGCTTTTTGTAAACTCATATGTTTAGAGTATATTTGCCATGTTGTAATCAGAAGTAGATGTTTTCTCGGGGTCCAGTGCCACAGAATACAGTAGGGTAGTGAGTAGGTGCTAGAAGACAGAGGGAAGACCAGCTTCCATTAGAGCAGCAGTGCAAGTCTTTCAACACTGTTTGTGTGCCCTTGCCCCATCTTTCAAGTGATGATTGAAGAGCCTGGGTGCTCGGTTCAGCTTTTGAGTTCTGATAAATGAGCCCCGACTGTAAACTGGAAGATAAGGGTGTTTGCAAATTCTTGTGTAAATAAAGCATGGTTTCTCATTGCAGTGGTTACTGACTTCATAGTCTCTGATGAACGATGATGTGAGTTAACAGCTTTAAAACTAGTACCACTGCAGCTTCTTTTTGGTTTGGATTTATTAAGATACGCGTGTGTTTATTGTTTTATTTGAATGGGGGAGGGGGTGAAAAACCTGAACACATGGAAACCAAGTGAGGTGGGGTTTGAGAAGATAATTCCCAGCCTCACAATTCCCTGTAAAATTCTTTTCCTGTGGGAAACTTTTAATTTGGAAGCATTCAGCCTAATGTGGGAACCAAGATTAACATTTTCTGAAATACTTCTACAAGAAAAGCAGAAATGTACTGTTCAGGAAGCTGAATTTACATAGTAGAAAAATGGCCTGTCTTGTAGTATTTGGTAGTCTTTGTTTATTAGTTGTGGCAAAAAGTTGTGTGCGTGTGTGTGTGTGTGTGTGTTTGAGAGAGAGAGAGAGAGAGAGAGAAAGATAGAGATATATTGATTGTGTATTTGTCTTTGTTTCCTTTACATCAAACCAGCAAAGCCCTAGAAAGTGTGTTTTACCACAAACCAGCCCAGTACTGGGCTCTAACTATATACAAATACTTTTTTTTTTTTTTTTTTTAGCTCTTTGTTTTCTTGCTGAGTAAGCTGTAGTGTTTCCTTTTTCTTTCTTTCTTTCTTTCTGTTCTAGGGGAGGGGAGTGAGTGTGGGAGTAGGAATGGCAAGAAGTCAACATGACAGAGAGCTTCTTCCCTTTTCTTCCCTCTTGACCAGGAAGTTAACTAGGAGTCTTCATGTGTTGTTTTTTATACTGAGTCAGTAATTAGCACAACCCAGTTAGTTATCTTTACACAGAGTTACAGAATTAAAAAATTGACAGTCTGATGAGCTATCAAACTGGAGGTATGGGAGGAGGGGGGCAGTGAGGTTAGACCAGTGGGATGGTCCTGTTGAATGCCAATCTGTAGGCTCTGGGACATCTAGAAGTTTGTAGCTGGAGCCTTGGGAATTAAATGTTATGGAGGAACTTTCACTGGTTACAGTTAGCCTTGGCTGTTAGCAATTATTTTTATCTACTTTAACATGGGGAGAGGGGGAAGGGGCAGGAAACTAAGCTGGCATTATGGTCACAGGAAAGAACAGACTGATTTGGGCCCTTTTCAAACTGCAGACCTTTGTTACTGACCAATGCTTAATTTGGTTTCTGGGTTTTGTTATTTTCTCCCCCTGCCTTTACCTCATTTACCTTAACGACAGCTCCCCCCTCTAGAGCCCAGCGAGGGCAGGCTGCCACTGCGGATTGGGGGGCCGAAAGGTCCAGAGCAAGAAGAAAGTGGGTTGAAAGCAGAGTTCTGTTTAAAGAATTTTCTGCTGGAAACTAGCCCAGAGGGAGTAAAGAGGCGCTTTAATGAGGAGCAGCTGCGGGGCCGACGCAACCCACATGAGACATTTTTTTCCCCTCCATTCCACATTCTGTATAGTTTTTTTTTTTTTTAAATCATGATTTTGAAATAGCTGTTTTGTAAAGCATGCCTCTCTTTTTCTTCTTCTTGTATGTGATGGGGTTTTGCTTTGTTGTTTTATTTTTTTAATGACCAAATCCTCACTAAAAAAAGCTAAAGGCAGAGCTGCAGCAAAGCCCTGGATGCAATTTGGGCTCACCCTGCTGATACAGAACATTCAGTGGAGAAAACAAGGAGAGAGAACACTGGCCTTTATTTGGAAAAGGGGGCTTATTTCCTGCTCAGACTTCAGTCATCTTGGAGCTGACACAAGCTGCTACAGTGTTTTAAGCTTTTCTCTAGACGAGTGGCTATTCACTTAGGAAACTTGAAAGAACAAAATTTTCTGTCCTGTATTACTAGGGAGACCGATGCTGAACGGCAGCCATTGCCAGATAGATTGGAATTGCTATTCAGACCCCAGCTTCGTTGAACTCTGTAAAGTGGCTACATGCAAACGCATCCAGGCTGCTGGTGACATGTGAGAGTTGGGGGTCTGTTTTTCATCTGTTTTATTGAAGGGGGACGACATGGGCATCCTTCCAGTTGGAATGTTTCCTGGTTCCATGAGGAGGAATTCCTTGTTTTGTTTTGTTTTTTTTTTTCCCTCTTTTCCTCGCCTTCCCCATTCCCCATGTGTGTTCGAACATTAACAGTGGAAGAGTGGACTTCATGTCAGGATTGGTAGACTTTGTCAGAAAAAAGGCATGCATATATCTGTATGGGCCTGATAAGTTTAGTTCGTGGAATTATTCATATTAGTTCATGGAATTATTTTATAGGGAAAAAGCCCCCAAAACTTTTCCTGTATTCACAGCCTCCTCTTGTGACTATATTCTTTTAGAGTTCCAAAACTAGAGTCACTGAGAAAACTACTAAAATAAGTGATAAAGTCCCTTCAGGAGGAAGGCATTCATACAGTTTTGGGAACAAGAGGCAGCTGTTAGATTTATTAGGTTATTTTTAAGAAAAATTTTAACACATACCTCTAGTTCAAGATGTAGGCTATTTTCAAAAAATTGTACTGAGGTAATAACATAATAGAACTACAGATTTCTGAGAGAATTTGGACGATTAGCCCATGTTTCTGGCCTCTGACCAAACTCAACTTGAGCCATCTCAAGAAGGGAGCTATTGAAACTCTTATTTTTAGGCAGTGAGTCTTAATTTCCACTCAGGCTAATAGGGTATATGGTATACTTGTATTACAGTTGAACAGGGATTTGCAAAATTGAAAGGTCTCCTGCCTTAGGAAACAGGGCTCCTTTATTTCTGTCTGTCTCACTTACCCATTTATTTACCCCTTTTCTTCCCATGTCCATAATTCTCCTTAGCCTCCTGGGGCATGAGGGATAATCTGTACCTCAGGATGATTATTTGGGTTGATTTGGCCTGTGTTCTACCAGGCAGAATGCAGTGTGGGGTTAGTAGGGGATTTGGGAACCTATTTGGATTGGGAGACTGACTTTATCCATCACATTAAATTTAGCCTTTTTTGGAACCAGTTGCTTAATGGAATATAGGTAGATGTTCATGGTATTCAAGGTACCTGTACCAGTGTCTCAAGACATGTCCTTCCCCACAACAAGATACCAAATTGGAGAGGCACAGGAAGGACGTAACAATGGCTTAAACAAAGTAGTGCCATACTGGTAGAAATAATGTAGTGCTTAACACGGCATTGCATCTGCTGTTGGAGGGACCAGAGATGGGTGAAATGGTGTGGAGGAGGCTTAATGGAAGATCTCTGAAGCAAGGATGGAAGAAAAGAGCAAAATAGAGACATATCAGATGGAAAAGTATTAGAAGATTTTTACACAGGGAGCAGTAGACAAGAAGTAATTATTTGCGAAGGAGTAAGATAGTTGATGATAGTGGGGCAAACAAGTAGGCCATAGATTCTGAGAAACTTGGATTTGAAGGGCTGGATGCTAATGCTAGTTTCTGAGCAGAAAAGTGACATGATCAAAATTATCCTTGAAAAGTATTATTCTTTAAGTAGTGTGTTTAGTTTTAGCAAGGGATTTCCTGGCTATCCTTCGGAGAGGTGTGGATAGGATGCAGGTGCAGCTGAGATGATAGAGTTGACTGAATAGGTGCCAGGGTTAGGGCAAGACCTAGTAGAGTACTTTCAGTTAAGTACTGTTTTATCTTTTGATAAAAGATCTAGGTAAAGGTAGAGATACAGTTGTAGATGGTACAAAACTGGGGATACAGATTACAGACAGCAAATTTGGGTCAGATCAGAACAATAGGGGTTTTGGACCCATTGACTTCTGAGATATTGTGTGGTGCTGAAATTCTGCGATTATGTGAATAGAGTGTAAAAGTTATCTCAATCAAAGAAACTTGGAGAGAAGATTCAGCATGGTGAATTTAAAAGGAGCAAATGACAGGTCCAATTATTGGGTTCAAAAGTGTGTTCTAGAAGCATAGAGTGACTAGTTCATTTGAAAAAAAAGATCTGGCATTTTAACTGTGTGTTCAGTAGCTCATTCAGTAGTAGTATTTTGTAGCTTCTGAAAAAGTGAACACAGCTTTACGCTGCAGTAGTAAAAATACAGTATCCACGTAGTTCAAGCTCTGTGCTGTGCTGGTAGGATCACGTGTGTTATGTTTGTTTTTTGTTTTGTTTTGTTTTGTTTTGTTTTCATTTCAGGCCCTGTGTTTTAAAGAGGTTTTTGATGAACTAGAATCATCTAGTAGGAGGAGGCCAGATAGCCCAGTGTTGGGATACATGGGCTCTGGAGTCATATGTGGGTTTGAATCCTGCCTTTGCCATCTCCTAGGTGTGAAATCTTAATCTTTCTAAGCTTCAAAGTCCTCATATACAGGATGTGGATCATAATATACCAATACTGTTATACAGAGTAATAAAAGAGATAATAGCTATAAAGTGCTTAGCAAATACATAATCCACAGTAAGTGCTTTGAAAATGTTGGTCACTATTATTACTATTATTATCTTAAGTATAGAAGAGCCACTGAAATGGTGAGAAAGTCTGGAGATAATTTTATATTGAGGAATAGTCCAAAGTACTGAATCCTGTAAAAAAGAAAACAAAAGGGTCAGCACAACCATCTTTAAGTTCTTGAATGGCTACATGTTAGAAAAGTAGAAGACTTGTTCCTTTTTATTCCAGAGAACAGGACAGCCAGTAAGTGGAAATTTTAGGGAGGCCAAAAAAGTTTTTTTAATGAGATATAATATTAAATTTGCCCTTTGAAGTGTACGATTCAGTGGTGTTCAGTGTGTTCACAGATATGTGTGAACCATAACACTATCCAGTTTCAAAAACATTTTTGTTATCCTCCAGCTCCCAAGAAGCTCTCTACTCCTTAGCAGTCACTCTGTTTTCCCCTCTTCCCAGCCCCCTGGCAGCAATAATCTCTTTTCTATCTCTATGGATTTGCCTAGTCTGGACATTTCATAAAAATGAAATACACTATCTGGCCTTCTGTATCTGGCTTCGTTCACTTAGCATGATGTTTTCAAGGTTCGTCCGTGTCATAGCATGTTTCAGATCTTCATTCCTTTTTATGACCAAATAATATTTCATTGTATGGATATACCACATTTTACTTCTATCTGTTCATCAGCTTATGGACATTTGGGTTGTTTCTACTTTTTGCCATTATAGATAATACTGCTATGAACATTCTTTACAAATTTTGTGTGGACTTATATTTTCACTTATTTTGGATATATATACCAAGAAGGGGAGGCAGAATTTAAGACATCAGAAAGAAGGAGCTTTCTGATCTTGGGATCCACCCACACTGAAGACTGTTCTGTTATTGAAGTAGTGAGCCATTAATTTTATTTTACTTAACAAGTGCATGGTGTTTATGCGCCAGATACTGTTCTAAGTGCTTTACAGTTATTAAAAAACCCTATGAGGTAAGCACTATTACTAAATTCATTGTTACAATGAGTTTAGTAACTTGCTCAAGGTCACCTATCAAGTAAATGGGGAGCCAGAATTGAAATCCATGTGGTTTGGTTCTAGGGTCTGTACTCTTAATAGCAAGAACAATAAGAACTTCAAGCATTTATTAAATTCTTACTACTACTCAGGCACTGTGCTTAACTGCTTAGATTCAAGTAGAGACTGGTGATCATCTTTTAAGGATATTTCAGAAAGAACTATCTCATTGGGTAGAAATTGCCTTAGGGTGTCTTAAATCCCAAGATTTATTTTATTCCAAGGGTGCTATCTGGCCTAAGGCTTTTAAGATGATCAGAATTTGTATCAAGAAGGAAACTGTGAGTGTGAATGATAAGTATTATAGGAATTCAGTTAATAAGACTTGTCAGAACATGGTAATTAGTTATATATAATTTAAGAGCATTAACTAAAAGTGACTTTTGAGATTATGAGTGGAAACCTTGGAAAAATTGAAGAATTAAAGTTCCATGGGAAAATGATCCCACTTTTCAAATGTTCAGTATCAAGTACTGCAGAGTAGATTAGAGTAAGTAGACGACTTTTAGTAAACTGAGCATATGCAGGTGGAACTGTTTATGGGGGCACATGAAGGTAGTTGTTCAAAATCAGATGAAGAATGACAACAGTAACACATGTACATGAGAGAAAAGAGCAGTGCAGCTCAAACTTAAACTTTAAGCTGTCTGTGATTGATGGGGAGGAAGGAGAAGAGGAGTCAGCAATCTAGACTAAGAATTTACCAAGCTCTGAGATGGAGTCCTAGAAACCAAATGTAAAAGGATTAAAATGATAGAAGGTCTGGTCAGAGACACTTCTACAGGAAAGAGAATTTCTTTATGATGAAATTTCAGACTGAACTTGACAAGGGGAAAGAAAGTCATTGTTCTTAGAGCATAGTTTCTGGGCGATAATTGGGATGCAAATTTTGTTACTAAGGGACAAGTAAGAAGTAGATGGAAGAGAAAGGGAAAGTATCTGTGAAATTAGGCCACAGTTAAAGAAGTTTGTGACCGAAGAAGAATTTGGAAAGGGAAATGGGGCTTAGTGAAAAATGTAGGTTAAGAGAGATTTGTATGTGTTTTAAGGTAAAGAAATAGACTGATTGATATCTAGCCCTCTAGAACATTTTAAATAAGAAATTAAGTCTTTATTAACAGTATGTCTAGTTTCACATAAAAATAAGATGTAGTTCTATATATGGACTTTAGGAGAGTAAGTCAGTTGTATATCATATTATCTCACCTAGAGTAAAAACCTCAAGCCTTCTTCATGGTGGTCTGCAGGCCCCTCAAGATCTGCGTCCCAGTTAACGGCTCTCATCTATTTTCTGCTACTCTTTTTCTTAATCCCTTTGGTAGAGCCACAGAGGTCTCCTTGCTGTTCCTCAAACATGCCGTGACTGTTTCCTATTTTAGGTCCATTGCATTTGCTGTTCCCTCTGCCTTGAACACACTTCCCTAAGTTACCTGCATGGCTAGTCCCTCACTGCATCAAGGTCTTGACTCAAATGTGCCCTCTAAGTGAGGCCCTCCCCAATTTTCCTATTTAAAACCAAAATACTTCATTTTATCTACCCGCTACCATTCCCAATTCCATCCCTTCCCATCCCCCTTTCCAATTTTATTATTTTTTTCATAGCACTTAACTTGACTGAACAAATTATGTATTTGTCTTTGTCTTCCCTTTCGAGAATTTAAACTCCACAAGTTCAAGGACTTCCCTAGCATTAAGACAATGTCTGGCATATAATAGGCACTTATAAATGTTTGTTGGATGAATGAATGAGTGCAGTATTCTTTGCAGAAACTGATGTGAGAATATTTTTCTTCATCATCATTAACATCGTTATTAATAAGCATGTTGGATGCCATATATAGAATTGGGTTTCATACATTTTCTTACCCAGGAGTTGGCAGATTTTCTATAAAGCACCAGATAGTAAATATTTTTGTGAGCTAAATGGTCTCATCACAGGTGCTTAGCCCAGTTATTGTAATGCAGAAGTAGCCATAGACAATCCATAAATGAATGAGTGTTGCTGTGTTCTAATACGACTTAATTTATGGACACTGAAATTTGAATTCTCGTGATTTTCAAATGTCACAAAATATTAATCTTTTTTTTGACATTTTTCTAGCTATTTAAAAATGTAAAAACTATTTTCAGCTCATAGGCCATACAAAAACAGGCAGTGGGCCATAGTAGGCCTGCAAGCTGTATTTGCCAGCCTCTGCTTTCACCGGTTTCTTAGACATATCTTAGTTGAAACTTATTTTTCTGTACTTGCTAGGGAGCAAACAATGCAGATTAAACCCTAGTCTCACGTAATTCGGGAATACTCTTGGTTGGCTCCAGAAATGTTCATATTGTTTCATTTTTGTTTTCCTGGGAGCCTTATGTTTTCTTTATATGTTTATGATACTAATATTTAAATGAATCTGCATTCTCTGAGCAGATGCCACATGATAGTGTTGGGGAGGCGGTGGTGGTGCAATAGTCCAGGAACAAAGATGGGCAAAGCCCACCCAGGTTTAACAGTTTTCCATTATTTACAAGGTAAATAATTCCCATATGGGTAAATCAAGAGTTGTCAGCCAGGCATAACGCCCATAGGACTACCATTATGAATGAGAATTGTGTTCCAGTTTTGAACATCATCCATAACAGACTTCTTAAATAAGTTACAAATGCTTTTAATAATATAGCTCAGGGTTAATTTTAGCTATGCTACATTTGCAGTTTTTGTTCTTCCACTTAAAAAAAATCAGAAAATAACGTATTCTATTATCACATCAAGCTGTGATTTGCATAAAGCACCATATTTTCCTCAATAAGTACAAAGGGAAAAAAAATGGTTTTCATTTGCAAAGCTTTTTAACATAACCCATAACCTTAACATTAGGCTTTCACATACTTGATTTTGTAAGTTTCTTACACCTGTCCCGCAATGTGGGTACCCTTTTCAACTATTTAAAATGTGAGAGAACTAACAGTGAAGTTTAGCAACGTGTCCAAGGTCGCCACATCAGGACTCACCCCAAACAGGTCTTCTGACCATATAAAGTGCAGACTCCTTTACAGAAACTTCAGCCAGTCTTTGGTTTTAGTGCTGTGCCCTCCCCTTACTACCTCTCCATCTCCTAGCTTCACCCGCTCATGATGATGCTCAAAACTCTAGCTGCTTCTGGCTCTGCCCTGCTTACTGTACACAGATCTGGGAAGAGGAGAGGAGGCTGTCACTAGTTACATGACTACCACTGGAGCTACCCACCAGCTCTGTTTCCTCCTCCAGGTGTGTTAGCTACTGCATACTTCTTCTGGGCAGGTTCGATCTCAGTTCCTTAACATCTGGTCCTCCTCCTTTTCTTAATAACTGGGACCTCTGAAGACCTCACCTTGCCAACTACTGGCTAATGAGACATGTTGGGTATGATTGAACAAAGGCAGGAAGGAGGAAAACACAACCCCAGTGCTTCACGTCTGGGCGATAGGGAGAATCAGGACCCAGAATCTGCACATTGCGAGCTGTGTTGGGAGCTGGTTTTGAGGGGAAAGATTTCGAGTTTGGTTTGTTTGTTTACTTATTTTTCCTTAGAGTTTGGTTTAAATGTGTCATCTTTAAGGTAATGATGGAGCAGCCTTGTAGACTTAGTTTTCTATCCTCCAAAAAGTAAAATAATGTAGAAATAGGTTTATTCAAATATCTGGGGCAATGGCCAAATGGTAAAATTTACAGTTAGAATCAAAGTCTTTGTGTTACTTTTAAACACTTCTTAAAAGCCTGTGTGGCTCAGACCATGTTGGGGAAAGCCTTTTTTAATGCTGTTTAGAGAATGTAGTATTGTCATAAATACTACACACAATTTGGGATGGTTGTATATCTTATGATTCAGTGGGTGGCATATAAAAAGCTCCCTCAACACACCATGTGGAGAATGTTACAGAATGTTATTCTTAAGTTGTTGTGCTTTCTTCACTTTGGTGTTCGTATGGTACCTTAGATATTTTTTATGTCATTTTAATTATATTTTGTGCTTTTTTAAAAATTTGGTTAAAAGAGCTGCCTCCTGTTTATATCTTAACAGATTTAAGTTAAACAGAGAAAAAAGCCCCTTTGAACCCTTTCCTATTCCTGTACCTCTTTTTTCTTTCTCCATCACAGGGAAATGTAACTCCACAACATAACCCAGAAATCTAGGTATAGGCCAGTCGATGTCTCAGTGGAAACACGAAAAGAAGAACTTACTATTTCTCAGTGCCTAATTGAGAGAAATCACATGGTATTTTATGTATTTTGAACTGGAGAGGGTAAGAAAGTCAGTCCATGCATTATCATGTGAATCTTACCTTAATCCTATCAGATGGCTTAGTCAAAGTGAGAAAGCTAATGAATTTGAACAGGCAGGAATCAACAGTGGTGCACAAAAAAGTGGTGCACAACAGTTACGCCAATACCAGCCTGTATCTATGTGAAAAAAGCTGTGGCTCATTTTGCCTTTGATAAGGGTTATGCTGACTGGCCATGGCAGACCATGCTGGGTAACCCACCTGGTATTCTGTCACCTACCAAGACTCAAAAGGACGTGAGAGTGTGTGGTTAAGTTCTCTAAGCGCTTCTGAAGTAGGGCAGTTTTTTAGGTTGTACCTTTAGATCTCTCAATTCATGATCTAGTGTTTCTTGAATGGACTGCACTATCTTGTTAAGCTTTTGGACTTACAAGAAGTCAAGTGTTTTCATGGACTCTTTTCTTTTCCATGCAGATGTCTGGAGGGCTTCTTGGGAGAATATTGTCAACATCGAGACCCCTGTGAGAAGAACCGCTGCCAGAATGGGGGGACGTGTGTGGCCCAGGCCATGTTGGGGAAAGCCACATGCCGATGTGCCCTGGGGTTCACAGGTGATGACTGTCAGTACTCAACTGCTCACCCCTGCTTTGTGTCTCACCCCTGCCTGAATGGAGGCACCTGCCATGTGCGTAGCCGGGACGACTATGAGTGTACCTGCCAAGTTGGTTTTACAGGTAATGATGTGACCCAGGGCCACGTTTTCCTATTCTCAGCAGATACCTTTCTTTATCGTCTTTTAGATCTTGACATGTTGCTCTTAAGGATCCTCTAACTCTGGTGCCTGTTTAACGTTATGGTAAGGAACTCGAGTGTTCCAGACAACTATCTTTAACTTCCTTTTGAGAGTTCTAAGAGGGGAGAAAGAGAAAGTGTCCAATACTCAGAAGTATTTGACTGCCTAAAGTGTATATATGTCAAGATGGGGGATCAGAACCGTACTTCACTGTCACTAGAAGAAAAGCCATCTGCACTATTGATTACTTGCTTCTTGAAATCTCTACCTAGACATTCAGGCCACTGGCTTTTCTGGTTTTCTGTGCTCTGTTCCGTTATGATTCTGCATTGCCTTGTCCTCATCCATTAAATTTTTGTGTTCCTTGGAACTCTGTGGTGAGGCCTCTTTTGAGCCATATCACAGCTTCCCCCCCCCCCCCCCCCCCCCCCCCCCCGGGAACCTCCCTGTCTCCAGTGGCCTCAGCTGTCATTGTCTTCATCAGTTGCTGGTGACTCTTACAGTCATCCTTTTCACTCCACCCCCTCCCTGACATTCAGGCTCATACTTCTGACTATCTGTTGCATATTATCCTTGGAAATTTGACAGGTACCTCATACTCAACATGTTGATATAAATGGGTCGTAGTCAGATGAGGGACATGTAAAAAAATACTCCAAACTAGACTCCCCCTTTCCCTTATAACACTTAGACTCAGGCACCTGACCCAGTCCTTGAATCACCTCTCACCTGACTACTCCTCTCCATTCCTTCTGCTCTGTAGTTGAGGTCTACCCCGTCCATGTTGGTGATAGGTTAGCTCTCCACCTGGGCTCCTGCAGTCATTTCCTAACCGGTTTTCTTGCCTTTAGTTTCTCCCCATCTTGTTCACCTGTCACATTGCCACATCTTTGACCATAAATGCAAATCTTCTCACAAACTCACCTGCTTACAGTGCCTAATGACTTTTTATCATCCGCAGAATAAACTGCAAACTCTTTTATATGGCTTCCTTAGCCCATCATAGTCTAGGCCTTACATCTTTTTTTTTTTTTTTTAAGTTTATTTATTTTGAGAGAGAGAAAGAGCACGAGGGCAGGTAAGGGGCAGAGAGAGAGGGAGAGAGAGAATCCCAGGCAGGCTCCCTGCTGTCAGCACAGAGCCAGTGCAGGGCTCAAACTCATGAACTGTTGAGATCATGACCTGAGCTGAAATCAAGAGTTGGATGCTTACCCAACTGAGCCACCCAGGAGCCCCAGCCTTACGTCTTTTTATAGCTTCACTTCCCACAAGCATCTAGCTCTAGTCACACCAACAACATTCTCATCATTTCCTGAAAATGTCGTACTTACTGTTGCTTCTATGCTGTTGCACACCCCTTTGCCAGGAATACCCTTTTCTGCAGTTGGTGATTGCCCAATGTTGTTTAAAATTCTGTCTTAGTGACTTTTTCCTATTCCTTTAGGCAGTTAGTCTCTATGTTCCATTATTTGATGTGTCACATTTTATTGTAATAATTTTTTTACATGTCTCTCATCTGCCTAGATCATGAGTTCTCCACATGAGCTTTATTCAAAATGAACTGTAGATATTAATTAAGTTAGATGAGGAAAGCGGAACCATTCACCAGTTTGTCCCCCCCGACACCAGCAATTATGTAAATCTTATAAGCAAAAGTTAAAAACATACTCAGTAAACCAGATTGGGTAGGTTAGTTTGGAATACTTTTTCTACTGATTTGTTATTAAAAGGTGTTGGTAAGGGTAGAGGATAGTTAGGATGATCTGTTATCTTCATCATGACCATGACAGCATCGATGCTATGATTCATTAAAGAGATTTGGTGGTTAAGAGAACATTTTTTTCCTGATTGTCAGTTTGGAATTGTTTTGCTCTGCAAGCAAAGGGAAGGCATACCTGTTTAAAACATTTTAATCCTCACTAGTGGTAATGGCAATAATGTCTTCTTAATAATTAAGATGTTAACTCTGAAATGATCCCCAAATTAAAGCTTCTTCTTTTGCCATTAAAAGGATCCTTTCTTGGTGTTCTGCAGGGCTCTGATCATTTTTACACATCTGCCACTTTTGTCTGTCTTCAGGAATCACCACAGGTTAAGTTACCCTTTTCTTTTTGTGGTAGCCCTATACCCCACCTAATCAGACCTTCTTAGCTTATCTGCACTTATAGTTGAAAAAACAGAGGTAGGAACTTAGTGCCTGTAGGTATCATATATGGGAAGCCAGGTTCAAGGACCTTTCTGTTTTAGTTATAGGCAAATATTCTCATATACACAGTTGCTAAAAGGAACCATTTTTATCTCTTCTCCACTGTAGATGTTCCTCTCAGAGGAATGAAGAAAAAATAGGAAGAGAAATTTCAGTTCCTCCTTTTTCTCTCTGCTTAGCACCCTGAGATACATGTGCTATGCCCAAAATTATACTGCACCTCTCCTGTTTGATTTGACATTCCTTGACAGACAGCGAGCACTTCTCTGTGCTTGTGTGTCACCTCCCTCTTCTTTTAGAAAAGCTGTCATGGCTCTTGTTTGTTTTAGGTTTTTTTTTTTTTTTTTTTTGGTTTATTTTAAATTAAAAAAAAAAATTTTGTTTTTATGAGAGAGCACACGCGCACTAGAAGTCTATATGAATACCAAATTTACTAATAGCATGGGAATATTTTTTTTTCTCTGTCTTTCTACCTCAGAGAATTTGCTTTGCTTTCTTGGAGTCATGCTTTAGGATCCAGCATATCAGTCTTCTGACCTCCTCTCATATTTTCCTATTTGAGAGTCCACAAGACTTACCTTTCTAGACCCTTTATTCTCACGATAACTTACAGCTTTTTTCATATATAAGTAGCTAGAGATTTTTCATCCTCTTCAAACACATCAAGCAATAATGTAGCAAGACCACAATTAAAATATTTCCCAGAATATGTATGTGGGTTTTATTTAAAGGAAATAGAAGTAGCACTGACTTGGTTCTGTCATATAAGAGATCTGTTTAGTAACTATGTATTATGGAAAAGATCAATGCATTTTATTCGCTCAAAGGACATGATTTGAGAGCCTCCTGTGGGGATCCAGCCCCTGCCCGTGTGGTAGGTGATATAGTAAAAGGAAACAGCAAATTTGGGGGGTGTGTATACATGTGCAGATCCGTGTGAGAGAATGAGAGAGAACAATTTAGGGAGCTGAGAAGGGCAATAAGGTAACTTATGAGTAGAGTTGTCAAGTGGGAGTTTACTAGATGAACAAAAAGGAAGATGGCATTCCAAACAGAGGAGCAGCCTATGCAAAGGCAAGGTGTGAGACAGTAGATAGATCCAGACCTTCTTTGCCACCAAAGGGACTGATGGGCTCCTGTGAGGATGGGCTTCATATGACTAGCCTACAGTCCCCTCCATGTGCTCCACTGAGGCTTTGTGTCTTGGTTGAGGGCCCGAGGGAGTGCCTGTGTCACATGATCTTGAGGAAGCTCTGATTTGGGCTTCCTGTGAATTTCAAAGAGCTTAGGACATTCTGTACACAATAAATGATGTTGGATGGGTGGGAGATGTGGGATGTTGAGGATGAGACTGGCTCCCACTTCAGTGGGCAGCACTGAGTCTGTTCTGTTTCCTTAGGTAAGCTGTGCCAATGGACCGATGCCTGCCTATCTCATCCCTGTGCAAATGGAAGTACCTGCACCACTGTAGCCAACCAGTTCTCCTGCAGATGCCTCGCAGGCTTCACAGGACAGAAGTGTGAGACTGATGTCAATGAGTGTGACATCCCAGGACAGTGTCAGCATGGTGGCACCTGCCTCAATCTACTGGGTTCCTATCAGTGCCAATGCCCCCAGGGCTTCACAGGCCAGCACTGTGACAGCCCCTATGTGCCCTGTGCACCCTCCCCCTGTGTTAATGGAGGCACCTGCCGGCAGACTGGTGACTTCACATTTGAATGCAACTGCCTTCCAGGTAAGGAGAGCCTCCAGTGTCCTGGGATTGGGGGATACACCTCCAGCACAGAAGGAGGGTGGTGGGTGTGGCTCAGTTGCTGCTTTAGGAAATACCCTTCTCAGCAGGGAAAAGGGGAAATAAGAATTTTGTGTGGAGTGGGTTGCTGGCGAGGGAAGAGTTTTATGGGCCAATGTGGTCCATAAACTGAGTAGGGGGTAATTTAACATGTCAGAGTTTATGATGATGAGTGGCTAGGAAATTGTTTATTGTCCTTTTCGGAGGAACAGTAAGAAATAAAAGAAACAGTTCTGAGAAAGAAATAGATAGGCCTGTGGAATGGAAGGGAACAAATGAGAATTAGATGTTGAAAAATATGTCTGATTAATAAAGTACTGTAAACTGAATTGACAGTAATAGTAGGTGAGCAACTTTCCTATATGCTTTCACTTCTGAAGGAATAATAGATTATTTTCCTACCTACCTAGATGCACCTGCCTGTCCTTTTGTAATGTTCCCTGGGCTCCTGGCCCTCTCCATATGCTCTCTGTGACTTGGGGTAACCTTGCCCTGACTTGAAGCTAGAAAATTTTGGAACTGGGGTGGCGCTCTCTTACTCAATGGGCACTTTTTGATGAATGCTGATGAATAAGGTATGGCACAACCATACATAACTCCAAGATAGAAGCCAAAAAAGGAGCAATGTATGGAAGGAAGCTTGGAGCCCAGCGTTCCATAGAGATGGAGAAGGGAGCAAGCCTGGCCAATTCACTAACCCCTTATAAAATGATGAGGAGGCTGAAAACAGAATTTTGATTGGGAACAGAACACAAGCAGCTGGAGCAGATGAGCAACAAAGCTCTGTTGCAACTAAGCAACAAAGATTCTGTTTTCATACAAATATCCTTAGTACAAAAACAAAAGAAGGAAAACTGTAGGGGGGAGTAATGTGCTAAGTAAGCAGAATTGCCTCAAAAAGAAGTTGTTCTAGCCACTATTTCAGAATGGGAATCTTAGAATCTGGTGTTGTGGATATGGTTCACATATCATGGGATTGTGTGTTTTATCTTTTGGGGATTAAAGGTCATATGTTGGTCCTTGGTACAAAGCCAAATGGCAGTTTATTAATTTCATTCAGTAAAAATCTATTAACTGCCCCTGTTTTCTAGGCACTTGTACTGTGTGCTTGGGATAGGGCGATATAAGACACTGTCACATAATAAAAAACTTTATACCATTTAACTGTAAGCCACAAGAACAAGTTTTTAAATGTATTGCTTTCAGTTTCACTTTCAATGAAGAATAGATAAAGCAGTCATTCTAGACACTAAATAAATTTAATTGATAGAGTATTAATGTCATCCATATTGTCTTGTAGAAGAAATAACTGAAAGATATCTTTCTCCACTCCCATATTTGTTGGCTCTATTTTAAGGGTTAAAGAAGGAAACAGAAATGTAAACAATTTAACTTTATACATATTTTAATAAATAGTCCAAATGGTTAATAATTGAGGTGAGCACAATTTATTGTTGAAGGCTAAATGTGTTTTTTCAGTTTCAAGAAAATTACTTTTAATAGTTGCCCAGAACAAAAAGGTTGATTTGGCAGCGGAATACTGACGGGAAGTTAGAGAAGTCAATAAAGGAAGTTTTTAGCTAGGAGAGAGTGATTATTCACTCCCATAGTCTCTGCATTGTTATCCATTAGCCATGATAAGAACCTTAGGGAATTCTGAGAGTGTGTCCAGGAAAGGATCTGTCAAACGAGAATAGTATCTCCTCCTTGAGAAAGGAAATAACCAGGGATTCCACAGCTGAGAGGCTGCCAGGGCTCGTGGGATGGAGTAAGGAGATCTTGGCTATCTTTTATGCTCTGCTTGTAATTTAAAGCAAGACATTTGTTTACTCACTGATGAAGTGTGTGTGTGTGTGTGTGTGTGTGTGTGTGTGTGTGTGTGTGTGTGTGGGTTGGGTTTTGGGATGAGGATGCAGGGGCGGGGAGAAGAGTTGGCAAAGAGAAAACTAACATTTATTCAATGCCTTTTATGAGTCAGGCACTGTGCCAGGTACTTCTGCATCCATTAGCTCAATTACACAAAAACCTTGGGAATAGGTATTATTTTCTAGTTTTCCCAGGTGAAATAGCTCAAGTTTGGAGATGTTAAGTCATTTACCCAAAGTTGCACAGCTGACATGTGGTCGGGCTGAGTCTTAAAACCCAGACAGGTTATTTCCAAAGCCTGTGCATTTTACTGAATCACAGTGCACTGCTTGTCTATCCCTGAAGGTGCTTTGAAAATGTGTGAAACTTTTTGTTAAATGCTTTTGAGATGTTTGGGTTAAAAAAAAAAGTAGAAACTACTTCGAATTATGATCAAATAGTTTTTGTTACATTCCAGCCTATGTATGGCACCATGCAGACATTTATAATAGTTAAGTAGGCTAGTTCTTGCCTTTCAGGGTCCCATGATCCAAAACAGATGACATTAGCTTAGACAATGGATAAAAAGAAATTTAAAAAGAATTCAAAACAATAGATGATGCAGTAACACTGTGAATAAATATGTATTTACACAATTTGTAAGATTTTATGCTCACTGTTTTTATGTCCCAGGTAGAGTTTGGAGAGTATTAACCTTATTTCCATACAGAGAAATCGTGTCTGGAGATTATTTTTTCTTAGCAAGTCCTTTCCATAATGCAATATCATTCTCTTTGCCCCACCTTCCATTATGCTCCACACTATTTGAGAGACTAAAATGTTACTTAAAATAGTAATCAGTCTCTTGGGGCGCCTGGGTGGCTCAGTCGGTTAAGTGTCCAACTTTAGCTCAGGTCAGATCTCATGGTTTGTGAGTTCGAGCCCCATGTCGGGCTCTGTGCTGACAGCTCAGAGCCTGGAGCCTGTGTCTGTCTGTCTGTCTCTCTCTCTACCTCTACCCTGCTCGTGCTCTGTCTCTGTCAAAAATAAATAAACATTAAAAAATAATAAAAAATAATAATCACTCAATGTAAATAACACCCTTATTTGAGGAGAATCATTATTTCAAATGAGAAATATTGAATTGAATTGAATTGAATTGAAAATATTCCTCTTCAAAGGAGAAATCAAGTCAGCAGGAGGGGAAAAGGTTTGGTAAGGTATTCTGCAGCTCCTGTGTGTGCTTCCTGCCACATTTCAAGTCTTTGCACTTTTAATTGAGGCCTACCCTGATCACCCTATTTCAGATTGTAACCAACCCCTATCCCCTTAATTATTGGCCCTGGTCTACTTTTTCTTTTCTTTTTCTGTAACACTTATCATCTGCTTAGTATATAATTTGTGCTATATAATTTACCTCATTATGTCTATTGTTTATTGTCTGTCTTCTCTAAATTCTGCTGCTTCTTTCTCTCTTCAGAGTAAAAGCTAGGATCTTTGTTTTTGTTCAGTGATGTACCCCAAGCACCCCAAAACAGTGCCGGGTTCATAATAGGCATTCAAATATTTATTGACCAACTGAGTTTTAGTATAATATCATAGTGTTTTGTTGTTGTTGTTTCAAGTTTTTATTTAAATTCTAGTTAGTTAACATATAGGGTAATACTGGTTTCAGGAGTAGAATTTAGTGATTCATCACTTGCGTATGACACCCAGTGCTCATCACAACAAGTGCCCCTCTTAATACCCATCACCTGTTTAGCCCATCCCCCACCTACCTCCTTCCATCGAAGGAAACAATCAACAAAAATATAGTACTGAGAATGTAATTTTGATCTCCTCATTTTCTTCCTGGAATCATATTCTCCTTTTGTTCTTGTGTGATATGATACTGGATAAGAAGAATTTTAGAGTACTTTTCAGCTCTGAAAGTCAGTGAACCAAGTTGGTGATTATATTCAAATGGTCAAGTTACAGTTCTTTTCCTGCAAAGGACAGACACTATGATTTCTGTGAGTTGATTTTTAAATTTTTATTATTGAAGTATAGTTGACATACAATGTTATATTAGTTTCAGGTGTACAACATAGTGATTTGACAATTTTGTGCATTACACACTACTCACCATGGTAAATGTAGTCACCATCTGTTGCCATACAACATTATGACAGTATCACAGGCTACATTCCCTGTGCTGTACTTTTCACCTCCATGACCTTATTTATTTTATTATTGGAAGTTTGTATGTCTTCATCCATTTCACCTATTTTGCCCACCCCAACCCCACTTTCTTTCTGGCAATTACCAGTTTGTTCTCTGTATTTAAGAGTCTGTTTTGTTTTTTAGGTCCCACATATAAATGAAATGATATGGTTTTGGTGTTTCTCTGTCTGACTTATTTCACTTAGCGTATACTACCCTCTAGGTCCATCCACGTTGTCACAAATAGCAAGATTTAATTCCTTTTTATGGTTGAGGAATATGAGTTTAGTATTTTAGTATCATTGTAAGACTCAGAGGGAATTAAAACTGCAAAAACAACTCCTCTTATGTGACAGAGGAAGAAGTGTTTCTCCACAGAGGAAAGAAAAAAGGAATATATTCAAGAGGGAACTAATAGAATCAAACCAAGGAACCATGTTTTCGTCTTCTTGGATGATCAGCTGTTAATAATCCAAATCCTTCATGGGCTACCATTAAGTAAGTCTTTAGCAGAAGCCCCGAGGAGGGGCACTTAGCCAGAATAATTTTAACATAACAACAAAATAGAAAATAAATTATTGAATCATTGATTCCCAATACTTTTGGGTTAGGACCAGTTAGTGGGGAGAGAATGAGTTAGGCTGGTTTTGGGAAGCAGTACAAGTAATCAGAGAACAGTGGGTTGTTTGAATTTATTGGCCATGCCTTGTGAATTTACAGTTGGATTGGCCGGTCCCCAATGTACTTTCCCTTTTTCGTTCTCTCCCACACCTCTCTATTCCTCTATGATTTTTAAAAAAATTCATAAAAAGCTGTCTGATCTGTCTACTCCAAACAACGGAGGTTTATTCCTTATAAACTACCTCTGGACTGCACAGGGTGATCATATGTGATAGCCCTGTATCATTAAAATAAAGCTTAAACACATTTTGTGGTTTTTGTGTCTTCTTCGTTCTTGGTGAGCTTTAAAACTGTTAGAATTAATTCCCTCTTGCATTCTCATACGCCAGGGGCATGTGACTTTCTCTTGGGTATTATACTAATCATACTTTGGCAGGTTTCTCTGGAGCAGATGCAGAAATGATCATACCACTTTCCAGGGTGCATTATTTCAGTTCCAGTTTTAGTTGATGTTCCTGGAAGTCTTTCCTATTCTCCTGTGCTCAGTAGTTTGGACCATACTATCTCCTCAGCTTTCTATCACTTTCTTCCCCCTGTCCACCCCACCTTTTATGTAGAACACCTTTTTATATAGAACTCATGATGTGTCAAAGGCACCTATTTCACTGAAATTCTTTCTATGTTCCCAGTCCCCACAGGGATTAAAGACCTCCCTAAGGTCTTTTGGCAATCCATATACCTCTGGCACAGCACTTACCAAACTGATTATTTGTTCATCTTTCCCGTAGACACTCTCATTTTAACTCTTCCTGCCAGTACCCAACTTATTTGTGCCTGGCACAAAATTGAGACCCAATGAATAGTTTTCAAATGACTGAATTGAATGTGATAGAAGAGAGAATTCTTGTATTCCAGAATTAAAAAAATTAAACATATATACTGAATTTATTTCTCTTGAATTACCTTATTAATTTCTCTTTTTTGGTGATCAAGTTTGAAGAGTGGAGATCATTAGGGAGATATCGAGGGAGGCGTGTTGGACCAGCAGCCTGGGAGGGTGGTGGGGCTGGGGGATCCATGGGCTGGTCATGAGCATCAGCTAGCTCATCTTGGCTCATTCTGAGCACGGAAGATGTGTGCCAAGAAAACCCATTGGACAGAGATGGGACCAGTTTGTTTTTGTGACAAATTTCTTCTTGGGAGGTTGGGGTGGGGGGTGGGGGGGAGGTAGCCCTATAGAACGTTTTTGCCTTTGTCCAGGTTTAGATATTCCTGGTTTTTTTCCTCACTCTTTCATCCCTATGGACTGAAGCTGTTCCTGCGGACTTTTAGCCTGGTCTGAGAGAATGCTAGTTGTGTCCTCTTCTCTTCTTTGTGCTCTCTTCTTTGTGCCTCTCCACAAGCCTTTCCACCCTCACACATCCCGGGCTCTGAAAATGGAAAGATATGGATGCTTTCTTGAGAGATGCTATTCTCTGTGTGGGATGACAAATTCAGAAGATTCTTTTCTGCTCCCCACCCTTACTGTCATCATTTATCAGTTACGTGGGCCATGGTTTTATAACAGCACAGTCTTAAAATGTTCCTTCTAAGTTTAATTTGTCTTCTTTTGGCCTTTTAAGGATGTGAATTGGCTTTAAGCAGTAGACTCCTTTTAGTACGGTCATGTGAGCCTCTTTGTAAGTCTGTTACACCCATCCCACCCACAGGTCTGGAGACTTGTCTGTTTCCCTTTCCTTTAAAACTTTAAAATATATTTTTAAGAAGTGATTGCACTGTAACTTATTCATATAAGCCTTTCGACTGCCTCCCCTTCTTGGGTAGACTTTCTTACAAGAATTTGCTAGCTGTTTCCAAAAAGAGGTCTGTATCTCTATTTTTAAAGCATAAATCCTCTCTTAACTCTGAAGGAGAACTAATTTGGCTTGAGTTTTCTCAGACATGGGAACTTTTAACCTTAGGTCAGTTTTTCACATTTTTGTAAGGGAACTCTGGGGTCCGCAGACAGCATACTGATTGAAACTGGTTCAGTACTGACTCCTACCTATTAGGCATGTAAACTTGGATAAGTCAGCCATGTGGCCCTCAATTTCTTCATCTGTAACGTAAGAGGATTAGAGTAGGTAAGTTCTAAGGGCTGCTTTGATTCTATACATATATAGTAGTATTAATATGTGTAGATTACTTATTTTGCATCAAGCACTGTTTTAAGTGCTTTCCGCCTAATATAATAGCTTTATTGAGATATAATTTGTATACAATATAATTTACTGTCTAAAAGTGTAAAATTGAGTGGTTTTCAGTGTATTCACAGATGTGTAACCATCACCACAAGTTTAGAGCATCTTTATCACTCCAAAAGAAACCCTGTACCGTTAGCACTCACATTGCACTGGCCCCTGATTCTCCCCCAGCACTGGGCAAGTACTAATCTACTTTGTCTCTATCGATTGGTCTGTTCTAGACATTTCATGGGTGATGATTGCATGGTTGGCTTCTTTCACCTAATGTTTTCATGATGTTTTCAGAGTTCACTCATGTCACAGGAGGTATCAGTACTTCATTCCATTCATGGCTGAAAAATTTTCCATTGTACATACAGATTTACCACATTGTTTCCCACTTTTTAAAAATTGAAGTATAATTAACATACAGTGTTGTATTAGTTCAGGTGTAAAGCATTGATTCAACAATTCTACACATTACTCAGTGCTCACCACATTTTATTTATCCATTCATCGGTTAATTCACATTTGGGTGACTTCTGCTTTTTTGACTATTATGAATAAGGCCACTGTGAACATTGTTGTACAAGCTTTTGTGTGGACATGTTTTTCTTTCTCTTGGGTCTATACTTGCTGGGTGATATGGTAACTCTGTTTAACCTTTTCAGAAACTGCCAGACTATTCCAAAGTGGCTACACTATTTTCCATCCCAACCAGCAGTATATGAGGTTGTTACTGTCTGTCAATAACACTTATTATTGTCTGTCTTTTTTATTACAGCCATCCTAGTTGGTGTGAAATGATATCTCATTGTTGTTTTGATTGGCATTTCTGTGATGGCTGATGATGTTGAGCATCTTTTCATGTGCTCATTGGCCATTTGTGTATCATATTTGGAGAAATGTCTATTTAGGTCCTTTACCCATTCTATAATGGGCTATTTGCCTTTTTATTATTATATTATTTATATTGTATTTTTATTATTGCTGTAAGAGTTCTTTATATATCCTGGACACAAGTGTCTTATTAGATACATGATTCACAAATATTCTTTCTCATTCTGTGGTCTGTCTTTTTACTTTCTTGATGGTTTCTGTTGAAGCCCAAATGTTTTTAAAGTTTGGTGAACTCCAAACTTTTTATGTTTTCTTTTGTTGCTTGTGCTTTTAGTCATATTTAAGAAAGCTTTGCCTAGCCTGAGTTATAGAGATTCACTCCTGTGTTTTCTTTTGAGAGTCTTAACAGCTTTAACTCTTAAGAGTTTGAGTTGGTGTGGGAAAGGGGTTCAATTTATTCTTTTGTCTGTAGGTATTCAGTTGTCCCTGCACATTTACTGAATTTAGAGCAATATATATCTAACTTGTTTACTCTTTATAGTAACCCTTTGAGGTAGGTCCTGTTAATTCCCCCAGGGAGGAAAGAAAGGTCACGTATCTTACCCATGTTCACTCACCTACTGCATGGGCAAACTAGGCAGTTTGTCCTCAGAGGCCATGCTCTAATTACAAATTGACTCTCACTAACCTGCCTTCTTACCTACTTACCTTTGACAGGGAAGAATAACCTTGAAAATAGTCATAAAAAGAAAACATTTTATTTCTTATATGTTGTGGTTTACTGAAATGCTTCTGCTTTCTTAACCTGTCTGTGGTTGGTGAATTCGGTTAGTTGTAGCACTGGCTAATACAAATTCAGGGTCACAGTTTCAATTCCTAATAGTTTGACGACAAGGGCTTTATCACCTCTCTGACACTGTAGTCAACCGTATTAGTCTTAGTCACCAGACAGATCAACTTAGAGGGAGGATAGCCATTACTAGTTCTAGAATACCACTGGACCACACAGGTTCTAGCAGTGGTGGGCCAGGAGCCCTACTTCCCTCTCACACTCTAAAACTGTATTTTTAAGTTTTCTAAAGAATGTTTCCATTAAGGGCATGAGAGTAGGAGCAAAGACCTCAGGTCTTGTTCAGACACTGCTACTTGGTGGCTCTGCAGATTTGCCCTCACTTTATCTTAATTAGGGGTGGGCTTAAACCAGCATTGTCTGACCTAGTTCATTTGTAGGACTTTCATATGATTAAACAGATGTGAGTAATATGATAAATTTTTAAAAGTTGGAGTCTATAAAAATTTTCATAGTCTTTCTCAAGCTTGCTTAGTGATTCATCTGCTTGAATGGACTGAGTACCAAATGCCTGGAGAAATAGAATTCTCTTTAGTCAAGCTTTCAATTATCCCCATCTTCTATGAAGTAATTTCCTTTGGTCTCTCGGTAAATTTTTTTTTTTTTTTTTTTTTTTTTTTTTTACCATTTGGTTTATACCCATTTACATGACTGTCACTTTATTCAGAGAAATCAGCCATGTTGCAGTGTAACAGAACAAATGTAGAATATCACAGTAGCTCGTGGTAGGGATGCATAAAGCAAGATGTGATTGATGTCTGTCCCGCTCACCAGGCTGTAAATAACCCAGAAGCAGGGACACTCTGTCTCTTTTTACTCACAGCTATATCCCCAGTGCCTAGTTTAAGACCCAATAAGTGTTTTGAGTGAGGAAGAGGAACCTTAAGGGACATTTTGAAGAGGCAAATAGTTAGTCATACTATATTTCAAACAGGAGACTGTTCAGTTGAACATTCAGTTTTAAGGCTGGTAGTCTTCTATTTTAATAGCTAAGGGATTTGGCAGCAAGGAGAAAGAAAAGAAAAAGCTCAATATATAAACTACAGAGAAACACACTGTGGGCAGTTAGGATGAAGCTTGGTGTGCTGGTTTCACTTTTCATAAAAGAGAAAAATCAAGAGAAAGGAAATAATGCTATAAATGTGCAGAGCAGGAGGAAGAATTTGAGAGGCTGGTAAGTTTAATTAGTAATAATGCCATCCCATTTTCAGACAGCTTTTTACATATATAATGTACTCGTGATACGACACTCATAACAACCTAGGAAGACAGGTTGCTCAAGTGGAATCAGCCTCATTTTACAGATGAGGAAGCAAATTCAGAGTTTGTAATTTACCGTGTTCAAAAGCTTGTAGGTAGTGAGATTGGAACTTGACCCATATCTTTAGACTGTGAGCTTAGTATTTTTCTTATGTTCCTCACCCCAACCTCAAGAAAAAAGTAACTGAATTTAAATTTAATTAGGTGATCTTTTATCTGTTCTCCCTATTAATCCAGCATCGAGCAGGGGAAAATCTACTCCCCTCCCCCGCTTTTTTTAAGAACCAGTGAATAGTTGTCCAAGTAGACATTTATCTTCAGTGGGATTTTATTTCATAAAAATACTTTGAAGTACTTGTGAGGTAACTGTGAAGGCATGTCATGTCATTGGCATAATGAGTCACTTTAACCGTCTAGCTATTCTTGAGGTAAGAGAAGACAGAAGATTGGGGGATTTTCTGTTTGGTGAGTCTGTATGGTGAGCAGATACATAGTTGGCCAGCTGCTGGCTGTTGAACTGAAATAATGAAGTAGGTCTGTTCTGATGACCGTGTTCTGTGGAAGAGCTGATCACTTCTGCCTGAGAATTCATTATTTTTTCTTGTTCTTCTGTAACCAGGTTTTGAAGGGATCACCTGTGAGCGGAATATTGATGACTGCCCTAACCACAAGTGTCAGAATGGAGGAGTTTGTGTGGACGGGGTTAATACTTACAACTGCCGCTGCCCCCCTCAGTGGACAGGTATGCACGCTGTGGTGACTCAGTCAGAAGGGGAGGTGGGTTGGTGACCAGAGGCAGGCTGCTAGTGAAGTGAGCATCTTTTACAAGGCTCTCTGTGCTACATCATTGGGTATAGTGCTAACCCCATATGTTCTCTTATTATGTTCATTTAAAGAAAAATCTTTTTACAGGTATTTATTGGGCAGCTGCTCTGAACTCAGCACCATGCTGAGGTGTTCTGGCAGGTATGAGGGAAGGGCATGACTGACAGACTCTGAGGTCTGGGAAAAGCAGCACATTGCCTGGAACATAGCAGATACTTAATAAATATTTGAGAGGAAGAGAACATAATTAACTATGAAAATATAAATGTTCTTACCACACTTACAAACAAATGGTTACTATCTGAAGTAATGGATGTGTTAACTCACACATATATCAAATCATCACATTGTATACTCTAAACTTCTACGATGTTATATGTCAACTATATCTCAGTAAAGCTGGGATAAAACCTACAACTCGTTAAGTTTTGGTGTAGTATCAAAGAATAATCATAATTGTATGAAAAAGCTATTGAAATACTCTTCCTTCTTCCAACTAAAAAGTGAAAATAAGTTATACACACTACAAGAGTTCAGAGCTTATTCATGGACAGAAATCTGTTTCATCTTATTGTCATGTCCTGTAATTATGCAAAGGATAATTGCAGGGCAGGTACTGTTGATGACATTATTATTTAAAAAAAATTTTTTATTTTTAAGCTTATTTATTTTTGACACAGAGAGAGAGTGCAAGCGTGAGCAGGGGAGGGGCAGAGAGAGGGGGAGACACAGAATCCGAAGCAGGCTCCAGGCTCTGAGCTGTCAGCACAGAGCTCGCCGCGGGGCTCGAACTCACGAGCTGTGAGATCATGACCTGAGCCGAAGTTGGACATTTAACCAACTGAGCCACCCAGGCTTGATGACATTATTTTTATGACACCCGTCTACATTTCTAATTTTTTTCCTTTTTTGTATCCCCTTTTGCACATACGATAGATTTTTCGGCCTCTGACATTAGAAGAGTAGTCTTGCTTAATTTTACAGCCTCTTGGAAGTGTCTGATGTTGTCTCAGGCAGATTTTCCACTTATTTTTGAAAGTTAAGTGATTTTATGCAGACATTTGGTTCTAATTTCTGTTTACATCTGTTTATCTAACTGAAAGTGGAAACAATTAAGAGCTGATTAAGTGACTAAGAACTGAGCCCTTTTGAGAGAACTTGATGATTTAATGTGGAAACCCAAGAATAAGCTAATGTTATAAGGAAGAAACTCCAGCACCAGGGAGGGATTTTGCCCAGCAAAGAAGTCTTAATGTTGGATTGCCGCCATTACTACCTGGTATTCTTTAGTCTCCAAATTGCTTTCCCTTATCTGTAGCAGCTAATTATTTAGAGTACTCTTTAGATCTGTACACTATGAATAGAAAAAGATTAAAAGGGTTTAAAACTTTAATAACATGATTTCCTGGAAGGGCACACATTTTTGCTTTTAATCCCCAGATTGTTCTTTTTAATACTTTTCTACTGGGTTTCCCTAGTATTGGACTTCCTCTAGAATTTCTTCTTGGTGTCTTGATCCTAGGACCTCACTCTCAACCCTCTGCTCTTTCTGTCATATTCTCTCTCCTCTTTAGCTTTTGCCATTTCTCTGGTAGGTTTTTTCAGAGACCATTTTTTTCAATTCAAAAAAATTACTGCGAAGTAATGATAATAATAACTGGAAAAATTAAAATTTTTCTCTTTTTAATGATCCTTACAGTGATATTGGACAGGATGAGATGCTTGTTGGGAATTTGACCCCATTCTAATAATCTCCTTGCCCTGTGGGAGAGTGTCTCTTTGTTATATTAGGTACTAAGGCTTCTGATGCCAATAAAGATTAAATGCTATCGTGATTTCATTGCTGAATTTTCTTTGATACTACACTCAGTTTTCTGCTTTGATATTAACTAGGAAGGTGCACTCTTGGGGAAAGCTCTGCCAGTGAAATGATATTTTAATACAATTTCATACCCCAGGATTTTTAAGAAGTACCTCTTTATATGAACATCCTTATAGGATGTTTCTTTCTCCATGTGTGTGTGCATTTTTTTAGAAAGGTTGGCAGAAATGCTGGATAAGTTCACTGTGGCAATATTTATTTCTTTTGATGTGCTGTCATTTAATGTGACTCTCAGTCTTCGGTTTCCCACCACAGATTTCCTTCCTCTTTTTTCACTCATGCCAATTCTTTGATTTCTAGTGGCAGCCTTGTTTGTTTTTTTTTTTTAATTTTTTTTAACACTTATTTATTTTTGAGAGACAGAGGCAGTGTGAGCAGGAGAGGGGCAGAGAGAGAGAGAGAGAGAGAGAGAGAGAGAGAGAGAGAGAGAATCTGAAGCAGGTTCCGGACTCTGAGCTGTCAGCACAGAGTCTGACGCAGGGCTAGAACTCATGAACCGGGAGATCATGACCTGAGCTGAAGCCAGACACTTAACCGACTGAGCCATCCAGGCGCCCCCAGTGGCAGCCTTGTTGTTTGCTATCCCCATCACTGACAGGGTCAAGTCCAAGGTCCTTCCTCTGTTATATGAATTCCTTCCTGGCCCCAGCCCTGTTTGCTTCTCCATTCTTCTCATGTATCCAACAGCGCTTCATACTCCAGCGATAAGAACTGCTTCCAGTTCTCCCACATCTAACCACATCCTATGTCTTCACTCACACAGTTCTTTTTCTACAGCTTTCCCTTCTCCGCTCCTTTCCCTGTAGTCCTCACCAGTTTTGCCTGCCTGGTTTAGTTCAGGTGACTGCCTCCTTCGGGGAATTTTCCATGACCTCCCTCCAGGTTGAGCTAGGTATTCTCTGGGTTCTCTTACTACCCCATACATTCATCGGTGACAGTGCTCGCCACATTCGTATTGGCTTTATTAAATGGTTGAGGTGAGGAAGATACTGAGTTATGGGGTGACTGAACTATTGTTGAGGACACCACTTTCTAGAACTCTTTACAGACCTTTGTTCTCAGTAGCATACAGCTGAGCTGTTCACCATCCCAGCCCTCACCTCATTCTGAGAAGAATAAAAAGAAAATTGGGCATCACAGTGTTCCTATTTCTATTGATATCAGAGCTATAAATTCAGATTAATATTTTCTGTTTTATACAAATTAAAGAAATGAATGGGACTGGGCTGGGAGTTAACTAATGTTTGTTAGTAACCAGATAATGTGCTAATTACAGTGTTTTATTTTGTGTGTTCTTTGTGATAACTGTATTAGGGGTAGTGTTTATTAAATATGATGATGGATATTTAGAAGGGTTAAACAGTTTACTCAAGGCACATAGTGGTTGGGTTAGGGTTTGAATCTAGACTTGTTGAACTCCAAGTCTGTGCTCAAATCTGTGGTCTTTTTTCTATACAAATTGACTCTATGGGTTGTTTTTTAAAATTTTTTAAAGATTTTGAGCCTTTTTATTTTATTTATTTAAAAAAATTTAATGTTTTTATTTAGTTTTGAGAGAGAGACAGACAGACAAACAGAGCGTGAGCAGGGGAGGGGCAGAGAGAGAGGGAGACACAGAATCCAAAGCAGGCTCCAGGCTCTGAGCTGTCAGCACGGAGCCCAACGTGGGGCTCAAACTCATGAACTGTGAGATCATGACCTGAGCCTGAAGTCAGACGCTCAACTGACTGAGCCACCCAGGTGCTCCTGAGTCTGTTTAATAGACTAAGTTCAATTTACAGTTCTATTATTTTAGAAAATGGTGATTCATTCTTTGATTTTTTTTCCATTTTAGAAATTTTCCTGGTTACTTTGAAATTAGAAGTCAATATTGAGTTAATATTTTATTCAGTCTGGTGATTTTTTTTTTTTTTTTTTTTTTTTTTTACTATATCCAAGAGCCTTATTGCAGCTTTGTTCAGAACTCCTCCTATAATTTGTAGCTGTAGAGTTGAAGTATGAACTGTTATTTGATCTGGCTTTTGATGCAATAGTAAAGAAGGGTTGGAGTTATCTACTAGGAGAGGAAATGAAGTTCTAGGTATCTGAAAAAGAATGGATGGGATTAGGGGCGCCTGGGTGGCTCAGTTGCTTATGCATCTGACTCTTGATTTTGGCTCAGGATGAGGTCAGGATCTCATGATTTGTGGGTTCGAGCCCCATATCACACTCTGTGCTGACAGTGCAGAGCCTGCTTTGAAATTCTTCCCTGTCCTGCATGGCACTGTCTCTCAAAATAAATAAATAAATAAACTTAAAAAAAGAATGGATGGGATTACATAGTTGAAGAAATTAGGTATCACTTTGAAATAAAGGAGATTTGTAAATTTGCCATGTTTTTTTAATTATGTTTTTTATTTTAATTCCAGTGCTGTTAACATACAGCATATTAGTTTTAAAATTTTTTTTAAATGTTTATTTATTTTTGAAATAGAGACAGAGCATGAGCGGGGGAGGGGCAGAGAGAGAGGGAGACACAGAATCCTAAGACGGCTCCAGGCTCCGAGCTGTCAGCACAGAGCCTGACGCGGGGCTCGAACTCATGAACTATGAGATCACGACCTGAGCCTAAGTCGGATGCTTAACTGACTGAGCCACCCAGGTGCCCAGCATTATATTAGTTTTTAATGACAGGAGCCCGATAGGTACTGTGTTGTTTTATAACTGCACAGATGCAGAAGGTTTGGTCTTTTGTAGCAAGTTCTGGGCTTCAAGATGACCAGAAATGTTTTCCAAGTCTTTTCATGGTTTGATTTGGGATAAATGAGTCAGCTTCCTTTTCTTCAGAAGGCTTTATTTGCTATCCATGGAGCTAATATCTCTTAGTTACTTTATTGGGGTATTGGGAGAATAAATGGCTCAATGAAAAGCTTTTTGAGCCTTTCATTTATCATGTAAATTAAATTTCATTTAAATGTAATGGTAAATTACAATTACAACTGTGAATTGTACTTTTCATGTAAAAAACATTGTAGATCCATGCTGTTTGATACGGTAATCATTAGCCATATTTTGCTGTTGAGTATCTGAAGTGTGGCAGGTTGAATTGAGATGTGCTACAGCTGTAAAATACCTGATTTTGAATTTTTTAAATAGTTTACTTATTTTAGGGAGAGAGACAGAGACAGAGTGTGGGTGGGGGGAGGGGCAGAGAGCTAGGGAGACACAGAATCCGAAGCAGGCTCCAGGCTCTCAGCTGTCAGCACAGAGCCCGACGTGGGGCTTGAACTCATGAACCATGAGATCATGACCTGAACCGAAGTCGGATGGTTAACTGACTGAGCCACCCAGGTGCCCCTAAATACCTGATTTTGAAAATTTAGCATGCAAGATAAATGTAAAATGTCTTGCTAATAATGTTTTAAATATTGGTTAGATACCAAAATGATAGTGTTTGGGATATATTGAACTAGATAAAATAAGATATGAAAGTTGGTTTCATTGGTTTCTTTTTCCTTTTTTTTTTTTTTTTGACAGGAGACAAAGCAGGTTTATTAGGGTTCTGGGGCCAAGGATGCCTAAGGCCTGAGTTAAGGCAGCTCAGCTGGTTCTCATGGCCCAAGGGGCAGGTCAGGGCAGTGAGAAGGGGTGTCTTTTTCCTTTTTTTAAGTGCTAGCAGAAAATTTTAAATTATATCTGTGTGTTTCATGATACTCCTGTCAGACAGCACTACGTCAGGTGGAAGGGTGTTCTGTAGGCATTACCATTGCTGCTACTGTGCTGGAGCATCATCTCTGATCCGGGGGAGTAGAAGGATAGACTTGCAACTGTCTGCACAGGGGGGGTTGGGTTGGCCTCATCAGAAGAAAGCATGTCGGCCTTGTTCTGGTGTGATTTCCACATCAGTTTGGGACAGAACTGTGTTCTGATCTAGTCTTTTCACCTGACATGGCCGTCTAGAATAGTATCAGTTTGTACCTTCAAAAGCTACCACTCTTCTGGATGAACTAAAGCCCAGGTGAAAGAAAGAAATTGGTGTTGGGGGTTGGGCAAATGGTTTCCTTTTTTATAGGGATTTTATTGTAGAGAGAAGTCTGAGTAGTTGGATATTCCTTTAGGAAATGGAAATAAACCTAAGGATTTGATGAAGCCTGAGCACAAATGTCTCTACTATTACTGTATTTGGCCCCAAGATATCTTATGAGAGAAGTTCTGCTCTGGCAGATATCCACTTAAGAGAAAACAAAGTTATAAAAGGCCCCCAAATTAATTAAAGCAGCGTAGATTAATGTTTTGTCTACATGGATAGCTATTTGGATTTTCTTTTTAAAGGTTCATTTCCTTCAGAATTAAAGTTGCCTCTAGACTCAACTCACAAATTCCTCTCTGGCAACTCTTGGTTTGGGTTCACTCCTAGGGCAGACGTGATTTATTTTCCTGTGCTTGTTATTAACCCAGAAATGTAATTTCAGCTTGGGCTTGGAATAGTGCTCTGGGACGCTAAGCAGAAGTGAACAATGGAAGTTAGGTGGACATGAGTCAAATAAAACCAACCACATTTTCTCTCCACTCTCCTTTTATAACATGATGAGCCCGAAGAGTTGGTTACAATTCCCTTTATTGTTAGTTGCTCCAATTTCAGTAAAAACTTTTGGCATGAATCAGCAAGTACATATTGCCAAAGGTGGTGCGTGAGCTCCTGTGTCTGGGAATGGAGTCTTTTCGTGGCAGTATTTTGATTTTGAATTAGATGTCTCATTTCAGTCTCACCTCTGGTTGGTGACAAGCTGCTCCCTAGGATGAGACTTTTGTCACAACCACTTCTCTGTTTGTTAAATATTGTAGGATTGGAGGGTTTTGGTTGAGAGTGGAAACTATTCGTATCTGGGACTACACAAGTGTTCTCATTTGTATTTTGCATGAGGGAACGGGAACGTAAATCTCCCATTTCAATTTCTCTGCTGTGAACTTGATTGTGAGGACTTGATGAAAGCCTGTTTTCTGGAATTCTCCTTCCCCACCCAATTTCAGTTTTCTGTCAGCTGGGCAGACTGTCAGGGTGCTGACCTGAATCACCCTCGTCCCAAAGGTCTCAGAGTTGATGAGTGGTCATGTTGGTGTGAACAGGGGTGAGTAGTTAGGATAGCTCCCCACAAAATGCAGGAGGCGAGAATGAGGGATTTTTTGTGCCCCGGTGGTCCATGACTCCATGTCCGGCATTGGCTGTCTCCAAGGCTAGATCCATTTTCACTCCATGGCTTTTCAAGCTCCCACAGAATGGTTGTAAGATAGCTTCTATAACATATTTATTGAATATACTGTTATATCCAGTATACTATGCTGGATGCTATAAGAGACACAGAGAAGAAAGAAATCAATTCTTTTAAGAGTGGTCAAATTCGCTAGGAAGAAAGAAGAAAGTCTATATGTAACCACAGTAGGAGGTAGAAACTATGAATCAACATGAGTTTGAAAGAAGAGATGGATAGGAATTGGGGGCCATCTAAGTAGTTGGTTGGATGAAGGGGGAAACAGAGCAGAGTTAGCTTCTGTTTTGAATCTGCATAATGGGAGAATGTGGATTCTACTGACAGAGACAGAAATGGACTAGAGATGCTGGTGAGTTTTCCAAGAGGAAAACACTTAACAGTAAGACCCAGGAGGTCAAAATTAGAGGCAGGGGCTCTAGACTCAGATTTTGAATGTTGCTTTTGTTTGCCCTGGGAATGTTTCAGGTCTGTAAGGGAAGTGTGTGGTGTGAGAACAGAAAGTTTGGATCTAAATTGTGAAAAATGTTCACATTTCAGAAAATGGAGGAGGAAAGGGATCCAAAGAAGGAAGGTGGGGGAAGGGGATGTGTGCCTGTTGGGAAAAGCTTTGCCATGACAGCATCCCTGAGCCAGGGGCTGCATTTTAAGACTGTGCCCTTGACTCAGCTCTGCATGCTTCTGTGGTGGCATCTGTGATATTTTACCACTGTTACTGGTTTATATGCTTACCTCACCTGAGAGACTCTCAGCCTCTGGAGGATGGGGGTGGTCTTACTTATTTTGGCATTCTCAGGACCAATGGTAACAAATAGTAGTTTTTGAATGAATGACCACCAAGACACTGAGATAAGAATGATAACTGCAAAGTTAGTAAGCATTTTTGAGGTCATTGGAAATCTTCTAAAATGTAGTTTCAGTATAAAGGAGAGAAGGAAGCCAAATTGCAAGGGGTTAAATTGGGAGGGGGGGAAGGTGGGTGTGGAGGAAGGGGGAAGAGTGGGTGTAGATCACTTACTCAAGAGTTTTGTGAGCTAAAAAGGGGAGAAATGCAGGGCAGTAGCTGTAGGGGACAGAAACTTCATTCATTCATTCATTCACTAATTCATTCATCATGCATTCATATGATAGACCATAGAACCTAGGCTAGATGAAGTAAGGCAGCTAGAAGGGGGTTGGCTAATGAACTGGGTTATTTAGGAGGGCTTGACTCTTACAAGTGTTAGTAGGGGATAATTAGGTGAAATGGTTGTTGGGAATGGGAAAGGAGGGAAATGGGAAGTTATCATCAGAGTTGAAGTACCAAATTTGAGAACTTAGGGTTGGAACAATGAGTGTCTCATAATTAGATCCAAAATGTGAATGTGCTTGTGATATGGAGCAGATATGGAGGCTGTTGGGTTGAGAAAAATAAGAACTCTTGGCTTAGATGACCTTATTAGTCCTCAACTCAGGTATTTAATTTAATGGGAGATGGGAAGGGAAGGGGTAAGATTTTAAGTCACATGTGTAAGTCATTCAGGGAGGTGGAGATTGGTCTATGAGGACAACAGAAAGATGTGAGATGATTTAAACTATTAGTATTTAGGGGCACCTGGGCTTCCGACTTCAGCTTAGGTCATGATCTCGCTGTTCATGGGTTCGAGCCCCACATTGGGCTCTGGGCTTGGAGCCTAGAGCCTGCTTCAGATTCTGTGTCTCTCTGTCCCTATCCCCAGCTCATGCTCTGTCTCTCTCTCTCAAAAATAAATAAACATTAAAAAAATTTTTAATAAAAATAAATTATTGGTATTAGTTTTTTTTAAATATGCCTGTATAGAAAAATTTGCATATGAATCCATCTCTACTTTTTAGTGTCAAAAGTGAAACTTTTGCGTATACTAACTGACTCTTCTGTAAGATGAGGAATAAGCATACTTTTAGTTTTATTATATCTTTTTTTCATTCTCCAGATTTTGTTTATATGATCTGGGATTTAAAAATTCATACTAGGGGCGCCTGGGTGGCTCAGTTGGTTGAGCGGCCGACTTTGGCTCAGGTCACGATCTCGCGGTCTATGAGTCCGAGCCCTGCGTCAGGCTCTGTGCTGACAGCTCAGAGCCTGGAGTCTGCTTCGGATTCTGTGTCTCCCTCTCTCTCTGCCCCTCCCCTGCTCAAGCTCTGTGTGTGTCTCTCTCTCTCAAAAATAAATAAACATTAAAAAAAATTTTTTTAATTCATACCATAGTATTGCTGTTGAATTTTAAAATCTTATGCCTTTTCTTTTTTTATTTAAACTCAAATTAGTTAACATACAGTATAGTCTTGGCTTCAGGAGTAGAACCCAGTGATTCATCTCTTACATATGACACCCAGTGCTCATCACAGAAAGTGCCTTCCTTAATGTCCACCACCCATTTAACTCATCCCCCCACTTACCTCACCTCCCGCAACCCTCAGTTTGTTCTCTGTATTTAAGAGTCTCTTATGGTTTGCTTCCTTCCCTGTTTTTATCTTATTTTTTCTTCAATTAAAAATAGAACCACCCTATGACCCAGCAATTTCACTACTAGGAATTTATCCAGAGGATACAAAAATGCTGATTTGAAGGGGCACGTGCACCCCGAAGTTTATAGCAGCACTATCAACAATAGCCAAATTATGGAAAGAGCCTAAATGCCTATCGACTGATGAATGGATAAAGATGTTGTGTGTGTGTGTGTGTGTGTGTGTACACATACACACACAGATACACACACACACACACACACACACATACATACAATGGAATACTACTTGGCAATGAAAAAGAATGAAATCTTGCCATTTGCAACAATGTCGGTGGAGCTAGAGTGTATTATTATGCTAAAGGCAGAGAAACAGATATATGATTTCACTCATACGGAATTTGAGAAACAACAGCTAATCATAGGGGAAGGGAAGGAAAAATAACTTACACATTTTCTTTTAAAATTATTCTTGATATTTACATTGTTTTATAATCTACTTTATAATATTTTAGACTTAATTTTATATGTAACTTGTTTTTTGTTAACTACCAGTACATTTATGTAACAGCCTTTTCATTCCTGGATTCTTTATTTTGGTTTATTTTTTCAGTCAAATGAATACATCTTTGAGTAATTTTTTCCAAATGTTGCATGTTGGCATGTCTTCAGAGCTCTTAGATATTTTAAAAATACCATTTAATTTAGTTGCCTTCATACACAAATGGCATGTATTCTAGATATTGAATTCTTGGGTCACAAATCAATCTTAACAGGTTCCTAGACATTGTTCCTTTGCATTTTGCGAACATTATAGGGATGTCCAATGTCAGACAAGTCATTCTCTCTCCTTCCCCCCTCCTCTCCTTTCCCTTTAAAATAAAATCTTTAACCAGCATGGGTCTAGATATACCCCTATTATTTTTTCTCCTAGTACTTTTGCCCTTTGGATCTGCAGACTTAGGGGTATTCTCCCCTCAGAAAAGATTATCTTTTTCATTTTTTTTCCATTTGTTTCGTGTCTTCTATTATCTTTAATTAGGTCTTCATTCTTTCTCGTAGCTATGATCTTCTCTCTTGATATTTTAATTTTCTTGTCTTTCCTTTGCATTTGATGAGCGCTTCTTAAGCATTTCCTTCATAACATTAATTTATTTTTCTTCATTGTCAGTTTGTCCTTCATAGCTTCCGACTATGATATTTATTTGAATTGCATTTTTATATTCTTACAATATTAACTCGTTGTATCTAGGTCTTCTCTATTTCTCCCTTTTTCTCAGCCTGTCCTTCTTCATCAGAGTCCAGTGTCCTGTATTATTTTTCATCTCTTTTTAAAACCTACATTTGTCTACATTTATTGCGAATGTAGAGCCAACTCTTTCTAAGATGTATTAATTTCTGGAAGTGAACTTTTTCACAAGTACGCATCTTCCTCTACATTTACATTCTCCGTCTTTCGGATTGCAGAATGTTTCAATAGGCCCCATGTTGGTTTTTTCCATTTTACTCATTCTGCTCACAGTCACTGCTGCCCATAGAGTTGGTTGATTCTCTTTGGAAGCCCCGCTGCAGTGAGGTGAGGGGCTCTTTATGTAAACTGGTTTAACAGCCCAGCAACCCAAGAAGGTGGTGAGAGAGCTGGAGTGTGGGCCTCCTAGCAGGGGGACTGAAGCTTGGCACCATTCTCCTCTTCTTGTGTGGAGAAGCCTTTGTGCCAGGGGTCAGCTTTCTGAACATCCAGCATTGGCACAGCATCGATTGCTCTCCATACAGGGGCTAACCCTGGGTGCTCTTTGGTGCTGCTGCATCCGGAATTTGCCCCAGATGTACTGCAGACTCTCTTGTTGCTATAGCGGCCACAGGAACCCCAGGACTCCCCAGTGCTTTAAATTGCTATTGACCTGGAGGGGTGAGGTGGAGTTCAGTCCATTCTCCTCACAGCAGCCGAGTGGGCTTTCTGAAACACAAATTGGATCGTGTTGTTTCTTTGCTTAAAATGCTTCAGTGGGTCCTCCTTGTCTTTGGATAGAGCTCCAAGGCTCTGTATGTAGCTCCCTCTCCAGCCATACCTCGCCTGATCCATGCCTTGTAAGTGAACCACACTGACTTTTTTTTCATTCACTCAAATGAGGCATGCTTTCTCTTCTATTCAGACCCATATACATACACTTACTTCTGCCTGAAATACTCCTCACTCTACCCTCTTTCTACACACGCTTCCACACACATTCACACTCACAACCCGGTTAACATATAAAATCTCTTTCTTTCCTGTTAACACAATTTAAAGTTTATTCAACTGTATTGCAAGTGTGACCTTAAGGTAGCATCACATGGCATACTTCTGAGTTTATTCCCGAGATATTCTGTTGTACTTATCTCTGTCTGTTTTATAGATCCATGTAGTCTCTGGAGCTAGGGTCATCTGGGTTTGGGTCACAAAGCAGTGAACAAATGGGTAAAAGAACTTTAGAAATAGTTAAAGCAGGAGATCACTGATCTTCAAATACCAAGAAAACTACTGCCATTGCTGTTAATATTTAGATATAAATTCTTGTTGTAGATGCAACCTTACTTAGGTGGTTCGAAGGGGTAGTTTGTAGGAAAATAGAATGTCAAAAAACATTACACTGCTTTTACATGGGCTGTCATTAAGTCCCACGATTGTAGCTTGCCAATGAAACATACTATCCCCAACTGGACCTTCAAAACATAGTTCTTCTCTATTCTCCTACTTTATGCTCCCAAGGCAACCTCTATCCGTTAGAACATTTAGCACTCTCTATTATAATTGTGTTTGGTTGTAAAACCCCTATTTGCAGGGTAGAAGCCCCAACTGTTTTGTTTACCAGTATAACCTCAGTGTATATAGGGTCAGGGCCTGGCACATGGTATATACGTATTTATTGAATGAATGAATGAATGAATGAACAAGAACATTAAAAATTTCAGTTGTTGTTGGCCCAATCTTATCTTTCCAAATTCAGGGCTGTTACTGGGTTCTGTCAGAGCCTCTTCTCCCTACTTCCTGAGATACTTTAGTATTTTTCTTTGGTGTAGACCAGGTCTGTACTACATCTGTGAAACCAGTCTAATTGTATGAGAAGATTACATTTGACAACAATATACGTATGTATCACAGAATCTGGTACCTAGAAATTACTTAATAAATATATTTTTACTATTTGAAGTCAGTAGCAGCGTTAAGGAATAAAGAAAACATGGATTCTTTGTCTACTTACCTTCATGCAGATGGAGGTAATTAGAAGAGGAGGGGGGGCATCTACTGAAGAGGGCTGACTGGGGTATAGTCTTTAGGGAAATCTTAGGTTTCAGTTGAAGAGGGAAGGTATCTGCCATAGTGTAGAATTACTTTTGAGACAGTTGAAGGATTAGGATCAAAAGGCAAGATGAATTGGGTGTGTCATAAATGGAATGGAGTTCAGCAAATAAGGAGGGGATAGAATGAGAAGCTTGGGTATTGACTGGTTAATGTCAATACAGGGTAATGGAAACTTTGGGAGTATGAATAAAGGTGCAAGGGAGATGATTGGAAAGATGGTTATTATTTTGGCATTAGAATGACCTAAGTAAAATAAGACAGGTCCAGATAAACTTTTGCTTAACAAATACTTTTGAATACTTCTCAAGAAGTATTATTAGCTGGCCACTATGCTAAGTGATGGGGATTCACTGATGAAGTTAATAGCTACCACCCATTTCTTCAGGGAACTTATAGTCTAGTGAGGAACACAGACATAAATCATATACTTAACTATAAAATTTTGAACTGTAATAAATGCTTTCACAAAAAGCAGGGGTTATTAGGAGAGCATATTAACAGGCAGAACTAGTTGATTTGGGGGTAGCCCTGTAATGTCTTTTTGAGCAGGTGACATTTTAGCTATGGACAGTGAGTAAGAATTAGTCTGGGAAAGGTAGAGATGAGAGTGTTCCAGACATGGGGAACACCATGTGCAAAGACCCTGAGGAAAGACTGTGATCATTTTGAGAAATGAAAAAAAGCCAGAGTGGCTAGAGCTAGTGGTGTTCCCAAAGGAGAGACTAGAGAGATTGGCAGAAAAAAATGGATAGCATTTAGAATTTCATCCTAACTATAATGAAGTCATCAAACCCTTTGTCATCAAAGGATTTGATCAGGCAAATAGTATACATTGAGATCATTCTGGTGATTCTTTAGGAAATATATTGGTCAGGATACAGGGAAACCAGGCTTTTGAGGAGTCCTAGAAAAGCTGATGGTGTCTCGGATTGGGGCAACATTCACTGAGATTCTTGCATTTATCTGTATGTATATCCCCTCCTCCCACATTATCCCCTTAGCCACTTGCATACCCCCAGGCCTCTTATACACATTTATGTTGTTTGTGCATTAGTGCACATGTTTTCTCAGGCAGAACCTGTAGATTCCAGAGTTTATACAGAATGTTTCAACCAGCTCTAGACCCAGCCAGGACTAGGACAGTCAAGCTTATCCTCTGATCTTACACTTCTGCAGTGGAATAGAGCATCTGTGCATAGAGAAGCTTCTGTAGGACAAGGTTATGGGTGTGCTCTGCTATGATATGGAAAGATGGAACCTCCACACTTAGGAGCTTGGGTGATCGCTGGCTGGAAGGAGATACTGGAGACTGAATTCTCTTGATTTAACCACAACAGAGGAGGTAGCAGGTCCAGAGCAAGGGCCTGCCAAACTCATTTTTTATATTATTCTTCATGTGCTGATTGTTGTTGCAATGAGAGTTGACCCTTAACAGGGCCACTGATGTGATAAAAGTTTTTCCCACGCACTTCACAGTTGAGAGATGACTAGGCAGGGAAAGGACTTTATCCTGAAGTGCTAAGGGTCAGTGATCATTTCTTTTCTGTTTTTCCTTTCCTCTCACTTCACAGTCACTTGTAACTCCAAGTCAGATTGGTGGTTTGTTTGTGGTACCTTGAAAGAGCCATAATGAGCTGTTTGTATCCCAGTGTGTTGTAACTCATAAGTGGTGTCTGTTTAGAGGTCCATGGCTCACTGGGCTAGAGCTTGATGCTGATGAAGCCTCAGTCATGGTTTCCATTTCAGTACAGCTCTCTTGGGTTCACTCTCTTATATTAACTTCCAGAGGCTGTGCCCACAATCTAACTCATTCATCCTTTGATTTTAAGACCATAGGATGAGGCAGTAAGAAACGATCGACATGAAGGTGACCTACTCCAACAAAACTAATGCAGCAGACATATTTTCTGATGGTGGGTCTTTAGTATTGTCTTCCTTAGTAGCACTACTGAAGTGCCTCGCTTTTCCCCTGTGTTTCTCAATCCTGCTCTGTCTCTCAACAGCCAGCTCAGAGTCCCCTTCCTTATTCAGACGACTAACTTGATCTGCTATGACCTCACACCCCCAACATCCTTTTCAGCACTTGATGATTTCCATTTTTTAATTTTGTCTATTTCTAACATTCCTCCAACTCGTTGTGCAAATGTGGACAAGTCACCGCACCTTTCTGGCCCTAGTTTCCCTGTGTGTAAAATGAGCACATTACATTAAATCTGAAGTCTAAGGTCTGTTTTACCCAGTGCCTGGTAAAGTGCCAGATACATAAACTGAGGTGAATGGCAGCCACAGTTCCTGTCCTCAAGGAGCATATAGTCTAATAGGGGCAGAGAAAAGAATAAATAAATATATTCTTTATTCTATAAAGAATAAATATATGTATTTATTCTGTAAAGAATAAATAAATACAAAAGTTCAACTTTTGATGGTGGCAGGATAGAGTGAATTAAATAGATGCATATGGAGAAAATTGGGAAGATGTGAATTTGGATATCTAGTTAAGTTATAAGAGAAGTCAAAGAATGGGAAGTTACTAGCCATATAAATAAGAGGGAGAAGAATATTTTGAGGTGGTGAGAATAGGATATGCAGAGGTTCTTTGGTAAGAAAGAACTTAATGTTTGAGCCAACAGTAAGTCATTGTGTCTGGAGTAAAATATAGCAAGGGAAGGTGTAGATTTGAGATATATTTAAGAGGCAAAAGTGATCAGCCAGAAAATTATCAGGAGCTACGGGTGGCCCTAAGTGTTTAAGGTATCAGCCAAGGATTTGGTACTGTGACATTTCATACCAAGTTAGCCGAGACTCATGGTGGCAGTAGAGAAGGTAGTTGCTAATAACAAGTTACTTCTTTTGTCTTTTGCTGATGGGAAATGGGAAGGGCCTAGTAGCCCAGTTCCTTAGCCTCAACATTAAATAGCAGTAGCTTGCAATATCTGGCAGGTGGAAATTACTAAGAGGGATAATTGATGCCCTCAAAAACTTGCCTAACAGAGCTTTGTGCAACATATTTTGGGAGTCACCAGCCAAGTGTGTGTGTTGACACAGATGATCTCCATGCTGAGACTTGTTTGAGTCGAACATTTAGTAGCTTGGTAGGGCATGGATACAACATAGCTCTCCCTTTTCACCAGATGCGTTTGTATGCTGGGTAGCTCATAACTTAGTTCTGTCTCCTTCTCTCCCTACTAACAGAGAGCCATTTGTTTTAGTCCCTCCTATACCCTAGACGAATCTTCAAATGCAGTTTTGATCATGTCTTCCCCCATGTGTGAGCCTATAATAACTCCCCCTTGCTTGTTGTATCACATTCAGAATTCATACTAGAATTCAAAGCCTTAAATGATCTCCAACCTTTCCTCTTTTTAAACCCCAGCCAAAGAATACCCTTCAGTCATTTTGATGTCTTCAGGACCTAGTCCTACCACCCTCAGTGAGCCTTCTGCCTCCAGCTCAGGTTAATGCTTTCTTGCCATGGAGTAGTGGGGAGAGCCAAATGACCTCAGACCATGCACCAACCCCTCCAGATGACCACCGTAAACTCTTCCTATTTCAATATTCAGTGACTTTCCGCCTTTATTCTCATCTGTACCAAGGGTGTTCTTTAATTATCACATGCTTCCTGCCTTCTCAGTGTGCTTTATGATCCTAGGATCAGAGATCTAGCCTGCAGATCTTGTTGATTGAAAGCAAGGCTGGAAACTGCTGTAGTGAGAAGGGCAGTAGATTTGGAGCCAGACTGATCTGGATTTGAATGGCAGTGCTCTCACTTACTAGTTTATGACCTTTCTGACCCTCATGTTTCTTATTCTTAGGCTTCTGCATTGATTTCCTCCTGTGCCAAGAAGTGGTGGCCTGAAGGAGGGGCAGTATCTTAGCAGGCATTCCAATGGGAATTTTGGAGCAAGCACTTGTAGTGGCCTCCCAGCTTACCATTTTCCTCATTCTGGTTTGTAGAATTGGAATGAAGAGTAAAAAAATTCTGGCAGAAATGAGTCTGAGAGGGAATGTTTTTCTGGAGAAATGTTCCTGAATCTTAGAGAAAAATGACCCATTTTGTAGAAAGTAATTTATAAGCCAGTGCGCTTTTGGCTCTCTACATTTGGTTACTCTGACAAACATTATCTAACAGATAGATATACAGTTCTCAGGTGTTCTAATCTTCAACAACAATCCCATTCAAAAAATAGCAAACTGTACCTAAAAGTACATTTGATTTTTGGATAATAATTTGAGTGTTGAATTTTTCCAGTAATCTGATCATGTGAGTAATGATTTGAGTCCTTCCAATCCTTCTTCACCCTCTTCACTTCCTCGTGCCTTCATGAACTTGGGAAACTGAGGCACACAAAGACAGTTTTGATACGGTCAGACTCACACCTCAAATCTTCATTAAAAGTTTTAGGGGTGCCTGGGTGGCTCAGTCAGCTAAGCATCTGACTTCGGCTCAGGTCATGGTCTCATGGTTCCTGAGTTCAAGCCCCGTGTCAGGCTCTGTGCTGACAGCTTGGAGCCTGGAGCCTGCTTCGGATTCTGCATCTCCCTCTCTCTCTCTCTGCCCCTCCCCTGCTTGCACTCTGTCTCTCTCTCAGAAATAAATAATAAACATTAAAAAAAGAAAAGAGTTTTAGAGGTAGGCAGCTCTGGTTTAAATCCTGCTTCCCCTGCTCTCCCTGCCTGACACCAGTTATTTTACCTCTCTGAGCCTATTTCCTCGACTCTAAATGAGATAAATTTTGTGACAGCTCAGCACAATGCCTGGTTCAAAGCAGGGAAACAATGACTCTTGGTTTCCTTTCCCAGGGGTACCAAATATCCATTCCAAGCATTGTTTTATTTACCTAGTCTGTCTTACTATAATATTTAAGTGTCTGAATATTATGTTACGTAAGAAATACATACGAGATATTTTTAAACGTACAGTGTCCTATACTCAGAACTATCACAGAGCCAGTCAGAAAGAAAAAGAACATCCAAATTGCTCAGATTCACCACATAAGTTTGGTTTGAGGGTACCCTAGATATTTGAGTTAGCTTAAGAGACAAGACTCTCAGTAATCTCCAGGTTACAGTACCTCTTTACCTACTTCTTAGTCATGTTTTCATTTCTAAATCCCACCTGTATCCTAATTACATGTCTGTCTTTACTCTGATGCAGCATTTCTGCCTGTAGAGTAAGGGAGCAGCGCTTTCTGCAATAAATGACATCATGTGCCCTGGGGGAAGTGATTGCCTGTGCGTGTATGCAGACTCACTCACTCACTCACTCAGTTCGTATTAGTTAATACTGGGGGGTGCAGTTGACAGATCCCCATCTGAAATTAGGGAAACCTACTGAAAGGGCCATCTCTCATTATGAGCATTTGGGCTTCAGGAACAACTGGAACCAACAACTTGAATGCCACCATGATTCTGTTTTTCTCTTTGCACTTCTGATTCACCCCTATCACTTTGTAGACCAGCCACTTTATCCTTTTGGTCCATGTGGCAAAGGGTCCCTAGTCCAAAAATTTAGAAAAGGGACATAGTGATAACAGCTTGTGTCAGATGCCCATCCTGGGTCAGTCAGCTAGATTAGGAGGTCATGATCGTGTAAAGATATGGTGACTCCTTCAAGAATTATATGGATGAAGTGGGGTGAGGAGAAGCACACAGAATGGGGGTGATGAGCACAGAGTTCCAGAGATGCCCACACACCCATCCTGCCATCCTGGTCAGTGAGATTTTAGCTAGGGATACAAAAAAATATTCCGAACTGAGGTTGTTTACAGCCAAGTGATGGGAGATGGATGTAGAATCAAGTAAGTGCAATAGAGTAATGCTAGTTCTTTTTTTTTTTTTTTTTTTTTTTTGAGAGAGAGACAGAGTAGGAGTAGGGGAGGGGCAGAGAGAGAGGGAGACACAGAATCCGAAGCAGGCTCTAGGTCTGAGCTGTTAGCACAGAGCCCGACACAGGGCTCAGGCCCACGAACCATGAGATCACGACCTGAGCTGAAGTCAGTCGCTTAACCGACTGAGCCACCCTGGTGCCTCAGATGGTAGTTCTGTAATAATGGGTGTACAGGTTAGATTAGGGTAAAGAATAGACAGTCAGTTAGGTTAGATCAGATACAACTAACTTCTGTTAGCAGTGATGGCTACACAGCTGGGCACATTGAAGGCTTTCTGAAAAGAGCCACTTGAGTTATTGTTAGGAATTCTAGGGACTAGGGATAGCCTTGGCATTTTCTGAGTATAAACATCATGTGCTTTTTTATTGAGAGGCCTCTTCACCAGCAGGCCTTTTTAAATTATTCATCGAATTCTTTAACAAAGATAGAATTAAAGGACACCTTGAGGGTTTGTTTTTTTTTTTTTTTTTTTTTTTGAGTTTCAGCCACTTGTGTTGTGTTTTGGAGAATTCAGATGATCTGAACATGAGTTCCCTTTGATAGCTGTCTAAACTGATATTCATTAATTTGTTTCATAATCCATGTGGTCTGGCACTAAATTGCTTGTTAATCACAGATTCCTTGCTTGTAAGCTGAAGACATGCTTTTGTTCCTTATCACAGAGCCCGAGAGCTTTTGTCATAGGCCCCATCCTTTGCTGTTATAGTGACCTGCCTTATATCCATAAGTGGTCTCGCATATTGTCCTTCAGTTTGGTCTTTTTCAGACAGATCAAACCAATCCTTTTTCCGTCTTCTATATCACTGGGTCACTTTTCTGCATCTTATTCCACAAATCCACATCCTTGAAGGTTGGGTGCCACAGGCTGTGCACAGTTTGCTCCAATTTCGTCCGTCATCTTGGTGTTGCCTTTCACCTCTACAGTTTACCAAAGCTTTTCATGTCCTTCATCTCTGCTGCCTACCTTCTCTCATCCTTTCTTTTATTTCTTAATTAAACTTTTTGTTTTGAGATTATCATAGTTTCACATGCAGTATGAGAATTAATACAGAGAGATACCCTATATTGTTTACCAAGGCTCCCCCAATGATAACATCATCATGCAAATCTGTTGTACAGTATCATAACCAGGATGTTGACGTTGATACAATCAGGATATAGAACAACTGCCTTGACATTTTGACATTTAGATTCCTTCTAATCATTCACTCCTGTTTTTCACTCCTCTCCTATATTCTTCTTCCCACTTCTCAGTTACATATTCATTGCCCCAGGGATTTAACTGAGTTAAGGATGCTGCAAGACTAATTTTTTCTTTAATAGGTTGGCTAAATTCTCACGTCAGAATTTCTAGGAATGGCAGTTTCCATTCCTCTTTATTTGTCTGGAATAGATATCATGTGGATTGTCTATGGTAGCCCTAAAATTCACATGAAGACCTGGTCCGCTGTGAGTTCCACTTGCCTGAATTTCAGGCAGGTCACATGAGGATGAGGCATGTGCGGGAGCTGGTGTGGTACTAATTCTTTGGGACTTCAGAGCCCTAATCAAAGGCACTTTCTTCCCCCAAAGGACAGTTCTGCACAGAGGATGTAGACGAGTGTCTGCTGCAACCTAACGCTTGTCAGAACGGAGGCACCTGCACCAACCGCAACGGCGGCTATGGCTGCGTGTGTGTCAATGGCTGGAGTGGAGACGACTGCAGTGAGAACATCGATGACTGCGCCTTCGCCTCCTGCACTCCCGGCTCCACGTGCATTGACCGCGTGGCCTCCTTCTCTTGCATGTGCCCTGAAGGAAAGGCAGGTGAGGCCAGCAGGACAGAACTGGAGTTCACGGAAGGGGCCGGGGAGCATTCAGGATCTTTTAATGAGCATCTGTAGGAACATGTTAGTCAAGTGTCAATTCTGGAAGTGTAATTGCTAGCTCAAGTGCTATGAAAGTAGTCTTCTTTAGGGCTTTTGGCTCTCATCTTAAATCTTCATACCTCAGTTTTTCATCCCCCTAAAATGAAAGTTAGTAACTATTGCCTTGGGAACTTCTGTTGACCTCCTTAAGATTTGAGGCTGAAAAGCACCTCAGGAATTAAGGTTAATTTCTCAGAAATGAAGACCAAATTACCAATAAATGGATTTAGGAACTTCATTTTGAGAAGAACTCTTTTACTCAGAAGGAGTTGGGAGGAGAGAAATATTTGAATGCATTCCAACTCTCAGTGTCTATGGAAATATTCCTCTAAGGGAAGAATTTTACTAACTGCAAAGTTAGTTGCTCTAGTCTCTGAAGGTAACAGCTCCCAGTCCTAGGGGTAGATAGCAGTGAAGGGAGGAATGTGACAGAAGAAGATAGCTTAACTGAGAATTTTGTACCCAGCACTTCTGAAATGTTCTCATTTCGGCTTTTGGAAAGGCCCCACCTCTAGCTTTGTAGACGAAGCATTAGTTACCTGTTCTTAAGCTAATTGCAGACTGGAAAATCCAGTTCCCATGTGAATTACATGGAACATGGGACCTAGTAATACCTTTAGAGTCCTGGGGGCACTTGAGCCAGGAATGTTGACACTATTAAAAAGCTACTCTAGTATAGGCTTATGATGTTCAGCTGTTTTTTGTTTTTGTTTTTGTTTTGTCTTCTGAGGCTAGTCAAATCCTGGTGGCCCCATGATCGTCAGGTAGCAAGCATAATTTTAGGAAAGTAGTTGCTAAATAAAATATAATAAAATATAAGAGACATGCAGTATTTGGAATATGTAGTAAAAAATTATTTGTTGTTTATTTGAAATTCAAGTTGAACTGGACATCCTCTATTTTTATTTGCTAATCTGGCAGCCCTCTCAGAAGGCTCTCTCCATTTTCATGTCACCATCCTCTGACCATCTCACTTTATGGCCTAGGATGCCTGTACCCTTGAGGAGAGGTCTACCTGGGGGCTTAGGGTCAGAGCACGAAGGTTGTCCACAGAAGCTCCTTGCTTGCTGCTGGCTGCAGCATGTCCCTAAGGTAGGATTAGGCAAAGGGGAAGTTGCCTCTAAATCTCCATGTTGGACTTTGGTGAGGTGAGCATAAGATTTTCCCAACTCCATGAAAGAGAAAACTCTTCCTCAAGTAAGGGACATTTTTTCTTTGTTCTCCTTGCCCCACCCTGTGTGACAGGTCTCTTGTGTCATTTGGATGATGCATGCATCAGCAATCCTTGCCATAAGGGGGCACTGTGTGATACCAACCCCCTGAACGGGCAGTATATTTGCACCTGCCCCCAAGGCTACAAAGGCGCTGACTGCACAGAAGATGTGGATGAATGTGCCATGGGTAAGTACATGGAACCTTCCCTATGCCTCATGGTGTCTGTCGAGCTCAGTGAGCATTCAGACAGAAGCACATTTTACTCTAGGAGCATGTTACACCCAAACCTCCGATCTCTCCTGTTACATGCTTACTGTTTATAACCCCCCAATGTAAACATATATTCTCTTCTAAGAACTGAGTAAATGGAAAGTCTGTACCTGATTCCTAACAGGAAGCCCTACCCAAGTGACAGTTCGGGCAAAAGAACAGAGATGCACAAGAGTTGAAATTGCTTTAGTCTTGCCTTGCCTTGGCTTCTTCCTTTCTTCTTTGTATTTTAAGGAAGAAAATAGTAAATTGAGAACCGGATTATTAAAGGCCTAGCCCTAATGCTATCATTATGCAGAGTCAGATCCACTTCTGCAATCCATATTTGTGGAAATTCTATCAAAGTACTTTGATTCCAGTAATTGGTGCTTGTGTTTTCTAGCCAATAGCAATCCTTGTGAGCATGCAGGAAAATGTGTGAATACAGATGGTGCCTTCCACTGTGAATGTCTGAGGGGCTATACAGGGCCTCGTTGCGAGTTGGATATCAATGAGTGCCATTCCGACCCCTGCCAGAACGATGCGACCTGTCTGGATAAGATTGGAGGCTTCACGTGTCTGTGCATGCCAGGTACATGGGCCCGTCAGTATGTGGGATCTAGACAAGAGACAGTGCCCTGCAGTTCTCTTAGGCGGAGCACTCAGTACAGGGTGGCAATCCCATGAGCTCTGTCAGCATTGAATTCCCAATAATGACAGGGTTCCTAGCCAAGGGGACCCTTAAGGAGTAAGGCAGTGCTAGAATTCTTAGAGTGATGGACACTAAATTAAACAAGTCCATATATCAACATCAGTTACATGTAAGAGAAAAATTCAGAAGTGATTGTTTTTATGCAAGTATTCTTTGGTTTAACAAAGGATTTACCATAACAGTCCTATAAATAGCAAGGTTTCCTAATCTCTTGATACATTATAAATACCATACTATTCCATTTATAAAAATTATTTTACCCGTAATTGTTTAGGAACTTGCTATTTATCCGTAGTAATGTGCATATTGTTAGTTGTACTCTGGAGTGCTTCTACAGAAACCATTTCTTGAATTCTCAGAGAGCACAGGTAAGTCCAGTTTAAAATGACGTTTGAGGGGCGCCTGGGTGGCTCAGTCAGTTGAGTACTGATCCCAGTATTGTGGGATCAAGCCCCTTGTCGGGCTCCACGCTGAGCATGGAGCCTGCTTAAGATTCTGTCTTCCCCTGCCCCTCTGCCCCTCTCCCCCACTTGTGTTCTCTCTCTCTAAAAAAAAAATAATAATAATTTAAAAAATGAAAAAATGACATATGATAGTGGCTGCTTTACTTGATTAAACCTGCTAGCCAGTCTAGCACTGGAAGGCCCTCCTGACCTTGACTTGTACCCTGAGAGCAACAGGATCGCCAGGTCAGCGGGTCTGTGTGAACATTGACTGGGGACCCTATGGGCCTGGCACTGCTCTGAAAGTGAAGCAGGGCCTGGTCAGAGAATGTGGGAGTGTCTTTGCTGGCATGCTATATTTTACCAGTGTCTTTGGAGGTAACCTTTTCTCCCTCTTCACAGTGATGTGCGTTTCTCACCGTATGCTCCTATCTCACTGATACTTGCAGTGACTATTTCCCATCAGGGGAGACTCCGCTTTGCCTTCTGCAGAAATGTTCATGCTCATAGAGGATGTAGTCATCTGCAAATTTGTGCTTTCTTGGCTAGAATATGCCTTTCTTTCTAAGCCACTTGTGTGGTCTAATTTGTTCAGGTTTCAAAGGTGTGCATTGTGAATTGGAGATAAACGAATGTCAGAGCAACCCTTGTGTGAACAATGGTCAGTGTGTAGATAAAGTCAATCGCTTCCAGTGTCTGTGTCCGCCTGGTAAGTGCCCACCACCTGCCCCTGTTTTCTTTGAAAGCACAAAGCTGACTGACCACAGGGAAGGGAGGAGGAGAGAATGTGTGTGGGCTGTACATGAGGAAGTCATTAAAGTGAGCACTTCGGAATCGGAGTGTGTACAGAAACGGGGAGTTTGTTTCAGCTAGTGTATCATCCAAATCCTTTGTGGCCAGAAGTCCAAGTCTATTCTGAATGGCCCATGACCTCTCTGTCTGTGTATATATTTCAGAAAGTTCATACCTCACAGAAGCCTTAGTTGTAGGCTATTCAGGGATTTTCCCCCGCCATGGGTCATATTCTTCAAGCCCCTCTGTGAGACTTTTATTGTTAGATATTTCACCCTAGGTCCAGAAACAGACAACACAAGTCAGTTTTTTCCAAAGAATGCTCTGTGTCTCCTTTTGCCCCCCAAAGCTACTGTTGAAGACATGCCAAATTTTCTGCCACAGACAATAGCCTCTCCTTGTTATTTCTCCAGAGAGAAGGTCCCGGTCCTCTGAAGCTACCCTCACTTGTTTGAGGGCTCCATGTATAACCATTCTGTCCCTACTTCAGCTGCAAGTGAAATCTGTACTGGGAATAAACAGAGGTTGAGACACACACAGTTGTCTCTGATGCCCTGAGCTTCACCCGGTTATCCCAGTTACCTGCTGGGGAGAATAATTTTATGTTTGCTGAGCCACTGGTTTAAGCCCTTTGTAGACCTTAGATGGATAGACATAGGGGAATCCTTTGACTCGTGTCATCACTCTGCCCTTTTAAGGTTTCACTGGGCCAGTTTGCCAGATTGATATTGATGACTGTTCCAGTACTCCGTGTCTGAATGGGGCAAAGTGTATTGATCACCCAAATGGCTATGAATGCCAGTGTGCCACAGGTAAGATTGTTCTCACTTTCTGTTCACCTGATATGTCTGTCCGAACAAAATAGGAGGCTGTCCTCTACTCGCTGCCCTACCAGGCCAGTCCACTAATGAGCTGCTCTGTGTTTAAAGAGAGCTGCTTCCAGCATAGTTTTTGCTTCTCTCACGGTTTTCTCCTACAACACCTGCCTCCTTCTCCACCACAATAGTGGCCTAGCTTGGACATTTCCATTTGGTGTCCAGGTCTTTCTGGGATAGATTTTGGCAGCGGTGAGTTTCCAGCTGGCTTGACTTACTCCTTTGGGAAAGGGAAGAATTCCAGCTGAAAGCTATTTTTCACTAGGGCTTCTCAGCAGGAGACCTGTCTCTGTGTTTTTTGAGGCAAGTGATTGAACAAAGGCCCAGAAGTCTAAGGGCCATTGTGTGCAAGTGCAGAGGTTTTCCGAGTAAAAGACTGCCCAGCCCGAGAGTCAGGTGTGTTATCTGAATGGGAGAGAGAACTCTGGGAAAGTTTAGGTCCTCTTTCCTGACTTCTGCTACTACAGTGAAAAAGAATCTGTTTACACATATTCTGCATTTCTGATCTGTGGCCACATTTCTCATTTGGGAGTGGATTTGATTAAGTCAAACGTCCCTTATTACACATTTGCTTTTACACAGACCAGTATTATAGAGAAGGACTAGAAATTATTAGAAAAGATGATTTCTCAATTTATTTTTTATATGACCGCATAAGGGAAAAAGAAGTTATGAATGTAATTCCAGACCTGTTTCTTATTTTGGAAGATTGATTCTTAAAGGATTTTAAACATCATGTGCATGATTTCTTTCTGATGACAGAAAAGCAAACTAAGTCACAAAAATAAACACAGAGAATTAGTGTTTCAGTAGTACTGGAACATTACCATTTACTGGGCCTCTTTAGATTAGGTCCCGTCAGATGAACCAGTTCACTTCTTTCTCTTTTTGCAAACTGTTGTTTTTGATTGGAGGAGTTCCAGATTTTGTCCTCCTCTGGCCAGATTATCCTCATGGACAATAACCTCTGGAGAGAGTTTAAAAATCTTGAACTCATGTTTGAAAGGAAGAGATCCCACCCCACCCCTCGCCTTTCTTTAAAATCCTTTAAAAGGGATTTAAAGTTGAATGAAGTCTTATTTTCCCTTTTTCTTTTAATGCTCATAAACTTTCATTCATTTTAATTAACAGGTACTTACTAAAAACTTAGTATATATGTAAGCACAGTACTCTGGGAGCGTTTAAGAGGGATAAAGAAAAGTTCTCTGTATACTAAGGTCAGAATTGGGAAGATAAGATACACGTAACCATTAATACAGTATCTGTATGTTGGGTTTTGGAAGAAAGGGATAGAGAGGTAAAAATATAATGGAAAAATATTGAGAGCTAGTCCCCACTGAAGCCCAGTATGAAATGATGATGCAGTTAAAGTATCTCTGCAGTGAAACCCACTGATCATTTTGAGAAAGGTATTTGAATTCTACAAATTTTATTTGAAAAACTTTGTTTTAAACACAACTCTCTAGGATTGCCTTATAAATGGTTTGTTTCAGCTGCTCGTTGGCTGCAGTAGAAATGTTAGGACATGAGGTCTATAGTGGATGTGGCCGCACTTATATTCAGGTGTGGAGTCTGCCTTGGTTTTTAAGCCTTCTTGGTAAAATTCCTTTCAAGGATTCACTGGTGTGTTGTGCGAGGAGAACATCGACAACTGTGACCCTGATCCTTGCCACCATGGCCAGTGTCAGGATGGGATTGATTCCTACACCTGCATCTGCAACCCGGGGTACATGGGTGCCATCTGCAGTGACCAGATAGATGAATGTTACAGCAGCCCTTGCCTGAATGATGGTCGCTGCATTGACCTTGTAAATGGCTACCAGTGCAACTGCCAGCCGGGCACGTCAGGTAAGCCTGCTCTCTTTATGTCTCCTCTGGAGTTTTCACTCTTTCTCAAAAACAATTTGCACAGATATCTCAGACTTTCTTGGCATATGCTTCGATACCTGAAAAACAGTCCTGATTCTGAAAAGCACAGCCAAAGCTTCAGCCAGAAACATCTCAGTCTCTAGTCAGTGGAGAAATTAGAGACAATAGTTTTGCAAAACTGATGACTCTGTGTGTGTGTGTGTGTGTGTGTGTGTGTGTGTGTGTGTGTGTGTGTGTGTGTGTGTGTGTGTTTTATTAGAAGAAGACACCCCACCTCAAAAAATAGAAATTATTATTTAAAATTGGAAACCCTCTTGCCTTTGTGTCTTGATTTGATTGTCCTTTTCCCTTGAACTTCCACCCCACTCAGAGTAATGAAGCTGGCCCTTTTCCTTCTTGCTCCCTCCTGTCCTTCCAGTTGTGTTTTTCTCTGTTTCAGAGTCCAGTATCTTTAATGTGACACTTTTCTTCTGCCGTGTTTCGGGTGGACCTTGGGCATTTGGGGGAATTCTCAGGGAGAGCAGAGACTTCACAGCACGGTCCAGTCATTGTAAATTAGAATGCACAGCCACCGTTTCCCACCCCTGAGTTCAGTGCTGTTTCCCCGACTCTGGTTGAGTGACTGCTCGTTAGTTGGGAGGGCATGCTGCTCCTTGCTGGGGGAATGTTGAGTTATTTTCTCAGGCGGCAGCATTTCGCAGGTCTCACTGGAGTCTGTTTTACTTATTTGAGGAATAATTATGGTCACAACTGTGGTTAATGGACAGAGAAGTACTATGTCTCAGATCAAAGAAAATGTATTAGTGGAAGATTAACTAGTGTGTGCCTTTGTTAGAAGGGAACCTGCCAATACAAGAGAGTGATTTATTGAGAACTCATTCTTGATTTAAGGAAAATGGCCTACATAGGGGGCAAAGGTGGGGGAGGTGGTTAACTGCCCTCATTTTATTTTGTTATTTCCAAATCCATTTCTTCAAACTTGTCAAAGGCCCTGGTCTTCGTCCAGGACCTCATACATGCCAAGTTTGAAAACAAAGTCCTTTTTGAGTTGCTCAAGCATACGAAAAACATCCCATGCCTTCACAGTTGAAAGTGCCTTCCCCCTCCCCACGTTTAGATAACTCACTAAAAGGGCTGAATAGATCTTTGTGAAGCCTTCCAAAAGCAATTTGCTTCCGGGCTGGTCCCCAGACATGAGAAATTGCAGTACGAAAAGAAATTTGAGAGATTTACAAGCAATTGAATGGACGCCTTTAGAATGGTGGGGCTGTTTTAGGCTTTGCTATCATTCCCATTATAACAAACATACTAGAAACCTGGGTGAGTGGTGGGTTGGCAAGCACTTTGTTTTCTCTGGGATTATATCATTATGCCAGGATGTATCAGGTGTATTCCCTGGGGAGGACAGAGAAGGCAAGGTGTAAGTAGCTGTCACTGAGAAATGCAAGAAGTAAATATGAGTGGTGTGCAGGCAGCATAGAGTGAAGGCCCCAAAACCTCTCAGAAAACTGCCAAATCTCTTCCTGTGGCTGTTGGGAGAATTAAAGCAAAGAGATGTAGGCGTTATAAAACAAATCTTGGTCTATAATGGGTGGAGAAAGACCTGACATGTACTGCGGGCCTAGATGGACGGGTCTCTTTTAATTAATCATTCTGAATAGACTTTTGAGTTCTAGAGTGAGAATCCATAACCCATTCATAACTTGGTCCTAAGTTGGTAGGTTGGATTTTGGATGAGTATAAACAGAAGGGGTACTTTACCATGTGCTAGTTAGAATTGTGGTTTCTCACTTACTGGGTACTTAAAGTGAGATAAATAACCCAGAATCACTTCTGAGGCTTCTTTCACCCATGGTCTTATGATGGGAAACTGTTTTAAGTAAGTTTCTTAAGGTTTTAAGTCACAGAAACCAACCTGACTAGTTTAAGGATTCCTTAGCAAACAAGCAAACGATAACTACAGAATAGACAAAAGATCTAGTGAAAGCACACAGAAGTATCTTACAGATTCCAAGTGAGAATTGATTGGTAAAGCTTTGCAGAGATTATCAGGAAACAGAGCAATTTATAGACCACAGTTCATATAGTCCCACAGTTCATATTCCAGTGTCCCAATGAGAAAATTACATTGGCTCATCTTGGGCATGGTGTCTGGTCCTACTCAAATAAAATATAGCCTCCTGCGGCCTGCCATGGTTGATTGTAGGTGAATGGGGGTTATCAGTCAAGGCTAGACACATCTCCTAAAAGTATCCAGGAGTATGGAAACTCTTGCCTCATTTGTGGCTAGTGAGGCAGCATGGCCTCGTTCATCACAGAGTGACTAGTATGGTGTGGTGAAGGGGACAGAATCCAAAGTGCCTGGTTCACATCCTGGCTGTACTGCCGTAGTTGTGCAAGTCCACGATACGGTGGGTGTATTACAACTTGATGTACCAGTTGAGTGAGAAAACTAAAGAAAACTTATGTGAAGTGGGAGGCAGAGTACTTGCACATAATAATGGCTCAATAAATTTTAACGTAATTATTATTAATAAATATTAATACAAAATATGAGTGAATCAAAATTTTTACAACTTTCAATGGAAATTTTGTTAGTTTAAAGCCTAGTTTTACTGGGCTTTAGTTTTAGAATTTTTAAACTACCAAAGCGTTTTTCTATGAATGGGAAATAAGACATCACTAAATTCATGTTAAGTACATAACAAAGTATCATGAGTATTTTTATAAGATGATGGTAAAAATTATGACTGCTATATCCTTGCTGTTTAGTTACCCATATCTACAATTACACCTTTATTAATATAGCTCTATCTAGGGTTGGCTGTATACTCTTTAGATTTCTTAACACCTAGCATCACATGCTATTTTTGTGGTAATACTGCATGGTTTCTTTTCTACTTTTATCTTTGCAGGTGTTAATTGTGAAATCAATTTTGATGACTGTGCAAGTAACCCTTGTGTCCACGGAGTCTGTATGGATGGCATTAATCGTTATAGTTGTGTCTGCTCACCGGGATTCACAGGTAACACCTTTTTTGTTGGGAGGTCCCTTCTTCAGCCCCATCACTTTGGGAAAGGGGCATATGAAGGAAAATCACTTTTCAAATGTTTCCTATTTCTTTGTCTCTTTGAAGGTTAGAAATGTGTTTCTGTACTTCTCTGGCCTAGTTTTCTACTAATAGGCCTTCCATAAATCATAACATGAAACTTTTCCTCAGTTAGGGTTTTTAGACCACATGTTTTTGGTGTTTTTTTTTTTTTACATTTTATTTATTTTTGAGAGAGAGAGGGAGACAGAGCACAAGTTGGGGAGAGGCAGAGAGAGAGAGGGAGACAGAATCTGAAGCAGGCTCCAGGCTCTGAGCTGTCAGCACAGAGCCCAACGCGGGGCTTAAACTCACAAGCCGTGAGATCATGACCTGAGCCAAAGTTGGATGCTTAACCGACTGAGCCACCAGGTGCCCCTTTAGACCACATGTTATAGCTACCTGAAAAGCATTTCTAGTCAGACCATGAGTTTCTGTCACTGTGCTTGAGTTATATAGCTTTTACTGCCACCTTTAATTTGCTACACTTAGTGAATGCCTTCCACAAAAGTATAGCCAAGATAAAATTCTATGAAAACACTAAATGCTTTTTTCTGAGTACTTCCTCTTATGGGAGATTGTTGGATGAGGCCAGAACTTGGGAGGACCAATGTAATTATTAAAAGTAGCCAGAACATTTACACATGCACGCTTGTGTGCACACACACAAACACAAATCTCTTTCTCTCTTTTTTGTTGTAAGATTGCCTTTATCTTTTACCCTTCCGATCCAAAAATTGCTAGAGGCTATTGAGAAATCTGAGGCACCTTACTGAGACACCTGTTTGTTAATGACACCATCAGAGGGCATATACCGTGCCTATCCTATTCTTTCTAGACGGTCCCACACGCAAGCAGGCACTTACATAATAATGTTACCATTTAATAAGTACCATGTGATCATTTGCAACCAATGTGAGAAATTTCCCTCAGAGCTTTTTAAACTATGACCTCCAAAGGCATTCAGGGCCAACTGAAGTGAATGTCTGCCTCTTGCTTGCCGGGAACTTACTTTCCGCTGTATTTCACAAACCTTTTTCCTGTTTGGGTATGATCGCGGATGCTAGGGAGTAATGTTTTCGGCCCACATGGGTCACCGTAATGTCTTCTCAGTGGAAGATCACTCAGAAGACAAGTATGATGACAGCCGTCGTATCTAGTGCCTAGCAGTGCTGGTAGTAGCCAGCTGTACTTCTGGTCCTGAAACTTGATACTACAAGATGAAGTGACAGCCAACTGAATACACAAAAATTCCTGCTAGGTAGGATAGTAGGTGCATTTTTGTTAAATAGGTAAGAAGAGAATAGCTACCATTTATTAAGAGCTTATTTTGAGCTAGGCGTTAGGTACCTAATCTCATTTAATTATCCACAGCTATTATCATTCCTATGGTATTGATGAAAAATCCAGAGCTTGGAGAGGTTAAGTAACATTACCAGTGCACTGTGGCCAGGATTCCAGGCCAGGTGGTCCTACTCTAGAGCCTATGCCCGTTCTCACCTCACTGGGCAGCCTAAGTGGGTGCCTGTTGTGACTTCTTTTTAGACATGTAAGCCTTACACTGGAACTTTTTTTTTTTTTCTGAAATGCCAGTAAGTCATATTCTCTCTCTTTTTAACATTCAGCAAACCAAGAAGGTCAAGGAGGGAGGACATAAGCTAAAATATTCTAAAATAAACCTAAGGTGTAGCATGAAATTACATAACCAAGAAGTGGAATGTTTTGGTTACTGGGTGGTACTCTGTTCTTGGAACAATTTTCTATGTCTATTTTTTTTTCAGTTGTTTTTTGCTTTTTTAATCAGCTGCCCAAAATACCACAGACAACTGTGGTATTATATATACATGAGCTTAGATGTGAGATGTTTTATTCTTTCTTTTGTTTTATTTTAGCACTACTACTTTTTTTTTTTTTTTTTACAATTCTCATAACAGCTTTGACAGATTTAAATGAGTTTTTCTTTTTAAGACTAAATTCTGTATTCTCTGCAGACCTCTTGTTTTTAATGTTTATTTATTTGAGAGAGAGAGTGCACATGTGTGTGCATGCATGCAAGCAGGGGAGGGGCAGAGAGAGAGAGAGAGAGAGAGGGAGAGAGAATCCCAAGAATGCTCTGTGATAACAGCCTAGAAGCCTGATGAGGGACTTGATCTCAGGAACCAGAAGATCATTCTTGAGCCAAAATCAAGAATCGGACGTTAAACCAACTGAGCCACCCAGGATCTCTTTATACTTACTGATTGAATGGGAAATGTAAGAAATCAAGTGATACTTCTAGAAGCTACTTCTCAGTTTACAAACTACTTTTTCAGTTTTGTCTTCATATTTATTATTTTGCTGACTTCTCATAACAGTCCATAAAAGCAAATAGGTTGAATAAGAAACCAAAAGCACAGGTAACAAAAACCAAACTAAACAAGCAGGACTCCATTAAACTAAAGTGCTTCTGCACAGCAAGGAACAATAAACTGAAAAGGCAGCCTATAGAACAGGAGAAAATATTTGTAAACAATATATCTGAAAAAGGGTTAATATCAAAAATATATAAAGAGCTCATACAACTCAATAGCAAGGAAGCAAATAATCCAATTTAAAAATGGGCAAAGAGCAAGAAAAAAAATTTTGAAACTATGTATGTTGATGGATATTAGCTAGACTTACCATAGTGATCCTTTTGCAGTATATACAAATATCAAATCATTACGTTGCACACCTGGGACTAATATGTTATATGTCAGTTATAGCTCAATCTTTAAAAAACACAGGCAGAAGTAGCTAAACACAACTTTAGAAACTGTTATTGGAAAATTCCCAGGAATTTCCAGATAGAGGATACTGGAAGTATCTACTGTAATTCTCAGAGCTACATGATTTAACCAGAGACTGATTGTATTTTTAAGTTATAAATCATTATTTGTACTTAGAAACCCAACATCATCTGAAACAGGTAAAGTTTTGAAAGCCTCATAGTCTGCCACACCGTAGTGATTTTCAAAAAGCATTTGAAAGGCTAATCATGAGTAACAAGTCTACCAAAATAGCTAATCCTCACTATAATGTCATTATAAAACTAATCACGAAAATACCATAAGAAAACATATATATGAGTTTTGTAATCTCTTCTCTCTCTAAATTTCTTTCTTTTTTAAATTTTTTAATGTTTATTTTATTTTTGAGAGAGAGAGAGTGACAGAGTGAGAGCAGGGGAGGGGCACAGGGAGAGGGGGACACAGAATCCGAAGCAGGCTCCAGGCTCCAAGCTGTCAGCACAGAGCCCGACGCAGGTCTCGAACTCACGAACCAAACCATGAGATCATGACCTGAGTTGAAGTTGGACGCTTAACCAACTGAGCCACCCAGACGCCCCTCTAAATTTCTTATAGTAGTTTCTCATCAGTAGTGAAGTGTATAAATGTTTATAAAGTATAAATTTATAATATAATTACGTTTATAAGTTATAAATTATTTAAATATAGAATCACTAGTCTAGATTAAGAGACCCTGAATTGTTTTCTCAGTTACCAGAAGACAATAAAGTTATGCTTAGAATACTCTTCTTTCTGAGGCAGAAAATGGATTAATACAACTCTAAGAATGAAAGCAAAATGGCTTTCTTTTTAACCAATATAATCATTAAGTTAAATTATATATTTATAATTTGTAAACGTTGAGCATGCAATTGCTTTTTGGTTCTTTGGCCCTCAGTTAACCTAATAATGTCATATCCTGAACAGGCACACTGCTAAGAACAAGGAGTCTTGCAGTAATACTAAAATCAATTCATACTACTCAGCCACAAAAAAGAATGAAATCTTGCCATTTGAGACAACATGAATGGGCTTTATGCTCAGGGAGATAAGTCAGAGAAAGACAAATACTGTATGATACCACTTGTATGCAGAATATTAACAAGCAAAACTCATAAAAATAGAAGAAAATGGTGGCTAGGAGGGGCAAGGCTAATTGGGGAGATGTATTTAAGGGTGCAAACTTGAAACTAGTAGGTAAATAAGGTCTGGAGATCTGTTGTACCAGCACAGTGATTATAGTCAGCAATACTGTATAATAAACTTCAAAGTTGCTAAGAGAGTGAGTCTTAATTGTTCTCACCACAAAAAAGAAATGATAATTATGTGACATAATGTTAGGTAACATTAAAGTGGTAATCTATTGCAATATATAAATGTATTAAATCAGTACGCCATATACCTTAAACTTATACAGTGTTATACATCAATTCTATCTCAATCAAAATATTAACAAAACACAAAAAGTAGATAAGGAAGTTTTATTATTCCCATTAAACAACTAAGACAACTGAGAGAGAGAACTTGATGTGTCCATGCAACGTATACAAATATATTTTGTATATTTTGAGCCCCCCAGCTAGTGAGTCATACAGCTAGGATTGTGAGTTCCCAGAAGGCAGGAACCTCCCTAATCATCTTTTTAGCCGGTGTCTAAACACAGTGTCTAGCACGGAAGAAACACTCAATAAATGCTTCAGAATGAATGACTAGAACTCAAACATGGGACTTCTGACAGCCAACTCCAGACTCTCCAGTCTGGACTGTAGCATGCTTTCATTTATTAAACACTAATTTGTTGAGTACCTACAAGGTGAGAAACATTGATTAACTTCTCATTCAGTAGTTTCTGAGTCCAATAAGGTCCATAGCCTTGTGCTGGGCATTTCTGATGCTGGGTGGAAACTCCCTAGGGGTAGGACCTTGCTAGTGAAGCAGCGGTCAGTCCACATGGTAGACTGCAAAAGGAGGCACTTAACCCTCCTCATTAAAGATGGCTGGAACATTGATTCTGGGAAGGGTTTTTAAAGCAAATGAGGAAAACGTGAGAAGAGTGGCTTCTGAGAAAATGCTTCCTAAAAAGGATAGAAAAAGAAGGCTTTTTCCTCTTATTTTCCACTGAAGAGCAGGCTAAGGATAGCTGTGTAAAGAGTTCTGGCTCATATCTTGGTGCCAGTGGCAAATGTCTAAAAAAAATTCTGAGGTTGAGGCTAAGAAAATAGTACTTTAAAATAAGTTATTAATAAAACACTTAAGAGGAAAACAGCAACCACTACCAGATTATGGGACTTTACCACAAGAACCACCAATAATGGTTTAGAGAGCAACAGAGAGTGAAAAAAATGTTAATACCCATACTTTAAAGGGGTGTGGATCTATTTCATTTGGAATTTCCTGTTCTAAATGCAGGGTTGCTCTTTCTTAAATAAAAGTGCATGTTTTTATCTGAATCAGAAAATTGTATTCTTTGAAACTTATAAATTCCTTCACAGCAGTTGCTTGTTGCCACTCATTTACAGAATTATGGGTTATTTCAAAATTTTATATCATTTTAGAATATATAGTTAAATCTCAATTGTTCAAAATTTAACAAAGCTAAACTCTTATAAGTGGCACGCTTTCTTCAGCTTAAAGCATCAAATGTCAAGGTTATAGCAGACATCTTTTCAAAGCGCAGTCTTGGGTAGGTTTTAGAGGAAGAATATATTCACTTAATTTCATATATTCTGAGCATTTACATTATTACATGATGATAAAGTAATAATTGTCTATGTTATAGTTTTTCAAAATAGAATATTTGAACCATCTGCATTATTTAAAATTGGTTTTCTGGACTCCATGCATCATAATCTGTGGTGAGAGGGCCTAAGAATCTCCTTTTAAAACAAGTATTTTAGGGGCACCTGGGTAGCTAAGTCCGTTAAGCATCCAACTTCAGCGCAGGTCATGATCTCACAGTTCGTGAGTTCAAGCCCTGCATCAGGCTCTCAGCTGTCAGCGCAGAGCCTGCCAAGTATCCTCTGTCTCCCTCTCTCTCTCTGCCCCTCCCCTGCTCACATACGCTCTCTCCCTCTCTCTCTCTCTCAGAAATAAACAAACATCAAAGAAGAATATAAAATAAAAATAATAAAACAAGTATTTTAAATGATTCTTTTTGCACATTAAGGTTGAGAACCACTGGTCTAGATTAAGAGACTCTGAATTGTTCTCTCAATTATCAGAAGACAATAAAATTATGCTTAGAATACTCTTGTTTCTGAGGTGGGAAATGGATTAATACAACTCTGAGAATGAAAGCAAAATGGCTTTTTATCTACTATAACATTAAATTAAGTTGGTAGCTTATTCACTAAGTATTCCAGGCGATTGAGCTATCCCATATGTGGAAATGTAAGAGGTTGACTAACTGAAAAAATTAATGCGCAGTAAACCGGTGATAAAAGCTTCTTCGAGAGTACTCAGAACAGCAGCAAGAGGAACAGCCAACTTTGGTAACATTTGATGTTCTCTTTTTGAATCCTTGTGGAGTTTCCGTTTCTAAGATGGAGTAAAGAAGAAATACATATCAAAACAGTGCAGTGCTGTTCCAGCATTTCGTTAACTTGGCTGCATTATCAAGACTGTGCTGTTTACTACTTCCTCACATGGTGCTAAGTGCTCTTGGGTGTCTTATTACTTAAATCCTGACATTTGGTGCCCAAGGCATCTTACAGCCTGTGCAGAGGAAGTTGTCAACACAACATCTCCCATAGTTCTGGGTCTATTCCCTAAACATTTTGGATTTGACAAATACTGTTTCCGTCCTCTTCAGGGCAGAGATGTAACATCGACATTGATGAGTGTGCCTCCAATCCCTGTCGCAAGGGTGCGACGTGCATCAACGACGTGAATGGTTTCCGCTGTCTATGCCCCGAGGGGCCCCATCACCCCAGCTGCTACTCGCAGGTGAACGAGTGCCTGAGCAGTCCCTGCATCCACGGGAACTGTACCGGAGGCCTCAGCGGGTAGGTGGCTGCCATGTATGAACAGTTCCTTATTGACTTGTGTCAAGCTGGTTGGGTTTCGGAATGGGCCATGCCCTGTGGAAGTCTGTCAGGGACCTGAGCTGAGACTGAGTCGCAGATTTTGGTAGTCTCCTTGAGTCTTCCAAACCACCACTTGTGCTCTGCCTTCCATTGCTGAATAGGTAGAAAATAGGGTGGGGCGGGGAGGTAGTCAGTTCATGGGAGAAGTCCAGCGTTATTTTGTGAGCCTTTGGCAATTGTGCTTTTAGTAGTTATTATAAGATTGAGTTCTGAGGGAGGTTCTATTTGATTTTTCCCCTGCTTAAAAAAAAGCTCCTTTCTGTTCTATCATGGTACCAACGTGTGCCACTGAAGTGGGGCTGGTCTCACCTGACTTTAGACGTGACCCTGATAAGACATCCATGGTTTGCAAGCCTCTGAGATTGTGTGATGTGTTGGTAGGTACTTTTCTAGAAACTCAGAGTGTGATGTTAGGTCACAAGAGATAGATCTGTACTCTTGTATGCTGGCCGGAAGATAGGGCTCTGGGCATTGCCATTTGCCATACTTAACAACAGGTGAAAGAACAAAGAGTGTATTTAGAGGTAAAGGAAAATCAAATTATTTCCAGATGAATTACCTCGGTATTCCTGTTTCAGACTATGGTAGCCTGCAAAGCATCGCAACCCATGTACCTTTTTCCTAAAGATCTCCAGACAAGAGAGGCTTTTATTTCCTGGTAACATAGTATAAGTGTTAATAATGTTCAGATTGTGAACAATGTATATATATTTTGCATACCTTCATTTTTGTTCCTTTTCCTGCTCAGTTTACCTTAGGTGCTTTCTGGGGCAGGGTTTTAGGAGAGAACAGCAAAGCATGTCTTGGAAGTCAGACATCCCAGGAGCTCTCAGAGAGGCTTAGAGTCTCTGATACTAACCTACTTCTTGGGTGTCTGTTTTGCATTAGAAACAGATGATCCTAAGGTTTGCTTTATTTTAGTTTTATATATAATAAAAGTGCAGATTTATCCATGTTAATGTGCCTTTCAAAAATTTTTTTTTTTTTAACGTTTATTTATTTTTGGGACAGAGAGAGACAGAGCATGAACGGGGGAGGGGCAGAGAGAGAGGGAGACACAGAATTGGAAGCAGGCTCCAGGCTCTGAGCCATCAGCCCAGAGCCCGATGCGGGGCTCGAACTCACGGACCGCGAGATCGTGACCTGAGCTGAAGTCGGACGCTTAACCGACTGAGCCACCCAGGTGCCCCTTGTTAATGTGCCTTTCAGATTGACCCAATGTATTGTACCAAACACTGTTTACACATGAAAGCTCACTATAATTAATTAATTTCTCCAGCATCTTTGTGAGCTGGGAAGCACCAGAAAAGTCTGTTTACTGAGTAGTCCAGGTGGGACCACATAATTCATACTGTGTCCATGGCAATCCAAGTATAGGTTCAAAGAAGAGTAGAAATGAGATTAGCTTACCCATGAGCTCCTCTGTCCCTCATTTCTTCACCAAGTCTTGGATTTCATCTAAGACTCAATTGTACATTCATCCTCCACAGTCAAGAATATTATCTGTCTCCTTTCAGATACAAGTGTCTCTGTGATGCAGGCTGGGTTGGCATCAACTGCGAAGTGGACAAAAATGAATGTCTTTCTAACCCATGCCAGAATGGAGGAACTTGTGACAATCTGGTGAACGGATACAGGTGTACTTGCAAGAAGGGCTTTAAAGGTGAAAGCCGTAGTGCATATTTCTATCTCCCTTCATACAGTTTTCTTATTGCATATTCTTTGACTTACCTCTTCCTTTCCCTTTCTCTATTCCTATTCGCTCATATAGCAAACATAACTTGAGAAGTTAATATTTATAAGGCACTTGGGGAGTAAAAACATAAAGATACATAGATTCTACTAGCAGAGAGGTGAACTACAGGACTATTTAAGCTGAGCAGCTAGGACTCCACTAATACAACTTTGGAAAGATGTTCTAATTGTAAGCTTCATGGTGCTGGTTTGATTCTGTTGGAATTCACAAGAGATCTGGGGAGTAGCATGAGAATATTGCCTTACTATAATTATGATAGCAATAATGCCATGGAAGAATCCATGCATTCCAAACTCTTCCAACAAATTATCTTACACATTGAGATAAAATATATAGCCAACTAGGGCCTTCTGGAAACATGTATTATAATGGGTGTTGTATAAAATCATTTTCTGAGTTGTTATTGTTGTATTTCCACCATAAATTTTCACTTAAAAACTCATGAGAGTGAAATCTGTGGGTAAATCATTTATCTTGTACTCCTCTATCCACTTAGTCATTGATTTCCCCACTCAAAAATTGTGCCAGGCTACCAAGATACATCAGTATGTTTCAGAGTCAATTTACTTATTTGAAAGCTTTCTGAGAGTATATATATTTTAGTCATTAATTTTCTGATATATTACATTTGCAAAGAAATTTAAAAGCACTTTTACTTCTTTGTTTCCTTGAGACTTGCTGATCAATGAACTAAATAAAACTCAAAATGTAAAATCCCAAATTGTACGGCTGGTGAGTAGAAGAGTACAGTGTGAGCCCAGACCTCTGTGCTCCCAGACCACCGTTTTTTTACAGTGCTGTAGTTGCTCTATCTTGAGGCTCTGTGTCAGGCTCTATTGAAGATGCAAAGGTGTGTAATATTTGGGTACTGGTCTATCCCATTAATGCTTCCTTACTTTTGTCTTTTTCACAGTAGGAGTAGATTCCATGTCTTGGATCAGGGGAAAACAGTTTTATGGCTTCAGAAAGTACTACCACATCAATGGTAGAGACTGTGCATATGAAAGAGTGGGCATAAATCAGAGGCTTTGATTATGCATTAAAAAAATATTGTCCCTTGATAAATTATACCCCCTTTTTAGGCCCTGACAGCCACTTTGTATAGAAACAGCTGATAGATCAGCAGATTTTTAACCTCAATGAGCTTCTTAGTCCATTGTTGAGAAATTACTTATATTTGGAGGTATATTCAACCTTTCAGCTATTAGAATATACTTACTCCATTCATCCTTTTAACTGTCTTTTACTGACAGACTATATGTCAGGGACTTGTCACTGAAATGAACGAAGAGGTATTCCAGGAGCCTAAAGAAATTCAATTTCTAAGGTAGTTAATATTTGCCATGAAGAGGATTGCTTAGTAATTGTTAAAAAAAATTTTTTTAATGTGTATTTATTTTTGACAGAGAGAGAGACAGAACATGAGTGGGGAGGGGCAGAGAGAGAAGGAGACACAGAATCTGAAGCAGGCTTCAGGCTCTGAGCTGTCAGCACAGAGCCCAACATGGGGCTCGAACCCACGAACCACGAGATCATGCCCTGAGCCGAAGTCGGACACTCAACCGACTAAGCCACCCAGGCACCCCGCTTAGTAATTTAAATAATGAGGAGGCTAACAGAAAGTTTCACTGTTTTGGGGTTTTCTCCCTTTCTGTCTATAGGCTATAACTGTCAGGTGAATATTGATGAATGTGCTTCAAATCCCTGCCTGAACCAAGGAACCTGCTTTGATGACATAAGTGGCTACACTTGCCACTGTGTGCTGCCATACACAGGTGAGTTCTGCAAGTGAAGGGACCAGAGGGGACCTGTGTTCTTGCCTTGTCATTCTAAACCTCTGAGTCTCAGAGACAAGAGTCTGTGGCCCAGTGACGCTTCTCTGAGGAATCACTCCCTGGTCACCATCCTGCTCTCACTGACTAGATCTTGAGCTCTGAGAAAACACTGTGGCTTCCCTAGATGCAACTGGTAGGGAAACTCACATGCCTTCTTTGTACTTGAGGGTTTAAATGTTTTTTGTTTTGTTTTTTTTAATTCTGTCTGACTGCTGGTTTCATTCATTATTTGACTGGACCCAGTGTTGTCATGGCCTGTGCTCTTAGTCATAGTTCAATAATAACAACAACCACCACTTATTGATAACTTACTATATGCCAGACACTTTGCATATTTTGGATTTCTTAATCCAGTGCTCAAAATAATTCTGTAAAGTAGAAGTTCCTATGACCATTTTATGCTGAGGCAAAGAAAAGTTACTTGCTGAAGGTCACAGAGGTAAGTGGTAGATCTAGGATTTGCCTCTAAGCCTCTCTCAGTCCAAAGTGTGTCTTCTTAACTGCCCTTCTTCTCCTTACATTCAGTACCACTACCTCTCATTCAGAGAGGTATTGCCCCTTGGATGACGATGACACACACAGAAGACAAGGGTGTGACTTCATTTCGTATCAGGTGTTCTTTGTTTCAGGTGGTATTTTAGGAGTGTGCTTGGACGTTTCTTCTTTGTGTTCTCCTGCCTCATTACTGCCGTCTTGTGATTGGTTGTATTTGTGTGGCTTATTTACCTCCTTATCATCCATTTTCTTCATCTGTGGAGAACAAAACAGAAACATGGATGGTGGCTTTGCATGTTTCTCTAGTATGCAGCATGCAGGCAGGAGCATGGCTGAATTCATACTCCCGTGATGGGCTGGTTGTAGTAGCTGTTACCAGTGACTGCGGCTGTTTAGAGTGACAGAGTGGCCAAAACCAGAACTCTGTTACCTGAAAGACTTGATGTGATGTTGTTACCTTGGCCCCTCTTGGGAAGAAATGTTCATGTAGGCAAATAGCGTTTAGTCAGCCTCACAGATAAAAAATCAAAGTTATTGGAGATCCTTAGCTATTCTCAGACAAAGGAAGTCTAAATGATGCAATTCATAATGACAGTGCTGATCACATTTGCTAATAGTAAGAGCATCTCCCAGCCATAAAGACTGAGACTTGATGGCTGCAGAGAGATATAAGCAGGTCATATCATTATGCTCAGTCATATCATAGTCTTACCTGAGTATAATTTAGGTGTTCAGCTCATCTTGAAAATACTTATTTTATCTTCTTGCTATCCAGATCTCTTAAGAATATTTGGCTGTATGCTGGCTGTTGGTTTTTCTTCAGATTAAGATCCCGATAAAAGAATTTACTATTATATTATATTAGACTGAAAGCCTATGCATATTAAAATTTTAGTGCTGAGTGTGGCTAAAGGTTCTATCATTGAGCTTTGCCACTATGAAGGGAACTAAGCAACATTGCCTTCCCTAGTGAGCCACTCTTCTGACCCAGATACCTTAAAAATGGGTTGGGTATGTTGGTGAACATCTGTGGTAATTTTTTTTTCTTCCTGAATATGAAATTTTAGGATAGAATTTTAAATTGAGTTAGCTGTAACTTGACTTTAAAAACACCCTCATCTTCTTTTAATAAAAGCATTCCTTTCCTTGTTTGCCTGTGCTGGAAGCTTATATTCCATATGCTAAGGCAGGAAATATTGATGTGCAAATTTCAATGTCATGTTGTTGATGTTGGTATGAGGAGGTATGTTACTAGCTGATCAGAATAACTTCACTGTTTCCTACCTCCCATGGCCTTCTGATCAACTCCATTGCCTCTGGAACAGGCCAGCAGAGGTGGTGGGGAGTAGAAGGCTGTATTGTTGCCTCTTCCTGGCCCACATGAAGGAGGATCTGTGTGGCTGAGCCTCTGAGCCACACAGACTCTTAGCTGTGGAGATGCAGAAAGTATTGCACCAGATGGACACAGGTGTCCAAACCCATGTAACCACACATGATAATATGGATGAGAGCAGCCCAGCAGTTGTTGAGTGCTCACTCTATATGCTAGGCTCTGTGCTAGTGAAGACTTCATGAACATTTTGTTTTTCATTTAATCCTCCAAAAGCCTCTGTGAGTTACATACCATCCTATTTCTCATTTTACTTATGTGTAAGGCTCAGAGCAGAGTAATAACTTGCCTGTTGTTAATATACCAAGTTAGAGCTAAGACTCAGAAGACCCTAAGTCTCTCAGATTCCAAAGCTCTTAACTGCTACCTTAGTCTTGAGTTCAGAGAGCATCCTTTGGTTTAGAATTTGCAAAATTTCAGTTTCCTTGGCTATTTCTCTAAATTCTGTCATTTGCTTTACAGGCAAGAATTGTCAGACTGTGTTGGCTCCCTGTTCCCCAAACCCATGTGAGAATGCTGCTGTTTGCAAAGAGGCACCAAATTTTGAGAGCTACACCTGCCTGTGTGCCCCTGGCTGGCAAGGTAACAACATGAGAGTTAGAGAAACCAGAAGCTTTAAACAGAGTGGTCAGATCATCAGATTAACATGGAAGGCCCAGGTCTTCTGAGGCCTGCTTGTTGTCATGAGCACTGGCTTTGTACAGGAATGACCCAGAAAGCCTTTTCATTTTCATGTCTTTGGGGCCCTCTAGTGGCTGGAAGCCTCCAGCCTGAGTCTGAAACCATGATGTTCTCACAGTCCCTGGGCCCTTTGTGCCAAGGGCACAAAGCCTTATGGGACTTCCCAAAGTGGGAGACAAACCAGAATATCCCCATCTATCCCAGCTGAAGCTTGGATCTCCCCATGCATTTCTGTGGGACTCACTTTCCAAAGACAGGACCATTCATCGCCCCTGTGTTTCTAGGTCAGCGGTGTACAGTTGACATTGATGAGTGTGTCTCCAAGCCTTGCATGAACCACGGTCTCTGCCATAACACCCAGGGCAGCTACATGTGTGAGTGTCCTCCAGGCTTCAGCGGTATGGACTGTGAGGAGGACATCGATGACTGCCTTGCCAGTGAGTATGCCGGCCAGCTCCTAAGCCCCCTGAGGCACTTAGGGAGCAGAATAGAGCCCAGTCGAGGCAGCTGCCTCTCAGTGCTGAGACTGGCCATCCCAATAGCTTATCACATGTTTTTAATATTAGTATTTTTTATTTTTTTAAATGTTTATTTATTCCGGGGTGGGGGGGGAGCTGCACACATGTGCACATACGTGGGGGAGGGGCAGCGAAAGAGGGAGACAGAAAGACTCCCAAGCAGGCTCTGTGCTGTCAGCGCAGAGCCGGATGCGGGGCTCAGTTCTGTGAACTGTGAGATCATGACCTGAGCTGAAATCAAGAGTTGGACACTTCACTGACTGAGCCACCCAGGCGCCCCAATATTAGCATTTTTTAAATCTTCTTTGCAAAGCCAGTGGCTTTAGGAGTTGAGGCAGTAGAATCTCTTTAAGAGGTTCCTAACTGATTTTTGTATACTGACAAATTGGGGACAATGCTATGATAGCTTTTTTTTTTTAAAACAGATCCACTGAGGTATAATTAGTATATAGAAGTATACTACCAATATTTTAAATGCACAGTGTTGACATTTAAACCATAAGTAAACATAATGAACATATCCATCCCCCTAAAAATATTTTATTTTGTAATTTCCTTCTTCCCCCTTCCCTGTCCCAGGCAACAAGGGATCTACCTCTGTCATGACAGACTTACTTGCATTTTTAATAATTTTATATAAATGGAATCATCTAATGCAAACTCTTTTTGGGGGAGAGGGAGTATGACTTATCATTTAGCATATTATTTGAGACTCATCTATGTTATGTGTATTAGTAATTCATTCTGTTTTATTGCTAGGTCATATTCCATTATTTGGATATACTTGAATTCACTAGTAGGACATTCAGCTTGTTTTTAAGTTTTGAGATACTATAAATAAAGTTATACTCTCTTGAGTAAATATCTAGGAGTGGAATAGCTGAATTATGTAGTAGGTATATGTTTCACTTTTCACCAAATTGTCAAAATGTTCTCCATGGTGGTTCACCATTTTCATTCCCACAAGCACTGTTTGAGAGTTCCAGTTGAACCACATCCTCAAGAACACTTGGGTGTGATTGCTCTGAATTTTAGCCTTTGTAGTGGCTGTATATGGTATTTCACAGTGGTTTCAACTTGAATTTCCCTACCTATTAAAAATTTTGAGCATCTTTTCATGTGCTTCTTGGTCAGCCATATATATTACTTGGTATAGTATCTATTCAAAACTTCTGCCCACATGAAAAATTGTATTATTTGTCTTATTATTGAATTGAAAGAGTTCTTTATATTCTAAATACAAATTCTTTGTCAGATATTTGCCTTACAACTATCTTCTCCCAATTGTACCTTCTGTTTTTTCTTTTGAAGAGGAAGTTTAATTTTGATGAATTTCAGTATATCCATAATCTTCATTCAGAGTTCATCTTATCTTATTTAACAAACCTTTACCTAACCCAAGGTCACTGAGGTTTATCTTCTTTGATTTCTTCTAAATGTTTTATACTTTAAGGGGCACCTGGGGGGCTCAATGGGTTAAGTGTCTGACTCTTGATTTTGGCTTAGGTCATGATTTACTGGTTTGTGGGATCGAGGTCTGCATCAGGCTCCTCGCTGATAGCATGGAGCCTGCTTTGGATTCTCTCTTTCACTCTCTGTCTGTCCCCCACCCCGCCCTGCTCCTCCCCCCACCCCCCCAGCTGGCTTACTCTCTGTCTGTCTCTCTCAAAATAAATAAATAAATAAACTTTAAAAAATAAACAATAAAAGTTGTATACTTTTAGCACTGACCTTTAGGTCCACAATCTATTTAGAGTTAATTTTACATGTAGTGTGAGTTTTAAAGATTTTTCTTTTTAGACTTTAAAGAGTAATTTTGTGTTGTAATCTTGCTAACCTCACTTATTAATTCTAGATTAGTTTAGCTTCTAAGTTTAGTTTAGATTTCTGGAATTAAAAAAAAATTTTTTTTAAGTTTATTTTTATTTCTTTTTAGAGAGAGATAGAGAGCAAGCAGGGGAGGGGCAGAGAGAGAGAGAGAGAGAGAGAGAAAGAGAGAGAGAGGGAGACAGAATCCAAGCAGACTTCGCATTGTCAGCACAGACCCCGATGTGGGGCTCAAACTCAACAAACGATGAGATCATGACCTGAGCAGAGGTCAAGCATCTGATGCTTTACCAACTGAGCACCCAGGCACCCCAGGAATTTTTTTTTTAACAAATAATCGTGTAATCTCTAAATAAGTATAGCCATTCTACATTTTAATTCTTTTTAAATCTATATACATTTTCTTTTTCGTACATTGTTGCACTGGCTAAGACTTTTAGTAAATGCAAAATAGAAGTAGTAAGAGAAGCAAATCTTTCTTTGTTCTTGATTCTGGTGGGGGAAGCATGTATGTAGTTTCTTGCCACTAAGTATGATGTTACTTTGTTGCCACTAAGTATGATTTTGGGGTTTTTTTGTTGTTCTTCTATCAAGTTGAGGAATTTACCATATACTCCTAGTTTGCTGAAAGTTTTTTTCTTTTTATGATGAATGAATGTTGATTTTTTTCAAATGATTTTTCTGTATCTGTTGAGGTGATAATATATTTTTTAATATATAAGTGAATTATGTTAATTAATTTTCAAATGTTAAACCTTAAATTCCTGGGGTAAATTCTGCTTGGTCATGATATATTCTCTCTCTCATATGTTATTGGATATGATTTCCTAAAGTTTTGTTACAAATTTTTGTGGGTATATACATTCATTAGGGATATTGTTCCCCAATTTCTTGTACTGTATTTGTATGGTTTTGATACAAAGGCAATGCCAGCCTCAGAACCACTTGGGAATTGATTCCTTTCTATTTACTGAAAGAGTTTGTATACAATTGGTATTACATCTACTAAACATCTAGGTCTGGAACTTTCTTTCTGGGAAAGTTTTAATTGTAAATTTAATTTCTTTAATAGATATAGTTATTCAGGGTATCTATTTCTTTTTTATTGAGCATTGGTAATTTGTATCTTTCAAAGAATGAGTTTTACTCTAAGTTGTCAGAATTATTGGCATTCATAATATTCCCTTATTGTGCTTTTAATGTCTGTAAGATCTGTGATGATTTCCCTTCACTGATTTCAGATATTGGTAATTTACATCTTCTCTCTTTTCTTTGTGATTGCTACTGGTAGAAGGTTACAGATTTTAGTAACCTTTTCAGTTTCATGATTTTTCTCAATTATTTTACTATTTTCAATTTCATTGATTTCTGCTCTTTATTCTTTCTATTTTGGATCTAGTTTGCCCTTCTTTTCCTAGTTTAAGATGGAAGCTTAGACCATAGACATAGTAGGCATTTAGTGCTTTTTTTTTTTCTCAAAACACTGCTTTAGCTGTATTTCACAAATTTTGATATATCATGGTTTTTTTTTCCCCCAACTCAGAAAATACTTTTCTAATTTCCATTTTGATTTGTTTTTTGACTCATAGATTATTTACAAGTGTGTTCTTTAATTCCAAATATCTTTTTTAATTAAGTTTCTAATTTTAATTCCAGTGTAGTTAACATGAAGCATTCTATTAGTTTCAGGTGTACAATATAGTGATTGAACACTTCCATACATTACTCAGTGCTCATCATGATAAGTGTACTGTTTAATCCCCATCACCTATTTTACCCATCCTCCCACCCACCTCCCCTCTGGTAACCATCAGTTTGTTCTCTATAGTTAAGAGTCTGGTTCTTGGTTTCTCTCTCTCTTTTCCCTTTGTGCATTTGTTTTCTTAAATTCCACATATGAGTGAAATCATATGGTATTTATCTTTCTCGGACTGACTTATTTTGCTTACTTAGCATTATACTCTAACTCCATCTATGTTGTTGCTAATTCCAAATATCTTTTGTTGCTGATTCCTTCCAGATAGTTTTTGTTATTGACATCTAGTTTAATTCCATTGTGATCAGAGAACATACTTTTTTCATCTATTGATTGGATTATTTAAAATGCATTAAAGCATGTCTTATGGCCTAGTCTTATGGTCTGTTTTGGTAAGTGTTCTGTATGCACTTGAAAAGAATGTTTATTGGGGCGCCTGAGTGGCTCAGTTGGTTAAGGGTCGGACTTCAACTCAGATCATGATCTCACAGTTCGCGAGTTCAAGCCCCGCATCGGGCTCTGTGCTGCCAGCATGGAGCCTGGAGCCTGCTTCAGTATCTGTGTCTCCCCCTCTCTCTGCCCCTCCCCTGCTCATGCTCTGTCTCTCTGTCTCTCAATAATAAATAAATGTTAAAAATTAAAAAAAAAAAAAATGTTTATTTTATGTTTTTTTTTTTTTTTTTTTGGTGGAGTGTTCTATAAATGCTATTAATTCAAATTGGTTAATAGTATTTTTAGGTCTTCCCTGATTTTCTGTCTGCTTATTCTATAAATTATTGACAGAGTGATATTGAAATCTGCCACAATTATTTGTCTATTTCTCCTTGTAATTCTATCAGTTTTTGCTTAATGTATTTTGAAGCCCTGATATTAAGTATATAAACATTTAAGATTATTATGTCCTCTTGAAGAATTAGTCCTTTGTCATGAAATGACCTTGTTTAACCCTTGTAACTGATATTTCGTACTCTGAAACCTCCTTTACCAGATATTAATATACCTACTTAACTTTTCTTTTGTTTATTGTTAGAGTATGCATTTTTTCCATCCTTTTAGTTTTGGCCTATGTGTGTCTTTAAAGTATGGGTTTTTTTTGAGAGCATATATTGAGTCTTGCTTTTTCTCTTCGCTCTGATACCCTCTGTCTTCTAAGTGAGGTGTTCATGCCATTTAAATTTAATGGTTGATGGCGATATGGCTGAGTTAAATATTTGCCATCTTACATTTTACTTTATCTTTTTCCTTCTTTTTTGCCTTCTTCCTCCCCCCCCCCTTTTTTTTGGCCTTCTTTTGGAATAATTGAGCACTTTTATAATTACATTTTATTTCTTCACTGGCATATCTTTTTTTTGGGGGGGGTGGTTTTGAGTTTGCAGTATGCAACTCTAACTCATTAAAATTTACCTCAACTATACTACTTTGTATAGCACATAAAAGCCTTACAACAGTATACTTAAATTTACACTACTGCCCTCTGTTCTATTGTTGTCATATAACATATATATCATAAACCCCCCAAAATATTATCTTTGCTTCAAATGGTCAACTAATTTTTCAAGAAATTTAAAAAATAAATTAACAGCCCTTATACTTACAACATATTTACAGCTTCTGGTGTTTTTCATTCTTATGCATAGATATGCATTTCCACCAAGTGTCATTTTCCTTCTGCCTGAAGAAATTCCTTCAATATTTCTGGTAGTGCTTATCTCCTGGTGATTAATTCTTTCTGCTTTTGTGTTTTTGAAAAGGTTTTTATTTTGCCATAGTTTTCAAAGATATTTTCATAGGGAGTAGAGTCCAAGTTGACTTTTCCCTCCAGCACTTTCCAGTCATCCTTTCATTGTTTTCTGCCATGCATTGTTTCTGAGGAGAAATCTGCAATACTTTTTACATTTGTTTTTCTATATGTTATTTTCTCTCCCATGGCTATTTTTAAGATATTTTCTTTCCACTGAGTTTTAGCAATTTGATTATGATGCCCTTCATTAGTCTTCATGTTTCTTTTGTTTGGGGTTCATCGACCTTTTTGGATAGATGGATCCAAATTCAAAAAATATTGAACTACTATTTTTTCAAGACCTTTTTGCTTCCCCTTTACAACTTTTATATCATACATCTTTTAGGTTGCTTGAAATTGTCTCCCTACTCACCAACATGCTATTTTACTTATTTTTTAGAGTTTTTTCCTCAGTGTTTCATTTTAGATAATTTTATTATTTGAAGATATCATGATCTATCTTCAGGTCGCATAAACATTTCCTCTTTAGTGTTTTGTTTGCTGTTAATCCCATCCAATATATATTTTTCTCTTCGTTGTATTTTTATCTCTAGAAGTTTGATTTGAGTCTTTCTCATAACTTTTTTCTCCTTGTCATGTTCATGCTTTCTTCTTCTTGAACATACAGAGTATATTTATCATAGTTGTTTTATTGTCCCCACACTTATTCTACCATATGGGAAATTCCTGGGTATGTTTCTGTTGTTGATTTTTATCCTCATCGTGAATTATGTTTCTTCTTTGCCTGCCTGGTAATTTTTTATTGGATACTAGACTTTAAAATAATCTTTAGAATATATTGAAGCTTTGTTTAAGGATCATTTGGAAACAGTTTGATCATTTTGGGTCTTTTCTTCAGGATTTGTTAGGTCCAGAACAGCCTTTAGTTTAGGGCTAAAATAACTTGCTACTGAAACGGTACTCTCTGAGGATCCTACTTAGTGCTTAGTTAGGAGGTCTTTTCATTTTGCCTGTCATGGACATGAGCTATTCTCAGCCTAGTATAAACTCTTGGGATTGTTCTGCCTACTTTTTTCTGGCTCTTTCCTCAGCTCTAATAGTTTCATCCTATGCATGTGATATACTCAGTTACTTATCAGTACTCACTGCTTAATCCGCGCTCAGTTATCTGTGTGGTGATTAAATCATTAAGCTTCAAACAAGGTTATCACAGTGAGTTAAGAATAATGGCACCTGGGGCGCCTGGGTGGCTCAGTTGGTTGAGCGTCTGACTTCGGCTCAGGTCATGATCTCACAGTTCATGAGTTCCAGCCCCACATCGGGCTCTGTGCTGACAGCTCAGAGCCTGGAGCCCGCTTTGGATTTTTTGTCTCCCCCTCTCTACCCTTCCCTGCTCATGCGCTGTCTCTCTGTCTCTCAAAAATGAATAAACGTTAAAAAAAAAAAAAAGAATTTAAAGATTAATGGCACCTAATTCACAGCAAACATAATTTCAGACCATCATATGGATGGCACTAAACTAGGTCCTGGCAGTGCTAAAATAGATAAAAACCCAGTGCTTACATTCATGAAATTCATAGTATATTAGCAAAAAAAAAAAAAAAAAAAAAGATACATAGACAAATTCAACATTGTGTAACAAATAGTGAAGAAAATTAAGTCCATGGCACAGTCGATGGAGAAATTTAAGGGACTGAAATCAAATTATTTGGAACCCTTTTCCACATTAATTGTTACATCAGTCAAAACTTTCAGTACTTAAAAATTTTCCTATTTGAAGTAAAACTAGCAATATTTACAGTTAGCTTAAAATAATCCAGTAAATTATGGTGAGTTCCCTGAAAGATATTATGGAAATTACAGTAGCTGTGTGCTATGTACTGTGGATAAGAAGGGATAATGTGATTTTTGCAATTTTTCCACTAAAGATCACAGATGGGCCTTAGAGTAGAATTAGCATAATAGATGAATAAGGTAATAAATATCCCTCGTATAAAAAGGGGCTACATTACCCACCTGATGTTTAGTTCTCCTTTTATGTAAGTGACCTGTCTTTGCAGTTTGATTTTAAAGTCCTCAAGAATAGGATCTACCTCTTATTTTTCTTGTTCTGATTTATATGCCATCTGTATTTCAGAGGACCATGCCATGATAGTAGCTCAAAATTCGTTGATTAATTGCTGTGAATCTAAACTGTTCTAAGATTGAGCTATGTGTTATTTAAAATTTTTTTAATGTTTCCTAATTCTACCTAAATCTAGAAAATAAAACAAGAGAAAGAAGAGAGAAGGAAAGGAAAGGAAAGCTGAAGGGAGGGAAGGAGAGAGGGAAAAGATAGGAAAGATCGAGAGATCGGCACAGGGGGCTGATTAGTATATATCCTGTCCTACCCCACCCACTCCATCACCACATGGACCTTTTGAAAATTTGTACTGATAGTTTTGAGATTCTGTGTATTGGGGGCACATATTTGATTAGCAAGTATGTGGGGGACCAATGTAAGTTTTAGGACTGTTAATTTTGCAAAACTGTTAGTGGTGTATGTTTAGTTCAGTCCAGTTGTCAAACAGGTTAAGAATCTCAGGCAAGTGTTAACTGCATTCATTTTTGTAAATGGAGAAGTCAGGGCAAAATAGATGTAAAGAAAAGTCCAGATAGAGACAAGGCAGAATTGTTACTGTTATTAGTGTGATTCAGTTCAGGTCGCTCATCTTTATAGGTCTAAGATGAAATTGATGCTGTAGTTCACAGCTCTAATTCTTGTGTGTAATGACTTAGATCCTTGCCAGAATGGAGGTTCCTGTGTAGATGGAGTAAATACTTTCTCCTGTCTGTGCCACGCTGGCTTTATTGGGGATAAGTGTCAGACAGACATGAATGAGTGTCTGAGTGAACCGTGTAAGAATGGAGGGACCTGCTCCGACTATGTCAACAGTTACACTTGCAAGTGCCAGGCGGGATTTGATGGAGTCCACTGTGAGAACAACATCGATGAGTGCACTGAGAGGTGAGCAAGCCATATGCTGAGACACCAGTGTCTTATGGGGAAAAGGGAGAAAGGAGCACAGTAATGGGATTGCAGGAATAAGGTGTCCATTTGGGTCCAATTCCATAGTCCTCTCCTGTTGCCCCGTTCCTGATTCCCTTTGGATGTGTAGTTAGCAGGTCAAAGGTCAGAGGTTGAAAAGCTTAGTGGGATGGGTCTTCATTTGTTTCTAATGCTTGGGAACAGAAAGAGTTATAATTCTGTTCCATTCTCCTCTTGGTCTCTTGTTCATTTCAGCTGACAATTTAAAAATTCCTGTTTCTTCGCAGATTTTTCATCACTCTTTAGTAATTTCTGAGTGGTTTCTTTCTATCTTTCTTTTTTTATTCCAACAAGTTTATTCAGTTTCTCTTTCAGAAAGAAATCTGGAGTCAAGAGCTATTTATGTAGCACTTTTCTTATAAGTTAAATTGACTTAGGGATAAAATGAAATGTGATACATGGAAAACCACAGAAGGACTGGGTAAAACCTGGAAACCTTCGCTTTCTCTAGGAATCTCTAATAAACTCAGCCTTTTAAATACTCTGAGCTTTTGGGGTGTAGAAAGGAAGCCAGGAAGCTGACTGGCACTCGGTGTAATTTGGAAAAAGAAAATTTACTAGATCTAGGAGTTTAAGATGCTTAGGAGCATTGGCCTCTGTAACTTGTTAGCTTCTAGGAACCTTACTTTTTGAGGAGCAGGTGTGAGGAACCACATTACATAGCTGGAATTGCTCTCTCTGCTTCTTAGCTCCTGTTTCAATGGTGGCACGTGTGTCGACGGGATTAACTCCTTCTCTTGCTTGTGCCCTGTGGGCTTCACTGGCCCCTTCTGCCTCCATGAGATCAATGAATGCAACTCTCATCCATGCCTAAATGAAGGAGTATGTGTTGATGGCCTGGGTACCTACCGCTGCACCTGCCCCTTGGGCTACACTGGCAAAAACTGTCAGGTAATTACATTTCATCCCACTCTGCTGAATATTACAGTTCTCTTCTAAGCAGAATAAACCCCTCCTAAAAAAGAAAATTTTGTCTTGGGGGATGTCTCTGAGATAAATCTAATAGCTGGTAGATTCCAAAATGGTGACATTGGCAAGATTATACAGATTAACAAGCGTAAGACTGTTGTAACAGGCTAACCAAGAACTACAGAAAAACACATGTGGGAAATAAGCACATAGATGTTTTTTATGTTGGAAATACAAAAAGGGAAGTAAAGAATAATTAAAATAGTCTTTAAAGGTCAGATACAGTTTCTAGGGGGATAATGATAATAATTACCATGTCTTGCAGTGTTATTCTCAAAACCAAGTTAGTCACATGTCTTTTAAATTCAAATATATAAATATACATTTTCATATACTGTTAGGATGGAAGGACCCCTCAGAGCCAACTAGGGCAGCTTTTCATTTCATGGAAGAGGAAACTGAGTCCCCAAGGAGCAAAGTAACCTTTCCGAGGTTTCATACCAAACAGCATTATGTTTAATTTTATGCTGTTTTTACCTCTTAAACAATGATGGGATGATAGAATAACAGAACTCCAAAGAATTTAGGATTAAGTGGCCAAATTTAACTAGCCTTACAGGGTACGCTTCCATAAGGCTTTGGCTGTATTGGTCATGCAAATAACCACCACTGCATATTAAACAGCTTGATGCTGATTCTGTGGATCAGAAGGACATTCTTCCTCGGGCTTTTGTTCATTCTCACAGTGTGAGGTTACATGTGCCAAGAGAACTCTCCACCCATACCCACTGGCACCTTCTTTCATGAACACTCCATGTTGTGAGTGTGACCTTGCTCTGCCCGGGGGTCAGGTCACCACATGTGAGCTAGGGAGAAAGGGACTAGTCTGCTCATATTCTTTGCCTCATTTTTCATAAGCTCGATTTTCTCCCTCCAGGTAAGCTCTGTGGCAGCTTTTAGGTTTAACAGGCTTTAAGTCCTTTTACTCATATCCACCATGGACAGATTTGATTGAGACCCATGTAGATTTGTCCCACAGGATTAGCACAGGTGTCACGGACCTGTCTGTTAGCTGTAACTTTCTTTCTTTCTGGCCCTACGGGGAGGGGGTGGGTCACAGATCTGGACATAATCATAACATTAGGAAATAACTTAACCTATTAAATATTAGACTACCTCAAATTCTTAAGCTTCTGTCGTAACAATTTTTTTTAAGTAGAGCCAGAGGAATTAGACTATATAAAATGATGAGATTACCTGGGAACACTGGACTATTTTAAGGCTTGGGTGAGGGATATATATATATATATATATATATATATATATATATATATATATATAAATTTTTTAAATTAGTGTGCTTTCCTTTGATTCTTAAAATGCAGTAATGCAGTGTGACATTTTCTTCATTTCTGGTATTTGGATATTGATGTACATGTATGCTTCCGTTTTCAGACCCTGGTGAACCTCTGTAGTCGGTCTCCATGTAAAAACAAAGGTACTTGCGTTCAGGAAAAAGCAGAGTCCCGGTGTCTGTGTCCGTCTGGATGGGCTGGTGCTTACTGTGATGTGCCCAATGTATCCTGTGAGGTGGCGGCTTTCCACAGAGGTGAGCTCTGCCCCCTTGGGCCCTGGGGTCACTCCCTGAAGTATCAGCCAACTAGCAGTGTTTTAGAGCAGGTATTGTTATCGTGGGATGAGAGGGAAGAGCGGACAGGGGTGGGTGGGCAAGGCTCTACAGACAGGGTCTGAGACGGAAGGTGAAAGGGCAGAGGCACAAGCTTAGAGGTTTCAAAAAGAAATGTATTTAAAATGAGACAAAGGCATATTCCACTTTCAGAGCTTATTTATTTTTAATATAAATCTGGTGCTAAGTGTCATAAACTATACAATAGTACAGTTAGTTGGTCTGAACCTGATGTGTTGTGTGCTCTTCTGTGATATCTGTCCTGTACTGGGCTTCCTAGGGGTGTCCATTGACCACCTGTGCCAGCACTCTGGCATCTGCATCAATGCTGGAAACTCGCATCACTGCCAGTGCCCCCTGGGCTACACTGGGAGCTACTGTGAGGAGCAGCTCGATGAGTGCTCATCCAACCCCTGCCAGCACGGAGCCACTTGCAGGGACTTCATCGGCGGGTATAGATGTGAGGTAAGATGCGCTGAGCAGGCAGAGGTCAGAGACCTCCCAAAGATGGCTCAACTATTGTGAGCCCTAGCATACTGAATTTAGCTGCTTATGACTTATTTTTACAGTTTATAATTTTTTTTTAACTGATCATCATTACATTGTTTACTGATCACCATTTCTTTCAGTTCTCTTGTGTAATAAGTTAGCATAGAGATCTGCAACCGTCTCATTCCACAGAGTTGCCTTAGGATTCAGAGCCAACATTCACTGCCAGAGTGCATTTCACAGGCCAGCAGCTCAGTGGCCCCTGGCACTTCCCTGAATAGCAGCTGAGATAGGAAAAGCCACTTTGAGGTGTGTCCCAAGTTGCTTAGCCCGTTCCATGTAGCATCACACTAAGTATTACATGTATATATTTGAGGAAGTGTGTGTCTTAAGGAACATGTCGCCATCTTCCTATTGGCTGGGCTGATAATGGTTACAGCAAGATGTTAACAGAACACCAGAGACTTGAATTTGATACCAGTTCAGGCCACCTAGGAACACCAAGAAAAGCGTTACTTCTCGTAAATGAACCAAAGATGGCCTCTTTATATTGGCCCTGCAGTTATTTCCTCCCGTTAGTTCAAAAGCCACCAATGCCAAACTCAAATTTTTACACATCCAGTTGTTTTAAAAATAGCCCTAATGAGCAGATTTTTAGCCATTCAGAGCCTTCCTGTTTTGTGTATTCTGCAAAACTGTACCCAATATCCGTAAGCCATAGGTAAGCCCCAGGGCATAAGGACCCCCCACCAAGCCAGTGTTGCCCTTCAGAGCTTTCTGACCAGATACTCTGGCTTGGCTGTAGAGTGACATCACCAAACATGTAAGCCCCCTCTCTGTTACCCCCTTCCCTTGGAATTCACTTGCCCTCCTCTCCCTACCGTCCTTCCTGCTCTGGACAGTCTTGTGCTGTGAGGGAAGCCCTCACATGCAAACCTGTCAAAGCACTAGCCAGTAAAGCCACTTCATGGTCAAGGTCTTTTTCCCTCAATCAGCCCTGAAATCGCTCAAACCCCATATTAGCTAGCACTGCACACCCCATCCCTGTCTCAGCCAGTTTCTCACACATACATGCGGTTTCCTGAATCTAGAGGTCAATAAATGCAGTGTGTTAACTACATACCATTGGACTGAGTTATAGGGTCCTCATCACATAGCAAGGAATGTGTATTTTAAAGATGGAAAAACCTGCACAGAGGAGCAATGAAAGTTTTGTGCAGGGGCAACTCTTGAAATATCCCTCAGAATATTCAGTCCTTGCCTTTGCTATAAAGTGGCCTTTCAGCTGGAAGATGTAAATGCCAGTAAGCTGCAAGTTGGCCCGGCATAGGATGATTGGTAGGACGTGTGATAGTGCCAGAGAAACGTGTAAGAGCTGGGTGGGGGCCGGGGGGTGAGCAAAGGTATGCAGCAACCTTTGAGATCTCATTTGCTCTGGTGGTCTGTTTCCAACAATGCTCCAGTGTTTCTTCCTTTTTGCTTGTTCCTGTCAGTGTGTCCCAGGATATCAGGGTGTCAATTGTGAGTATGAAGTGGATGAGTGCCAGAATCAGCCATGCCAGAATGGAGGCACCTGTGTCGACCTTGTGAACCATTTCAAGTGCTCCTGTCCACCAGGCACTCGAGGTATGAAGTCAGCCCTACCTGTCCTCCATCTAGGACATTTTCTTAAGTTATAAGTCCATTTTTGTGTGGAAGACGTTTTTAAAAATTAACTATTTAGTTCTGGATTCTGGTCATTCAAGCCATTTCCTTCTCTCGTCTCTTGCCTAGTTGTGATGTTCTGACTCATGTTCTCAGTTCTGTCTGGTGGTTGTTGCCATCTGATGTTCCGTGAAACACAGAATGTGGAAATGATACAGTGTTGCAGCAAGATTAGCCTGGTTAGCAGGATTTCTTGGTGCTTCAAGGGAAAATAACTAGTGGTCTCTTGAATAAATAATTCACATTTACTAGTTTATGTATTTGTTTAAACCTGCCAAGTTTTGCCTCCATAAGGTGGGGGAATGAATGAAATGAAAACATTTGCTTATTTCCATAAGCCCAGGGGAGGAAGTTGATGGACTACAGCTGCAACTAAGAATTGCAGTCAAGCCTGTGGAGTCCAGCCCTAGACTGAATGATGGAGCATCGGCCCTGCCTCCAAACAGTCTTCTGGAGAGAGCTCGGAGTATTGTTTGCTAGAAGAGGTGTACTTATAACCCTACCTGTTCTGAGCAGCCTGTAAAAAAAATTAAAAAAAAAAAAAATGCTGCTGAAGCCATCCACGATGGTGAAATTCATTCTCAGTGTCAAAGAGAATAGAATGTCAGGGAAGTATTTACACTTAGACCTTTATGTTCATGAATTTTGACAGTTTACCTTCCTTGAGTTCAGAATTTGGCTAAATTAAAATAGGAGAGCACCCCCACTAATAGGCTAGTCACTGAGCAATGAGGTTAAAGAGGAAGAGAAAACTCAAGAGAAATGGGTTTTTAATATCTGAAATTTGTCCTGTGAAAAGGTGAGTTGTTCTCTGCTCTAGAAATCAGTAGTTCAAAGGGAAGTAGAAGTGATTTTGATTCATTATTAGTTTGTTCCTTTTAGTAATTTTACCGTTTAGGACAAGCTCTGATTCTGGTGGTGGTAGATCAAATCTCAGATCTCATTGGCTTAACACAACAATGTTTTTCGTTTGTTTGTTTTTGTTTTTGTTTTTTTTGGTCACTCAAAGTCTGAGTGTGTTGAGCTACCTCTCTCTCTATTTTAGATATGCAGTTGCAAGCCCTTGGCCTCCAGGGCCTGCAGGGCAGAGGAGGAGAGACACTTGTAGGGCCATGCAGCAGCTCTCACTACCTCAGTCTGAAGGTGACGCACATCATTACTGCTCACAGCACACCAGCCAGAATTAGCAAAATGGTCTCTGCCTAACTCCAAGGGAGACTGGGAATGTGGGAGAGTACATGGATATTTGCTGCACACTAAGATTTGTCCTATACCATAATCATTTTATAAATTACAGATGTCAGTCTTAGAATGGACCATTTCATAAAGCAAAAAAGTTCTCTCTTCTGTTTGTTAAGGATAGCTTAAACATAGTTTTGCTATTATTATTGACAATCTGTTTCTTTCCGTACTTTGTACCTGTCATCCAACTGCTTTTGACCTCCAGGTTTTTGTTTTTTCATGTGAAATCCTTATTAAGGATCCCTTGTGCAGGGCAAGTTGCTTCTCTCTTGGTACTTTCAGAATCCTGTCTTACGACCTTTTGGTTATGATGTGTGTAGGTATGGATCTCTTTGAGTTTATCATCAGAATTCATTGCGTTATCATACTATGTGTGCTTGCTTAGGTATGTAGAGTGGTATTTACTTCTCCCGGCTTGACTTCTCTGTCCATTGGTAAACACTCAGGACCCTGTCAAATCCTAGAAGCTCATTGTGAGAGTTATCACAAAGATTGTTTTTATTTCAGTATTCCTGACCTTTGGATCCTGGCCTGGGGAGCACCTCCAGTTGCAGGTCGAGGGCTGACTATTCTTCCTGTCTCTGCTATTTTCCTCCAGGCCGAGGTTGAGCTCATTGCCACTTGACAGGTCTGTCCACTACTGCTGGTTCCCTCCTGACGGGAGGCATCAGCGTCCATTTTACTAGCAGTCCCTAATTACCAGATATTCTGTGAGAGTGGAATCACAAACTGGTTTTGTTCTTTACTCTTGTGTTTTTGATTTAGTTTGTGAATAGGCAATATATGCACATGGTCCAAAATTTTATATGTAGATGCACACGCAACAAATATATACACATGTAGCAAAAGCGTGAGGTGAAATCTCCTTCTGTTCTCCTTCCCCATACCTAGTTCTTCCTCTCCCACCACCAAGTAACCTCCACTTTATTTTACTTTCTTGTGTATCTTTCTAGAGTTTTTTATGTGTCCTTCAGAATTTCTTTATGTGTGTAGTAGTCAAACACAAAGATATTTTTACTTACCCACTTCTTACTCTGAAGATAGTGTATTATTAGTTACCCTCTTGCACTTGATTTTTTTTTTTTCTTTACTTAATTGGAGATGTTTCCATATCAATTTGTAGAACTTCCTTAATCTTTTTCATCCTACAGAATTCCCTATTAGCATACCATAGTTTATTTAACCAGTGCCCTAGTGACAGGAATTTGGGGTTTCTTGCATGTGTACATTTGTAGATAAATCTTCAGAAATGGAATTGCTGGATTAGAGAATATGTGCATTTTGATTCATACTACTGAATTGCCGTGTATCAGCATACTGGCTTCTCCACAGTGTGTGAGGTTGGACGTCTTCTCATCTACAAATCATTTGGTTTTCCTCTTTCAGTGGTTTCTGTTTGTCTCTATATCCTTTTTTCCTGTTACATTATTCATCTTAATATTTAACAGAGATTATCTATGATACAAAATATTATCAATATGTTATTTTTTGTCTTTGATTTTCTTTATGATTTTTTTCATGCAGAGCTTTTTCTTTTTTCTTTGAAAGATTTTTTTTTAAGTTTACTTATTGATTTTGAGAGAGTGTGTGTGTGTGTGTGAGCAGAGGAGGGCAGAGAGAGGGAGAGAGAGAGAGACTGCCAAGCAGCTCTGCACTGTCAATGCAGAGCCTGATGTGTGGCTTGATCCCACAAACCATGAGTTCATGACCTGAGCTGAAACCAAGCCTCCCAGGCACCCCCAGAGCTCTTTATTTTTAATCAGATTGGAATTATCAGTCTCTTTTTATGGCTTCTGGATTTTGAATCCTAATCAGCAACACCTTCTACACTCTAAGACTGTAAAGGAATTCTCCCATATTTTCTTCAAGTACTATAATACTGGAGCATTTTTCCATGTGGCTGCTGATTTGTCCCAACACAATTTACTGAATATTTGATCTTTTATACAATAATTTGAGATGGCACCTTTATCAAATTATAAATTCCCATGTGTTTTTGGGTGTTTTTCTGGAAGTTCTTATTTGCTTTATTGTTCCATTAATTTATCAATACCACTCTGGTTTAATTATTAAGGATCTTTGTTTTCAAGGTTTTCCAGGCTATGGTTATAGTTTATTTTTTCATATAATTTTAGAATCAGATTGTCTGTTAAAAAATCCTTATGGCATTTTTTTTTATTGTGGTCACATTAAATTTATGAATTTGTGTAGAGAAAAGTAGCATCTTTACAAGGAGGAGTCTTCCTAACCAAATCATAACATCTTTTCATTTATTCACATCTCTTTTGTGTCTTTCAGGACTATTCTAAAGTTTTCATATAGGTGTAGTACATTTCTTTTTAAGATAATTCCTATAATTAGAACGCTCACTCTCAGTCTCTCAAGTAAATATTTTAAAAAAAGAATATTCCTATAATTTATGTTTTGCTATTGCTATTGAAAATGAGGTATTTTCTTCCATTTTTCTTTCTTCTTTTTAATAGTCTTGCTTGTATTAGTGTATGCTACAAATGCAAGTGGCGGGAATACAGAACTGTTCTCCTTTATTTTGTAATTTTTTTTTAAGTTTACTTATGTATTTTGAGAGAGAGAGAGTGGGACAGGGTCAGAGGGAGAGAGAGTCCTCAGCAGGCTCCACACTGACTCAAGACTCAATCTCACAAAACTGTGAGATCACTCCCTGAGCTGAGATCAAGAGTCAGACACTTGGGGCACCTGGGTGGCTCAGTCGGTTAGCCGCTGACTTCAGTTCAGGTTATGATCTTGCACTCCGTGAGTTCGAGCCCCACATCGGGCTCTGTGCTGACAGCTCAGAGCCTGGAGCCTGCTTCAGATTCTGTGTCTCCTTCTCTCTCTGCCCCTCTGCCTCTCATGCGCTCTGTCTCTCTCAAAAATAAATAAACATTTTTAAAAAATTAAAAAAAAAGAGAGTCGGACACTTAAACTACTGAGCCACCCAGGCACCCCTCTTTTGTAATTTTTTTGAATCATTCATGGAACCAGCTCTAGAATTTTCATTGATTTCTTTTGTAGTTTCTCAAAAATATTTACAGATATTCATACTAGACGGCTCATTTACATCTATAGCACATTAAATGAGTTCTGTTTTAAATGGAATAACCTTTGAGCTCTCAACAGGATATTTTCCCTATATTTTTTAAAAATAAGAAACTAGTACACATTACTTTATAGAAAAAGTCAGTGGTCTAAAACTTAAAACATATCACTCCAAAGTTAGTTCCATTCTTACCAATGTTTTTCCATACTCCTAATTTATGTATTTATTGTTATAGTCTCTTTTGAACTGTTTTTATAGTTAGAATCAAAGGAGTAAATTAATGAAAACTCCTGGGTTTCTCTTGAGCTCCAGATTCCTGGTCTCTCAGGTGGGACAAATAATGCCAGCGACCCCACAGGTGACCGCTTGGGTGGGTTGTGGCAGAGAGTATGCATGAAACACCGAGTGGGTTCTTTCCTTCACTCTTTCTGGTCACTGGGAGCATGGCAGCTGTCATGGATCAAGCGTGTGCTTCGCCTTGCCCAACCTAAAATGTCCCGTCACAGATGGAGCCGTGTAACCTGAATAACTATAAAGTGCCAACAAGGGTGGCTGTCTTTTTGCTGGAAAGCAGCTTTCCGAGGTTGTCATCATCCTTTGTCTCTTCCCTTTCCTCCAGGCCTGCTCTGCGAAGAGAACGTTGACGACTGTGCCGGCGGTCCCCACTGCCTTAATGGTGGTCAGTGTGTGGATAGGATTGGGGGCTACAGTTGCCGCTGCTTGCCCGGCTTTGCAGGAGAACGGTGTGAGGGGGACATCAATGAGTGCCTCTCCAACCCCTGCAGCTCTGAGGGCAGCCTGGACTGCATACAGCTGACCAACGACTACCTGTGTGTCTGCCGCAGTGCCTTCACTGGTGAGAGCCTCCCCGCCGCCCCCCGTGCTCTGAGGCCCTCTCCGAGGGCCTTTGAGTGAGGAAATTGGGCTCTTAGGTCATGACCTAGACCCAAGTGAAGCTTTTCCTACGTCTGAAAAACTAGACCAGGTTAATTCAGAAGCTCAATTTTGCCTTAGGTCTGTGCTTCATGAATGTTATAGTCTACCTCTGCCTTTTTTTTTTTCCCCCTAAGAGATGCTTTCTCTTTTGTTATACATTGATTATATCATACTGTAGCAGAAATATAAAAAAAGAAATAGAATGTTAGGAGTGGTTGAGCAAAAATCCATTTTTTAATTGGGGCAAAAAACGTATAACATGAAGTGTATCATCTTCACCATTTTTATGTGCACAGTTGAGTGCTATTAAATACATTCACGCCGCCATGCTGCCATCACCAGATCCATCCACAGAACTCTTTTCATCTGAGGAAAATAACGTCTCGTGTTCAGAAACCTTACATCTACTCTGGTTTCATCACGCTGCCTCCCTTGGCATGTGATGACCTGGGTTACTGGTAGTCACTGCCACAGTGACCTTCTTTCCATCTCTGGAACCCAGAGAGGCTCCGGATCTTCTAGGTCACCTAAGGGGAGTAGGTCCACATGGGGATGTGTTTAAGCACAGATCAGTTCACGAGAGTACGTACTGGAAAGCTTCAGGGAATGATCTGCACAGCTGAGAGCTGACCAGGTCTCTTCTCAGGCTCTTCTCCAGAGAGAAGCCTTCTCAGACTTCTCCAGGTCTCTTCTCAGGCTTCTTTTCTTCACACATTGTAAAGATGGCCAAGCTCTGCCTCAGAATAGGGGCTTGTCATAGGCATGCGTTAGTTACTTCTGAAGATGGGCAGCTTGGTGACTTTGGGGGGAGTAAAATAGTTTCTAACTGTGGCAGTGTCATCAGATACTCAGAAGTCTGCCTGGCATTTGTGGAGTCATTCTAAACCTTATGCTGTAGTAGTGTTCCTTGGGAGTCGGATAATAGGCTATAGCAGTCTGCTTAGTAATAATTTGGCAAGTTGGACTCTGCTACATTCAGAACCCATCTCTAGACTTTTAATTTTCAAGATATGTTACCTTTAAGAACTTTGGTAATTTATGAAGAATGGAGGGATTTTGCCTGGATGCAATATCAAAAGAGAAACCATCCATTATGAACATCATACGTATTGAGGCAATGCTGGACAGAAAGAGTATGAGCAGTCTCTCCACAGCCTCATATTAGCCACGATGTGCTTTGGAAGCCAGAGATGCAAAACTGGCTGCTGTTTCTTTCATTGTCTCTGGGGCTTCCTTTATCTGGAAACACTGAAAACACTTACAAAGAAAGGGGAAACAGATAAAGGAAGGACTGGAGACCACCTTGAATTAGGATCCCACCACCAGGAAGTAGGGTTAATGCATTTTCCACACTTGTGATTGAAAAGAATCCCTCAAGCTCATTGCTTGTAATTATTGTGGGATGCTGTTGCTGAGATGAGCACTGAGGGGCCGTCTGTCCCTGAGCCCCATGTCCATGTGATGGCTGCTCTCGGATAATGGCTGCTGCTGTGATTTGAAGAGACAAACACCCGTAATCCTTGCCTCTTAATTCTGGCTGGCCAAAATTGTTACTATTTTAATTTCCTTTTATTTATTTTTTTAATGTTTATTCATTTATTTTGAGAGCACACACAGGCACGTGAACAAGGAAAGGAAGAGAGAGAGAGACAGAGAGAGAGAGAGAGAGAGAGAGAGAGAGAGAGAGAATCCCAGGCAGGCTCTGCACTGTCAGCATGGAGCCCTATCTGCAGCTCTGCCCCCCACGAACCGTGAGATCATGACCTGAGCTGAAATCAAGGGTCGGACGCTTAACTGACCGAGCCACCCAGGTGCCCCTAATTTCCTTTTAGAAGCCCCTCTTTGTAAGTGACTTCAGGCCACGTGGGGCCCACTTCCTGCTGGGCCTCCAGGTGTCCCCCCCGCCTTTGATTTCAGTTGCTTAGTTCACTTTATCATACAGCAGTGGTCTCGAGATGCCATCTGTTTTAGAACTGTTTCTAGAAGAAATGAACTCTAGAAATATTAAGCTGTATTTTAAAGCAGTGCTGATCAAATTCCAGAAAGGCTAGGAAGTGATTGAAAAGACATATTATGGATGAAAATTCTCTTAAGCCACAAATCAGCACTTGAATGCATTGGTCTGGTGTAGCCTCTTCTGTGAAGTTGACAGTTTTAACAAAATGCAGTGAACAGTTTTGGTAAATATTTCTTTTGGCTTGTGAAAGCTAAAGTTATCTTCAAAGGAAAAAAAAAAAAGCTGAGGTGTCCTTTTCTGTTTCTTTTGGTCAGATTAGAGAGATTTTTCACGACTATGCCCATCTTGTTTTGTGAGTCTCTTTGGGAATCTGTGCCTTGTGTACCTATTGTATAGGCAAGACAGAAGGGGTACTGGCTTGCGCCAGGGGTGAGCCAGTCGCATGGGGGTCCAGGGAGTGTTTCCCTCATCTTCTGTTCCTTTGGCCTTAGGACTGAGCTCACACCTCTTGCCCCATCCCTCACCCTTCGGCTAGCTCCCATCCCAGCAGCACTCTGCTCAGTATATTGCCTTTTAAAATCCTTTTCATTTTCTGCTTTGAGGTCGTCACTGTGAAACTTTCGTCGATGTGTGTCCACATATGCCTTGCCTGAATGGGGGGACTTGTGCTGTGGCCAGCAACATGCCCGATGGTTTCATTTGTCGTTGTCCCCCGGTAAGTGCCACGTTGCCTATCGAAGGGGCCTGCTCTCTTTCACACAGTATGGACAAAGCTGAGATTAAACCTCGTTTTTCCAAGCTCCTTCTGGAACTTTCTTGGTGGGGAGATTTCTTAATTTTAGCTCCTTCACCAAAAAGTGCTGGGGTTTCCCGTGTAAAAGCTATTAAGAAACTCCCGGAAATAGTGAACTCCCTGATCTATGACTCAGTCTTCAGAAGCACTTAGAGAAATCCACAGGAAGTGGTGGAACGTTCCCATGAAAACAAGACTTGTGTCTCTGACCTCTGGGTCCTGTGCTGGGGGGTAGTCTTGCCCCCAGATTGGGGCAGAGTTGGTTGGGAATGCTGCTCCTTAGCAGGGACTATTTGGGAGCAAGCTGCCTATTACACTAGGAGGAAGCCTATTTTTAGCCGTTTGCTGTGCAAACTCTTTTGCCACTGCCAGAGGCTGAAACCCTCCCTAAAACAGAGATCACTATGTGTGAGGACAAACCAAAAGGAAACCTGTGCTGTCCCCTTGGCCTCACTGAACAGGAAGTATAGGAACAAAATGGCACGGATAGCCTGTGAGACTCCCCAGACTCCTGAAGTAACTTCTTCCACCATAAAGCCATTATATGAGTGGTCTAATGACGTTAAGGAAGGTGCTTATAGGTACAGTGCCACCTCAGTGCCCCCCCATGCCCAGTTGACTTATTTTCTAGAAGTGAGCTCTTAAAGTGAGAGAAGTCTTCACTCATCCCGTGGGACCTCTTGAAGAGGCCTCTTCCTAGGACGCGGTACAAGAGGCTACGTGGAGGGATCTTAGCCGTGTGCCTAGTCTTTATCTTTCTAGAGGTGGGGCAGAGAAGGGATTGGGAGGGAACACCGGGCCTGCTGTCCTTATCTGTTCACTAATCTCAACAGGGATTCTCCGGGGCAAGATGCCAGAGCAGCTGTGGACAAGTGAAGTGCAGGAGAGGGGAGCAGTGTGTGCACACGGCCTCAGGACCCCGCTGCTTCTGCCCCAACCCCCAGGACTGCGAGTCAGGCTGTGCCAGTAGCCCCTGCCAGCATGGGGGTAGCTGCTACCCTCAGCGCCAGCCTCCTTATTACTTCTGCCAGTGTTCTCCACCATTCTGGGGCAGCCACTGTGAGCTTTACACGGCCCCCACCAGCACCCCTCCTGCCACCTGTCTGAGCCAGTATTGTGCCGACAAAGCTCGGGACGGCGTCTGCGATGAGGCATGCAACAGCCATGCCTGCCAGTGGGATGGGGGTGACTGTTCCCTGACCATGAAGAACCCCTGGGCCAACTGCTCTTCCCCACTTCCCTGCTGGGATTACATCAACAACCAGTGTGATGAGCTGTGTAACACAGCCGAGTGCCTTTTTGACAACTTTGAATGCCAAGGGAACAGCAAGACGTGCAAGTAAGGGTCCAGGGGCCCCAGAAGCTGAGGGAGACTGTCACTAACACACCTCGGTTCCTCGTTCTTGCTCCTAACCACTCCAGGGCTTCAGCCCAAGCTGCCTCTGCTTTTCAGACTGGCGCCCCGAGGCCCTCTTCCGGGTGTCAGCCTTGCCCCGTCGCACGCTGCCCTGTGTTCTCCCTTGCTGACAGAGGTCCAGGAATGCTCATGCACAGCCACCCTCTCTCTGCCTCTCTCTGCCTTCTCACCTGCTGCTCTCACGACCTCCTAGGGGAAATAACTTTTGGAAGTGGTGTTACCCCACTCTCAGGCAGCCTCTCACATAACCTGCCTGCAGGATGGATGGAAAGGTCTGTACCTCTATCTGTTCACCCCATTCCTTTCCCTCAGACAGAGTTTCCCCTTTTAGACTTATGAGGAAGCATAAGCTAGACCAGGCCACTTAACCGTCCTCGTCGTCTCTGTGGCAGTTACAAGTTGCTTTATAATTTACATAGCAACGTTTCTTTTAGCAATCCCATTTAATTTAACCCCAGTGAACTCTCAACAACCTTAATGAGGTGTAGGTACTGTTAACAGGTCTTTCACAGGTGAGGAAACTGAGACCTGGGAGGTTAGAGAATGTGCCAGAGCACATACAGCTGTTGCTGACTCCCAAGCTCTTTGTTGAGCCAGTGTGGCAGGTGATACCAATGGCATAACCACTATCAAGGGGTGAGAGTGGGGAGGAGAGTGAGGATGAAATAGTTTGTGTATCATTTAGGTTTGGGGACTCGATTTCCTTTTCCCAGTATTTGAAAGAGGCTGTACAGTTTAAATCTGGTATCTTGTCTGGGACACACCTCTTCCCCACCTGCCTTCCAGAGCTAGGATTCAGTCTTGTTTGGGGAGGAAATGGGCCATATCGACAGGGTCCTCTGTGGAGCCCTGATGGCTCAGGGCTCTGTACCCGGTTCCTGGAGGCCCCTTTTATTTCCAAAAGCTCATTCTTACCGCAGCAGGGACAGCGGATTAAAAAAAAAAAAAAAAAAAAAAAAGAGGAAGCATGCACCTGGTTAATTTGTTTCAGGCATGCAGCTTTGCTTACAAAGCTGACTTATGAAGATTACCAGCTGCCTGGGTGGCTGTAAGCCCGTGCAGCATAGCGAGCACAGTGTTGTTTCTCCTTTAGAGGGTGCTCACATTGAGTGGCATAGATGGGATATGTACTTTGTGCTGTCAGAATGGGAGACTCAATGAGGGGACCCAATCTGGGCTACAGAAGATAGGCGGGAAAAGCCACAGTAGTTCCAGGCAGAAAACCAAATAGTACTGCAGTCTATTCTGAGCCCTGCCCTTGTTCTCCTCCTCTTCTGCCTCCCCCTGCCTAGGTATGACAAATACTGTGCAGACCACTTCAAAGACAACCACTGTGACCAGGGATGCAACAGTGAGGAGTGTGGCTGGGATGGGTTGGACTGTGCTGCTGACCGGCCGGAGAACCTGGCGGAGGGGACCCTGGTTATAGTGGTGCTCATGCCCCCGGAGCAGCTTCTCCAGGATGCCCGCAGCTTTTTGCGGGCACTGGGCACCCTGCTCCGTACCAACCTGCAGATTAAACGGGACTCCCAGGGGGCATTCATGGTCTACCCCTATTATGGTGAGAAGTCGGCTGCCATGAAGAAGCAGAGGATGATACGCAGGTCCCTTCCTGGTGACCAAGAACAGGAGGTGGTTGGGTAGGTTTTTGGTTTCTGAACTTCTTAAAGTTTATAAAGCTAAGTACTCTGACACACAGAGGAAGTCATAACTGAACCTATAAGAATGCAGAGCTCAGGCAAGTAGAACAGCCACCAAGTACAGTAAATCCGTGATGCCAGTACGTATGTTTAAGGTTAAGGTTTTCCTTGGGCTTGGTATCCTGAAAGGCGGGCTGGAGCAAGCAGAAGGCGGGATGTCAGGACGGCCTCCTCAGATGCCAGAATGTGTAACCTTTTGCCAGGGTTGCCTCAAATCCCTTTACTCCTGACCATTCTTTTTATGTTAATCATTGCATTCTGTTCAAGGCCATGCATTTATAACAGAAGGCTCTCTGTAATAATCTTGAATTGTTCTGTCATTGCACCCCACTATTTGTTGCTGTATCCCACAAGTTTCAACTGTATAGCTACCTCAGATGCAGATGCAGAGACCACGGAGAATAGGGACCCGCTTTACCCAGTGTCCTCCCTTTGACTTGGGTTGCCTAAGTCAGAAGGCGCAAACTCAGCCAGACCAAGGAAGGTGAGACATAGTCCGGTGGGAACTCGTATTTAGGATCTAATTTCTGAGATCTTTTGATGGCCCCATCACAGAGATAGGAGAGCCCAGTGCTGATGTGAGGAAGGAAGGCTCATGCAGTCCTTTCTAACTTCACTTGCTTGACTGGCACCCTGTTTTACTCACCATTTCCCCTTGGCATCCTACAGCTCTAAGGTGTTTCTGGAAATTGACAACCGCCAATGTGTTCAAGATTCAGACCAGTGTTTCAAGAACACGGATGCAGCAGCAGCTCTTCTGGCCTCTCACGCCATCCAGGGGACCTTATCCTACCCTCTTGTGTCCGTCGTCAGTGAGTAGCACTGGTGTTAAAGGAAGAGTTTGGGGCAGGAGAGACGTCACTTGGGGCCAGTGAGAAAAGGGCACACTTTTCAGTGTGCAGCTCTGTTTTTCAGTGCCAGTGAGGTCAATCAGTCAATGCCCTCTAAATGAATTTTATGCTAAGATTGAGAGGTTTATTCAGCACATTCCCTGTCTCCTTGTACTTCCAGGTGAATCTCTGGCTCCAAAAGGTACCCAGCTTCTCTATCTACTTGCTGTTGCCGTTGTCATTATCCTGTTTATTATCTTGCTGGGAGTTATCATGGCGAAACGAAAGCGTAAGCATGGCTCCCTCTGGCTGCCTGAAGGTTTCACCCTTCGCCGAGACTCCAGCAATCACAAGCGCCGTGAGCCAGTGGGACAGGATGCCGTGGGGCTGAAGTAAGACAGTTTGCCAACAAGCCACTATTCACAGTAGTAATAACAGGGATAGAGGAGAAAGGAAATCTTGTTGCATTATGATTTTAAATTTCAAGCTCTGGCCACACCACATTGTCACACCTAACCATGATTCTGAGTGCCTGCTGAGCGACTATGAACTAACAGAGTCTGGATGCTTCTATTCTGTATATATTAAAGCAGTGGTGCTTGGCTTATATGTTGAGGCACCCTTTTGTTGTAAGCTCTTGATCCACAGGAAAGGAAAAGATGTTTACTCGGGCAGTGGGATGGAAAATACTGCCCATCCTTTGTGGGCCAAGGCTCCTGAAAGTCTTTGAGGATAGCCATGGAAAAAGTATTGAAAACCACTATATGAGTTTATGACATAACCTCTGCTCTTGTTTTTCCCCTTCATAATCTTGTCCTATCAGAAATCTCTCAGTGCAAGTCTCAGAGGCTAACCTAATTGGTTCTGGAACAAGTGAACATTGGGTTGATGATGAAGGGCCCCAGCCAAAGAAAGCCAAGGTAAGCTGGCCATGGTAGATCCACTATTATCAGCCACTATCTGGTCACATCAAATTTCTGTCCTTTGCTATCTAGAGTGTCCTGAATGGGTGAAAAGGGTGATAGTCTTTATGTGCTGCCCAGGCAATGACTACCCCAAGTTGTCATGAAAGGCAAGAATCATTAGGTCATTGATGGCCTTGGGTTACCTCCATATGCGCTTCAGTAAGAACTCTTTAGAGGCGCCTGGGTGGCTCAGTCAGTTAAGCATCTGACTCTTGATTTCAGCTCAGGTCATGATCTCATGGAGTTTGAGCCCCACATTGGGCTCTATGCTGGCGGTGTGGAGTCTGCTTGGGAATCTCTCTCTCACTTTCTCTCTGCCCTTGCCCCATTTGCACGCGCTCTCTCTCTCTCTCTCTCTCTCTAAATAAAAAAATAAATAAACCTAAAAAAATAACTCTTTATTAAAAATAATAAAACAAACATGATTCCTTCCTTAAGAATCATGCTGATGGTAGCTGAATAAGGAATGATGTGTGTAAGTAGCAGTTTCCTTTATGACTAGCTCTCCCCCTTATCTTCTCTGGATACTCCCCCTTCAGGAAGGAAGAAAGCCAATGACCATTGAGTTTGGAGGTTCTGCATCTTGAGCGCAGGAAACTAGAACCATAAAGTAAGAGGTAGATTGGGCTGAAGCTGATGTGAAAAGGGAGACAGTCCATCCATAGCTATACATGGCTGGGATATGCATATATCCATGAGTATTCTAAAGCAGCTTGAGGGGATGAATGCTTGAGGAATATAGACATGCAGTACAGCATGATGGTTTAGAACATTGCTTAGTTACAATCAGAACTGGATTCAAGTCCAAAACTCTGCTACTTAGTAGCTGGAAAACTTAACCTCTTTGTACCTCATTATCCTTATCTGTAAAATAGGGAGTTGTTTCAAAGATTAAATATATATGTGTGAAGCATCTTACCCATTTTCTATCATGTAGTAAATATTCAATAAAAGGTAGCTGCCTTTTAAATTATAGTAATAGTTATTGCCCAGCAAATATTTTCTTGGGTGTTTGCTATGTGCTGGGCATTGTATTAAGTACAGGGAGGTGGTATTGAACAAGGCTTGTTTCCTGTTCTCATGAACCTTACCTTCTCGTGGTAGAGACTGTTACATAGTGCCTTGTGAGCACTTAACACAGAGTCAGTTAAATAGAGGTAAGCAGAGGGTATTTTCGAACCCACAAGAGGAATTAAAGTCCCGTTGTATTTGAATGGTAGGTAGGAGTTAGTCAGACAAAGAATTGGGAAAAGATACGGCAGGCACAGGGGACAATCCAGGCAGAAGTCCAGAAGCAAGGAAATGGTGTTTTGGGGATCTGTATCTAGATAGCGTATTTGGTAGATGAAATAGATGGTATATTAAGGCTGAAGCCTGGAGTTTGGAATGGGGAGGTCGGGAGAGTGGTACAGATGGCACAGGAGAGGGTGACAGGAATCACATCCGGCAGCAGCAGGAAGGCAGTGTGGATGACACCCTGGCAGGTAGAATAGGAGGAGACTACAACTGCCTCCTTGTCCGCAGCTCCTAATGGTGGGCCAGGTCAACAGAGCCTTGTTTTCTTGTCAGGCTGAAGATGAGGCTTTGCTCTCAGAAGAAGATGATGCCATTGATCGACGTCCATGGACACAGCAGCACCTTGAGGCTGCAGATATCCGCAGGACGCCATCGCTGGCACTCACTCCTCCACAGGCGGAGCAGGAGGTGGATGTGTTGGACGTGAATGTCCGTGGCCCAGGTCAGCACACACCCACTTTCCAAACCTGCCCTGCCTGCCCTTGGTTCTGTGATGTGCCTCGGTGATCTGCCCCCTGCCAGTTGCACAGACTAAATTAGCATGAGGAAATGAACACTTAGGGAATACAGACATGCAGAACATGTAAACTTCTGTAAGAAGAGGGAAGGATTTTATATTGCCTCACCTACAGCATGCTTGGGAATAGATAGGCTGATTACATGGGAAAGAGTTTAGTGGGATAGAGAAATAATATCCCAAAGCAGAAGGATAGAAAATTACTTTAATTGATACCTTAGTGCATATTATTGTTAATACTGGATATTTTTAAATGTTGCCCAATTTAAAATAACATAGCACTTAGGAACTCAAACAGGAAGGCTTGTTTAACTTAGAGAAGAGCCCTAGCTTAAAAACACTCTTATTTTCCCATAAAGGGCATTATCAGGGGAAAAACAGGTGGCAAATGTAAAACGAATTGCCCATTACCACAAGAAGCTCAGAGGGTTTTTTCCCCATAAGAATAACTTTATTCAAACAGAACGCTTCCAGCCATTGGGTTCATTGAACATTAATGTCCTTCTCCTCCTTAAATATTTTTTGGAAAATTCCATTCTTATAGATGGGTGCACCCCACTGATGCTGGCTTCCCTCCGAGGAGGCAGCTCAGATATGAGTGATGAAGATGAAGATGGAGAGGACTCTTCTGCCAACATCATCACAGACTTGGTCTACCAGGGTGCCAGCCTGCAGGCCCAGACAGACCGGACTGGTGAGATGGCTCTGCACCTTGCAGCGCGCTACTCAAGGGCTGATGCTGCCAAGCGTCTCCTGGATGCAGGTGCAGACGCCAACGCCCAGGACAACATGGGCCGCTGCCCTCTCCATGCTGCAGTGGCAGCTGATGCCCAGGGGGTCTTCCAGGTAAAGAACAGAGCTGATTCCCTATAGATCTATAATGGTTTCTCTTTGCTAAGGCACTTAATACCCAATTATGCTCATTCAGTAGTTCTCTGAGAAAATAGGGCGGATGGTGGATCTGGTGGATCCAGGATGGTGGAGTCCTGCTTGTCGGATGCGAAAGCAGGAAAAGAGCAGCAGAAAACTGACCTAACCAGAACAGCCAGATAGCGATAGAGCTTACAGCAGATCCCACCAGTTTCCTGATTCTTCATCACTGTTCATTTTGATGTGCCAAAATGCCTCCCAAATGAATAGATCAGACGGCAGTGATACCTGTTACGAAGTTTTTGACTAGTATCAGCTTCTCCCTGTAGATTTATCTGGCCATATGGGCTCCCAGCTGTTCCTTGGTGGTTTCTTTGACATGAATTCACTGTGTATTCCTTTTATTTTACCCTTGTGAGGAAACTGGAAGCATTCTGATTAATCTTAAACTCTATACACCATAACTGAGGTTATGATATTTTCCCACTTACTCCTTTCTTTAGAAAGCAGAAGACATCACTCTCCATGAGATGGCGTCCCCTAGCACCCTTTGTTCCTTCATTCACTCATGCGTTCATTCAGCATTTATTGATTGAGGATGATAGAATCATGGACACAAAGACAACAAGCATTCCCTGCCCTCCAGGAACTTACAGCATTGCCTCAGCTCTGATGCTCTTGTTTCTTCTTTTAACTTCATTATTTTCTTTTATCTAGTTGACTATCTTTTCTGTACTTTCTCATCTTGTAGATTCTGATCCGCAACCGAGTAACTGATCTGGACGCCAGGATGAACGATGGCACTACACCACTGATCCTGGCTGCCCGCCTGGCTGTGGAGGGAATGGTGGCAGAACTGATCAACTGCCAAGCAGATGTGAATGCAGTAGACGACCATGGTAGGGCCGAGAGGCAGGGAGCCAGATTCTTGCCTGCAAAGCATGCCTCTAAGGGAGAAAGTCATTATGTGATCTTTAAAGAACCATCTCAGATTTGAATCCAATGAAGATTCTATCATTCATTTATTCTTCTTTCAACATTTTAAGTCCAGAGAACTAAGCCAGTGGGAAGTCCATAGGCGAAGATAGGAAGGGATTTTTAGTGAGGGTTTTTGGAACCCAAAGCCAGTCTATGAAAGGCTTGCCTCTGTAGGTTCCACTCTGGATATGAGGACTAGTGAGCTTGTCCTCACTAGGGAGGGATTATGAGCAACATCTTAAATAGACATTCTGGTGTGATAAGTAGATAGATTATTGTCCTCAGTATGGGATTCTACCATGTGGAGGACGTGGGTACCCTAGACAAATGATCTTTTTACCTACATGTCTTTCTAATGCTAGGCAGCCTGTATTAAAGTATTTCTAGAACAGGAAAAGGAAGATAATACTTTGGTTTTTTTCCACAGGCTGTCACTGACAACTGGCTTGCTTCTCTCTGGGAAGTTCAAGGTTTCCTTATATAAGTCATGATGCTTCCTTATACTGGGAAGAGGACATGTTCCTCTACTCTGTCTGCTTATAAAAATGTTTCTCCCTGCAGGAAAATCCGCCCTTCACTGGGCAGCTGCTGTCAATAACGTGGAGGCAACCCTTTTGCTGTTGAAAAACGGGGCCAACCGAGACATGCAAGACAACAAGGTACAGTCTGGGCAGACCTAGCAGTGCCTCAGATTACGAAGCCTTCCCTTTTCTCCTATAGCTCCTCTTGTGATGAGTATAGACAAAGAGGGAGGCAGCGTGGACAACAGCTGGATCCAAAGAGTTTGAGGGGAAGGTATTGGGTTATGCAGGGATGTGTCAGGAGGTGAGTCCTCTGCCTACGCAGTACTCAGTCTGGATCAGGCTGTCCTGTAAATAACTTCAGTGTAGCCTTTTCTGCCTTTCTCTTTGACATCGTCCTTTCTCCTGTTCTCTGTTCTCTTCATGCTCACTTGCTTTTCTCTTGTTCTTGTTCATTTTCTTTGTTGTGGCTCTTGTTTTCTGTTCTTGGACACCATGGTATTTTCCTGGTTGCTTTTCTTCCTCTGGGTTTTGGGTCATACTTCTCTTCTCTTGTGTATTTCCTCTTTTCTCTAATTTTAATTCTTTCTTAAACATGTTTTGTTTCCTAGTGCTTCTGCTTCCCCTTATTTTTCTGCTTTAGGTTCTTGCCCTCCTACTTCTCTTATTTCTAAGAAGTCCTTTTCCTCTTAGAACCCTATTTTGATAAGCTCAGTGCTCTTTTAAGCAAATCTCTGGCTCAGGAGAATGCTTTATTTCACACATTCCCAACTAAGGAGACATCACCCTCAATGGGGCAAAATTGACTGTTGAGGAAGGGTAGAATGATCTTACTCTTTTTATGTATAAAACTACAGATATATGGGGCACCTGGGTGGTTCGATCAGGTAAGCGTCCCAACTCTTGGTTTCAGCTCAGGTCATGAACTCACCGTTCATGAGTTTGAGCACTACGTTGAGCTCCATGCTGACAGCACACAGCCTGCTTGGGATTCTCTGTCTCCCTCTCTCTCTGCCCTCCCCCCCACCCAATCTTTCAAAAGAAATAAATACATTTTTATTTATTTATATTTTTTTAAATTTTCTCTTTTACATTTATTTATTTTTGAGAGACAGAGAGACAGAGCACTAGTCGGGGAGGGATAGAGAGAGGAAGACACAGAATCCTAAGCAGGCTTCAGGCTCTGAGCTGTCAGCACAGAGCCCGACGCAGGGCCCAAACTCATAAACCGTGAGATCATGACCTGAGCCGAAGTCAGACACTTAACTGACTGACCCACTCAGGCGCCCCATAAAAAAAATTTTTTTTTAAGCTACAGATATACATTCAGTACCTAGGTAGATAGACATTTTATCTGTGCTAGTAAAATTTCATATGGGGAGGCAGTTAGGGAAATAATGTCTAAGGGGTTGATAATAACAAAAAGTTTGAGAAACACTGACGTATGATCAAGGGTGTTACTAATTTTCATGTGCTATGTGGGTCTTTTCTGTAGGAAGAGACACCTCTGTTTCTTGCTGCCCGGGAGGGAAGCTATGAAGCAGCCAAGATCCTGTTAGACCATTTTGCCAATCGGGATATCACAGACCACATGGATCGTCTTCCCCGGGATGTGGCTCGGGACCGCATGCACCATGACATCGTGCGCCTCCTAGACGAGTACAATGTGACACCGAGCCCTCCAGGCACTGTGCTGACTTCGGCCCTCTCACCTGTCATCTGTGGGCCCAACAGATCTTTCCTCAGCCTAAAGCACACCCCAATGGGCAAGAAGCCTAGACGGCCCAATACCAAGAGTGCCATGCCCACTAGCCTCCCTAACCTTGCCAAGGAGGCCAAGGATGCCAAGGGTAATAGGAGGAAGAAGTCTCTGAGTGACAAGGGTCAGCTGTCTGAGAGTTCAGTGACTTTATCCCCAGTTGATTCCTTAGAGTCTCCTCACACATATGTTTCTGACACCACATCCTCTCCAATGATTACATCCCCTGGAATCTTACAGGCCTCACCCAACCCTATGTTGGCCACTGCTGCACCCCCTGCCCCAGTCCATGCACAGCATGCACTGTCTTTCTCTAACCTGCATGAAATGCAGCCTTTGGCTCACGGGGCCAACCCTGTGCTTCCCTCAGTGAGCCAGCTGCTATCCCACCACCACATTGTTCCCCCAGGCAGTAGCAGTACGGGGAGCTTGGGTAGGCTCCATCCAGTCACTGTTCCAGCAGATTGGATGAACCGCATGGAGATGAATGAGACCCAGTACAATGAGATGTTTAGTATGGTTCTGGCTCCAGCTGAGGGCACGCACCCTGGCATAGCTCCCCAGAGCAGACCACCTGAAGGGAAGCATATAACTACCCCTCGGGAGCCCTTGCCCCCCATTGTGACTTTCCAGCTAATCCCCAAAGGCAGTATTTCCCAACCAGCAGGGACTCCCCAGCCTCAGTCCAACTGCCCCCCACCTGTTACAGGCCCTGTGCCCACCATGTACCAGATTCCAGAAATGGCTCGTTTGCCTAATATGGCTTTTCCCACTGCCATGATGCCCCAGCAGGATGGGCAGGTTGCTCAGACCATTCTCCCAGCCTATCATCCTTTCCCAGCCTCTGTGGGCAAGTATCCCACACCACCTTCACAGCATAGTTATGCTTCCTCAAATGCTGCTGAGCGAACACCCAGTCACAGTGGTCACCTCCAGGGTGAGCATCCCTACCTGACACCATCCCCAGAGTCTCCTGACCAGTGGTCAAGTTCATCACCCCACTCTGCTTCTGACTGGTCAGATGTGACCACCAGCCCTACCCCTGGGGGTGCTGGAGGAGGTCAACGGGGACCTGGAACACACATGTCTGAGCCACCGCGCAGCAACATGCAGGTGTATGCATGAAAGAGTCTGCCTCCAGTGTAGGGACAGAACTGCCTATTGTAAATGCTGCTGAGGAACAAATGAAGGTCATCCGGGAGAGAAATGAAGAAATCTCTGGAATCAGCTTCTGGAAGCAGGAGGAAGAAGATGCTTTTATCTTTTAGATAATGCAAGAAGCAATTTTGTCAGCTTCACTGGGTATCTGCAGGATTTGGGGTGTGAGGAACATGGTTCCTTTCAGTCTCTTACCCATCAAGCCAAGTTTGTGGAAACTCAAGATGAATACAAGACTTGGGGCCACGTTTACTCTTTTCTCTTTGGAGAAAAGAATGGATGCCTGTTGTAGCCCAGACATTCTTGCAGCCTGGACTGCATTTTAAGCCCTGGGGGCTTCTGCCATATCCATGAGAAGATTTTACGTACAGTCCTGTTGGGAATTGTACCTTGGAATTCTGCCCAAGTTGACTTATCTCATCTTCTCTTACTTGGAAATTCTTCTGACTTCATTTGGTGCTTTAATTTTTGCACCTCTCTGTGGTTGTACTCCCCCCACACCCCCAGCATGGTATAGGGCAACGTGCTTTTAATCATTCCTGCTCTGAAAAGCAATTTCAGCCTCCTTTCCCCTCTTCTCCCAGTGTCCCCAGGAATATCACAGGGTTTGCTTCAGTCATGGTTCTCAGCATACACCTTTCAAGTATGTTTCTTTAGAAAACGGATTCATTGCAGTCTCCTACATAATGTCATTCCTAGAAGAGGAAGGGGAGCAAGACATTTTTCTTTGAACCCATTTTGGAGACAGAAGTCCTTTTCAAGAGACTGCACCTTAGTTCTCTTGCCTGCATGCAGGGCTTTACGTAAACCTTACCAGGAAGAAGGATGAGAATTGGTTGTTTTCCCATTTGTGGGCCTAGTCAGTGGGAAGTTTCATCATTGGCAGTGCAGGTACTATGAGCCCCTTGAAACAAATAAACAAACAAACAAGAAACACAAAGATGTGGAATGTTGGAATGACCAAGAGATAAGCTAACTCATGTGAGAAGTGGTTATCCACTAACAAGTCCCTTTCCTTCTCTCCCAGCATTCCATTGACGGCCTGTGCAAAACACATTTGTTCCCAGATCTCAGAACCCCTGGCCTACTTCACTCACTCATCCAGCAGGGAAAGCTAGCCTTAGTTGTTGAGACTTTCCTTCCATAGAAGAAAATGTCTCAAACGATGCTTCCTCGCCACTCAGAGCTGAACTCTGTTTGGGTCGAGGGACCCCGTGCCAGCTGGGTTCCTTTTGCAGAGGGATTGCAGTCTCTGCTTCCTGAGGCTGTTTCTGACCGCAGGCCTGCTCACCAGCCCTTCACTGTGCGTGCAGTCTGAGTTATCAGTGCACCCAAGTAGGTTCTCACCGAACGCATGGATTTTTCTGTGTTCAAGTGCAGGAAATAGAAAGCTAACCTAGTTTTCTGGGATCCAAGCCAGCCCTGTACAAAGGTTGGAACTATGAGGCAGCCTTTGCTATTTTTTGCTACCATTCCTTTTGTTTTGAGGCAGTCGTGGCGTTCCCTTTTAGGCAACTAACATAGAAACTTACTGGGGACATTTTCCTTTCCCAGAGTTGCCTTGTAGATAATGATGGACAATTAAAGACTGTCTTTGTCATTCTCATGCTCAGATTATGGTTCTATTTTACTTGAGTCGGCTCTCTGTATTTGTGGTCTTGGCACCTTCTGTGACACTCTGTCAAGGGCAGAAGTATTCTAGTCAACACTAGAAATAGGAGGAATATCGTTTTCTTCCTCTTGTCCCTGAGTCATCCAATAGTGGATCCTGTGGCCACACTGTCATCTCTGCCCGGTGCTGTGATGTCATGACACCTGGGAAATTAGTTCTGCTGGGGCATTTTGTAGATAATAACCAGTGAATTGCCTACTCTGTTTGAATGGTAGTCTTCATTCCTGCCTTGGCTAGGAGTACCCGTCAGAGCATTCCACTTAACGTGATTTATCTGTTTGTGGCCCCGTATGGAACCCCTGAGTGTCTGTTAGCATGGCAGTCTACAAATTTTTTTTTTTAGTCCTGCCCAAGCTCATCAACAGAAATAATTAGTACTGCCCCAGCAAACTGTATTCTCTCACGTGGCAACTCTTACCAGCCCTTTCATAGCAGGTAACGTTTTATCTTCTGAAGAGTGACTCTCTGTCCTTGGGCCCATTTGTTAATTCACAGATGGGGAGAACCTGTGTGGGCCACTGTGGACCTCACCACGTCTGCCCCTGTCATCCTGTTTCATCCCCACTTCCTGAAAGTATCAGCCTCTGACCCAACAGCTTGGATCCTCTATTGCCTCCTCCTTCCCCAACCACAATTTAGGCCTAACTTGCTTCTTTTTCCTTCTTGGGATCCTTTGGGTTTTGGGAAAGGGAATGTGAAAGCTGCCATTACAGACTACGGGCTTCAGTGATGAGGAGGAAAACACTGCCTTTCAAGCATTTATCAATCCCTTAGATTTTAAGAACCCTTCAGTTGTATAGTACCTAATAAAAGTGAAGGTGAGATGGAGAATCACTTTCTTATTTGGGTTCTGAATTAGAGACTAAGTTTTATAGGACACGTCTTTTATGCCATGTATAGGTCACCCTCTCCCCAATTCTGGTTTGTTTTTATTTTTATAAATTTTTCTTTTGACTCCTCTTCTGTCTGCCTTTGGGGATAGATTCTTCTGTTTGTTTCTTCTGTTTTGTGTTAAGCATCATTTTCTGACTTACATGATGGTGAGGGAGAGAAACGTGTAAAAGAGAGTTAAAGACTTTGATGTAAGCAGTCAGCCATGATGCTCAAGCCTGCTATGCCATCTTATTACGTTCGCTGGTACACAGTTCTGGCACAGAAAAGAACCAAAGGTATAATATTTTGTGGGCAGGCAGTTTGGATTTTAACCAACACATTGAATGTATGATGACTATTTGAGAGAACACAACTATATGACCTGACGCTCCCACTTGTAACTGGTACTACGGCTCCTTCCTTGTGTACATTTCTCTCAAAAGTGATACTATATGTTTGTATGAGAAACCCAGTAACCAGAAAAATGACTGCATATTCCTAACTATACATAGTAAGGAAAATGCAAACTGTTTTTACTTTTCAAATTTTCATTCTAAAGTAGTTAAGATGAAATTTATATGAAAGCATTTTTATCACAAAATAAAAAAAGATTACATGTCAAGCTCTGTGACATTGCAGTTTTTATTTTCCATTTTCCATTCCAGCGTCCCTGGTCTTGCAGTGACCTCCTTTGTGATGTCATGATAGGCTGAGAATGAAATAATTTTCTCTTCATTCTGAATCCCACAAAGCCAAGCACTAGGCTTCTTTTTTTCATTCTCCCAAGCAGATTGCAAATAAATGCTTTTGAGGAAAAACTTCTGTCAAATAGGAAGCACCACAAGACAATCACTTTTCTGTGCACTAGTTAGTGGCAAACAGACACTGAGGACAAGGTACCTTCCAGTGGGAATGGGGAGTGTTTGCTAAGGCCAGAATTGAAAAGTGGGATGTAACTGATAATATTGATAGTGCTGTTACCTAAACCATGAGTTTTCAATATTATTCCCCAAATTAAATTTGTATAGAACTTTGTTGCAGGGAGTATGGCTGGAGTCGCAAAAGATGAGTCCACAAACAAAATGCAGTTAAGTGAAGGTCCTCATACTTGAGTCAGAATGAGGCCCTGACTCCAGAATGAAGCTTCTTTTTATTAGGATAATTGCTAAAGACTATGTGCATAAAGTCAGCTGAGCAAGTGTGTTAATCAATCTAATGGTTTAGCTTTTCAAGGTTGAATTTCGAGTTAATTGGTTTCTGTAACACTACGAAGGGTCAGGTGTGAAGGAGGATCCAGCCCTGGACTATGTTAATGGCTCTAGGTGTCCCTTACCAGCCGCAGCCTCATTCAGCTGTGTAAACATGTCCTAAGGCCTTGCACCTTCTCCAGCCCTTCCCTTTTGAAGTCTCTTCCTTGGATGCTTCTCTCCTGCATCTCCCACAGAACTTTATACAATTCTAAAGTAGTATTTTGCCTATAAATATGTTACCAAGTTCCTTTATACATTTACTTGTGAAAGTCCATCAGGGAGACGTTTGAACACAAATATTTGACATTGGTGATGCTTATGTCATGACCAGTCTTGTGTCAACTTCAGCATTGAGTTTATTTCCATATTCTGTTAGTTTTGCAGAAACTTTTTTTTTTTTTTAGTTTATTTCTTTTTGAGAGAGAGAGGGAGAGGGAGACACAGAATCCAAAGCAGTCTCCAGGCTCTGACCTGTCAGCACAGAGCCCAAGGCAAGGCCCAACCTCATGAACCGCGAGATCATGACCTGAGCTGAAGTCAGATGCTTAACGGACAGCCACCCAGGCACCCCTGCTTTGCAGAAACTTTGAATCATACATATATAATTCTAAATGGTAGAAATACTTGCTTAAATGACTGGAAATCTTAGGATATGCTTCAATTGAATAGATGAAGGAGTTTTATTCAAAATCTGCACAAATATATTTTAACACAACTGACAGCACATATTGGTTAGCCTGACAGCTTTCTAATTTCATATAAAACACATTTGAGTCTTCATGTTAGGCTTTGTAATGGCATAACAGGAAAATGAATTTGAGAGCTAAGGAATGATTTGCCTAAGTCTGGTCCTCTGCAGGCTGGCATCTCAGAGCTGGACTGGCCTCTTCAGACTATTTAGGAGCTAACTTGCTGGAAACCTGCTTTCTGGATCTGAGCTGCAGGCCACTAGCTTGCTCTCCACATCCTACCACTGCAATCGCAAGCCTAAAAACCTCACCCTTGATTGTGGCGGGGGGATCCGGGGCTCTCCCAACTATGATCTCCAAAGAGGGAGGGCAGGGCTGGAGGCCAAGGCCTGCCACATCACACAGCTGGGACAGTAGACTTGGACACCAGGCCACAGTCAGGCCAGGGGTGAGACTGGGGCTTCCCTCAGTCCCACAGCTAAGAAGCCTCATAGCCCAAGGAGAGGGGGCTGAGTTCCCCTTTCAGAGCATGATGAATACAACAACCATCCTTAATGCCTGCACACAGTCCAGGATGTGATGGGCAATGGGAGAACTGAGCTCCTTTACTGCCTCTGCTTCTGCAAGCTCTCCCAATACGCACTGCCCTGGGCCAGCAGGGCTCGATCTCCTCATCTGCCTGACCGTATTTTAAAAATGAAATGACCCCTTTCACGAAGATGGCGCCGAAGGTGAAAAAGGAAGCCCCTGCCCCTCCCAAAGCCAAAGCCAAAGCTTTGAAGGCCAAGAAAGTAGTGCTGAAAGGCGTCCATAGTCATAAAAAAAAAAGATCTGCACGTCACCTACATTCCGACAGCCCAAGGTACTGCATCTCCGAAGGCAGCCCAAATATCCTCAAAAGAGTGCCTCTCGGAGAAACAAGCTTGACCACTATGCCATCATCAAGTTCCCCCTGACTGCAGAGTCAGCCATGAAGAGAACAGAAGACAACAACACACTTGGGTTCATTGTGGATGCCAAGGCCAATAAGCACCAGATCAAACAGGCTGTGAAGAAGCTCTATGACATTGACATGGCCAAGGTCAACACTCTGATCAGGCCCGATGGAGGAAAGAAAGCATATGTTTGATTGGCTCCCGACTATGATGCTTTGGATGTTGCCAACAAAATTGGGATCATCTAAACTGAGTCCAGCTGGCTAAATCTAAATATAAAAGTTTTCACCATAAAAAAATAAAAAATCATAAATAAAAATAAACATGAAATGTGAATCAGGTGCTTGCAAAAGCCCTGAAGAGGGAGAGGGTGTATGTGAAGTATGTGAGTAGGTGAGGAAGTGTAGGCATATGAATGTGTGTGAAACAGAGAAAATACAACTTTTCTTTCTTTGCCTTAGGCTTAGCAAAACACGTCGAGAACAATGACAGCAGTCAAATCTGCCTGCCAAGTAGGAGCAAACCCAAATGAGGATAACTCAAGAGGGGCTTATTTACAAAAGGACTACTGAGGAAGTGTGCATGTGTGAGGTGTAGGGGAACTCTAAGGAGCGGTGCAGAAAGCACTGGCTAGTCCCAGCAGAGCTATGACTGCTGGATACAAAGGGATGAGACCAGAGGAGGCTACCAGAACCTGGAAAGAGTGTAGAGCAAGTTACCTCAAGAAGAGCTATGCTTCAGTTAGGGAGTCAGTGAGCCCCAAAGCTCCTTGACAACAAGGACGCCAGGGAATGAGTACTCTGACCTCATTCCCCACCCCATTTCTGCCCAGACTTCCTTCCTCCCTTCCTTCCTTCCTTCCCTCCTTCCTTCCTCCCTTCCTTCTTCCCTCCCTCCCTTCCTTCCTTCCTTCCTCCCTCCCTCCCTCCTTCCCTCCCTTCCTTCCTCCTTTCCTTCCTACCTTCCTTTCTTTCCTCCCTCCCTCCCTTCCTTACTTCCTTCTTTCCTTTCCTCCTTCCCTCCCTCCCTTCCTTTCCTTCCTCCCTCCCTTCCTTCATTTCCCCCTTCCCTCCTTTCCTTCATCCCTTCCTTCCTTTCCTCCCTCCCTCCCTTCCTTCCTTCTTTCCTTTCCTCCCTCCCTTCCTTTCCTCCTTCCTCCCTCCCTTCCTTCCTTCATTTCCTCCTTCCCTCCCTTCCTTCATCCCTTCCTTCATTTCCTCCCTCCCTTCCTTACCTCCCTCCCTCCCTCTCTCCTTTCCTTCCCTCCTTCCTCCCTCCCTCCCTCCCTCGCTCCCTTCCTTCCTTCCTTTTTTCTCCTTCCTTCTTCTTCCTCCTTCCTTCCTTCTTTCCCTCCTTCCTTCTTTCCTTCCTTCCCTCTTTCCTTCTTTCCCTCCTTCCTTCTTTCCCTTCTTCCCTCCTTTCTTCCCTCCTTCCTTCTTTCCTTCCTTTCTTCCCTCCTTCCTTCCTTCCTTCCCTCCTTCCTCCCTCTCCCTCTTTCAAGAGTGCACAGTGGGGTGGGGGCAGAGAGAGAGAGAGAGCGAGCAAGCCCTAAGGGGCTCCATGCCCAGCACAGAGCCTGACCCAGGGCTCAATTCCATGACTGTGAGATTACAGCCTGAACCAAAAACAAGAATTGGACACCCAACTGACTGAGCCACCCAGGTGCCCCACCACCCAGACTTTCTATCTGCTGGAGCCAAATGGAAGTCTGAAAATACAGGAGGCTGTTGAATTTGATCCATTGATACATGTCAGCTTTCTGGGGTGGGGAAGTTGGTAGAGAAAGGAAGAGAGTACCTGCAGGTGTGAACACATCCTTATCCAAAACATTCTCTCTACACCTCTAACGTTTCTAAGAAAGTTCTACTGGCAGCCTGCTATTGATGTGTCAAGGCAGGAAACACAAAGTAAAAGGAATTATGTATTGGTAATCCTGACTTAATTTATTTTCCTGATCTACTGGTGTGTTTCTTCACCACCTTGGCTTTGAGCACCCAAAATTAAGACGAGCATCAGCAGTAGGATGGACAAATTATGGTACCTCCTTTCAATGGAATACTACACAGAAATTTTTAAAAAGAAAACCATGCAACAATATGGAGAATTGTTGCTGACATAATGTTGAGGAAATTAAGCCAGACAAAAGAATACATTCTGTATGATTCCATTATAGAATTTCACGAAAAATAAACCAGTGGCAAATGGGGATCAGAAGAGTGAATATTTTTCTTGGAGAAGGGTCTTGACTGAGAAGAGGGCAAGAAAAATCTTTCTGGAGTCTTAAAACATCTTGACTTGGGTGGTGATCACATGAACGTATACATATGTAAAATTCTGTTTAGAATATGCTTAAGATTTGTGCATTTTACTTAGGTAAATTGTACTTCAATAAAATGTATAATAACTGACAGAAATGTATAAACACCTAATATAAAAGTTATAGCATATAATTATATATAATTTTATATTATAAAATGTAAATTTTTATATTTGTTTCAGATGCTTAAAGATGACAAGATACATATAGCAAAGACTCCTGTATTTCCCTTTCCTTTCACTCCCCTCCCTTTCTTCCCTCCTTCCCTCCTTCCTTTCCCAGTTACTTGTTTTCATAACTTTGGTTCATGGGGATTATTTTATTCTTAAAAACATTATTTGCAATACTTAACCCACGAAGGAAATATATTTTCAATGCAATTGTATAAAATGTGGGATTGCATAGTTGCAAGCCTCACTATGTGAGTGAGGTGAACCAGCTATTGGCTAGCTGGATAAGCCATCTCCGTCAGGGTCCTGGCTGCCATTTGGCACTATCTGGTGGCACTTGTCTGCCTCAGCACAAGTATGTTTGAGGATTCTAGGTTCTGTAGTCTGGCTGGGATTTGCAAGAACATCACTGCAAGTCATCCTCTGCTTCATATGCCTACTACAGAAACTTTGGGTCAGCTAAATGCAGAAACTTTGGGTCAGCTAAATGCACGCATAACCACTCTCTCTGTACTCCCAGAGGTTTAAGAACATGGACCTGGCAGAGGCTGGACACCAATCACCAATCCTGTTATATCAGAATCTGTGGTTATTATGGGGTTTTACATATAAGAATTGGAAAGGAGGAAGAGAAGCTATCTACACCTGAGGTTAATAAGACAACTTACTGAAAAACTACACCATTAGGAATTTAGTAAGTCAAACGATGTAAATTTAGTTCATAGAAAAACCTCTGTTATGGGGCGCCTGGGTGGCTCAGTCAGTTAAGCGTCAGGCTTTGGCTCAGGTCATGATCTTGTGGTTCGTGGGTTTGAGCCCCACATCAGGCTCTGTGCTGACAGTAGGAACCTGCTTCGGACTCTGTCTCTCCATCTCTCTCTGTCCCTCCCCAACTCACGCACGCGCTCTCTCTCTCAAAAAAGAATAAACATTAAACAATTTTTTAAAAAAAGAAAAACATTCTGTTATCAACAAAACCGACTGAGGGATGAAATGGAAGAGAAGATCACATCTACAGTAGCAAACACACACACACACACACACACACACACACACACACACACATCAATAACCTTTTAAAAATTACTAACTGCAAATATTACCAAACATCCAGGACTCCTGAAAACTTGAATGACCACTGCCTCTTTATAAGTTGCAGTTTTAGCTCTGCTCTATTCTTCCACCTGCTAGATAAAAATCATAACTCTATCTGGTCATCCCCGCAATTGGGACAAAATTCACGAAGATACTCAATTCTTTCAACCCATCTCAGTATCACCTAACACAAGTCCTAACACCTAACACAAGTCCAAATCTATAGTAAACCCACCCACTTCCTGACACACCCACATTTCCCGCCTGTGTGCAGTTTTCCCCGCAGCAAAGAGCAGTGATAAATCCATCTTTGGTTGATTCCCAGGCTTGCCCCTGATGGCCTTAGACTGACAGACATCAGGGGCGCCTGGGTGGCTCAGTCGGTTAAGCGTCTGACTTCAGCTCAGGTCATGATCTCGTGGTCCATGAGTTCGAGCCCCGCGTCGGGCTCTGTGCTGACAGCTCAGAGCCTGGAGCCTGTTTCAGATTCTGTGTCTCCCTCTCTCTGACCCTCCCCTGTTCATGCTCTGTCTCTCCCTGTCTCAAAAATAAATAAAACGTTAAAAAAATTAAAAAAAAAAAAAGATTCTCTCTCTCTCTCTCTCTCTTTAAAAAAAAAAAAAAAAAAGACTGACAGACATCAACAGAGGCCTGTGTCTCTCCAAGACAGAGAGAATCCCATTTTAACACCCTGTTATACACAGAGCGCTGACTGTGACAGTGGGAGTTCATGAATTTATTTTAAGAATATCTGGAACATTCACAAAAATTAAACACAGGTGAAGCCATGTCAAGATCTCAGAGTTTCAAAGAATCAGTATTATATAGACAGTTATCTCTGAACACAATAGTTTCAAACTAGAAACAAAATAGGAGCTCCTGGGTGGCTCAGCTGGTTGAGTGTCTGACCCTTGGTTTTGACTCAGGTCATGACCCAAGGATTGTGGGATCAAGTCCTGTGTTGGGCTCCATGCTGAGCATGGAGCCTGCTTGGGATTCTCTCTTCCTCTCTCTCTCTGCCCCTCACTGCTGCCTGTGTTCTCAAATAAAAAAGATTTTTTTTAACTAAAAAAAGAAGGAAAATAAAACTGTAACCAACAGCCCTATGTGTATGAAAAATTAATACAAATATAAGTTAGAAGATATTTAGAAACTGCACAAAAATATTTATCAACTAGTACCACTACTTTTGAAATACCAATTAAAAAAAACTTATGGAAAGCAACTAAAGCTTTAAACAGAGAAACTTCAACCTAAATACTTATAGGACAGCAGAAAGGCTGAATCAATAATCTAAGCATTTTATTCAAGAAATTAGACAAAGAACCATAATCTAAATCTAAAGAAATAGAAGGTAGGAAATAAGACAAACAAAAGTTAATGAGCTAACTGGAAAAAAAAAAGTAATAGAGATAATTAAATTAACTAAAATCTGCTTTGCTGAAAGACATAGAATACTCTCTGGCAAGAATCAACAATATAAAGAAAGCACAATTAACAGTACTAGGGAGATAAAGGATTTGAGGCAGACACGGCAGGTTAAAAATCATGACTATAAACAAATATATTCTAATATATTTGGGAAAAAATGAGGCCTAGGTTCTATAATGGGTAATATGTATTGAACCTTTTTTTTTCTACTGAACTTTAAAAGCACAGATAGTCCTTATCATAAACCTTCCAGAGAATTAAAAATAAAATACTCCTCAGCTCATTTTGTGAATCTATTTCTTTGACAGTAAAGCCCTACAAAGATGATACAAGTAAGGAAAATTATAGAACTATCTTACTTATAAACACAAGTGCAAAAATTATAAATCAACTATTACCAAACTGAAACAAGCAGTAAATAATATATAAAGCCATCAAGACTAAGAATTTTTTTTTCCTCAGGAAAGAAAGGATGGTTAACATTAATTAATAGATGTCACCACATCCAGAAGACAACTTGTGCAACCATTTCAATAGACTAAATAAAGTGGTCAAATTAAATCTTTAAAAAAAATTTTTTTTTTAAACATTTATTCATTTTTGAGAGACAGAGAGAAACAGAGCATGAGCAGGGGAGGGGCAAAGAGAGAGGGAGACACAGAATCTGAAGCAGGCTCCAGGCTCTGAGCTGTCAGCACAGAGCCCGACGCGGGGCTCGAACTCACAGACCGTGAGATCGTGACCTGAGCCGAAGTCGGATGCTCAACCTAATGAGCCACCCAGGCGCCCCTAAAATCAAATCTTCATGACAGAAATTATAAAAGATAACATCAAATTAGAAGCCAAGAGGAACTTCCTAAAACTAACAAAAGGTATCTACTACAACCTACAGCTATCACATTTAATGATGAATTTACAGATTTGTTACCTTTGAGGTTAGGTCTACCTCAGATGCCAGCTCTCACATGTTCTATTCAACTCGGTCTGGAAGTCCTTAGTTCTGGCCAGGAACACTGGAAAGTCATTACTTATAGACCATTTCATAAAAAGTCCAAGAAGAAATATAAACTATTAGAACCTGTTGCCATTAAACAGGACGAGAGAGTTGTTAAAAACAAACAAACAAATGAAGGAACAATCCTTTCCTGTTAGTGATTATTGGCTCTAACCAAATGGTAAAAGAAATCAGATGCATTCTGGCTGTGGGATACAGGAGTCTATGAAGCCAAGTCAGCTGAGAAAAACTGGGATGTTGGGGACTATGGATTTAGAGGCCTCTGTTAACCTCATAGAGAACCCTGGAGAGAAAAAATGGCTCGAGCAATTCCCTCTGTGCCTCAGAATCACCCTGTAAGGAGGTAGCCCTCATTCCTTGTCCCAGCCTCAGACACCTGTGTGACAGCGAAGCGAATGCTGACTAGAATTCTGTAATCTTGCCTCTCCCGACTGGCAGATCTGATTCCTTAGAGCAGACTTGCTGATTTTCAGTTCATCGCCTCTTAGCTCTGAAATCATCCTCACTGCCAACTCTGCCAAAATGGGTCTTGGTCCTCTAAGTATGTTTGCTTTGCCAGCTGGCACTGTTTAGCTTTATCAGGAGAGGGTGCTGGAGAGATCTTGGAGGAGGAGTAAGAGGTTTTCCTTCCTGGTTCCAGGCTTCCTTCTGGCGTCACCCTCTCTTCCCTCCCCACCCCCAGCCTTAGTGTAAGTAGCTTCCCAAGTGCCAGGCTCCTAAAGTGCAGGCAGCTTCTCCAGCATCCAGCATCTGCAGTGTATGGCAGCCAGAGGCAGCTAGCAGCCGGTGGCAATGCCAGGCAGCCTCTGTTCCCAGATGGTTTTGTAGCAGAGTGTATTCGAGTGCCCAGTGAGATGCCTTTTCTTGAACAGCTTTCCCCAAGTGCCCTAGAGTGCCTGAGTGAGACACCTTCCTGTGAACAGCTTCCCCGGTACATTAGAGGTTGGATTTCTGGCAAGATCCACCAGAGTGGATCACTCTGACACCACACTGACTTCTCTGCCATTCAGTGTCCAAGGCTGTGGCATCTGACAATATCTGATCTCAGCCCTAGGAGGAGGATAGCTCCTCCTGGGTGGCCTGTTTCACCCCTAGGGTTGGAACGTATACTACATTATATAATACACATATTATATTTTATTTTAGACCATATCTCATATTTCTGCATGTCTGTCGTATTAAGTATTATAGCCACAATTCCAATATTCTTTAGAATTCCCTTTGCAGTTTACCAGCAAATCTCTTATTCCTCCAATTCCCTGTTGAGATTAATCATTATATTACCTTTCCCTCTTCACCTCTGATATGGATTCTTTCTCCTGACTGAACCCAGACTGATACAAAAAGTAACTTTTGTAGAGAAATAAACATTGCTCTGTGTTGTGCTTAGGTTTATGTTAATGCCAAGTCAGAAGCTCTTTATAAAATTTTCTCTTAATAATTCTCTTCCAAAAGGGACATTATGAATGAATGATGGCCCTCTCAAAACCTTGGGGATATTCTTAAAAAAAAAAAAACATAGGAAGGGACAAAATATATCAGTGATATAAAATCTTACGATGTAAGTTAAAAAAATATATTGGTCATATTTAATCTACTGGCACTATCCTTTCAACAGTATCTTTATGACTCCAAGCTAATCTGTCAGCCTAAAGATTAAGGATCCCAAAGCATGTTTGTTTCATCTCGGAAAGTAGACACAAATTTCTACATTATTAAAACATTGTTTTCATTGTGAAATATACACAGAAATAAGCATAAATGTTTAGGCACGGTTTAACAAATATGTACAGCAAACCCCAGTGTATGGTAGACATACACTACCAACAGGCTAGCACTCTAGAAGCTACCTGAACCACACCGGCCCCTCCCTCATCCACTCCTGAATACAGCCCCTTCTGTTCACCCTAGTCTTAGGGTGACGGTCGTCGTCACAGCTCTGGTAATTATTTCCTTGATTTATTTTACCAACAGTGCATGTCCGTTACCGCGGTTACCCCTGACGGAAATTTGAATTGTTTCCAATTTGGGGAATATTGCTGCTTCCAAATACCCGGGCGAATTTATGCACACATTTCTGTAGGGTATCCATCTAGGAGTGGAATTGCTCCATCATATGGTCTGCATGTTTTCAACCATGTGAGATACTGCTAACCAGCTTTCTAACGTGGTTTAGCCTATTAAATGATTTCTGCAGAGTTACCATTCTACGCCCTCATCAAAATTTGGTATCTTCAGTCGTTTCGGGATCCTCTCGATCCGTGGCCCTTTTTGGTCTCCTCCCTCCCCCTGCACGCATACTACAAACATAACCACCTATTTGCCTTTCTCGGAGAACTCTGGGGGATCTGCTGTCGCAAGTGTTTTTCTCTTCCTAGATTCTTCCACTCCCGCACACCTCTCCCCACTAGTCGCCCCAATCCCGCTAGTCCCCGGGTCCCAAGGACGCACGACAAAAAGAGCCACCTGGAAACTTTTTCTGGCCTGCAGCCCGGCGCTGGGTGCCCCGCGTGGGGGCGGGGATCAGACCCTACCCTGAGGTTCTCCTGCTGCGCAAGCGAACGCAGCGGAAACTGGGAATGGCGTTGACTGTGAGGCACGCATAGTGGCCTAGAAAACATCAGATTCCCTCCGACGGAAAATACCAGATGTGTCCTAGGGCGTCTGGAAACGGGCGACTTGGCGCAGGACGTAGTGACCCTTTAACAAGATCTCTTTTGTTCCTATTTCTCTATTCCTTCTCCTTTCCCCAAGCTGTGCTCGGCCCTTCCCCACCCCTCGTGCCGGTCGCCCCTCTTCCCAGTTTTCTCCTCGCGCACCTTTCCCTCCGTCCTCCCGCGCGCGCCCAACGGCGGCACCGCCCGGAAAACCGAACTGGAGACTCCCTGGGAATGTCAACAGACCCGACCGAGCCCGGGAGGCCGGAGATCCCGCCGCGCCTGCTCCTGCCCCGGGAGCTCCGCGCTGTGAGCTCTCACGCCCCTAGCGGCCGCCCCTGGAACCTGACTCGCAGGCCGGCCGTCGGGACTGACTCCCTGGGGCTGCTATGAGGTCAGCGAGGACCTTACGCTCCCCAGGCCGCTCGCTCCCGGTGCTAGTCCTCGTGGGGCTTCTGGCTGAGGCTCTTGGCGAGGATTTAATTTTTCACCCTGAGTGGGGATTTGAGTCGTATGAAATCATCATTCCCAAGCAGTTGAGCTTCCGGGGAGGGCAGCAAGGCCCGGTCAAGCAAGTGTCCTACCTCCTGCAGGTTAAAGGCCAGAAGTACGTCCTCCACTTGTGGCCCCGGAGGCTTCTGTTGCCCCGAAATCTGAAGGTTTTCTCCTTCATGGAACAGGGGAAGCTCCTGGAGGATCACCCTTATATACCCAGGGATTGCTACTATATAGGCTTGATCGAAGGAAATCAGGATTCCGAAGCTACTTTCAGTACGTGCACTGGGGGTCTCCGAGGCATACTGAAAATTTATGACGAACGTCACCAAATGGAGCCCCTCAAAGCCTCTTCCAGTTTTGAACATGTCATGTATCTCCTGAAGAAAGAGAACACATTTCAGAATGAGGCCTGTGGCTTAACTAATGACGAACTAGAAAAACAGATGGCCCAGGGTGAGAATATGGCTAGGCTTAGGGACTTTGCTGAATCCTATTCCCATCAGAGGTATGTGGAAACAGTCATGGTCTTTGATCACAGTAGATATATTTTTTTGCAATCCAATGCTACTCAGATTGTACATGATGCCATTCCTTTGGCTGGGATTATGGATGCCTTGTTTAGGGATGTCAGTCTGAGGGTACATCTAAAAGGTATTGAAATATGGACCAGTGGAGATAGAATAAATATTCGCCAAATGAACACAAGCCAAATTCTAGAAGCGTTTTTAAAATATCTTAGAATACACGTCTCTCCTCAAATTCTAGCAGATTGGACACATTTGTTTGTCACAACTGTTTTTATTCATTCTCTTGGGTGGGCCTATATCGGAGGTGCATGTTCAACGAACTCTAGTGGATCAGTCAGTAGTTTTAGGAATCTAAATATCCTTGAAGCCAGCCTATGGTCTGCGCATGAACTGGGCCATGGATTGGAATGCAACATGATACAAAAGACTGTCGTCGTAAGGGTAAGAAAACTTGTATCCTGGGCACTGGGATTGACGGGTTTAGTAATTGTAGTTACATCAATTATCATAGTTACATACATTCAAACGGCGACTGTCTAATACCCCGGGACTGGGTTATGTGATTACCAGATGTGGGAACAGAATTGTGGAAGAGGATGAAGAATGTGATGGGGGTTCAATAGAGGACTGCAGGAATGACAAGTGTTGCAAATCAGATTGTAAACTCACACCTGGTGCCAGCTGTAGCGCCGGACTTTGCTGTCCTAATTGTCAGTTTCGTCCACTTGGGTACACTTGTCGGAAGAACGAAAATGATTGTGACCTTCCGGAGTACTGCAGTGGCATCTCCGCTTACTGCCCAGAAGACACGTAGAAGCAGGATGGAAGCCCTTGCAAGCATGAGTCCCAATGTTACAGGGAAGGGGTGCCATTCCAGACACAGGCAGTGCCAAAGCATTTTTGGACCTGGTGCCAAGGAGGCTCCCAATCAGTGCTATGAAGTAGTTAATATGATGGGTGACCAGTATGGGAACTGTGGGATTGTGGGAGTCAATGCCTATAAAACCTGTACTACGCAAAATGCAATGTGTGGCATTGCACAAAGTGCAATGTGTGTATAAGTGTCGAAATCGTCCCTGATCTGCCACATCATACTACTAGTATCTCTACTTCCCTGCAAGATGAAAGCCTCATTTGCTGGGGGACAGGCTACCAGAAATCCATGATGCCCATGGGAATACCCGACATAGGTGTAGTAAATGACGGTACCCTGTGTGGCGTGGGCCGAATATGTATGAACGGTACTTGTATACCTAGCTCAGTCTTTGAGTTTGACTGTCAGCCTGAGAAGTGCAACCACTGAGGCACTTGCAACAATAAAAAAAACTGCCACTGCCTTTATGGCTGGGCCCCACCCTTCTGTGAGGAGACAGGGTATGGAGGAAGCACTGACAGCGGGCCAGCGAGAGCGCTGGGAGAGGAGGTGTCCGCCCCAGTTCAGATTGTGTCCATTATGTTAACCCGCCTTATTTTCTTAGCCCTCTCCGTGATCGTTGTGTTTTTCAGGAGAGTGATAGGAGAATGTTTAATACCCAGACAGGGAGAAACAGCACCAGTTACCACTGGAGCTCAATAATCCAAGGCGAAAAATGTCAAGAACCCAAACAGGTAATCAGGCAACCCACAGTCATTTTACAACACAGAGCCATACACTCAACAAACTTATTCATGTAGCCAGACAGCACTTTGTTCTCCTTCCAGCTCCTTTTTTACATAATTTTCCTTCAAGTTTGGATCAGCAGATAAACGATATTCTTGTTTGGGAAACGAATCAGTGTTTTTTGCTTTTTTGGTATTCACCTGCTCCTTCATTTGTGATCAAGTCTTGGATATCCTGAAAAGTCTGCCCCAGTGTTTTCTGAACACTAGAGCTCTGACTATTGTTTTCACAGGATTACACTGGTTTTCACAGTAGAGTCCTCTGTCACTCAGAATCACGGTAAACAAAGCCATTCTCTCTGCCTCTCTCAACGTGCTCAGTGAGGGCTCTGTACGAGGGCCCCATGCTGACTGATAGATTTTAGAAATTGACTACCACGTTTTAAAGAAATAGAAAGCGATACTTTATAAGGGGTGTCCCTCAGGTAATTCTTTTCCCCTGTCGTGGTCATTTTATGGGTCCCCGCGGCTTTGTAGATGTATGGTCTCTGACGGGCGTTTGGGGCAATCTCAGCTGGGTGAAGGACACTAATCTGCCATAACTCTTGCATTTCACCCCAGTCTATAAATGATGAGAAACACTGGCAGCATCCTGGGGGCAAGACTTTCAACAAAGTTCAGTGCTTTGGGCTTTTTCTTGCAGGAGCAGGTCTTTTGTGAATGGGTGGCCCTAAGTTTGTTACACCCGTAAGTAGAGCAGAAGTAAGGAACGCCTTTCACCATGTACCCCCATATCTGCCTCCAAATATTGTCTCCCCTTTGCCCAGTGCTGAGGGTGGGAGGAGAGGAGGTCTGAGCAGCAGCTTTGGAAGAGTCAGTGCCCACCTCTCAGGCCCAGGGAGGATCTCACGCCTCCCAGACCTGTGTCAGCCCAAGAGTTCACCGGCTGCTCTAGGTCAAGCCTTCCTGCTGTTGTCTCGCCTCACCCCTGTGCTCCTCCCTCCCCTAGAACCACTGCAGGCTCACCAGACCCGCTTTTTCTCAGCCACTTTGTTTTTCTAATGGAGGAAGTTGCAGGAAGTTCGTTGTAAAGAGTTGTCCCCTTGGACTTTGGGGGGACTGTTTTTACTCAGAGGAGAACAAGAAAACACTGACCTTGTGATGATCATAATTCTAACATTTTTCAGGCTCTGCCATCACCAGGAAACATCCTGCGAAAGCGAGGGCATTTAATTATAGCTGCAACACTGCTAATGATGGCTACCATATCGAGAGCTCGCACTGCACTAAGCAATGTTCTAAATGCTTCATGTGTATTTAGGTATTTTCACTCCTGAAAATAACTCTGTATGGTATGTGTTATTATTATCGCCCTTTCCAATAGAGAAATTAAAGCACAGTGAGGTCAAATAATCTGTTCAAGATTAATGACAGTATAACAAGAAGTAATGGCAGTATTACAAGAAGCATCATGTATGTGTGGTCTTAAGAAGACTGCTGTTGCTGGGTGGAGTATTCTATAAACGTTAATCAGGTAAAGTTTGTTGATCGTGTTGTTCAAGGCTACTGTATCCTTGCTGTATTCTATCTGCTTGTTCTAGATGTGAATTTGTCTATTTCTCTTTGCAGTTCTATCAGTTTGCATCATGTGCTTTGGAGCTGCCCTCAGGTGTGGAAACTTGTGGGATTATTATGTCCTCTTGATGAACTCACCTCTTTATTAATATGAAATGACTATCTTATTCTAGTGATAGATCTTGCTCTGAAATCTATTATAGTTGATATTACTAAAGCTACTCCAACTTCCTTCTGACTATTGTTCAAACAGCATATCTTTCTCCACCCTTTTATTTTAATATATTAGTATCTCCATATTTAAAGTGCTTTCCTTGTAGGCAACATATAGTTGAGGATTTTAAAAAATCAAGTCTGACGATCTCTGCCTTTTAATTAATGTGTTTTGACCATTAACATTTATTTAAAAAAATTTTTTTTCAGTGTTGATTTATGTTTGAGAGAGAGAGAGACAGAGCATGAGTGGGGTAGGGACAGAAAGAGAGGGAGACACAGAATCTGAAGCAGGCTCCAGGCTCTGAGCTGTCAGCACAGAGCCCGATGTGGGGCTCAAACCTATGAACTGTGAGATCATGACCTGAGCCGAAGTCGGATGCTTAACCGACTGAGCCACCCAGATGCCCCTTGACCATTAACATTTAATGTGATTATTGAAAAAGCTAGGTTTGAGTCTATTAGGTTGCTATTAGTTTTTGGCCTGTCCCTTTTTTCCTTCTTTTTCTTCCATCTTTTGTATTAAGCGAATATTTTTTTTGTTTTATAATTCCACTTACCACTATTTATCAAATCTACCTTCTAGTGATGTTACACCACTGCATACATAGTGCAAGAATCTTAGGCGAATGTACTTCCATATTTCCCCTCCCGGCCTTTATGTTATTGCTGCGGTCATTTTATTTTCACAAATGCCATAAACCTCATAATAAATTGTTATTATTATTTAAATGTTCAGTCATCTTTTAAAGAGATTTAAATAAAAAGAAGTCTATGTATGTGCCCATTTAGTAACCATTTATGGTGCTCTTTCTTCTTTCATGCAGATCCAGAAATCTATCTGGTATTATTTACCTTCTGCCCAAAGACTGTCCTTAAGTTCTTATAGTGCAGACCTGCTGGTAATAAATCATTCCAGCTTTTGTATATGTGAATACATCTTTATTTCACCTTTTTTTTTTTTAAAAGGAGTTGTGCCAGGTATAGATATCAATCATCTTCTTGCTTGCACTGTTTTTGGCAAGAAAGCTCTTATTATCCTCCCGCCCCACCCCCCCTTTTTTTTCTTAGTAGGTAGTATGTCTTTGGCTGCTTTTAAAATGTGCTCTTCATCATTATTTTTAGTAGTCTGATTATGATGTTCCTTCGTATAATTTTTTCATGTTTCTAGTGATTGAGTATGTTCAGATTCTTGGATCTGTGTGTTTATAGTTTTTATTATGCTTAGACAGTATTCAGCTATTATTTCTTTAAGTGGTTTTGTGTCCTCCCCACCCCTTTGTGGATTCTCATTATCCATGTATTAGCCCAGCTGAAGTTATCTCACAGCTCACTGATGCTTTTTTCCCTGTACTTGCTTTCTCTCAGTGTTTCCTTTTGGATATCTTTTGCTAGGCCTCACATTCACTAATAGTTTTCTTCTGCATTGTCTAATCTGCTATTAAGCTTAGCTGGTGGATTTTCCATCTCAGATACTGTAGTATTCATTCCTAAAAGTTGGATTTAGGTCTTTTTTATACCTTCCATTTGTGTATTTAACTTTTTGAACTTATAGAATATAGTTATAATAACAGTTTTAATGCCCTTCTCTGCTAATTCTGACATCTGTATCAGTCTGGGTCAGTTTCAAATGATTGGTTTCTATCCTCATTATTGGTTCTTTTTTTTTTTTAATTTTTTTTCACGTTTATTTATTTTTGAGACAGAGAGAGAGCATGAACGGGGGAGGGTCAGAGAGAGAGGGAGAGATAGAATCTGAAACAGGCTCCAGGCTCTGAGCAGTCAGCACAGAGCCCGACGCGGGGCTCGAACTCACAGACAGTGAGATCATGACCTGAGCCGAAATCGGACGCTTAACCGACTGAGCCACCCAGGAGCCCCTCCTCATTATTGGTTCTATCTTCCTTCTTCTTCAAATGTCAATGGTCAAGTATATTTGAATGGTGCATTTACTTTTCTGGTTGCTGAATAGTTTTATCTGCTATAAATTTTGAGTTTTGTTCAAGGATGCTGGTAAGTTACCTAGAAACAATTTGATCCTTTCAGGTCTTGGTTTAATTATTTGTTCAACGGTCCAGAACAATGAGCAGTCTACTGCTTTATTTCCAGCTACCTTCCTGAGTATTCTTCCCCATTTTCTGTTAATTGTAAGATGCTCCACTCTGGTTGTGGGGAATAGATAGGCCTATTAGTCCCCTAATATCCTATTTTATCTTGACCTTTGGGTAGTTTTCTTACCTGGATGTGTTAATCAGTACTCTACTGAGTAGTAGAGGTAATTCCTCTGGGATTTTTCATTATTTTCTCTTTGTAGATCTCTCCTTCTGGGACTCTGCCTTATGGATTATACCTGCTTTGACCTCCCTAAACTGTCAGCTCAATCTCCTCAACTCAAAAGAGTCCACTGAGCTCCTATTCATTTTTCCTCCCTGTGGCTGGCTTGAAAACTCTCTTAAGGCAGTAGGTTTGGGACAGTAGTGGGACTCATGGATGACTGTTCTCCTTTGCCTGATGTCCAGTATCATGGAGAGAGTCATTTCGTGTATTTTATCTGCTTTTTTTTAGTTATTTCAAAAAGTAGAGCATATCTAACCATTGTTAGTTATTCTTGGCCACAGGATCATCTTTTAAAGAAATCAAAGCTGGGGGCACCTGAGTGGCTCGATCGGTTAAGCGGCCGACTTGGCTCAGGGCATGATCTCGCAGTCCGTGGGTTCGAGCCCCGCGTCCAGCTCTGTGCTGACAGCCGAGAGCTGGAGCCTGCTTCGGGTTCTGTGTCTCCCTCTCTCTCTGCCCCTCCCCGCTCACGCTCTGTCTCTCTCTGTGTCTCAAAAATGAATAAACCTTAAAAAAATTTAAAAAAAAATAAAGAAATCAAAGCTGGAAAATATAAGTCTAGATTTTGAATATATAAACTTACAAAAATACAGAGAGAGAAAGAGCCACAATCAGGTTGAAACCACAAATTAAAGAACTCTTTAAATCTTCCTTTAAAAAGCACCATACCAGTTGTAAAGACAGTTTCTGTTTGACCCATGACAGAGAGCATACAAACTCCATTATCCCTCCCTGCCCAAAAACTGAGTGGATGTTTCTGTGCAGACTGTAGTGACTTTAAGGGGATGTCTTGGTAATGTCTGCTATCTCAAAGGTCCTCCAAAGAAAATCTGAGCAATGATTACAAAGCGGCCTCATATGGAGTACCGTCTTCCTCTGCACTTACTGTGAGTCGAGTCCATTTTTGAAGCTCTCTACTGAATTCTTCAGTTTTTTTCATTGTATTTTTCAGCTCTAGACTTTCTAAGGTTGTTTTTTGTTCAAAGGTGATTTCTATGTCTTTGTTGAAGTTCTCATTTTGTTCATGTATTGTTTTCCAAATTCTGTAAAGTTGTGTGTCTGTGTGTTCTCGTAGTCTACTAAACTCCTTTAAGAAGATTATTCTGAATTCCTTGACTGACACTTCATAGAGCTCCGTTTTTAGGGTTAGCTAAATGGTGTCCTATTTACCTGATTTTGAGTGTGAGTGATCCTTGAGTCCCTATGTTGGTATTTGTTAATGTGAGTAAATGGTCTCCTTTTTCAGACTTTGCAGATTCGCTTGGGCAGACACAGTTCTTCAGCAGTCAGCTTACTCTGGGTATTCAGACATGTCTACTGGTAACATCCTTGGGGCCTGCTATCAGGGTCTATTTTGGGACAAGGTTAATGCCCAGGCTCTGATGTCAGCTCGTGGGGGATGTACTGCTGGCCTGAGAACATTTTAGATGAGATTGTTCCTTGTTTCTCTGCCCCAGCAAGGCTAAAGAATGGTGGCCTTGATTCTCTGGTCAGGTTTACTAGATGGCTGGGAATGAGTACTCGGGAGTAGGTGGGAATATGAGTTAACTTCTCAGCCCTGGTGAGGCAGCAGAACGAGACCCAGGGCCTGCATAGCTTGTTTGAGTGCCCAGATCAGGCAAGAGTATGACCTGAATTCCCTGGCCCAGCAAGGCCACTGATTTTGTTCAGCAGATGGGGGAAGCCAGGGGCTGTGTTCTCCGTTCAAGTGTCACTGGAAGCTGCACTCTTGGACGGGCTACATAGCTTTCTGTGTATTCTGGTTTGGTTCCCTGATCAGGCAGGCTGAAGGCTGTATTCAGCAATGAGTGAGGCTATGAATCAGTTTCCCTGCCCAGGTGCAGCAGGAGAACCACCTCTAAGAATGGTAAGGCTCTTTTTTTGTTTGTGGTCTTGACTCAAGCCAATCTTTGCCTACGTTCCCTGGTCAAACAAGTCCACTGGTTTTGATCTGCACACTATCAGCTCTGCCTGTGCAACTCTTGGCTTGAGCTCACTGGACTACATAGCCTCCAGACAGTCCTGCCAGCCCCTCTGGCCAGATAGGCCAGGAGCCACACTAAGCAGGTGGGGCTATGGCCCAGCTCCTATGCTTGGGTAGGACAGGAGGGTCCACTCCAAGCTTTCTGTCTGGAGAAGACAAGAGTTATACTCAGCAGTGGGGGGAGCTATAAATTAACTCTTGTTGCCTGGGTGCAGTAGGGAAGCCCTCTATGGCCCATCCTGGCTTTGTTTTGGGGGTGATTAGTTCTGCTTGCCCACCTCTCAGCCTGAGCATGGCTGGTCTATGTAGCTTCCATATGTTCACACCAGCCCTGCTGGTCAGATGGGGCCAGAAGCCATACTTTGGAGCAGGTGGGGCTGTGACAGCCTGTCTGGGTTGGGGTAGATCAGGCTCCAGGTTTGGTGAAACCCCTCATTCAAGGGCCTGAATCCAGTGGATCTTCCCTCCACCAAGTTCCCTGGTCAGATTGCACCACTGACTTGGTTCTACAGGTGAGTAAAGCCGCTGGTTGGGACCACCACTTGAGCGCTGCAGGTTGGAATTCAAACTGTCAAGATCCCAGTGCAGATTCTTGCAAGCCCCTCCCTCTTCTCTGTCACAATCAGATTTCTAGTGGTTGAGCCCTAAAGATTCCCCTGCAATCCCTATAGGGCAAGACCTGAGCAGGGACTCCCACAAAGTGACCCAAAGTGGTAGGGGGACTGGATGTCCCCACTGGGCTCTCTTTTCCCACTGGAAACCATAGGCTGGGTTTAGCATATTATATGGTACACACAGAAAGCTATGTAGCCCATTCAAGAGTGCAGCTTCCAGTGACACTTGAACGGAGAACACAGCCCCTGGCTTCCCCCATCTTCTGAACATAATCAGTGGCCTTGCTGGGCCAGGGAATCCAGGGTTTAGTATAGCCACCTCCGCTCTCTTTTGGTTAATATTTGCATGGAATATTTTTCTCTGTCACTTTCAGCCTATCTGAATCCTTAGAGCTAAACTGAATCTCTTCTAGACAGTAGGTAGCTGGATCCTTTATTTTAAATACAATCTGACAGTCTATGTCTTTTGATTGAGTACTTTATTTGCATTTAAAGTAATTACTAATGGGGAAGGATTTATTTTTGGCATTTTGTGATTTGTTTTCTGTGTGCCTTGTAACTTTTTTTTTTTGTCCACTTCCTCCATTAGTATCTTCCTTCATGTTTAGATGTGTTTTTTTTTTGTAGTTTATTTTCTCATTTCCTTTTGTGTATATTCCATATATAGTTTCTTTCCATATCCAGTTATTGTAATTTCAATAGATACATCCACAAGATTTCCTGTAAACTTAGAACAAGGCAAGCTGACTTTTTAAATGCATAATAAAACAATAAATAAATAAATAGTATTAACTCTGAACTGTCTGAAAAGGTTTGAAGGTGCCTAGCTTACTGTATATTATTTACAAAATAATTAAAATAAGAGTCAACAGTTATTTAACATTTAGGTACAAAAATAATCCAAGTATTTATGCATATGTCAACTCATTCAAAACCAAGAAAACATCTTTTTGTAATGTTTATTTTTGAAAGATAGAGCACGCGAGAGCAAGGGGGAGCAGAGAGTGGGACAGAAGATCTGAAGCAGGCTTTGCACTGACAACAGCAAACTCAGTGCAGGGCTCGAACTCACAAAACATGAGGACATGACCTGAGCCAAAGTCAGATGCTTAACCAACTGAGCCACCCAGGTGCCCCAATACCAAGAAAACATTTTAAAGTGATGATAAATAAATGTAATCTTCCTATGGAATAAAATACTGAAAAAATCAGTAGATCAGAATGAAAGTCCAGAAACAGGCCCAAAGAATTTAGTAGACAATGAGAGCATCTTTGGAGTAAATAAGAAAAAGACACAGTAGAGAAAGAGTGACGTTGAAAAAAAGTGAGCAACATTTGAAAAAAACGATTCACTGAACGGTGTATTGTTGGCAATAAAGGCTAAGACACTGCAACAAAGAGACCTCCAAGTATAGTGACTGAGAACATATCACATCTTAGAGTTAACTATTTATATACCCTGTCACCGAGCAATCCCACACCCAGAATATTTACCAGGAGACATGCACAGTTCACGATAGGAAATAACCTGGAAATCGCTCAGATGCTCACCAGCGAGGGAGTGGATGAACCCGCTTGCTATGTTCTCACAATAGAATACTAGACAGCAGTGCAAATGAATGAGCCATGGTGGTGTCCTACAGGGCATGGCTCTTAGCAATCTAATGTTAAGTGGAAATTTAAGTGTCGACATTCACTAACACATCCAAAAGAGAGCCACACTTCGAGGAGTTAATGTCTGTGTGTATATCAGCCATGTGCATAAAGGTGAGGGATGAGGGCATTCCCCATAGCATCTTTTTCCAGAACCAAACAAAAAAGGAAACAACGTAAATATTCATGACTTGATAAATAAAAAATGGTACTTCCATGCTACTGAATACCTGCTGTTTAAAGAAACAGAGTTGATGGGTACATCAAAGGTACTCCAACTGTGGTCCCCAGAAAGGCCCCATCGACATCACCTGGGAACTTGTTACCAGTGCAAAGTCTTGGGCCTTATCCCACCAGACCTACTTGAATCAGAGAGTCTGGGGAGTAGAGCCCAGCAACCTGCATGTGACCAAGCCTTCAGGTGATTTGCAGGCACACTAAAGCGTGGCGCACCTCAGGTACATCTGCTGGGGTAAATCTGAAAGATTTACAGAGGTTATCAATGAGAAGGTAAGTCATGCAATAATTTGTAAAGTATGAATCAATTCATATTTGCACAAGAAGCAGATATTTCTGGAAAAGAAAATTTGCCATATAAATGTACAGTAAAGAGACTTAAAAGATGAGAACCAAAGGTTGCTAATGGGCCACTCGGTACTTTGAGTTTATTGGGAGAGGGGGCAACGTTACTACATTTCTTTTTCTTTGTTATGCCAGTATTTCTGTGTGAATGGAATATTCTCAGTAAGGACATGTTCACCCGTCACACAGGTAATTTAAGTGTAATAAAAAAGCAAAAGTGGAACCAAAAGAGATTTCTGCCTCATTTTAGTTACTACATGGTAAGCTTGCCAGAAAAATTGGGTCGCATCAGGATAACATTTTGCTTCCCCAGTAGACCGAAAGTCTTACAAAGGCAAGGATGTGTCTCTTTAAGTCATGGGTATATCCCTAAGAACTTATATGGGTCCACTCACACAAAAAAGGAACTTAATAAACATTTGTGGAGTTTAATTGTACATTTCCATATCTAGAAGTCTTCTTAGAGATAACCTAGTCTAATTACCACAAAATATAGATGAAGAAACTGAGGTCTAATGTTGAGATACCCAGCCAATGAGGTCACACAGCTCATTCATAATAAGGTAACAAAAAGCTCATTAGCAATAAAGTAATAAGTAACAACCTCCCAACCCCCAACCGGACTCTTTCTATCATAATGACAACTTTGTTTTACAGCTGGGTGGATCTTGATTTCAGGAACAGCAGACTCAGGTACAGTTTAAAGTTAAATGATCTGAATAAGAAAGCACTATTCTCTAGTGGACAAAAGTCTTTCACTGCAAACAAATAACCTAAAAGGAGAAGGCCATCTCATACGTGTTAAATTGAGTATACAATCACTTCTCCAAGACAAGACAAAAATCAGTAAACTACCTACATTCTCAATATTTGCATTCCTTATTTGACCACTCAGTCTTCCTTGGGTTTGGAATTTGGAAAATGGAAAATCTGGGTTTCGGTGTAAACCAGTGACCATGACAATACAGGGACTGTTCTAAGAGCTTTATTCTGTTATGTAACTTACAGGAATGTTCCGCTACAATAGGGTTGAGTGTGGGCTGGACATTTGGCGTGAGAATGGTATATAACAAAGAGAGTTTCCCTGAGATTTGATAGACTAAGAGGAGTGAAAAGCCAAGAGTGGAGTCACAGTGAGGGATGGGAGGAGGCACAAGAGAGGACATGTGGTAGTGATTCATCATCCTGGGGTCCCCAGGAATGAAATAGATGGGAAGCCTTCTACGACCTGCGGTGACCATGAAAATAACCACTCCCATCTCCAGCGGCAGGAAGCATAACTGGTCAACAGCCCCAGCTAGTGTCCACTGAGTCCAGGCCTCTCTGACATCTCCCCACATTCTGTTCCAGCCTGTGAAGAAGAAAGACTCACACTGGGCCCTCCAACAGGACACTTACGATGAATCATGAGGATATCAACTGTTTTCCTGTCCTAACTCTGACTTTTCTTTCTCCACAGTCTGGTTTATTTCTACACATTAACTTATTTGTGGGAAGAAGAGAAGAAATCATTAGACCCGCCTCAGTCTCTTTTATTGAATTTTGCAGTCCGATAGAGTGATACCAAATTCAAGGTGTTCTTGTCTGCTCTGTGCCTTCTTCCACAGGATCCATTCTGCTGCCATATCTGTGTACAACTGCTCACCTTCAGAGCTCATACTAACTAGACGAGGAAGGAATAGGCCCAATTTAGCCTCGTCAGTACACAGGCATCCCTGCTCCAAAGTCTCGTGCTTGTCACCCCTCCAAGGTTTTTTCCATTTCATATTTGCTTTGCTTCCAGCTGCTGTATAACAAATCACCACCAACTTAAAGGCTTGAAACAACACCTATTCATTATCTCATCATTATTATCTCTTGTAGCTCAGAAGCCCAGGCACGGGTTAGCCGGGTCTTCTGCTGAGGGTCTCACAGGCTGAGAGTAGGTTGTCATTCAGCTATTTCTTTCTGGATGTTGTGAGCAAGAATTCATCTCCAAGTTCGTTTAGTGGTCAGCTGAGTCCAGTGTCATGTGTCTTTAAGACCCAGGTCTCTATTTTATGCTGGCCATGAGCCAGGGACCTCTCCCAGCTCCTAGAGGCCTCCCACATTCTTTGCCACATGCCAACTCCACCCAGCAGGGAAGGGACAGCTTGGCCAAGGGTGGCTTCAAATTCTATGTGGCTGTTTCATAGAAGTACTTTACCAGGGACTGCGCTGCCCCTGTGCCAGAGACTAACTGAGATGGAGCAAAGAGTGGCTGCTACAGGGCTGAGTGAAGACCAGAGATATTTGAATTCCAGCAGTGTGGGGAACTAGATGATTAGTTCCTGCCCATCCAGGGTGAAGAGACCTCACTGACACCTCATTAGCAACCCAGGTATCCAGCTGAGACACCAGAAAGGCCGAACTTCAGGGCTAAGTGCCATGCTTTAGAATAAGAGCTATTCTACAGCACACCTGACAAAGTCTAGAAACATCCTGCTACATACTACAGGAGTCAAAGAAGAAATCACAAAAGAAATGGAAAAATAGTTCAAACTTAATGAAAATAAAAGCACAACATACTCAAATTTGTGGGATGCAGTTAAAGTGGTACATAGAGGAAAATGTGTAGCTTTGAATGTCTGTATTAGAGAAGAAGAAAGTTTTAAAAACAGTGATCTACATTTCCATTTTAGGAATCTAGGAAAAGACAACCAAATTAATTAAACCTAAAGTAAGTAGAACAAAAGAAGTAATAAAGAGCAAAAATCAATGAAATAGAAAATAGGTAAACAATAGAAAAATTAACAAAGCCAGAAGTTGGTTTTTGGAAAAGTTGAATAAAACTTATAAACACCTACTAAGATGAATCCGGAAAAAGAAACATAAAAGAGAAAACATAAATTATCATTATCAAGAATTTAAAAGGTGATAACCATCAATTCTATAGACATTCAAAGAATAATGAAAAATTATGATGAACCTTATGCCCATAAAAGCAATAACTTAGATAAAACCCACAAATCTCTTGAAAAAGACAATTCACCAACATTGACCAGAAGAAATTGAAAACAAGAATATTTCTCTACCAATGACTGAAATTGGATCTATAAAAAATAAATAAGCAAAAAAACCCAAAACCAAGCAAAATCCAAGCCCATATTATTTCTTACTGAATTCTTTCATTTATTTAAAGAAAGAATATAAATATTACACACATTCTTCGAGAAAATAGAAGAGGAAGAAACCTCCCCATTTGTTTTTGAAGCAAGCATAATTCCTATGCCAGAAACTGACGCTTTAATAACACAAAAATTATATGCAATCATTACTCCTAAACATAGGTGCAAGAAATTCTCTATAAAACACGAGCACATCAAATCCAGACATATGTACCTGGTAAAAGACATCCTGACCAAGTCTGGTTTACGCAGGAATACAAAGTATGTTCAACATTTGAAAATCAGTTAACGTATATCACTCTATTAAGAGAATGAAGAAAACATTATAGAAATTCTTTCAACAGATGCAGAAAAAGCATTCAACAAAACTGAAACTTATTCATGATTAAAAATCAAAAACCTCATGGCAAACAAGAAATAGAAGGAACTTTCTTCAAACTGTCAAAATGCATCTATGAAGAACATAGTTCATGATTAATGGTAAAATGCTGAATGCTTTCTACCGGAGACAGAGAACAAGGTAAGGATGCTCTCATCACATCCGATCAATATTATTCTGGAGATCTTAGCCAATGCAGTGAAAAGAGAGGGAGAGACAGAGAGGAGACAGAAACAGGGAGACAGAGAGAAACAAGATGAAATAAAGTGGGGAAAAAAAATAAACAGTCTCTGCAGAAAACATGTAGGAGATTCTAAGAAATCTTAGACTCACTGTAGTATTAATCTGTGAGTGTAGTAAGGTCACAGGGTTCATAGGCAATGTACAAAACCAAAAGTTCTCTACAAATGAAGAGCTAGAATATGCAGAGGAAGTGGAAGACTTTGATGTCATCAAATATACCATCGTTTTCTTGATATCTCCTGGATTTCCAAGATTAGTTGAAAATTTTCTCCCCATACCAAAATTAGACACATACTGAAAAAAAATTTTATTATTATATTTTTATTAAAGTTTTTAATTTTTAAATTAAATCTTTATGTTTAAGGTTTAAATCTGTTTAGAAATTACATTTTTGAGGGACACCTGGGGGGCTCAGTCAGTTAAGTGACAGGTCAGTTAAGTCTTAACCAAGGTTAAGACTCTTGGTTTTAGTGCAGGTCATGATCTCATGGTCTTGTGAGTCTGAGACCCCCATCGGGTCTGCGCTGGCAGTGCAGAGCCTGCTTGGGATTTTCTCTCCCTTTCTGCCCCTCTCCCACTTGTGCTGTCTCTGTTTCTCTCAAAATAAATACATAAACTTAAAAAGAAGAAATTACATTTTTGAGTATGAAGAGACAGAGGTCCAACATTATCTCCTTCCAAAATGACAGACAACCTAATTGTGCCAGCATCGATTCTTTTTTTTTCAATTTTTAAAAAATGTTTATTTATTTTTGAGAGAGAGAGACAGAGAGCGAGTGGGGGAAGAACAGAAAGAGAGGGAGACACGGAATCTGAAGCAGGCCCCAGGCTCTGAACTGTCAGCACAGAGCCCGACACGGAACTCAAACTCACGAAGTCAACCACAAGATCCTGACCTGAGCTGAAGTCAGATGCTTAACCAACTGAACCACCCAGGTGCCCCCAGCATTGATTCTTTTTAAAAAATTATCATTTTCCTACTGATTTGGTATATCATTACCATATATTAATTTTTTATAGACTGTGATCTGTTTCTGAGTTCTCTATACTCTTCCACTTACCTGTTATCTATCTATCTAGCTATCTACCTGCCAATACCACATATTATTCTTAATTGACCTCATGATCTATAATTTTAGCATTAAAAATGTACCTTTTAAGTGTATAGTTTAATGCATTTTGACAAATGTATGCACTGGTGTAACCACAACCTCAGTCAAGACCTAGACATTTCCATCATCTAAAGAGTTCTCTCATGCCTGTTGGCAGACAATTTTTCACCCAAGCAAACAGTGATCTGGTTTCTGTCATGGCTGATTAGCTTAATCTACTCTAACACTTCATAGAAACGGACTCATATGCTATACACGCTTTGTTATCTGTCCTCTTTCACTCAGCTGAACATTTTTGAGATTCTTCATTGTTATTGTTAGTATCAATAGTTTCTTCCTTTTATTGCTTTGTAGTATTCTACTGTATGAACATAGAGCACTTAGTTTATCTGTTCACAGGTCAATGGATGCTTGTGTGGAGGTATAACAGATATTTAACATCATATTAGTTTCAGGTGTACCACAGAATGATTTGATACTTGTATACACTGTGAAATGATAGTAGCCTAATAGTAATCATTCTTTTGCATGTGGCTGTCCAGTTTTCCCAACACCATTCATTAAAGAGACAGTCAATTCCCCATTGTATATTCTTTGCTCTCCTGTCATAAATTCATTGACTATATATGCACGGGTTTATTTCTGAGCTCTCCATTCGTCTATTGATTGTGTGTTTGTTTTTATGCAATACCATACCGTTTTGATTGTGATAGCTTTGTAATATAGTTTGAAGTCAGGGGGTGTGATGCCTTCAGCTTTGTTCTTCTGCGAATGGACATTTTGATTGCTGCCATTTGGAGCCACTGTGAGTGATGCAACTGAGAACATTGTGCACACGTCCTTTTGTAGCTTGATGTCCTTATACATCTTGAGTAGCATTGATGGTTCACACAATAAGCATATATCTACCTTTATCAGCAACTGCCAAGCTGCTTTCTAAAAGGGTCATAGGGGCGCCTGGGTGGCTCAGTCGGTTAAGCGGCCGACTTCGGCTCAGGTCATGATCTCGCGGTCGTGAGTTCGAGCCCCGCGTCGGGCTCTGTGCTGACAGCTCAGAGCCTGGAGCCTGTTTCAGATTCTGTGTCTCCCTCTCTCTGACCCTCCCCCGTTCATGCTCTGTCTCTCTGTCTCAAAAATAAAATAAACGTTAAAAAAAAAAAAATTTTAAAGGGTCATAGGATGTTACCTTCTCCTCGACAATGACCAGAAAGTCATTTGTTCCACATCTTCTCCAACATCGTCAGTCTTTTTAATTGTCGCCTTTTTAGCTGATGTGAAGTGTCTCACTATGGTTTTCACTCTAATTTTCCTGATGGCGAATGGTTTCCAGCATCTTTACATGTGATCACTTTTTCTATATCTTTTGTGTAGTATTGGTTGAAATATATGGACCATCTTTAATTGAGTCATTTGCCTTCTTATCACTGATTTTTTATGATTATGATACAAATTCCTTTTCAGATATTTGTATTGTGGATATTATCTATGGCTTACCTTTTCGTTTTCTTGAAGGAATCTCCAAACATCAGAAGTTTTAACTTCTGATGATGTTCAATTTATCAATCAATGAAATTTTTTAATGTTTATTTTTGAGAGAGAGAGATAGAGTGCAAGTGGGGGAGGGGCAGAGAGAGAGGGAGACACAGAATCTGAAGCAGCCTCCAGGCTCCGAGCTGTCAGCACAGAGCCCAACATGGGGCTCAAACCCACGAACTGTGAGATCATGACCTGAGCCAAAGTCAGATGCTTAACCAACTGAGCCACCCAGGCACCCCTATCAGTTCTGTTTTATTTCAATGGCTTGTCTTTTTTGTTCCCGATATAAGATATCATTGCTTATTTCCAGTCATAATGATTTTCTCTTTAGTTTTCCTTTAGGAGTTTATAGACACAACTAAACAATAAATGAGTGAACTGAGAGGTCAAGGGTGAGATCTTTGTCTAAACGCAGGACAGATAACAGCTCCTGTTCCGAGGATAAAATAATAAGAGGTATAGAAGGAAGGCCCAGGAATTAAATGAGGAGTAATATGAGTCAAAGGAAGGAATAAAGACGTTGGAGGAATACAGACAACATTACATTATATTACATTACATAGCATATTACATAAACACAGCAAAATTTCCCTGACTTGTCTTCAGATACAAAGGATCTATCAAAACTTCCAAGGAAAACTACATTTATGTATTATGTTCTGGTGCTGGCCACTGTGGTTCATGCTGGACCTTGGGCCTGTGCTCCAGCTGGAAGCCAATGGGGACTTCCCTGATCCAGGACCACTCCATTCTGTCACTCACCTGCTGGCCATCCACATTGTCCCAGGTGCCTGGGGCAGGCTTTTAATGCCCGTCCCGAGTGGGGCTTTGACTACTATGAGATCACTGTCTCCAGGAAGCTGAACCCCAGAATGGAGAAACAGGCTGGGCCAGGGAGGGTATCCTACCTCCTGAACTCTTTGGGTGGGAAGTAGGTCCTCTCCCTGATGCCCCATAGACTCCTGAACCCCGCACCTGTGACTGTGCTCCCTCACCGAGGAGGAAGGCCTTCTGGAGGACAGGCAGTATGGACCAAAGAGACTGCAACTAGAGGGGCTTTGTGGAAGGCTCCCAGGAGGCCAAAGTCATACTGAGTACATGCCTGGGGGCCTCTGTGGTGTGCTGACCATGGGAGACCTGCTTTTCCAAACTGAGACCCTCAAAGCCTCCTCCAGCTTTGAGCACATCTGTTATCTCCTAAAAGACGGGGAGGTGAGCACTAAGGCCTGTGCTGTAACTCATGAAGGACCAGAAGAGCACATCTGTGAACAACGATAGCGGCTGGAACATTCTGACACCCCTATCTACAGAAAGTATATGGAATCGCTTCTGGTATTTGATCATAAGAAGTTGGTATTACATTGTAGGGAGCACAATGTAACCCATATCACTTGTGAAGGACTTGTCCCATCAGGTTTTACGGACTCTCCATTTCAGGCACTGAATATACAGACACATCTAGCAGCCATTGGAATCTGGATCAGCAGTGGTAAAATAAATCCTAGTAAAAAGCAGTTACTTAATGGTCTCTGTTTCTTTTCAAAGTATAGAAGAGATGTCCAATATCCTCAAACTCGAACAGATTGGTCACACATCTCTGTAAAAGAGTCCGTTGGTAATGCATGCAAGAGGGGCTGGATCCGAGAAGTTTGTGATAAATATCACAGTGCATCAACTTGCACTTGGAACAGAAAACATGGTGTCTTCTGCTTATGTGTCTACTGGGACATGCTGTAGGGATGATGGGTGATTCTGCACTCTGTCAACGTAAAGGAGGCAGTCCTAGGTGTATCATGGGTTTTGGGCAGAATGGGTTTAGTAGTTGTAGTTTGGTCAGTTATTTTAACTTAATATGCCAAATACTTGATTGTCTCAATAATATATCAGACATGACATTTTCAGTGAAGGGATGTAGACACAAAGTAGTGGGGGAAGGAGAGGAATGTGACTGTGGCTCAGAAGAGGCCTGTCAAAACAATGAGTGTTGCCAACCAGACTGTAAATTCAAGCGTGGTGCAACCACAGCATGGGACTCTGCTGTTCGAAGTGTCACCTACATCCATCTGGACACATATGTAAGCAGGAAAAAAATGAATATGACCTTGCAGAATACTGTGATGGGAACTCAAGTCTCTGCCCAGTTGATTCTTATAAGCATGATGCAACCCCTTGCAAATGTGTTCCCCTTTGCTACAAAAAGGGGTGCTACATTCAATGTCTATTGGTGTAAAGACATATTTGGAGAAGAAGCCACGGAGGGGTGGCTAGGCTATATAACATGTACAACTGAGAGTATGTTCTATAGAAACCTGCAGTGTATCCGTGTCAAGGCCATCCCCAGCATTCCTGAGCACACTACTCTAATTTCCACTCATATGCAGAAGGTACATCTCTTCTGCAGGTGCACGGTAGGATGCATCTTTAATAGCCAGCGGATTGCCAGATTTAGGCATGGCAAGGGATAGCACTTCCTGTGGTGAGGATGTGGTATGCTTCACAGACAAGGTGTCAAAATCACAGCCCTGCGAAGGGCTGTTGGCTTGAGAAGTGCCACGACCTGGGTGTTTACAACAATAGAAACAACTGCCACTGTTTGTATGGTTAGGCCCTCCTTTCCGTGAGGAGGCTGGGTTTGGAGGCAGCAGGGACAGCGAGGCTCCAGGTGAGATCAGGGATCAAAGATCACCCATCCAAGAAAAAGCATCCTCTGCTGTTTCTGTTAATGTGCCTCTTCCTCCTCCTACTGGCTGCGATTCTGATGTTGTCTGGGATAGTGGTCGCAAAATGTCTTCAACCAAAAAGGAAGAGAATCAGTAAACACAACCCAAGCCGGTAGGAAAACCAGGTCAAAGAGATATGACAAATAAACGAGATCTCCATATGCACTCAGTGACACCAGATTTTTAAAATGTTTTTTATTTATTTTTGAGAGACAGAGCATGAGCATGAGCAGGGGCAGGGACAGAGAGAGAGGGAGACACAGAATCTGAAGCAGGCTCCAGGCTCTGAGCTGTCAGTACAGAGCCGGACACGGGACTCAAACTCACGAACTGCAAGATCATGACCTGAGCCGAAGTCGGATGATTAACTGACCGAGCCACCGAGGCATCCCAACCAGATTCTTTTTTGAATGGCTTAACCTAAAGATAAGGATAATGAAATAGATTTAGAAAACTCAAAAGAAAAATACGCTAAATACACCAACCACGACAGTCATTGTTTTTTGAGAATACCATTCTACAGTAACTCAATGAAAAATGACTATGCTTGGAGCCCCTCCTTTTATTTTTTTATTTTATTTTGGGGAGGGCGCGAACGGGGAAAGGGCAGAGAAAGAGGGACACAGAGGATCCCAAGCTGGCTCTGAGCCCAAGTCAGACACTCAACTGACTGAGCTACCCAGGTGCCTCCAAGGCACCTTCTTTTAAACGATGCTCCCGTAGGTTAGTGCTTGATCAAAGGTGCTGATTGTATGGCTATCATTCTAATTTACTTTGGTCTGTCAGGTCTATGTAATATGAGTTTCCCTTGGGTTTTCATTAGCAAATAACTTTTCTTTTCCCTAGAGTCCCGTATCATTTATCTGAGCACTGAACCTCAGAATGGCATATGCTGTTAAGAAAGTACATTCTCTGAATACAAGTGTCTGTCCCAGAGCCTTCACTGGTATAAAGTATGTAAAAGGGCCTTAACTTCCGCGGCCATCTGCTATGAATATCTCACGTGTATCTCTCCTCCTTCCATTTGATCCATGGGACTTCCCAGTTCTAAGCCCAGAAAATGAAAGCTGGCTACATTCATTTCAGAAAGGAAGAAATTATAAGAGGAACCACAGAACTGACTACCTCACCATTGCATCCTGGCAACTCCAGGGGACTTCAGACAAAACAGTGAAACTAAGCCAAAGTGGCCAATGTGGTGCACCCGGCCAAGGGCCTGATGGTCCCTTATAGCTCTGTCTACAGCAAGTCACATTTTGGGTGTGAGTTCAGCAGGATCTTGATATTTATACGTTCCTTGTGGGGCTGGGGGTCATGACTAATGCCCCCCTTTGCCAATGACAAGGAGAATTACGCAGGGGCCTCATTCCCTTCTCCTTTGGTCCCCACATCTTCTTTTTCTCTGCCTGTCCTAGTGGATGCAGGAAGGGTACGCAGAGCAGTTCAGCTTAAACGTTTCTTCCCCTATGTTCAGGCGCAGGTGAGAAATGTGTGTATCTTCCATTGTCATGTGATCCAGGGGGTGCATAGGTCTTGTTCCAAAAATGTTTTTGGAACACGAAGCCCCATTGCTCTCCAGCTGAGCATGGAGCCTCTCCTCTCCTGTCCCTCCCCCAAGGCAATTGCTCAGGTCTTTTCTCCAGAAGGTTAAGCACTGTCACCTGTCGCCTACTTTTCCAGGATCCTGTGATTCCCACTGACATCAGGAAGCCAAATTCATGGCTGCATCTCTTGACATTAGTTGCAGCCTGCAGAAGGCACCACAGGGCCTTTTCCTGGATGCCAGTGTTCCTGTTACCATGCGCTTCTTAGAGTCTGGAAGAAGAGATGGCTTCTGGACCGTTGTTTGTGGGAGGCAAAGAAACAAGGTGAGAAATGCAGCTACTCAGAGCTCCTGAGAATTAGGACTGCGGAAGAGGGCCACAGAAATAATGGAAGGATGTAGGTACTTCCAGAAGGTCGGCGTCAGTGCAGGGAGGGCGGAGAGGGAAATACTGACCTCACTCTCCTCTCAGCTTCCGGGTCCCTTCTGGTGACTCCCATTGACCAAACCTACCTGGGAGCCTGTCAACAAGAGAGCCCAGGGTATGCACTCTGAGGAGGACAAAGCAGGACAGAGATGCATGGAGAGTGGCTCTGGGGGCAAGCGGTGGAGGCGTCGACAGGGGGAGAGCAGAGGGAGAGTACTAGCTAATAACATCAGGCATCACTAACAGCATACGCCCTGGGCATTGTTCTATGCTAAACGAATTTAATCACCACAAAAACTCTGCGGGGTAGGAACATTATTATTCCTGTCTTGGCAACGAGAAAACTGAGGCAAAGCTCTCTCACTGTGCTCATGTTCTGAGGAGCAAGTTCGGCATAAATCACTAAACCAGGAGTCAAAATATTGGGATTTCAGCTGTCTTTCCAACAGACATGTTTTAAAGAGCCAGCCACTTCACACTTTTTAAATTTGACCCGAAGGTTCAGGTAGCATGGGGACTGGGACAGCGATGTTCAGTTTCATGTAGACGAATATGCAGGGAATGCCAGGCTGAGGGAAGAAGCAGGAGAGTAGAGTAGACGCCCAAAGGAGACAACAGACCATGTGACCCCAGAGGCAGTGGCAGCATCAACCACCAGTCGATGGCTTCTCACTTTCCTCTCCAGAGCCCCCAAGGTCTAGGCACACTTCGTTTCTGCAAGGTGCTTCTTTATCTTTTCAACAAACCCACTTGACTTTGAGCTGGCTGGAGTGTATTTCTCCTTCATCATAAAAAAAAATCTTAATCGTGACAAAGTCCAATGAACTGTGAGCACAGATGTCAGGCTTATTCCTGCTTTGTTCCACTATCTCCCTTATCAGAAGGGGAGGAGGCATCAATGAGCTCCATGTTCTCCTCTGGCTCTGACATTCTGTAATTCTGGTTCCTTCCCAACGACTTTGCTTTTGAAAGCATATATCCTGAAGTAGTCAGCTGAATGCCTTCTGTCTCCTGTATGCAAGCGTTCATTCCCAGGGCTATTCCAGATAAGAGGCTCTTACATAACTGTACTCACAAACATGGACCCAACTCTATGACCACCTGTGTCATGGCCAACTGTTTGCTCAGGGAAGAGAGAGCAAGTTTGCATATTATAAATTGTGTCATCTTAAAAAGGAAACAGAGGCAAGACTTTGCAATAAAACCATAAGATTTAATCATTTTAAAGCTGAACCCCATGAAGGATGCTCATAAAATCCTTATCTGATGAACGTTTAGGGGATTGTTGAATAAGGGACATCGTCATTCAAAGAGATATGAGGAAGCATATGGGCTACATGAGGTAGAGTGTAAACAAAGAACCCATTTCTACTCAGGAAAAACAACTGGTAACTTCTTACAAAGAACTTGTGCCTTTGACTCCCTACCTTTACCCATAGAACTCAAATTTGGTGCCCACTGGCTGCTCCTTGGCATTAACTCTGCATTCCTGTATTTTAAATACTACTGAGATCTGGATTTCTCCGGATATGATATTATTTTGTTTGATCATCCTTATCTTTAGGAGTCACCAAGAAGGGATAAAGAATGTATTTATCTGATAGATGGGCACAGGTATAATGACTCACCATGGGACACTTCCCTACTAGTGACACCAGGGCCTCCCATGCCCTAATCAGTTGAGTACCCTGTGTGGTGTGACAGGAACTCATGCTATTCCTAGGATTCCTTACACAACTAATGTACTTCCTAAAGCCCGGTGGGATGGTGGTGGTGGTGTTCCTGTATCCCATACTCATGCTCCCGAAGTCATCAGCCATGTCTCCAGTTAGGAAAAGCCATTTGGCATTAAAATAATAATAATTTAAAAAAATTAAAAAAGGGACGCCTGGGTGGCTCAGTCGGTGAGACGTCCGACTCTACCTCAGGTCATGATCTCGCAGGTCATGAGTCCAAGCCCCGTGGCGGGCTTTGTGCAGACAGCTCAGAGCCTGGAGCCTACTTCAGATTCTGTATCTCCCTCTCTCTCTGCCCTTTCCCCATTCAGGCTCTCTCGCTCTGTCTCTCTCTCAAAAGTAAATACACATTAAAGAAATAGAAAAAAAAAAAACCCTTTTCATACATCATTGCTGAGAATGTAAAATAAGTCAACCACTTTGAGGAAAGTCTGGAAGACTCCTATCAAACTAAACACGTACCTATTCTATGACTCGGTGCTTCCAAGGTATTTACCCCAAAGAAGTTAAAACATGTCCACAAAATGACTTATTATACAAGAACGTTCACAGCAGCTTTATTATTAGAATAGCAAACACTGAAAATGTTCAGGTACCTACCAATAGAATGGATAAACTGAGATATTCATTCTATGGAATATTAAAAAGAACAATAAAAAGGAACAAATTACTGACACACAAAACAACATGGACGAATCTCAAAAACATTTTGTTGAGTAAAAGGAGCCATGTACAAAAGATCACATACTCTTTAATTCTACTGATAGAAGTTCTGAAATTTAAAATTAACCTATGATGAAAAAAATCAGAACAGTCCTGGCCTGTGGATGGAGTAGGAATTGATTGAGAAGGGGCACAGGAAACTTTCTAGGGTGATGGAAATGTTCTGTATCTTCATAGGGGTTTGGTTTACCCATTTGTGTACCCTTGTCAAAACTGAAAGTCTTTTAATTTTACCTCAAAATAAAAATCTGTAAATAAATATTTAACTTGGTAAATGATATGTATGCCAAAGTATTTAGAGGAAAGTGTACTGATGTCTGCAATCTACTTTGAAATGCATAAAAAAATCCCAACCTGGATTGACGGGTACATTGGGATTTGGGTAAATATTTATATAGAGGTGTATTTGATAAATCAAGGATAGTAAAATGCTAATGATAGACTGTAAGTGATGAGTATACAGGTGAAAGTACACTACTTTTGTAAAAGCCCTTCAACTTTATGTTTCAAAATTTTTGTGGTAATGAAGCACTGTACTTTCTTTGAAGACCCCACAAGTTGGAAACTGCCATCTTGTCACGTCAGCCACACTAAGGACTTATCATGTCATTGTAACACCACCTTCTCCTGAAGAATATACTTTAGAAATTGTTAATAGGCAGAGGAAGGCCAGTAAAGTATCCTCCAGACTGAGAAGGCACTTTAAGATGGAAAAATGAAGCAAGCTACTCCACACCATTTGTACAGTTTACTAACTTACTAACAAGGGGTAACTTGTTAACTTTCTAACTTACTAACAAGGAGGAGCCGGTGGGCAGAGATCTAAGTGATATGAAGCCATTGTCTGCCTCCCCTCTCTGCCCCATTTGGACCTCAAGCCACAGCTTTTATAGAGCAAGGGACATAGTGGTGAGGTCACAGGGTAGTTATCTAACGTGGCACCATCTGTGGCCCAGGGGGGAGAACAAGATGGAGTCGGTGTCATCAGCGTGCCTATAGAAAGTGTCTGTGTTTTTATAATCGGACATTTATGAAGTCTTCACTGTGTCCTATGCAAAACTCTTTGCATTCATTGTCTTATTTAATTTTCAAAACTTTCCTATGGTAGACGCACAATTCATGTCTGATTTTATCAGTAAGAAAATAGAGTGCTCTTGAGCCTAAGTATCTACCCAAAGCCCTCCCTCCAGCTAATAGGTGGCAGAGCCTGGTGAGAACCTGAATCCTGATGCCAAAGGCCATATGCCAACAATACACTCGCCTGCCTTCCTTCCTAATCCACTGAGTTAGAAATGCCTCAGAAATCATCCACTCCAGTGCTATCTTTTTGGAGATAATTAAGAGGCCCAGAAAGGAACTGATTCTCCCATGTATGAATTCTCTTCTCATTAAGCTCTGAGTCATTTTCTTTGGGTAGCTTCTAATCCCTCACTTTGTGATAAATTATAGCATAGGAAATAGTATCTTACTTTTTGACTTAGGATGAGAGAACTAAAAGACTGACAATAGCAAGTGTTACTGAGGATGTGAAACCCTTGGAACTCTCACACAGTGTACGTTGTACTCACACAGTGTAAAATGGTTCCAATGCTCTGGAAAAGTTTGTCACTTTCTAACAAACTTAAATGCACACTCATCCTGTGAGCCAGCAATCCCATGCCTGCTCCTGAAATGAAAACATGTATCCACCAAAAGACAAACAGCACTCATAGCAGCTTTAGTTCAGAAGCTGTAAAGAGTTAAAAGGTCCACCAACCAAGAATGAGTAATCATAAATCATAAGAACGATGGCCTATGCTGTACTTATGCAATGGAATGCTACCGGGCGTTAGAAAAGAACAAATTATTAATCCAGGCAACAATGTGGAAGAATCACAAAAACATTATTTCAAGTGAAAAAATCCAGACATGATAGAGTATATATGGTATGATTTTACTCACATAAGACAAAAGAAGCAAGATTCTTCTGTAGTGATGAAGTCCAAATAGTGTTATCTTGGTGGGAGGGGGCAAGAGACAATCTCCCCCGGGTGATGGAAATCGTCTATATCTTGATTGGGGTTATTGTTACACAGTTGTATAGATTTGTCAAAATCCTTCAAGGTTGGTGTGTAAGATGCATGCATTAAACCTAATATAGTGATGTCATCATTAAAACAATCTTTTTGAAATGTGAAACAGAACACAATTAACAAGGAATCTGGCAATAATGGGAATACATTTTCACCTAGTCATCTTGAAGAGGTGATACGACAAGACCCAAGAGAAGAGAAGCAAGTAGATAGCACCGTGGAAATAAAATGACATAAAGAAGAAGGGGAACGAAGGAAGGGAGGTATGGAGGGAGGAAGAAATTCTGAAGCCACCAGAATCCAAAATGAAGTGAAAAGAGAAATGAGGGTGACCCCAAATTACATGCTATTGACCACTTGGAACAATGCACAGCTACGTAAAAAGTGAAAGCTCTTCCCTTTTCCCATTCCCACCTCTCTCTCCTGGGTAATCACGGAGTAGTGTGGTTTACATGCTTTTTCTAGGCTCATAAATACATATACACACAAATACCTATATAGCTTAGTTCTTTTACAAAAATGGGATCGTGGTCTACATATAATACTGGAATCTTCCATTAAGATTATGTGGCACAATCCTAATATAAAAATAAAATCAAAGCAAACCAAACCCCCAGTCTGATAAGGTCTCTGTGAATATGACTGAATGTACAAAGCTCTTGGGGAAATGGAGAGCAGTTTATGTGGTCTTTTACAAAAATTGGGCCTAACATTAGGCAAAACCTGTTTTTAAAAGTCTTTTGGGCACACCACAATGCTCGCTAACCTCTCTCTTTTCTTCCACCCTCTCCTCACCTCTTTCTGCCGCCCACCACCAAATTTCATGTTTATTGCTCAAAAACAGAACTATTTAGAAATATGTTTTATGCTTCCGTCCTGCTAATCAATATGGTTAGGATCTTACTTTCCACCCCAATTTGCTTATCAAGGGAATGTCTTTGAAGACACCTCCCCAAATGAATTACATTGCCTGCTATTATAACAATCTTTCCACACCTTCACATACGTATCTGTAAAATGTGTATGTTATGCAGATAATGAGCCCAAACAAGTCAGTGGAAATCTTTAGAAGAAAGTATAGAAGATGCGAGATAATGTACATTATGTGTCTTCTGTGTGTCAAGCACGGCCCTGGGCATTCCGATATATTGAGTTTAGTTCTGCAAACACATCCTGCACACCATCTAAGCTCCAGATACGCAGATAGAAATGGAAAGTCACATCCCTGTTCTTGACAAGTGGCACCCTGTTGAGAGCAACAGGCCCATAAACAAATAATTTCTATATCACAAGAAGAATGTTATTACAGAGAAGAGGCTGGTTTGGGGCAGGATTCATGGAGGAGATGAAGCCTGGATTGAAAGTATTGAAGAATGAAAAAGGAGCTAGTCAGGTATGGCATTTCTCAATTAACATCTCCGTGCCATAACTCCCTTTGTGCCTCTTGAGCAAATCAGCTAATGCTTTCTAAGTGGTAGAACTTTCCAGAATCTATGGATAGTACATTCCCAGAAAATGTGGAGATAGGGAGATTACTCTATGCCATGAGTCCTCCACATCAAGACTGAGTGAGCAGACACAAACTCCTCTGTCCTCACAGCAGGAGTTTCTCCAAACTGGCTGTAAAAGTTAATGAACATTTCCTCAGTGACTCATTTCCTCTCTCCTGCTGATAAGATTTGGTCCAGTATCATGGGATGTTGCCTGCAGTACTGTTCATGGTCAATATCTCTGTCAAATATAAAAGGATTAAGCCCAAGACTCTAAAAGTTTGCACCCTAACGGGGTGAGGAGGAACTCTTCCATAGTCTTTTAAAGTAATAAGTAGCTTATGCTGTTTTCTTAAGATTCAGAATTGGAAAAAATTTCAAGACTCGTCTTCTCATTATACAGCCCCTTCAGTTTTTTTTCCAAACCCCTCTGCTAGACTTTGTTTTTCACATACCCCTAAAGCATTTTGCTTTGATCTCTTTCTCATATTGACCATCCCATTAAGAGCTCCCCACCTCGTTGCACCTGTCTGGCCAAGGGTCCTTTCTCATGCCAATCTAATAGTATTGAGATGTCTAGATGTCAAAAAATTGACCCTTTCAAACAACTTCCAATGGGCACCAACAGTAAAGTGGAAACTGTTCAATAGTTAAAATGGGTACAAAGTGAATTGCTGTCACTCCAAAGCTGAAGACAATTCATCTGTGACTTCAAGTGAGGTAGCAATGAGAAGCTTCACTCTTTGACTCAAAATGGAGGTCATAGCTTATTTGAAAAGGAAGGCGGAGGGATCACTGCCATCTGAGCTTCCATAAGGGAAACAAGAGTCAGAAAACTGCAGATATGACAAAGTCGTTTTTTTGTCTTTTGTTTTTTGTTTTTTTTACTGAAGTATAATGTAGGTGTCAGCTTGGAGATCAAATTAAATTTGACTCAAATCCAACCTCTACAGCTTTCCCCACAAACTCCCCACAATTCCTTCAAGTTCTCAGGACTTATTTCCGGAAAGTTTCACTGTCTCTAGAGCTTCCTCAAAAATAGGAACAATCTTTCTTTTGTTTCACATCAGTCTGTTTCTATAAGAAATCCACTCCTATCATCTTAGTTTTACTGGTCCAATATGGTAGCCACTAACCACATGTAGGTGTTTAAACTTAAATTTAGTTGACAAAAATTAAATACAATTTAAAATTCAACTCCTCATTCACACTAGCCATGTTTCAAGTGCCTGTGTGGTTAGTGGCTGCTGCATAGATAGCACAGATTAAAACATGTCCATTCACAGAAAATCCTTTGGGGCAGTTGTACTAGTGGGCCGTGAATTGATGAGAGTTTCCTGAATATTAGTGAACACATGCCAAGAGGTCATACTTTTATTTTCCATCAGTAAGTTCGCTTTGATCAAAGCATTTATAATCACCCTCATCTTTTCAGAAATGCACCATCTATGGAGATATAGTAATGTCTATGTTCCCCCTTGGAGGAGTCTTTTAGGAAGTAAAGTACACAGATGAAGGCAAAATGCTTGAAGTGGGTTTAGAGCATGAATTTTTCCAGAAGAGGAAATAGAACAATTCTCTCTGAGAAGGAGGTGAATGTATTCTAAAAATTAATTACAAAAAAAAAAAAAAAAAAGCTTTTATTTGTGGGAAAAAGAAAGGCATGAGTGAGGTTGCCTGTCCTCTGGAAGGAAACACCTAAGAAGAAAAGGGGCAGGTTTGAAAGCAGCTGCTCTTTCTTAGGTTGCTTGTTAGTTTAGCGCTAAAACTTCCTGAGCAGAAGGTTGTAGAGATGGGGTAGGCACAATCTCTGACCTGAAGTGGCTTAGAGATTTATTGGGAAGACAGACAGAAAACAGAATTTAAACACAAGCCTATGGCTTTGTGAGCATCAATGAGGCATGTCTACCGTCCAAGAATAGAATAGGGAAGAGCTTCACGTTGTGAACCAAACCAGGCTGAGCCGGGGACCAAATCAGGGCTCTTTTTCTTACCTCTTGTTGCCTTCCCCACTGGACCTACCCACCACCCCCAACCAGATCCTTGCACTTAATAACATTCAACATTTGTTGAACTAATTAATTAAAAGATGAATAAACAGAACTAAACAAATAAAGAGAAGAAGAACATCAACACTGACAGGAGGTGTTGATAGAGCTCAAATGAGAGTGGATGAAGCGTTAGTGTTCCAGGCTACAGCAACAGAAGGGGCTAAGACCTGGAAGGTGTTTCCTGCTATCCTAGAAGTTTGGATGGAGGTAGGGCTCAATTCTAGTATTTGCTCAGAGATGTAACAACATTAAGTGTGCGTTATACATATAGTATTCTGGAAATCACATACTTACATGAAAATTTTCTAATAAAGTAAACTTAATTAGCATCAGATCTTAACTATATATAATCCTTGTTGTTATTGACTGGTATTTTCTTTTTTTTTTTTTTAATGTTTATTTATTTTTGAGACAGAGAGAGACAGAGCATGAGTGGGGGAGGGGAAGAGAGAGAGGGAGACACAGAATCCAAAGCAGGCTCCAGGCTCCGAGCCGTCAGCACAGAGCCTGATGCAGGGCTTGAAATCGTCAACCTCGAGATCATGTCCTGAGCCGAAGTCAGACGGTCAACCGACTGAGCCACCCAGGTGCCCCTTGACTGGTATTTTTGACCTGACTTATCTTAAAAAGAAAAAATAAAAGTCACATTCAATCTTATTCTACACATCATTAGAATTCTTATTCAACATCAACACCTATCTCTTTATGGTACCACATTCTCTTCTTCAGGGATTGTTTTCTTTTTTGCCAAAAGACATGTTTCAGCAGTAATTTCAGTAATAGACTATGGACAATAACGTTTCTACATTCTGATAATTTTCATATGTTTTTACTTAGTGCTCCCCCTTCAATGATTGGTTGGCTGGGTATAGAATACCAGGTTGAAAGTTGTTTCCCTTCACACTTTATAGGTCACCTAAATTTGTGTGACTTTCATTTTAATTACTCTAGTATGGTGCTATTCTGATACTAATTTTGGAGGTAATTGCTGCTGATTTGCTGTTTTTAGGGTTCTAAGTATCATGTATGACACTCTACATATAGAAACATTTCAAATAATTCTACTCAGTGTTCAGTGGCCCTTTTCAATTCAGTTTTATGTGGGTTGTATCAATGCCCATCCTTGGAGCTAATGGGGGGATTCAGTGGAAGACCACTTAAGGTCCTGTAAGCCTTTAATTCTCTTGTCTCATGTCCTTCTCATCCCATTCGCATCTCAAGACCTTAAAATCTTTATATAGTGAATGAAGATAGCAGAGTGAGGGGTGTGGGGTCGGGAAATCTATCTAAACATATAGTTTGTCAAAACTTTTCTCTCTGACACCTTGGACCACTGCTTTTGAACTTAAAAAACTTGGAATTATGGGGCGCCTGGGTGGCTCCATTAGTTAAGCATCTGACTTCAACTCAGGTCATGATCTCATGGTTCCTGGGCTTGAGCCCCACATTGGGCTCTGTGCTGACAGCTCAGAGCCTGGAGTCTGCTTTGGGTTCTGTCTCTCTCTCTCTCTCTCTCTCTCTCTCTGCCCCTGTCCCACTTGTGCTCTCTCTCTCTCTGTCAAAAATAAATAAACATAAAAAAAGAAGAAATCTGTTGAATTTCTATCTTTAAAAAAAGCTTGGAATTTATATATTTGCTCTTTGTTATGGCATGAAGCAATGATGAGTCTTATCCAGCCACCTAAAGGGGAAAAGTTTGTGTTTAACAGGTAGAGTAAAAAAATAAAATTCATCTGGTAACATCCTACCACATACAGTTAGGAAACTGAGCCTCAGAGAGATGTGGGAGAATGTCTGATGTTACACAGTGAGCGGGTAATGGAACTGGGACCTGAACCAACATCCATCAGAAGCCAGGCCTTGTGTTCTTTCCCCAAAGCATCATCAGAATGGCAGAGTTTCTCTAAAATACACTTTGCACACCATGGAAATATTACTTTCTCTTTTCCTACCGTGAATGCATATACAGGCTAGAAAAAGCCAATGGCAAAGCCTGAGTAGCAGTGTAAAAAGAACCCTGCGTGGAGAGTAAGAAAATCCACTTCTGACATCAGCTTCACTCTGAACTAGCTGTGTATTTCTAGGACTTGAGAAATACCATTATCCTTTCCAGCCTTAAAGTTCTAGACCATTGAGATTGAATAATTGGTGACATCTTCAACATAGTTTGTTATCTACACTACAGAAGGAAATCGTATTGCCTTTCCAGATAGGTTATTTTCTTAATAAGACTGTGTGACTCAGGGACACCTGGGAGGCTCGGTAGGCTAAGCATCTGACTCTTGTCATCTGACTAAGCATCTGACTCAGGTCATGATTTCACGGTTCATGAGATCGAGCCCTGTGTCAGATTCTGTGCTGACAGCACAGAACCTGCTTGGGATTCTCTCTCTCTGCCCCTCCCCTGCTTGCATACACTTTCTCTCTCTCTCTCAAAATAAATACACATTAACAAAAATTTAAAAAGACTGTGTGAGAGGTGCCTGGGTGGCTCAGTTGGTTAAGTGTCTGACTTTGGCTCGGATCATGATCTCACGGTTTGTGGGTTCAAGCCCTGCAGACTCTGTGCTGATGGCTCAGAGCCTGGAGCCTGCTTCTGATGGATTCAGTGTCTCCCTCTCTCTCTCTCTCTGTCCTTCCCCCACTTGTGCTCTCCCTCTCTCTCAAAAGTAAATAAATAGGGGCGCCTGGGTGGCTCAGTCGGTTAAGCGTCCGACTTCAGCTCAGGTCACGATCTCACAGTCCGTGAGTTTGAGCCCCGCGTCGGGCTCTGGGCTGATGGCTCAGAGCCTGGAGCCTGCTTCCGATTCTGTGTCTCCCTCTCTCTCTGTTCCTTCCCCATTCATGCTCTGTCTCTCTCTGTCTCAAAAATAAATAAACGTTAAAAAAATTTAAAAAAAAAGAAAAAACAAAAAAAAATCAAAAGTAAATAAATAAACATTTAAAAAATTAATAAAAAAAAAGACTGTGACTCAGGAAACAGAGAGGGCTTGGGGTCAATATCCAGCTCCACCAGTGACCAGCATTGTGAACCTGACAGAGCAGGCTCTCTACACCTCTTAACATCAGGTTTCTTCGGTGTGAAATGGGGGTGCACATCCTGCATCACTCCCAGGGATTTGTTAGGATCTCATTAGTGACTTAGGTGAAAACACTGTATGGTAAAATATTGGATCAATGTAAGCTATTTTCACATAATTGCCCTGCATTAGGACAAGATTTCACTACCTTGTTCCTTAGGAACAAGGAGAAGGAACTTAAACAGATTTTTGAGGAACAGAGTGCATGCTGAAGGAGATGGGGTTGGTGCCTTAGAGAGGGAAGTCTGTGTGTATCCCTCAAGCCCACCACAGGGGTACATAAGTTATGTCCAGCCCTGATGGCAAATCCTTTCTGCAAAGATAGAAACATCCCGATTCTCCAGAGTTGAAGTGGGGCATCTTTATAGAAAGGAAGGAGAAATAAAGGAAATCAACAATGTAAAGGGATAAAATGACTGACAAAAGAAAAAGTGAATAAGGCGAGGGGAGGACGGGCTTCTAACAGATTACAGGATATTGTCGGTTTTGATAAGGTAGGATGTAAAGGAAAGATTGTTTGCAAATAGGGAGAGTTTCTTCAGAATATGTTCTCAAGCCTCGCAGATGTTCCTTTTGACTAAAGATAAGACTTTATGGATGGATTGTTATTTTAAACAACATTATTGCTCTATGATTACAACAAAGGTCATATAATTCCAGAGGCAAGAAGATATAAAAACTCAAGTCACTTCCTGGGATCTCTTAGGATGCTGAAGAAAGCAGCGGTCCTCAAGCCTTGAATGCCAACCAGGTAATCCTACACCCAGTTGAGGGCAGAGGGCTTTCTTTGAACATTTGACTTCCTCTGCCAGCTCTTCACTGGGCCAGAAATGAAAAGCTCTAGGTCTAATGATGTTAGTCATGCTTTTTGTTTCTCTGTGTGTGTGTGTGTGTGTGTGTGTTTAATTTGAACTACTTATTTTCTTTCCTCTTTTATTATAAAAAGCATTACCTTTGGTGTCTGTGTCAGGTTAATTCATGGCTGTGCAATCTAATGGCTGTGAAACTTTGGGAAAGTTACTTAATCAATTTTGTGTCTTCATGTGGAAAGCAAGTTAATGATACCTGCATTGCAGCCTCATTATGATTAGATTAGGTGGCATGCAAGAGTTCAATGAATGTCAGTTTGCTAAGATCCATTAGTAGATTCTTCCAAAAGATGCTACACATCCCTTCCCCCAGATAGTTGGTTTGACAGAGAAGTCTTTGCTATTTGTGTTCTAAGGGGGTTGAAGACATTGAAAATACCTCCATCACCTCTGGAAGGGAAGTTCGTCAGAGGAGCAAGGGGTTAATGTGATGATATAAAGGTGGGGGGAGGGTGGGGGTGCCTGGGTGGCTCAGTTACTTGAGCGTCCAACTCTTGATTTCAGCTCAGATCACAGTCCCAGGGTCGTTGGATTGAGCCCCCAGTTGGGCTCCACGCTGAGTGTGGAGCCTGCTTAAGATTCTCTCTCCCTCTCCTTCTGCCCCTCCCCCATGTGTACTCTCTCTCTTTTTAAGAAAAAAAAAAGAGTGTAAAACAATGTGGTGGGAAGAGGGTTATGACATGCTTCACCTTTTTGTTTAACACTGTGTCTCAGTGCTCACATGTACTTTCATATGCATCTAATCTTTAGATTGCCCAGGAAAGTTTGAATATTATGTTCCATCATTCCTGTAAGCAACCTACTATAAGATAGTTAGAATATGTATTCTGATTTTGGGATCATAAATTATGCTCAAATAAGGATTCAATTAATTATTTACTCATCCTAATAATTATTTGGGAAAAAAATCTTGGACCCGATCCCATGCTTACACTAAAATAAATGCCAGGCAGATGAAAATAAAAGAGGATATGGGCAGATATTTTCATCTTATGTGGATGGTAATGGCCTTTTTTTTTTTTTTTTTTTTTTGCTGACATAAATTCCAAATGCTATGAAGGAAAAAATAAATATGACAGTTTTTGAAATTCTCAGTGTGGCAAGAAACAGAAACGAGAAGATGTACAAACTGGCAAATATTCTTAGTTATATGTGAAAGACAATAAATACACAAGAAAAGCCCTACAAATTCCTGAGAAAAAAGATAGTAATCGAGCAGAAAAATGCATAAAGCTCTAAGTCAAAAATTTGCAAAAGAAAATTTTAAAGATAAGCATTCTAGAAAAAGATGTTTAAATTCTTTTTATATATTTTTAAAATTTTTTAAATTACTAATTTAAGTAATTTAATTACTAATATGTTAAAAATACTAACAAAAACAATGAGGTTTTTCTTTATCAAGCCAAAATCAGCAAGAAAAAAATGGACAAATTGGGTGTTCTTCAAAGTTTGGGGGAACAGTACTGTTGTCCGCACACTATTGCCCATTTATTTTCTGAAAACAAAACAAAAAAAATGTGGTTATCACCTAAGTGTGAAGGAAAGAGGGTTGCCCTAAAGTCAGGAGATCTGGTTATAGCTGTGTGACAATGACCAAATGACTTCATACCCAAAGGCCTCAGGTAGACTCTCACCTGTAAAATGTGGACATTGGACCATATACTCACTTTTAATTCTAACACAGAAAAATTTACTCTTGGGACTGACTTGATTTGATTGAGCTGAATGTATAGAAAGCCCATTACTGCCTCATCTGTGAGAAAGCTTGGCTTAGGCTCCCTCTGCTGATTCCCCAGAGAATAGCAGGAGCCGGCTCTCCACAGTACACTGAGACCAAACGATCTCCATCCAGACTTTTCAGCCCAGTACAGTTACGTCTCTGGCGCTGGACCAGAGGTCTTGCAGGTGACATAAGTTAACTATTCCCAGTCTCTACATTTAGCTTGAGATTCCCTTCATTGTATAATCTGGGCTTAGGAAAATATTTTGTTTCCTCCATATGTGATTTGGCATCTAAATTCCTGGGTCTGTCTCACCCAGTGTGTTCAGGCTGCAGGTCTAGGCGAATCCAGGAGCTTCAAAGGAAAACTCACAAGGTCTTTGAAACCCTTGTAATAGAGGCTTCTGAAGCACTTCTGTGGCCAGGAGAAGAAGAAGATGGCCCCCCAAAGAATGTGGCTTCTCCCACTGCTGAGCTGTGTACTCAGCACTGAAGTCCTGGGTGGTGAGTATCCGTCACTCAGCTGGGACTGAGCCCACCCACAGCCTGTGTTCATGCAGCACACTGACAGCCATCCATTCACCGCCCCCCAAAATATTTAGGTGCTACAGGAAGTAGATGTCAAAGACAGGAACGAAAGACAATGTCACATGGTAAAAAAAGTACAAGGACTCGGGTCACCTGGGTGGCTCAGTCGATTAAGCATCCGACTCTTGATTTCAACTCAGATCATGATCTCATGGTTCATGAGTTCGAGCCCCCCATCAGGCTCCATGTTGACAGTGCTGAGCCTGTTTGGGATTCTCTCTCTCTCTCTCTCTCTCTGTCTCTCCCCGACTCTCTCTCTCTCAATAAATAATAAACTTTAGGGGAAAAACAAGTACAAGGACTATAGAATCAAACAAATTCTAACCTCACGTGGTTGTGAGCCATAGTTAAATCATCAACTAAATGTAGATAATAACAATAGTTTTGCAAGTTTCTTGTGAAGAGGGAAGGCAATGTGCACCTGACATCTAGTAGTCAATAAGTGAGCGCTATAATTAGAGGTACCCAATGTTTATGCATTGCTTTCCTATTTGAGTATACTGGGAATTCTGGTTTGCAAGGGACTTACAGCCTTGTTGGAGAGATGGCTCCCCCACACATGTAGACCCAGCATCAAGTACAAAGTAACATGTCAACAAAACAAGAATCAATACCCTAGGATCTTCCAGTGGAGAAAGCCAGGAAGAGAACTCATGAGCTGAGAATAAGTATCATGGAGTATCTGAAATGGAAAGAAATGAAATGTGGGCACATCTGGTGTAATGCCTTCGTTCTGTTTATGAGGCCCCAAGAAGGTAGAGACTTGCCCAAGGTCACAAAGCAAGATTACATAATGTTCTGGCGCCTCATCCGGGGTGCTTCTCATAGTCCTGCATGGCCCAGCGAGGGAAACCATGCCTGAGCACGTATATAACCTAACACTACTCCCACTGGGGAGTACTTTGGCCAAGGGGAGAATCAATTGGAAGAAAGCAGGAAGAGAAGCAGAGTTATTTCTGGCATCATGTTGGTGCCCGTGGCTCATGTGTGTGGTCCTTGCCTTAGCCTACCCTGGATGTGTCCTTGTGCTTCAAGGTTCTTTGCCCTCCACCCCATGCTGACTGCCAGCCACCAGTTCTGTCAATCCTTATGGCTGCTCGGGACCGGGGGATTGAGCCGCTTTCTCTGAAACGTGCTAGAATAGGGAAGACTGGGGCGCCTGGGTGACTCAGTCGGCTGAGGGTCCGACTTCGGCTCAGATCATGATCTCGTGGTCTGTGAGTTCGAACCCTGCGTCGGGCTCTGTGCTGACAGCTCAGAGCCTGGAGCCTGCTTCAGATTCTGTGTCTCCCTCTCTCTCTGCCCCTCCCCCACTCACACTCCGTCTCTCTCTCCTTCAAAAATAAATAAACATTAAAAAAAGTAAAAAAAAAAAAAAAGAATATGGAAGACAATGAGAGGTGGCCCTCAACTCTCCTGTGGAGGCAACCAACCAGGTGGTTAGCTCCAGGGGCTTGAAATTCACCCAGGCTAAACCTGGGGAGCGAGAAACCAGTCTCCCGACTCTGGGATCTCACCAGCCCTCTCTGGTTTTTCTCCTCTGGAGGAGGTAGAGCCAGAACATACCACCGGTTACTCTACTCTTCTACAGATCTTCCTCCCTGTTGTAGAGACTTCCTGGGATTGCTGCATAGGAAGATTCGGCTGGATAAGGCTGCAGAACCAGGTCATGAATGCCCTGCTAGCCAGAGTAGGGAGCTTATCTGAAAGCATAGGAAGTCCCTAGAGATGTTTAGGCAAAGGATGAAATAGATCAGGGCAAGCGAGTGACAGGAGTGTCATTTGAGTGGGGAGAGAGGAAGTGCTTGCTATGTGACAACGACAGACTGCGGAAGTCTCCGAGGAACGGAAAGACCCCTGCGCTCATCTATAGCACTGGAGTGCAGCCACGTGGTCACAAAGCCCGAGCTCGCCAGCCTGGCATTCCCTTCATCACCGAGGCCCTCTGTATTTCCAGCCATTTTCCTGCTTCTTAAACCTTCAGATTCGGTGATGTGGCCCACTCATTAATCAAGTAGCAGGAAGAGCCTGTGCCTCTCGGTCATGGCTTCCTTGTCCAGACCTTGATTCTCCTTTCCCTTTCCACCATGCTTGCCGGGACGATTCCCTCTACTTCAGGCAAACTTAAGTGCTTGCCCTTGTGGTGCACATCTTGCACGTTTCTGCCTCCATCCCTCTGCTCACACACCTCCTTTGCCTAACGTGTCCCCTCGCTATTGACACAACCCAGCTCACCCAGTGTCAAGTTCCATCCAAGTTGCCATCTAACCTGTCCTGTGTCCCCCTGGTCAAAAATACCCACTCCTTCCTTATAATGCCTAAACCTACCAATTTATGCCCTTTGCCCACTCTTGTGCTGCCTTGAATTATAGCTGTTTGACCTGACAACCAATGTGAGGATTCTGCCAATTGCTGAGTGTGGCTATTCTAATTGTGCATTTCATAACTGGAGAGATAATTGTGGGATGGATGTGGGGTCCCCCTGGGTCTGCTATGAAATCGTCTTAGCTAGGGGCAGCTGGGTGGCTCAGTCAGTTAGGCATCTGACTTCGGCTCAGGTCATGATCTCACGGTTTGTAAGTTCGAGCCCTGTGTCAGGCTCTGGGCTGACAGCTCAGAGCCTGGAGCCTGCTTCAGATTCTGTGTCTCCTTCTCTCTCTGCACCTCCTCCCTCCTCTCAAAAATAAAATAAACATTAAAAATTTTTTAAATCTGATTGTAGTCTTTTCTCCAGTGCACAGTTCCCCTTACAAAGGCCATAGTTCCCTTTGAAGAAAGCTGGGAGAAAGATTACCCGTATAAAGTTTGGGCAGCCCAGCAGGATCCTTCTTCAGGACAGCCAGCCTCCCTTGCATTCTGTAGACTGACGAGTGTGGGAATGGATTGGCTTTGCCATCATCACTTGCAATCGCCTTCTGTGTTTGTGCAGACATCATCATGAGACCCAGCTGTGCTGCTGGATGGTTTTACTACAAGTCCAATTGCTATGGATACTTCCGGAAGCTGAGGACCTGGTCTGAGGCTGAGGTAAGGAATCTGGCCCATGCTAGGACAGGTATCTCTAAAGCCACCTGGAGGTATCTCTAAAGGGGCCATCCAGAGCTGCAGGTCTCATTTGGCTCAGAATTAAGAGTCCTCCCTTGGCATTCTGAGGAGTCACCTGCTGCTGAAGTGCAGAGAATAGCGTTGTGTGTTCTCCTCTTCCAGTTCTATAAGCATGGATGGAGCAGGTGCTATCTGCCCAGATCCTAGGTGAGCTGTGAAGACGTAAGAATGGACAAGAAACAGCCATTACCCTCAAGGAGTTCGCTGTCAGTAAGAAAGACAGAAATACACAAATAGAAGGAGAATGAGAAGATAAAGTCCTTCCAGAAAGAACAATTGAATAGCTGCACCAGACTTACCAGAAAGAGCAGTGTGTAGGCAGTCCTGGAGCACACCAGTCTTCAGAACCACCTGACAGAAAGTGAAGCAGTCCAGACAAATGGAAGGCTTCATTGTCTACACAACCCAGCAAATGTGCTGGCTTTATCTCCCTAAGGCTTTGTCTAGAAGATACCCAAAGGGCCACCCCACCTCAGAGGAGTGTGGGAGCCAGTGCTGCCGTTTCTCTGGGTTGTGGCTGTTTAATTGACATGACTGGTTGGGGAAAATGTGGGGTGATCTGGGCCTAGAACGGCCTCAGAATTCTGTGTATAAATAACTCACCAAGGACAGAGCACCTACCAAGTGATAGCTGTTGAGGATACGAAGTCTTCTCTGACCTTAAAAAGTGTGGGGTTAGTGCAAGATTGTGACATTTAAATGGAAAATTCCAATGCAGTGTGAGCATAAGTGACTTTCCCAAGATCACACCCAGAGTAGGTAGCAGAGCAAATCCAGGGAAGTCAGCCCTAATGCAATGCTTCCTGAGCTGATGCGAATGAGAGAGGGAGAAGGAGAGAGAGAGAGAGGGAGGGAGAATGTGCTAAATGAAGAAGGGGTTTCTCAGACACTGTTCACTGAAAGGAAAAAAAAAAAGCTGGTGGAAAGTAATGGGCCTCTCCTCAATTCTTGAGAAGCAACTTGAAGAAATCTTAAAGGCCACCTGTATTGCCTGTACCCAGACATTCCAAAACTAATTCTGCCCAAAGAGGAAGTTACCTGGGAGGCTTGGGAGTAATACAGACCTGAGTTTGTTTAGTTATTTTTTAAATATAATTTATTGTCAAATTGGCTAACATACAGTGTACACAGTGTGCTCTTGGCTTTGGGAATAGATTCCCATGATTCATCTCTTACATGCAACACCCAGGGCTCATCCCAACAAGTGCCCTCCTCAATGCCCATCACCCATTTTCTCCTCTCCCCAACCCACTCCCCCATCAACCCTCAGTTTGTTCTCTGCATTTAAGAATCTCTTTTGGTTTGCCTCCTTCTCTGTTTGAAACTATTTTTTCCCCTTCCCTCCCCCCATGGTCTTCTGTTAAGTTTCTCAAATTCCACATATGAGTGAAAACTTAGGACACCTGTCTTTCTCTAACTGACTTATTTCACTCAGCATAATACCCTCCAGTTCCATCCACATTGTTGCAAATGGCAAGATTCCATTCTTTCTCATTGCCAAGTAGTATTCCATTATACATATAAACTACACAAAAAATTAAAAATAGAATTATCCTATGACCCAGCAATAGACCTGAGTTTAAATCATGACTCTGCCACTCACTAGTTATAGCCGTACCTCACTCTACCAGTTTTCTTGCTTTAACATGGGGATGTCACTTTTACCCCATGGCCTTGTCAGAAGGATTCATTAAAATAACTTACCAAGAGGGGCGCCTGGGTGGCTCAGTCGGTTAAGCGTCCGACTTCAGCTTAGGTCACGATCTCGCGGTCCGTGAGTTCGAGCCCCGCGTCGGGCTCTGTGCTGACAACTCAGAGCCTGGAGCCTGCTTCTGATTCTGTGTCTCCCTCTCTCTCTGCCCCTTCCCCGTTCATGCTCTGTCTCTCTCTGTCTCAAAAATAAAATAAACGTTAAAAAAAAAAATAACTTACCAAGAGCTTATTACACATGCTGGGTGTTCATTTGAGGTTCTTAAGGCAAAAACGGTCCAGGATTGGTACAAAGCCTTAGCAGAGTTAATTGCTCCTGAACATAGTGCAGAGAAGGTGCTGGAAAAGGACCCAACAAATAAATACCTTGGCTGCTGCTGCTAGTTGCCAATATTGAGGGCCAATCTTAGTTCTCGAAATTCCTGGTGTGGAGGGGACCATGAGAATGACAGTTTCCAGGTCTGAGTTCCAGGTCCTGTTGTGGCACTACCAGGAGCGTGAACTTGGAGAGAAAATCTCACTGAACCACAGAGACTCTTTGCTCTTTTGTCCCAGGAACCCTTTGTGACTGGGCCTCTCACTAAACGTTGATTGGTAATCTGGCTTCCATGCCTCACTAGTTTGACAGTCAAATGAAGTTATGAAAACATGCCGGTGTTGTGAAATGGTCATCAAGGGTGAGGAATGCATTAACATCCAACACCAGCCATGTCTAATCACGAGCAAGATACCAAAGGGGGGCATTGAAGTAGCAACTGCAGCCAAAACCATGTTTTCATTACATTAAATTGCATCATGGAGGCAGAACCTGTAATACAACCGCAAAAAAGCATAAGATAAGTATACTTCTCTAGAAGATGTGGATATATAAAATGTTTGCCTTGTTTATTGGGACAGTATGTTTCCAGTTAGAGAATGGTTATGCCACGTTTCATCCAATCCCTAAAACAAAAGGTGATTATCATTCAGGAATCGAGAAGAAAAATCCAGATTGCCTTCTCTCGATAGCATCTTTGAAAAGCAAGAATTTGGGATCCAAAAAAGACATATAGGGGCGCCTGGGTGGCTCAGTCAGTTAAGCATCTGACTCTGGATTTCAGTTCAGGTCATGATGTCATAGTTCATGGGATTGAGCCCCACATCTGTCTCTGCGCTGACAGTGTGGAGCCTGTTTGGGATGCTCTCTCCCCTCCCTCTCTGCCCCTTCCCTGCTCCAAACAAACAAACAAACAAACAAAAGACATACAGGAGTAAAACAAGTTCGGGTCTGGTGCTGAGAGTTTTAAAAGTTGCCGCAGAGAAGATAGTTATGTACTTACTAGGGTTCTGGGGTGAGGACTATGTGTTTAAACCTCAGGAGATGATTAGCACAACTTCTTGCCCACAGTACGAGTGTCAGTTGTATGGAAATGGAGCCCACCTGGCATCTCTCCAGAATGCAAAGGAAGCCAACATCGTAGCGAAGTATATAAGTGGCTACCAAAAAACCAAGCCTGTATGGATCGGCCTGCATGACCCACAAAAGGTAACCCCAGACTTGGCCCACACGTGTCCCATTGGGAGAGCCAGATAGATGGTCCCTGCATGGGAAATGGCTTCCAGGCCTACTGACGGAGGCACAGGGAGTGAATCTTTTTCAGTTACTGCCTCCAACCAACAGAGGCCAAAGCCTCAAGGTCTAGGTCTCAGTTCTGGCCCTCGACGGAGGAAATTATTTCAATGGCATCACTTTGTAGAACTTCTATCTAATTAAAGTCCTCCCAAATCTTAGAACACAAAATGACCGGCTTTTCACAGCCTAAAAAAAAGTTATGGGGCTCCGTCAGTTGGGCATCCAACTCTTGACTTCGGCTCAAGTTAGGACCTCATGGTTCCTGAGGAGGAGCCCCACATCAGGCTCTGCACTAACAGCATGGAGCCTGCTTGGGATTCTCCCCCCCACACCCTTCCCCTGCATCTGTTCTCTCTCTCTTTCAAAATAAATAAGTAAACTTTTTTTTTTAAGCTGTGTAAGCATATATAGATACATACACATATATGAAAACATACATACACATACACGCACATACATCTGTTAGGGGATGTAGCTTAATTAAATTCCCATTAGATCTTGAGTTAAAGTTGGGAACTTTCAGCCAAACTTTTTCCTAGATGCTATTATTTTTTTTCATGTTACCCATAACTTTTTTTTCACTAGACCTTCATTTTAATCTCCATCAGTACCTCATTGTAAAGAACGGTATGTGAGGTCTTTGGGCTGGTTGCCGAGGTCCCTCTGTGGGAGCTGCAGTTTACAGATTCTTCGTGGGAATCTTCTATAGTTAACCCAAACAAACATAAGGAACACCAGAAAAGAACCCCCAGACTTCCCGTTTCTTGATAAAACTTCGCCATAGATGTTGCAAATAATTTATACAATTAATTACACATTTTTATGTATTTACATTGCTGTCAATCAACTCTCTTCTTCAGAGTTAGGACAAATATTTACATCTATTTATACAATTTTGGGGGTATTTAATTTTCTACATTCATAACTAAAGAAAGTAATTGGCTAAAAAAGTCCTTAAAAATGTGTAATGTCTCTAGTTATCAAAGATGCAAATTAAAATAGAAATATAATTTGACTTATCAGATTATCAAACTTTTGCTTTGTCTTAATGAATAATATATTTAAGGACATAAAGACATTGTCCAGTAGATGGAAAGCAGTTTGGCCATGCATATCAGTACCCTCAAAATATTCACATCCTTTGACCCATTAATTCCACTTCTGGGTTTTTATCCTAAAAAAATAAGTTTAAGTACAGAAACAGCTTCAGGAACAAAGTAGTTCATAGCGGTATTCTTTATAATCATTGTAAATTAGAAACAACATAAACATCATCAATACCATTAAGGTAAATTATAGTGCACCATGACCATTTAAAAATGTTTTGAAAGCAAGATACACAGTTGAGTATGTATTTTTAAAGACCACCACCTATTTTAGTCCATAAAAGATCGTGATAAATAAAAATGTTTACACCAGAAGTAAATATGCCAAAATCAATAGTAATGTTTTCCTCTTTAAATGGGGTGACTTTTCTCTTTTTCATTCTGTGCACATCCCTGTGCTTCTTGTGATGAAAGATTTTTACGGGTTTTCAAGGGGCCTGAGAGGACCGCCTGGCTGTGAGCAGGTGCACAGGCTGACTGTCTTCCATCTGTGGTCACTTGCAGAGCCAGAAGTGGCAGTGGATCGATGGGGCCTTCTATTTGTACAAAAAATTGTCGGCCAAGTCCGCACGTGGGAACAAGTACTGCGTGGAGATGAACTCCAGGGAGGGTAAGATCCGCCGCCCCCCCCACCCCCCCCCCCCCCCCACCCCGGCCCCATTTCACACCAGCAGATCTGTTTTCCACAGGATGGTGGCCTTGCCACAGACATTATTTACCAAACCACAGTCATTTGTGATCATTTTACAATCTTTGCCATATCCATAGACCAACTATTCTTAATATCTTCTTTAAAATACACTCACTTTTTTTCTTAAATACACTTACTTTTATTTTTATTTACATTTTATTTATTTATTTTGAGAAAGAGAGAGTGAGAGGGGGAGGGCCAGAGAGAGAGAGAGAGAGAAAGAGAGAGAGAGAGAAGGAGGGAGGGAATCTTAAGCAGGCTCTGCACTGTCAGCACAGAGCCCGATGCAGGTCTCGAACCCATGAACCGTGAGATCGTGATCTGAGCAGAAACCAAGAGTTGGACTCTTAATCGACTGAGCCTCCCAGGGGCCCCAAATACATTTATTTTTTAAATCCTATTGTGTACATATGAAGGGGAAAGATGTCACATTTTGGGAAACCCAGGCTACAGGAAAGAAATACATATAACTTCTTTCTGAATTCCTTCTAGTTTGGGTTCCCCACGAGCCCTGGGAACCTCATCTTTGCCTGACTCCTGCCCTCTTGTTTGTTTCCCTGAGTTTTGTTCCCAAAATGCAGGGCCCAGAACCTTAGCTCTAGGTTGCACACAATCACTTGAGTCTCCTCGTTTTTCTTGTCTTTCATTCCTCGCTTTTTATGCTAATAACTTCCAGTTTTCAACTTTTGTACCAATGACATTTGGGGCTGGATAATTCTTCATTGTGGGAGCTGTCCTGTTCATTGTAGGTTCAGGATATCCTGGTCTTCAATCTTCAGAGGTGGGTAGAACCACTCCCCCACTACAGGTTGTTACAACCCAAAATGTCTCCAAATGTTGCTAAATGTCCCCTGGGGGCAAAATTGCTAGCATTTGAGAACCACGGAGATTAAGTGATGTTGAAAAGTCTTCTGCTGTAAAACAAGAAAACAGAATAGCAAAGAGAAAGAGGCTATTTGATGCCGAAGACAACATCCTAGTGGGTTTAAAAGGCCATCATGGTGTCACCGAGACACCCTTCCTAGGCCGGAAGTGGGCCTGGGAAAGGCCTGGACTGAGACTCAGGAACATGACGCAGGGTGGCTGTTGTCTGGGGAATAAAGTTTTCATATGCACAAAAAAAGAGTGTGAAAATTTTCCAACAGCAAAAGATGAATGGTAGAAATAAGGTAACAAACTCTGAGGCCAGGTCGAGACCCTTTGCAATAAGAGGGTCTCCTCACGGGCAGAGGAAGGGCTTCCCAATGACTTGTAGAGCCCATAGTTGCTGCTGGGAAAGGCATAGACAGCTCCGATGGAAGGAACACAACCAAGACCAATAGGTAGAAACTGGTAATACGTGGATTTCTATCTAAGGGGGGGAAAGTTTAACAATTAGCACTATCCAAAACTAGAACGTGCAGGAAACAGTGAGAACCCCATCACTAGAATTAACCAGGCAAAAGTGGACATTGTAGTTGTAGTACCAAAAGCATGAGAAGAGGAGCACATGGCACATGAAGGAATCAACTGAGGAACACTTTTGAAGTATAAATTCCAGGGATCACTTTGGACCTACAGCATCAGAATCTCTAAGGTTGGAGGCCAGACCAGCTTTGGGGAAGCAATGGACTAGACACCTTTCAGAGTCCTTCCTGTGATTCTGAGATTTCAACTGGACCAACTTCTCAAACACAAGTCTTTCCCATCAGTCCGTGTTCACATGGGCAAAATCCCAGGAACGAAGCCACCTGTGTGGGAACTGGAACCCTGATGTCTTCCTGAGAACTAGCTCTAGGTCTTTCAGACTCTCTTCCTTTTCTGGGTTCACTCAGCCCAGCTCTTAGGTACCAGAATACAGGTACTCAAGCCAGAAAAGCACAAGGAATGAAACAAGGATTAGCAAGAAACTGGTGGAAGGTAGGATTTTAGACAGCCTTCCCTTGGCCCTGTCAGTGTCATTTTCTATTTGTGTAACAGATTTAGCCCCGCCAACTCAGTGGCTGAATTGTTTCCTTCAGACCCAAAAGGTATGGTATTAATGTCCCCAAACACCGCCACACACACGTCCTGTGTGTGGCTAGACCTGTTCCTTTTTTATGTCTATTTAGAAAGACCCTCAGAGACCATTTTGTCTGGTTGGTTCTTTCACCCCCTCTGACTCCTTTTCTGCACCACGGCGGAACGTGCTTGTGACTCTCTGACAAATTGCCCTTACAGTGCTTTCTGACAACTCTACTGGTCCTCTCTGACACATTTAAAAATGTAGTGCTACAATTTAAACGGAAACTTCAGGGGCACTTGGGGGGCTCAGTTGGTTAAGCATCCAATGCTTGATTTTGGCTCAGGTCACGATCTCACCATGGTGAGATGGGAGCCCTGAGGCAGGCTCCACGCTGGCAAGGAGCCTGCTTAAGATTCTCTCTCCATCTCCTTCTGCCCCTCCCCTGCATGCATGCTCTCTCTCCCCCTCTTTCTCTCTCCCTGTTTCTCAAAAATAAGTAAACAGAAATTTCATATTCAATGGAGTTGGAGTCAAGACCATGGGCTCTGCCTTTGGAATGCCTGGGATGGGATTCCAGTTCCTTCAGTTAGCTCTGTGACCCTGAGCCAATTTCCTACTTCTCTGTGCCTCAGTTGCCTCTCCACAGAAAGGGAAAACCAAGAGTACTAATCACCTGAACGCATATATGTGAAGTGCTTATCCCAGTCAGCATAGACTCATGGTTCTCCGACCTGGAAGGGAGGGGTATGGTCTACACACACCTCTCTGGTGTAGAGGAACGGAGGAGGAGAGTGCAATCAGACTCCTCCCTAGGTTGGTGCCCATGGGGGAGCTGCCTGTGTTCTTGATTATTTGAAGCCTGGAGCCGTGTTCTCCCGGCCCCACACCCTGTCTGTACCTAGAACTCATCGTCTCCATATCATTACTCTCTGTGGCCCGGCTCTGGTTGCCATGGACATGGGCATGGGCTGGCCCCATCCTCTCTACCTCTGGAGACCTCTGAAGGGGAGGTGGCACACCTTCCCCCACTTTGCCTGGCAGTGCCCTCTGTCCCCGGGGCTCTCATCCCACCAACACACACTGGCCCCAGGGCAGGACGCACATGTCAGAGCCAGGCGGAGAGACGTCTAACGACTCACCACTCTGCTGCCCACACTGCAGGGTGATAAGCGGATCTGTGGACGGCCCTGGTGGGCCCTGTCCCCAAAAATACTTCCGTTTCCAAGATCACCTGCTCCTTGCCGTCAGTCCTTTTTTATAAAGGGGTGGCCTGTGGGACGTGACTGGCTCAGCAGCTTCCAACTCTTTGAACATCTTAGAGCCTCAGCTGCGGACTTTGGAAAAACCACCTCCACATCCTTGCAGCCTCCTGTTCCAGACACAAAAGACCCCCGCTTTTACGTCCAGCTCTCTCTCCCCCTCCGAAGTTTCGCTGGCATGGGGCTTCTGCAATTGTGCGTGACGTTTACATTATTTTTCTTTCCGTGAACAAAGTTAGTGCTGGTATTTGTCAGAGAAACAGAAGTAATTGGATGTATACGGAGAGAGATAGATTTCTTTTAAAGAACTGGCTCCCAGGCGCCTGGGTGGCTCGGTCAGTTAAGCATCTGACTTTGGCTCAGGTCATGATCTCATGGTTTGTGAGTTCCAGCCCCACATCAGGTGAGCGCGAGCCCTGCTTTGAGTGAGCCCCACTTCTCTCCCTCTCTTTCTCTGCCCCTCACTCACTTGCACCCTCTCTCTCAAAAAAAAAAAAAAATGGCTTTTGTGATTGTCGGGCCAGCAAAACTGACATGCGCAGGGCAGGCTAGGGACTGTGAATTCCCACATGCACTGATGTCACAATCCTGAGGCCAGGGCACTTTGGAAGCAGAATTCCTTACTCTTTGGGAAAACTCGGTCTTTTCACTGATTGGATGATTACCTACATTATGGAGGGTAGTCTGCTTTGCTCATTTAATTTTCTCATTACTAGTTTAAATACTAATCACATCCCAAACAAATCACCTCTGCAGCAACACGTAGACTGGTGTTTGACCCAACGCCTGGGTCCACCTCCTAGCCCAGTCCACGCATGAAATTAAGCATGGCAGTGCACTTCCCGGGGTTCCAAGCAAGAGACCCAGGGAACGCTGGTAAGTGCAATACAGAACTGGAGGGATTTGAACGTCTGTTTATTTTCTTGCAGACTTTTTAACTTGGAGGAGCAACGAATGCAGCACGCACCAGCACTTCCTGTGCAAATACCGAGTGTAGAGCACGAATCGAGGCTGTGCTCACCCCACACATGCCCCTGCCTTCCTCCCTCTGTGCATGCTGGCTGCGTCTGATCATTGTCTCAGAGCAAACACGGCAGCTGAGGCTGATCGGCCCTGTCACACTCACTCTTTTAGGTTTATTAGCGTCCGAGGCCTCAACACTGTACGACAGTGGCTTCTATGACAATTATAGGAAATGTGGCTTTGGTGTGATCTCGTTTGCATTTCTTAGAAGCACCCCCAGAGAGGAGAGGAAGTGTGGCTGGGCCGCCCACGCAGTTCGGGATGTGTGGATGGCCATCGGCTTCCCCCACGGTGCTGTGCCAACCGGTCAACACAGAGTCTTATGCCAGAACGTGAGAACACCCACCTGCACCCCTGTGACCTTAGCAGCCCAAGACAGGCTAAGAAGCTGGCTCGGGGAAGGGTGCAGCAAAGGGAGGGGGAGTGAACAGACAGCACGCTGGCCCTCCTGCCCCCTGCCCCACTTCTTCCTTCCTCCCCCCACACCCTTGTCACTCTTTTGGAAGCCAGAGAGGAAGACATCAGAGATAACGTATTGCTTCCTCTAAGCACAAAAAAGCTTGTTAACCCAAAGGATAAATGTCTTCATGGTGGGAGTCCAGGCAAGATGATCGGCGGATGGAAAAGGGTCATTCTTTGGAAGCTGATAGGTCAGCAAAAAGCAACCACCAACGCCTTCGAGGGTTCTGGGGAGCCACTGTTGGAGAAACAAAGAAAGGTATCAGATTCTTTGACTGAGATGGTAAGATAAATCAGGAATGCTAGACAGCCAGGGGCCATGTACGAAAATCATTGGGGCAAGTGCCAGATTCCGTGGTATTTCCTGTAAGAACTAACAGAATGTGAAGGAAACATGGATCACAATATCCCAAAACGGTAGAGGTTCCCTACGTCTTCTGACTAGAGCCCACCTGGGAGGTAGGCCCACCTACCTCCCTAATTCATTCATACTCTCTGGAGGAAAAGGAGCTCATGATGGCAGAGAAGTAAAGAGAAACAAAATAAAAATCCAAGAAGGGATGAACAACAGATGTACCAACACAAAACAAAGTAAAATCTAATAGTCATTCTGTAAATACATTAAACATATGTAACAGCTCCAGCTGAAGAGCAACACCAACCTAAAATACTCTTTAAAAAAATTTTTTTTTAATGTTTATTTATTTTTGAGAGAGAGAGAGAGAGAGAAGGGGCAGAGAGAAGGAGACACAGAATCCGAAGCAGGCTCCAGGCTCCCAGCTGACAGCAATGAGCCCGATGCGGGCCTGGAACTCACAAACTGTGAGATCATGACCTGAGCCAAAGTCAGATGCTCAACCGACTGAGCTTCCCAAGCACCCCCACCTGAAACATGTTTGGTGATGTAGCGAAAACGAAGCACCCTCTCTGAAATTGCTGACATGCCAACAAGCCGCGTGTACGTGTGCACAGCATGTGCTTCGCGACTTTCGCAAATAAGGATGGGCAGCTGCTTGTCTTATTAGAAGGCTGGTCCTTGGTTAACTTTGGAAAATCAGTGTGTGCTGATTTGTGCATATCGCATTTTAGTAATCTTTATTCATTGGGTAGATATATCACTACATCATTCAACAAAAGTTTATTGAATGCATGCTATGTACTAAGAACTCATTTCAGGGACCGCGAATCGATCAATGGACAAACCAGATAAATTCCTTGCTGTTAGAGAGCATACCGTTCGGCAGGGGTGAGGAGTGGAGGTAGAAACACAATTAACTAAGTAAATAATGTTGTATGAGAAGGTGACAGGTGCTATGATGGGAATACAAAGCCAGGAAGGGGGGATGGGGAGTGGGCTTGTGTGGACTATGTACGGAATAATTAGCGTGCTTTTGGTCACAACTGACAGCCAGGTTGTCTAAGCAAGACAGAGAATTTATTGGTATATGTTACTCTATGGTCCATGACTAGATTTGGGCTTCAGGCATAGCTTGACCAAGGGCTCAACAAAGTCACCAGCATAGGGTTTTCTCTCTGCATTATTTTTGACCTTTTTTTGCTGAGTATTAACCCCATTATCAAGCCCCATCGAATTGCAAGAATGGCTGTGGCAGTTCCCATCCTTACCTTATGAAAAAAGAGACCCCACAGCCCTCAAACAGAAGCCTCTAACCTAAGCCTCATTGGCCAAGAATCTCCTGACATGGGTTATGTGCTCAGTCCTCAACTAATCACTATGGCTAGGAGGGTGGGATGTGGTGATTAATTCCGCAAAGGGATAGCACACGTGACTCCCCTGGAGCTCAGGGGTTAGCCAGCTTCCCCTGAAGGACAGGGCCCCCACTGGCAGACACAGTGTCTTTGTGGGAACTGAGAAAGGAAGACACAGCTTCATGGACCCACAGGACAAAAGCAGGTTGGAATTCAGCCTTGACCTGCCCCTTTAGTTGTGTACTTGTGTGCAGTGCACCAGCCACACAACCCTCCTCTGTGGCCCTGACACGTGACACATATGCGCAAGGGGAGTCTCCACCTGGGGGCCGAGGGCCATCCTTTTGGAAACTGTCCAAAGGCTGCATGGCAGGACTTAAGAATCAGGTGTCTGAACTAAGACTGGAAAAGCATCTGATTCAAGAAAGATAACAATCAGGTGGATATTGTTTCCCAAGATGTACTCAGTGACATAAGACTCCAGCCACAGCCTGTGGTGAATTATTACAGTGGGAAGAGCAAAGCGCTTGGAATTAAGCCCCCGGCATCTGACCGACCCTGCCTCAAAATGGCTGTATTAACATGGAGCCTAAAGTCTCTGAGCCTTCACTTTCTTCCTCAGGGATTTGAGGATTAAGTTAGCTAAAATATGTAAAGAGTCTGGAATGAGGTCTGGCCTAAGAGCTTAACAAATGTCATTGTTCTCTGTGAATGTCACATGAGATGTCCTAAGTAGCTGCTTGCTTGCCGTGACACAAACTAGCGCCCTCTGCTGGAGCGTGGGAGGACAGCTGTAGAGGAGAGACCTTGGATTCCAGAAAGTTCTGTGGATGTGTCTGCCTGGCTGTGGACAAGCACATAGGAGGCAATACAGACACAGGATAGTGAAGGAGGTGCACACCAAGCACTAATTTAAAAATTTAATACACATTTCCATCAGGCTTACTATAATAGGTGAAGTCTTTGCATTCACTACATGAATAAAGATAGAGGAGAGTAATCTGAGGGCATTTAGATTAAGCCAGAAACCATTTATTTTAAGGGTAAATATAGGTAGCAATCTTTCTTTGTGATCTTGGGTTAGATGTATTAGGACACAGAAAGCAAAAACCAAAAAAGAAAAAAATTGAGAAACTACTTCAAAATATAATCCAAAAGAACAACAAAACAAAATGTGATACAACTATACATCCTCTTGAATGGCTAAAATTAAAAAAAAAAAATTTGTAATGTTTATTTATTTTTGAATGAGAGAGAGAGAAAGAGCACAAGTGGGGAAGGGGCAGAGAGAGAGGGAGACACAGAATCCGAAGCAGGCTCCAGGCTCTGAGCTGTCAGCACAGAGCCCGACGTGGGGCTCGAATTCATGAACTGTGAGATCATGACCTGAGCCGAAGTTGGAAGCTTAACCGACTGAGTCACCCAGGTGCCCCTAGAATGGCTAAAATTTAAAAGACTGATAATACTGGGGCACCTGGGTGGCTCAGTCGGTTAAGCCTCCTACTTCAGCTCAGGTCATGATCTCACAGTTCATGAGCTTGTAGCCCCGCGTCTGGCTCTGTGCTGACAGCTCAGAGCCTGGAGCCTGCTTCGGATTCTGTGTCTCCCTCTCTCTCTGCCGCTCCCCCACTCGTGCTCTGTCTCTCTCTTTCAAAAACAAATAAACATTATAAAAGGAAAAGACTGATAATACCAAGCACTGGTGAGGAGTCACAGCAGCCAGAAGCCTCAAATATACATAGCTACAGGAATGCAAAAGGGTCTCTCTGGAAAACAGTTTGGCAATTTCTTATACAAAGTTAAACAGACTTACCATAGGACCCAAAAGTCCTTTCATGTCCATTTACTTAATAAGAATAATGAGAACACATGTGCACAGAAAGACCTATACACAGTTATTAATTACATTTTATTTTGTGATAGTTTGATTCATAATAGTGCAAAACCAGAAAGAAACCCAAAGGTTTTGACTCACCTACTGGACCTACGGTGAATGGATAAACAAACTGAGGCAGATCCACACAATGGAAAACTGCTCGGTGATAAAGGGGAACCAACTATGGATACACATAATGGGGACAGATCTCAAAAATTATGCACATACAAGAAGTCAGACACAAAAGACCACATACTGTAAGAATCTACGTATCTGAAACCCTAGAAAAGGCGAAACTACAGTGACAGAGAGCAGAGCAGTGCTGGCCAGCAGCTGCACATGGGAAGGGGGTTGGCTGCAAAGGACCATGGGGGAATGCTTTGGGGTGATGGAAATGTTCCAAATCGCAGCTGCTGTGGTGGTCACACAACTGTGTACAGTTGTCACCCCATGACACTGTGCACCTAAAAAGGGTGAATTTGATGTATGTAAATTACCTCTCAATAAAACTGACCTAAAGTTATAGGAAAACTTTCCCAAAGGGGACGGAAAAGATTCACCCAGAAAGCATTTTCAGTGACTTCTCTGCTTCTGGAGAGCAAATACATGTCTCTTTTGAAAAACCTTAAATCTAAACCTATTTAGGGGCACCTGGGTGGTTCAGTCAATTAAGCGTCTGACTTCGGCTCAGGTCATGATCTTGTGGTTTGAGAGTTCGAGCCCCATGTCAGGCTCTGGGCTGACAGCTCAGAGCCTGGAGCCTGCTTCGGATTCTGTGTCTCCCTCTCTCTCTGCCCCTCCCCCGTTCATGCTCTGTCTCTCTTTCTCTCTCTCTTTCAAAAATAAATATTTTTAAAAAACGTTTAAACCTATTTATTTATAAAAACCCTTCACATTCAGGTTCCTCGCCTCAGTCTCCTCTCCCAACCTCATCCCTATGGGAATTATTTATTTTCCTTCCCTCCCTTCCCTTATCATTGCAACTACCTTCTTAATCCAATACCAAGCCACTTAACTGCATTATCTGTTAACACTTCAAGGGCCCCAGTAAAGTGAGAGACCAGTGGGTTTAACCACTCCTCCTCCCTTCCGATCAGGACCTCTGTGGGGAATACGCTAGAACCCCTTCATCCGCTAGCTAATGTCCGCATGTACTTCCCACCAAGTGCCCCCACCTCTTCCAATACCCCCACTCCAGTTTTGGTAACTAAGGCTTTTTAAGAAGTCTTTTCCCTCCTAACTGCTAGAGCACAAGGCCTGTCTCTCAGTTTTGTTGCCATTTTAAGTCTTTGGGATTTGGGACACATGTCTCTTTCAAACCTCAGTTTATGAAATGAGGGTCTTCAGTTAAACTCAAGTGCTCAGAGCATCTGGTTAGATATGAGTAAGTGAAGTGGCCTGATGTAAAGCAAGTTGGACTGGGAAACTCGTCAAATGAATTTCTCTCAAAATGCGTGTGAGCCAAACAGAGAGGGTCCACTGGTCTTTGCCCACGGAGGCCAGTAGGCAACCCTGGAATGAACAATCCCTTCCAACTCCAACATTCTCTTTTTGTATTTCTACCTGGATCATATAGTTCCCTGAGTCAGGGGTCGTCTCTAATGTCACCAGGAACTTAACAAAAGTCAACAGTGGGGATAAAATATAGAACACGCATGATGATGAAGGCTCAGATATGTGTCCTACTTGAAGACTGTCATTCTGGGCTATGTTGCAACCAAGAAACAGCGCAGACGTAGCAACAGGTTGTAAAAGTACAAGTAAGTTTATGAGCAACACCGAAGTCTTGCCCTGTAGCTCAGTGGCCCCGGGAAGGCAGCTGGAGAGGCAGGTTCAGGGACAAAGCTGGGGCAGAGAGGAATGTGCAGGAGGAAGCCTTGATTTTGTACTATTACCTACAAGTTAAGCCCTTTTAAGATTCTAGAATAAAGTACCATCCATAGTACATACACAGGAAGTAGTAAATACCTGATTAAGTCATCACATCTACTCTATTTTTTTATTTTCAATTACTTTTAATGTTTATTTATTTTTGAGAGGCAGAGTGTGAGCAGGGGATGGGCAGAGAGAGAGGGAGACAGAATCTGAAGCAGGCTCCAGGCTCTGAGCTGTCAGTACAGAGCCTGACGTGGGGCTTGAATCTACAGACTGTGTGATCATGACCTGAGCCGAAGTCAGACGCTCAACCAACTGAGTCACCCAGGCGCCCCATCACATCTACTTTAAAACTATGGTATTTTTGCTCTCCGCCCCCCCCCCAAAATTCTTGAGGATGTAATTAAAACCATGAAGTTTCTCTATGAAAATTTCTTAGAAAAGATGGCTGAGCAAACCCTAGGCCTCCTCCTGAGAGAGGTTTATGTAGGTGGTTTCCTATATAAAACCCACCATTAATTGGATACTTACTAAATGCCAAACATAATGCTGATTTACATACATCTCATTTAATCCTCAAACACATAACACCTGACAGATAGAGTCTCGGAGATGGTGAGCAATCTGCCCTTGACCATAAGTGCCAGAGCTAAGATTCAAACATAGGAATGTCTGACTCGGAAGTCCACGCTTCCAAACCCTATGCTGCAGATTAAGCGCATTCACTACTCCTTCTCTGTAGTGACAGAGTCTGCAGTCCGGTCTTCAGGGCCCGGCCACCGAGCACAGAGGAATAGTGCACCAGAGTTCCACCATCATTTGTTCAGAGTGGCTAGGATCTACTCCTGGTAATGCCATTGCTCAAGTAAAGCTGCATGGGTGGTGACAGGCAGGAGGGACAGGAGTGGCCAGAATAGTTTCTTACAGTGCAACCACACTCAGGGATCAAGACATCATACGTGGGCGGGCATGTCTGGCTGCGTTATTTTTAACAGGCAGAAGTCCGAGTGACAGATGAGACAGAATATGTAGATAAGAGTAGTTTATGCTGTTTCCTGCTTTGACCCACCTAAAATATCAAAAAAGAATAAAAAATAATTCTGGTTTGGGGTGACTGGGTGGCTCATTCGGGGAAGTGTCCGACTCCAGCCCAGGTCATGATCTCGTGGTTTGTGAGTTCGAGCCCTGCATCAGGCTCTGTGCTGACAGCTCGGAGCCTGGAGCCTGCTTCGAGTTCTATTTCTCCCTCTCTCTGCCCCTCCTCTGCTCATTCTCTCTCTCTCAAAAATAAGTAAACATTAAAAAAAATTAAAAAAAAATAATTCTGGTTAAAAAGTGGGTGAACATAAGCCTTATAAAGAAAAAGTTTCAGGTATAACTTAGAATATTATTGACGTCATAGCACATGAATATACCAAGCCTATAGTAGGAATATCCCAAGCATTTCTCAATACTTAAAAAGAAGAGCCTTTTTGCTAAATACTAAAAAAACAAATAGGTATTTTCATAACTAAGCTTGATATACATGGTTTTTCATCTTAAAGTAAGATACTATTTTGAGAACAAAAAATTCTTCAATGCCATGTTAGTATCTGCACGTGTAATGATAAGGAAATTTTCAGGTGTCAGAAATTGAACACTATCTATATTTAGAATCCTCAAATCAATTCCACCAACTTTTTCATATTCTAAGTTTAGAAAAATTGTTTAGGGTAACAACAAGAACAAAAGAATATATGTATCAATATTAGGTAAAAGATTCAGCAAGTCTAGAGTAGGTCCTCAGCATATGTGTGTTAATAAACTCCATAAGTAACTGCTATCGACCTCGAATAACTGAAGTTACGACGAAGAGCATTGTCTAATATCAGGCAAAGTAACACCAAGACTGATAGATAGCAACATACCATAGATAGTAAAGTGCACTGACCAATTGCTAGCAGCTTCTCATAGAAATATTTATAGTAATGGGGCACCTGGGTGGCTCAGTCGGTTAAGTGGCCGACTTCGGCTCAGGTCATGATCTCGCGGTCTGTGGGCTCGAGCCCTGCGTCGGGCTCCCTGCTGACAGCTCAGAGCCTGGAGCCTGTTTCAGACTCTGTGTCTCCCTCTCTCTGACCCTCCCCTGTTCATGCTCTGTCTCTCTCTGTCTCAAAAATAAATAAACGTTAAAAAAATAAATAAATAAATAAATAAATAAACGTTAAAAAATTAAAAAAAAATATTTATAGTAATAACATTGAACTCATACCAGTGTGGTGTAGACAAGGCTAAGTGTCTCTTCTGATTTGACAATTCTACCAGTGCAGACTTGTCGACAATAATGCATCAAAGAAATAGTTGTTTCTAACAGTTTTTTTTTTTACAAAGTAAAAGAACAAATCTTTGTGCTTTTCCAGGGAATCTCCAGGAAACCTCCAAGTTAGTGTTAGATGCAAAAGATATCCAGAAAAGATTGAAGTTTTAGTTTGAATTTAGAATTTGATCTTAGGGAGGCAGAAATCAAGTTGTTGGGAGATTTGAACATTTACATTAGAAACAATACTTGGCTGTTCATTTCAAAGTGATAATAAAACTCTAAGAGAGAGAGAGAGAGGGAGAAAGAGGGGATGGGAAGAAGTTAAACATTTCCTACATTCCAAATTGAAGTATTACAAACCAAAGCAAATAAAATTCATTTACAATTTTGTCTTTCAATAGACTCTTTCCTATTTGTGAACAAACTGATACTTTAAGACCATCTCAGGGGGTTCATGAGGTTAAAATTAAATTTATAACATTGCTAAGATATTATTAACATGCCACGCATTCATTGCCACTATCTTCGAATGAATCGATAAGTAAGTGTTTTAAAATTTGTTTCTGTTTTCAATATGGTAAATATCAATAATTATAATCCACAAGTAAAGCTCCTTGGGACCCTCAATAACCTTCAGGAGCACAGAGGGATTTAGAGATAAACCAATTAGTCCTGTAGGACAATACTCACCTTTTCCTTGACAAATAGAAGCACGTACACACAGTGGTATTTCTCTGAAACTATTGCTCCTAAATAGAGCCTTATCACATATATTCGTTATAACTTTTTTTTAGATTTTATTGTTTTAAATGTCTATTAATTTGTTTTCGAGGGGGGAGGGGCAGAGAGAGAGGGAGAGGGAGAATCCCCAAGCAGGTTCTTCACTGTCAGCACAGAGCCCAACGTGGGGCTCAATATCACCAACTGTGAGATCATGACCTGAGCCAAAATCAAGAGTTGGACACTTCACCGACTGAGTCACCCAGGTGCCCCATATTCACTATAACTTTTAACCAAAGTAACTTCTAATTTGCAGACAAAACTGGGGGGTGGGAGACAACTGGGGTTCCATACCAGCTTCTTTTCAAGTCCTGCAGAGCCCATCAATGCAACACATCTTTCTATGCCGTATTTTATACAACTTCTCAAAATAACAAAAATGAACACATTCATTAATAGACTCAAGGATATATAGTCTCCCTGTAGCAAAGAAGAAGCAAAATCATTTAAAGTTAAAATTACACTTGGTAATTAGTGTTTCAGTATTTATCTTACTTGGAGACTATAGGTATTGTATAGCCATCAATTAATCCAACTTCATGTCAGTCCGAGGTTTTAAGTTACTTAAACATCTTGGAAATTACCTTCAAGTTGACATACTACAAAGCATAATGCTGAAATAAAATTTCATCAGAATAATAAGTCAATTTGTGAAAAACAAATTTATATTTTTCCTAACTGTGAACGTTAAGCAGAAGTATTGTTAGCTTATTTGGTCAGTGAATCTGCATAAGTTTGAGAAAAATATACCCACATAGAACAAAAATCCACACTTATACTCTACACTGATAGAGCAGTGAAGACTTAGCTGTTTTTATTAACTCAAAACTGTTAAACTAGCTAACTTGCCAAATTTACCAAAATTACATGAACTTGAATTCTTAAAACATTTTTGACTTAGTATCAATAAAAATGCTTTTTAAATCTAGCACACTGAAAACATTAGAGGTTCAATTTCCTTATTTTCTGGGAATTTTAGAAATATTCCATTTGTATAAGCACATATTTATCTCTATAAGCTAATCAGAATAAAGATCCTTTCATTTAAGGTAATTTATAACCCAATTTGTTAATATCAACCATAGGAAAATATTACACCCACACACAATGAGGTGTAAAGGTCTTTCTCATACATAGACATCCAGACTCAGAGAGAGGGAGCTTACCAGTTCAATTCTAGAATTTCAGCCATGAGTCAAGAGTAAACACAGATTTACAAAACCTTTGGTCCATAGAAGAGGTGATGTATATATATGGTACATATATGGTGTGGGTATGTGTGTGTGTGTGTGTGTGTGTATGTATGTGTATATGTGTGTGTGTGTGTGTGTGTGTGTATACACATATACATATGTGTATAGGAATATTACAAAGCCATAAAAAAGAATGAGATCATGCCATTTGTGACAACATGGATGGACCTAGAGGGTATTATGCTAAGTAAAATAAGTCAGAGGAAGATAAATACCCTGTGATTTCACTCATATATGGAATCTGAAAAAAAGAAACAAATGAATAAACAAACAAAAAGCAGAATCAGACTTATAAATACAGAGAACAACCTGATGATTTCTGGGGGAAGTGGGGGTATGGGCAAAATGGGTGAAGGGGAGTGGCAGATACAGGCTTCCAATTATGGAATGAGTAAGTCACAGGAATAAAAGGCACAGCATAGGGAATATAGTCAATAACATTGCCACAGTGTTGTACGGTGACAGATGGATGGTAGCTATACTTGCAAGCATAGCATAGCATATCTGAAACTAATGTAACATTGCATGTCAACTCCCCTCAAATAAAAAGTATCTTTTTATATTAAATACATATAAACACCATATGTTTTCACTCTTATGTGGATCCTGAGAAACTTAACAGAAACCCATGGGGGAGGGGAAGGAAAAAAAAAAAAAAAAAGAGGCTAGAGTGGGAGAGAGCCAAAGCATAAGAGACTCTTAAAAACTGAGAACAAACTGAGGGTTGATGGGGGGTGGGAGGGAGGCGAGGGTGGGTGATGGGTATTGAGGAGGGCACCTTTTGGGATGAGCACTGGGTGTTGTATGGAAACCAACTTGACAATAAATTTCATATATTGAAAAAAAATTGTTTACTCCTCAAAAAAAATAAATAAATACATATAAACATTAAAATAGGTATATGCTTTATGCTTGTAGCTCTTACAAAACCAAGAAAAATGACTCGTTAAGTACAAATGAAACTATATATCCAATAAACTTCAAATTCACATTAATGTGGTTTAACAGAGAATGTGGGTTTGCTGCCACGAAACTAGGCTTGCAAAAGGAGCCTAGGATGCTTTGTTCTAGTTCAGCTTCTTTCTGAGTTCAACAGTTACTTTGTGGCTCAAATGTTGCTTTGCTTTTCTCCATCCAAACTACAAGGCCTTCATTGTGTGAAAGCCCTACGGCAACACTTGGCCTCTACTCCACACCCCGTTACAGGGGAACCAGCCTGTGTTCCCTCCCATTAGCTGGTAATCAAAGCAACACAGCTTGGTGCCAATGAATTTTGCCATAAATGCAAATGCAGCAGGAAACTCTCAAGGCATTACTCTGAAAGTAATTAAGCATATTATACAGAAAATGATCATTTCCCCCCACATTGTCATCAAAATGAAAATATACTTTAAAAAAATTTTTTTCTTTTTCTTTTTTTTTGAGAGAGAGACAGCGCAAGCAGGGGAGGGGCAGAGAGAGAGGGAGACACAGAATCCGAAGCAGGTTCCAGGCTCTGAGCTGTCAGCACAGAGCCCAACGTGGGGTCAAACTCATAGACCGTGAGATTATGATCTGAGCCGAAGTTGGGCGCTCAACCGACTGAGCCACCCAGGCGCCCCTGAAAATATACTTTTTTAGAAGTTGTTCAGAGAACCAGCAAACTCCCTAAATGATTCCCATCAAACACAAGGGGCACACAGCTCTAGTTTGAGAGACACCTTTTGGTGTTTAGATTCCTAAGGCAAGTCTTTATATTCCCCCACCAGTCCAACAGTTCTCTTCCTTTGTGTAGGAAGACAAGGAAAAAGCATGAATTTTGTTGTCAAACACACTTGGATTCTAGTCCCAGGTGTGTCAATTAATAGCTGTGTGACCTTGAGCAGCTCACTCAACCTCTCTGAGGCTGTTTTCCCATCTGTAAAATGGAAAAAAAAAAATTTCTTTTTTAAAAGGATCATTGAGTAGATTTAATGAAATTGTTCGTCAAGGAAGGTATTAAATTGGGAGGACAGTGACGTATGTCCCTAAGACCCTGGCAGCAAATCTTCTAATTCAAGAAATAGGTTCCTTGAATGGCTATCCTAAGTATATTGCAACTGTAATTGCCTCAGGCAGCCGGTGTCCTGGGATCAGAACTTACCAGAAAAGTGTCAAGACTTGGTTAAAATGTGGGACCCAAAGAATTTAACAAAAATCCCCTACCCCTGGACAAGCAGAGCAAGACTAACTCATTTTGTGCTACACCCACCATCTCATGTATAACCCCCACATGACGTGCTTATTGCTTAAGACACTCCCCCACCCTAGTCAAGCCGCTGAGCACACCCTTACTGGAAACGGGCTCATATAGGAATACGAAACCCCTAACCGCCAAAGAATGTAAACCCCGCCTTTTGCCCGCCAAACTTGGGCGCCAATTCTGACCAGAATGATAGGCTAGTTCAAACAGTTACTATAGGGTAAATTGTAATTCAATTGGCCACCTGCGTGTGGACTGACATGACTATGCAACTTTCTGTGTGTGTTACAATCTCATTGGCCACTGGCCCCTATAAAACTGCTACACCTCTTAACCTAGGGGTCTAAGTCCCTGCTCCCCTGTGTCGGGTATACTTGGGCCCAAGCTCGAGCTTGCAAATAAACCCTCATGCGTTTGCATCGGTATCGGCTCCTTGGTGGTCTCTCAGATTCGAAATCGGGGGCATTACAAAAGTTCCTGAGATTCAAGGTTGGCAAAGCCAGCACAGGGAGAGAGGTGGTTCATTTGCATAAGGAGTTCCAGAACAGGACTACTGTGTGGTGCTCTGGAGAATGTGCGTGGGCACCTGCCCCGGCCTGTGGCCAATTCTGTAAACCTTTGCAAGCAGTTCTCCAGCAGATACCTGTGTTACGCAGGAGCATGCTTACTGCCCAAGCCGGGACCAACCTACAGAAATGAGGGCTGACATGGGGACCTCTCCTTTCAGCCAGACGGAAATGCTGAGATCCTAGAAGACTCTTCCATATCACTCCCACTTGTACTCCCATCTCTAGGGAAGAGACATTTCGGCAGTGACCAGAAACGGTACCGAAATGCTAGATAAAGCAGGTATCAGAAAGCAAGAAAAAGAGAAGGCTGAGCTGGTCCCACTCCATAGCTGTAGGGAAGTCCTTGCAGAGTCCAACGGTCTTCGGAAATGTAGACAGCTGCCAAATAATGTTAAATTTCTCCCAAATTCCCAGAGAGCAGAGGAGAGAGTCTCGGTCCCAGGGCATTTTAGAGGATTGCTTGAATCTGTAAGTCAAGTTGCTGACATAGGCAGGATGAAGAAAAAACTTTAAGGATCATGTTACAACCCAACAGACTTTTGAAACAGACATGGAAAAAAGTCCTGTGAGACTTGACCTGGTCCTGACATTGGGAAAATCTGACTCTGCTGGATCAAGCCCTCCAAAAGGAATTAAAAAAAATTTTTTAACATTTATTTACTTTTGAAAGACAGAGATAGAGCACGAGTGGAGGAGCAGAGAGAGGGAGACACAGAATCTGAAGCAGGCTCCAGGCTCTGAGCTGTCAGCACAGAGCCCAACGCGGGGCTCAAACTCACGAACCACGAGATCATGACCTGGGCCAAAGGCAGATGCTTAACTGACTGAGCCACCGAAGCTCCCCATCCGTATACCTACTTTTGATGGAAACAATTCATAAAGAACAAGAAAGGTGACAAAACTGGCCGTTCTCAGATAACAAATCAAAGAGCAAAGTTGGACCCCCGGAGGCCAGAGGTCAGATCCCTGCCAGTAAGGAATGAGAGAAACAAGTCCCCATCTCTCACTGAAGGATTTCACAGAGAATGTAGCTGTTTCCTACTGCTGTATAAAGATGTACCATAAACTTGGTGGCTTAAAGCAACACATACTCAGAACTCAGAACTCCCACGGGGCTAGAGCCTCTGCACTGGCTTAGCTGGGAGCTCCTGCTCAGGGTCTCCTAAGCCTGCAATCCTGGAATCGATGAGGTTACACTCTCCTCTGGAGGCTTCCTATAGGGAAATCTGCTGCCAGACTCACACAGGATGTTGGCAGAGTTCATTTCCTTGCGGTTGCTGGATGGAGGGCCGTGTTTTCCTGTTGGCTATTGTCCAGAGGCAAGACCCACAACCTAGGGGCCACTACAATTTCTTGACACGTGGCCCCCATCCGCAGCTCACACGCGGTACTCTGCTTCTCCAAAACCAACAGCAGAATCTCTCTCTAGACTCCTATAATGTGACATAAGCCCAGGAGTGACCAGCCCATCACTTCTGCCCTATTCCGTTGGCTGGAAGTAACACCTGGGTTCCATCCGCATTTAGCGGGGAGCGATTATACAAGGGGTGGGACTCACTGGGAGTCACCTCAGGGTGTGTCCTCCACATGCTGATAATTCATTGTGCGTATGCAGGTGTTCAGGGTACATGGGCGCATGTGAATGTTTCTCTGTCTATGTGCCCCCAGTCTCAGATGCCGAGGCACGGATTCACAAGGAACTAGTCTGTGTGGGAGATGGTGCAGGAAACCCCAGGGGAGTGGGGACCTGAGACAAGAAAAGGAGGCAGCTTTTAAAGGGTGTGCTAACAAATTACAAAGTGTGGGCGACCTGAGCTTTAATCTCTCCGGGGAACTCTGGAAGCCTGCCCACCACACATGCTTCGGACTCATCGTATGTGACGGCCAAGGGAGACTCCGGAAGCATTTATACACCTGCAGCAGGCACTGAAATGGAGGCCTGAGAAGACACGGGCAGAGCCCAGATTGCGACTTTACAATCCCAACATCACAGGTGTGATCCCCCCTGGAACTTGGCATCTCACTTCCCGGAGGGCAGGAAAGCAGAGAGAAGGAGGATGGGGAAAAGCTTCCACTATAAGTTAGCGGAAAACTCTCCCTTGGAGAGAGAATTCGTGAATCCCAAACTGTAAATATTTCAAACGCTTTTCCCAGGTGAGAATGTATTGGGACAGAGAACATCTTGTTCACACTTTGTTCACCATCTTGTTCCACAACTGGGGAAGAACCAGTGGAGGCCAGGAGGCCAGGCAGCGCCGTTCGTTGACACAGAAGCAGATGGAGTGAAGCCTATACCTTCCGGGAAGCCGTGCAAAATGAGGAAGGGCACGTGTTGGGAGCAGGAGCTGAAAAGATGCCTGAGCGTGAGCTGTGCAGCAGGGACATGGCTGGGAGCTGAGCGAGGGAGGACCCCTACCTGACCAAGCAGCCAAGGAGGGCCTTTGGGAAGACAGGAGGGTCTAAGAATATTTCTTTCACTTGGACGCACGGCAAAGGGAGCAGATCGGAAGTGCACACCTCGATGGACTTTCACACATGGAACACATCCATGGAACCGACACCCAGATCAAGGACCCTAGGAGCTGCCCTCGCATCATTCCCAGCCATGACACCTCTCCCAAAGGGCAACCCGGCAGTCGGACTTTGAACAGCATGGATTCGTCTTGCTTGTTAAGTGTGCAGTCTCTACTCGCTCTGGTCTGGCCTCTTGCATTCAACACGGTATTTGTGAGGTCCTCCCTGTTGTCGCATGGTTGTGGATCACTCCTTCTCATGCTATATGGCATCCCATTCTGCACATAAAACATGTTTCATTTGTCCATTCTACTTGTGATGGACATTGGGGTAGTTTTTTTTATTACCTGAAAACCCTTTTCAATTGTATTTATTTATTTATCTTTATTGAGTTTTAGTTGGCATCTAACATTATGGACATTGGGATAGTTTTTATTTATTTATTTAGTATTTGAAGAACCTTGTACATTTTATTTATTTCTTTTTATTGAGTTTTAGTTGACATCTGGCATTATGTTAGTTTTGAGTGTACAGCATAGTGATTTGATATTTGTATATATTGTGAAATGATCACTTCTGTGAGTCTAGTTAACATCCACAAGTAGTTAACAAAATTTTTTATGTGTGATGACAACTTTGCCAATTTTTACCACCCACCCTTACCTCCCTGCCTCTTACAACCACTAATTTGTTCTCTGTCTCTACGAACTTGGTTTTTTGTTTTTGTTTTCATTTTCTTCTTTTTTTTTTTTATGTTTATTTTTGAGACAGAAAGACACAGTGTGAATGGTGGAGGGGCAGAGAGAGAAGGAGACACAGAGTCTAAAGCAGGCTCCAGGCTCTGAGCTGACAGCAGAGAGCCTGACGCAGGGCTCCAACCCACGAACCATGAGATCATGACCTGAGCTGAAGTCGGACGCTCAACTTACTGAGCCACCCAGGAGCCCGTGTTTTTGTTTTTAGATTCTACATGTAAATGTGATCATACAGTATTTATCTTTCTCTTATTTCACTTAGCATAATACTCTCAAGTTAAGATTTCATACTTTTCTTTACAATTGAGTAGTATTCCACTGTGTGTGTTTGCACAACTTTTCTTTATCCATTCATCTGTCGATGGACACTTAGGTTGTTTCCATATATTGGCTGTTGTAAACAATGCTGCAATGAATGGGGGGGGTATACATATCTTTTTGAGTTAGTGTTTTCATTTTCTTTGGATAAGTACCCGGAAGTAGAATTGCTGGATCATACAGTTATTCTGTTTTTAATTTTTTGAGGAATCTTCATACTGTTTTCCTTAGTGGCTGCCCCATTTTACATTCCCACCTACAGGGCACAAGAGTTCTCTTTTCTCCACATCCTCTCTAGTACTTGTTATTTCTTGTGGGTAATTTATTAATAGAGCTTTAGTTCATTTGTTGTATGGTGTACAATACAACCTTCTTCTCTGTCTCAACACGGAAGTCTTTCATCAATGATGTGTGACTTGAGGGTATTTTTTTTAATGTTTATGTATTTTTAAGAGAGGGAGAGACAGAGTGTGGGTGGGGAAGGGGCAGAGAGAGAGGGGGACACAGAATCCGAAGCAGGCTCCAGGCTCCGAGCTGTCAGCACAGAGCCCTATGCGGGGCTTGAGCTCACGAACCATGAGATCGTGACCTGAGCCGAAGTCAGATGCTTAACTGACTGAGCCACCCAGGGGCCCCTTTCCTGAACGTTTAGAAGGTAGCATGGTTCAGAGTAGCTTTTCTAACCTTGCAGAGCTCTCTCTTTTCTTATTTTCCTGCAGTGTTCCAAAATATGGCAGCTTGTTCTCTGAGATTTCCTGGCTCCGCGCCATTCCCCAATTTCTATCTCCACCTCTCTTCCTTTTCTTGCTGTTATCCTTCTCTTTCTCAGTTGTGATTCCACTCCCAGTATGCCACCAGTCCTGGGAAAGGGCTCTGGTTCTTCCCACTGTTCACAGCTGGCTCCCACCTTGCAATTGTGGATTGTTCACCTGTCTTCCCAACTTTGTATCCATGTTGTTAGCATGTGGTAAGCCTTGATGGGAGTATTTACACCACGGAAATCAGTAAACAACACAAATGGAGTTTTTAAATAGTTAAACAGCACACCACTGATTATGTTCAGCTCTTCGAATTCACTCACTGGCATTGAGGTAGGCAAAACCACTCCTATTTTGAGCTATTTTGAGCTATTGCTCTCTAACTGGTTGGTCTGGCCCGCTCTCCAGGGGTTTCTCACTGGCTCTTTAGGAATTCTGTTCTCAGATTCCTCCAACAGGTCACTGCCACCCTCTGCTTCCTCAGATGCCACCACAGGTTCTATGACTGTTGGTTTAATCTCATTTGCTTTTATGCTGGGGCCCATGGGGACACAATATCATTGAGTTCTATTGCAAATGTTCACGAGATTTTGGTTTTGACACATTGCTATCATCGAGGCTTTGTTGTTTCCTTTATAGAGCATAGGTAGAGTAGATTCAGCATAGTTCTTAAGGGCCCTGGGATTTTCAGAAGAGTAAATGAACATTGGTTTCAACTTCAAGTCACCAGCTGCATTAGCCTCTAACAAGAGAGTCAGCCTGTCCTTTGAAGCTTTGAAGCCAGGCATTGACTTCTGTCTAACTATGCAAGTTCTAGATGGCATCTTCTGATGTAGGCTGTTTATCTGCATTGAAAATCTGTTTTCAGTGTAACCACCTTCATTAATTATCTTAGCTGGATCTTCTGGATACCTTGGTGCAACTTCTACATCGGCACCTGCTGCTTCACCTTGTACTTGATGTTATGGAGATGACTTCTTTCCTTAAACCTCATGAACCAACCTCTGCGAGCTTCAAACTTTTCTTCTGTGGCTTCCTCGCCTCTCCCAGGCTTCACAGAATTGAAGAAGGTTAGGGCCCTGCTTTGGATTAGGTTTTGGCTTCAGGGAATGTCGTGGCTGGTTTGATCCTTCATCCAGACCACAAGAACTTTCCCCATATCAGTAATAAGACTGTTTCTCTTTCCTATCATTCAGAGTTTCACTGGAGTAGCACTTTTCATTTCCTTCAAGAACTTGCAAATGCAACTTTCCTTTGGCTAAATTGCTTGGGACAAGAGGCCTAGCTTCCAGCCTGTCTCAGCTTTCAACATGCCTTCCTCATTAAGCAGAATTATTCTAGCTTTCTATTTAAAGGAAGAGATGTGATATGCTTTCTTTCACTTGAACACTTAGAAGGCATTGAGGGGTTATTGATTTCCTAGTTTCGAAGTTGTTGTGTCTCAGGAGGCCTGAGGAGAGGGAGAAAGATGGCGGAAGAGCCAGCCAGTCAGTGGAGCAGTCAGAACACATACATTTATAGATTACGTTCTCCATCTTAGATAGGCATGGTTTGTGGTCCCACAAAACGATAACAGTAGTAACATCAAAGATCACTGATCACAGATCACCATAGCAAATATAATATTAATGAACTAGCTTGAAATCGTTCAAGAATTACCAAAGTGTTACATACAGACACAAAGTGAGCAAATGCTGTTGGAAAAATGGTGTCCATGGACTTGCCCAGCACAGGGTTGCCACAGACCTTCAATTTATAAAAAAATGCAATATCTACAAAGTGCAATAAAACAAAGCACAGTAAAATGAGGTATGCCTGTATTTAACAATAAACTGCAGGCACCAGAATTTTAAGAGAAGTAGGAGTCCAAAGTCCTCAGCACCACCACTTGAGCAAAGCATTTCATTTTTTCTAAGCCTGTTTATTCTGTTGAATGGCATTAATACTTGACTTGACTTTTCCTCTAGCTCCTACCTCCCCGTAAGTAAATACAGATTTCAAAAAAGAAAAGAAGAAAGTTTCCAATGGGCACAAGAGGAAATTTATTCTGCCTCTTATTCTGGGCTTGAAGGTCAGCCAAAAGCCAGACTAACCCAATACAGAGAAAATCCTTTTCCTCATCAAGTTAGAATCAAAGATGAGCCACAGGTATGATTGTGCTTTGATGTTCTAGATCTGGGAATTAGCGAAGTTACAGGCTGCCAAGTTCCCTTTTTCCCAGCCACTTGATTCTTAATTTGTTGTTAACCATTTTGTTGCCCTCGCTTTTGTATCTCCAACCACATTTTACCCATTCTCTCTCCAATGGTGGACACCCAAGTGATCTCCCACTCCTGATCTGAGTTCAGTTTGGGTTTTGTCCACAAAGTACCTCCTCTGTTAACTAATCTATCGTCCCCTAATTGGTTTGTGATGTAATATGTGTCATAAAAATGTCCGTGTATACATGAATCTTCAGCTGAGCCCTTTATTCTACCCCAGGGGTCTCTTCTTGCACCAAAACCACACTGATTTTATTACCAAGGGTTTGTATAACTGGAATATGTCTCCCTCATTATTTCTATTTTTCCAGTTTAACTTGGTTATTTCTGGATCTTTACGTATTCAGAAAAATATATCAAGTTTCCGAAAAATCCAACTGAAATTTTTATTGGGTTGCATTGAATTTGTGGATTAATTTGGGAAGAATAAATATCATTATAACATTAAGTTGTGCCATCTAAGAGCATAGAATGTTTCTCTATTTTTTCAAATGATCTTCTGTGCTATTTATTCAAGTCTAAATTTTTTTTTTCCCATAAAGGTCCTGTAGAGTCTTGGTTAAGTTAATTTCTAGACCTTATATTGTTTGTGTTGCTGTTGTTAATTAGATGTATTTTTTTCCATCATAGCTCCTAGTTGGTTAATGCTAATGTAGAGAAGCCCTGTTGATTTTTTAAATTGATGTTGTCTCCAACTTTGTTGAATCATTTTTTAGTTCACATATTTCATTGATTTTAGTTTTTTAACTAATCTACAAATAATAATTATTTACATCTTCTCTTTAGTCCTTTCAACTATTATTTCTTTCTCTTTTTTTAACAGCATTAGCCAGAATCTCTAGTACAGTGTGGTAAACAATAGTGGTCATCCTTGTCTTGTTCCTGCTCTTAAATTAATGTTTCTCCTTTAAGTATGTATATATGTATAGGCTTTTGGAATATAGCATTTTGAGGAGTTTTACTCAATTAGTCTGTGTATCTCCCATGTATACAGGCGGTATACTTGTTATTAAACTTATCTTTCTCTTGTTAATCTGTCTTTTATTACAAAGGCTCTCAGTCAAGAACCTAGACAGGTAAAGGGAAAATCAATTTTCCTCCTCTACAATTTCTTATTAATTCCTTGTAATACAAAATCTTCCCCTCCCTTCTTAAGTACACAGGATGATTTTTTTTTAATTTTTAATGTTTATTTATTTATTTAATGTTTTATTTATTATTGAGAGAGAGAGCATGAGCGAGGGAGGGGCAGAGAGAGAGAGAGGGACACATAATCTGAAGCAGACTCCAGGCTCTGAGCTGTCAACACAGAGCCCAACGTGGGGCTCCAACTCATGAGCCCTGAGATCACGACCTGAGCCGAACGAAGTCAGACGCTCGCTCAACTGACTGAGCTACCCAGGCGTCCCGATGTTTATTTATTTTTGAGAGAGAGGCACACACAAAGTGTGAGCAGGGGAGGAGTACAGAGAGGGAAGCACAGACTCTGAAGCAGGCTCCAGGCTCCGAGCTGTCAGCACAGAGCCTGACAGGGGGCTCGAACCCACGAACCGTGAGATCATGACCAGAGCTGAAGTCGGATGCTTGACCGACGGAGCCACCCAGGAACCCCTACAATATGATTATTTTAAGTTCTTGGTCTGTCTGTATCAAAAATTGTGTTTCAGATGATGCATCATTCAGTGTGCTGTCTTTTTTTTTTATAGTCCTCAGTGTCTCAGAGTAACAGCTGCTCTCTGGTTCTGTGTGTTGGGGAAGCCCTGAACGCCTGGCCCCAGTCCATGTTCCTCCAAGCATACTTCAAGTGAGAGGTGGGAATAAGCCCACAGCGAGAGCCCCAGACTCCACACAACCGCTGGTGGCCGTCCCTGTTTGCTGCCACTTCACCAGGAAACTCCCTTGACTCAAGTTGCACATTTTAACTGCTAGGAAACAATGGCACCAGGAGAACATATTGTCGGGCCACCAGTTTGGGGGGTTGAGAATGGAGGTTTGTTAGAATGATCATCAGAACATGACTGGTCACTCTGCAACTCTTTTCACAAACTGGGCAGCAGGGCAGGGCTTTTGCGATGCCCCTCCTCCCACCGCTGCCTCCAGCCATCCTTCACCCCAGGCTTCAGCCTGCTTCCAACCTCATCCCTGCCCCCATCCCTACCCCTCACTCCATCCGGGCATCCTTCAGACTCCTCAGGGATTGCTCACAGCTTTAAAAAAAAATTATTCTTCAGATTCTTGCTTTCCCGCATTTTGTTAGTGCTTTCTGGGTTGATTTGGGAAGAGGCATTCAACAACCTATGACAGTTTTTGCCACGTTGCCAAGCAGAAAAAGTTTTGACATAAAATGCCATGCAAATAGATATAAAACATGCTAATTATGACAAATGCATACTTGATAATGATCAACATTCTGAGAGCTCAAAAAAGGAAAAGCTTTCTTATACTAATTGGTTATTTTGTGACATATTGTTATTAACATAAAATGACTGTGAGAACATCATTTATTTTAAGCTGCTTAAATGTCTGTGAAGACAGAGGTTTGACACAAACACCAAAGGAGTGATGACAGATGATGTTAGGATTTGTTCATCGAGAATCATGGGCAACTGCACTGTCACTGCACTGTGTCTCCCTCACGCAAACACTGAATCTGCCTCACTTGAAACGACACACCATCTTGCTAGGTTTGCTCCCTTGATGATACAACAAAACGAGGTAACTCCTAGAATGATAAAACTCAAACAACAAAACCCCAGCGTTCAGTGTTTTTCTGAGAAACCTCATCAGTCTCCATGCCCTTTCCCCTACTTTTCGCAAGACCTCTCACCTAATTAGATAGGAATCTATGCCCACTAACTCCGAGCCCCAGCGCTCCTCCATCACAAAGCTCTGGAAGCTTTGGAATCAAAGTCTGAACTTCACTGCCAGCAATCGCAAAAGGCCAATCACCTGGCAAATAAGAGACTGGCTAACCAGTAACGAAGTCACAAGCTCCTCCCTTGACAACAGAGCTTGTTGTTGTCGGCTCCTCCCTTTGACAACAGAACTCACATGTAGCTGCAGGGAGGGAGCCCTAGAATTGGAGGTATAGCACTGAATTCTATCCTTAGCCCTTCTATCAAACTGAGGATATGCCCACAAGCCAGGCCACTTCATCTCTCCAAGTATCAATGTCCAAATCAACTTTGTAGAACCTTTGTGAGTACAGATCACACATGAAAGCACTTGGGAACTGCCTGTTTAGCAGATACAGGTGTATTGCATCACTATTAGTGTGAAATAAACATGGTTAATTTCCCAAAACACAAAAGCATTTCTCTAGGTCTAGACTAGAAATAACTTGCCTAAAATCCTGAAAGCATCTTTCCTTTAGGTTGAGATGTAAAGTGCAAGTCTACATGGGAGGGGGTCTACTTCAATTTATGAGTCACCAGGACCTGGGATATATGCACTTTCCACACATTTGTTGAAATGAGGACTGTGAGTTTCCGCAGTAAGAGAGACAGATGTGGCTACTAGATGTGGGTAAATCTACCTGGGAATCTTGTTTATAATTTTGCTGTCCTAAGCCATCACTCTTGGCAGCATTACTAAAAGAACAAACATTGTTTTTGCAAGACTTTCCCCCTGGATGTCTAAACATTTTAATCCATAATGATCAATTTATCTGAGTCTTAATATTTATCTATCATGACACACACTTTTGACCAATCAACACTCAGCTGAAAAGCTACAGCCCAGGAGCTGAAAATCTCACAGCAAAAATAAAAATGTCTGTTTTCACTTAGGAAGTACAGACCGTGTGTTCATTTAAGCATTTGAGATGCATCTTCCTTAAACACAACAGCCAGATGTTGTCATCTATTTCCTTCAAAACTTGGGGTGATGAATAGAAAAAAACAATCATTTGATCGTGCTTGCAGACAATTACTTGACAAAGTGAACTAAATTCCCTTCAGGACAGAAAGCTATCACCTTGGTGGTGCTACTAATTCCCCCTGTTTGCCCTTTACTATACTCCTGGTACTTCCCCAACTTACAGGTTTTCCTTATTCCAAAGGGAAAACTTCAATATTTGGTTGAACCACATGAATTGCCACTCTTTCAGGTCAAATATGGTGGAAGGCTGGCTCAGATTATGTGTAGGTCTAGACAGACAGCATAGATTCAAAGCCCATTTCAGCCACTTCCTAGGCCTAAAACCACAGGTGGTTATATATTTTTTCTAAACCTCGGTTTCCCCATCTGTGTATGAGATGTAATAATATTGTCAATCTCAGTTGTGAAAATTAAGTAAGATAATACACAAAAGTACCTATCATAGTACCTGGTACACAGTGATTTCTTAGCACATGCTGCCTTAACCAACAGAAAATAATTCCACCCACCTGTATGTCCAACGCTTAGAATAGTGCTTTTTTTGTTGTGTGTACCAAATAAAGTTTATACCAGATTGACTGATTTTGGTCCTCCATGTTATTACAATTGTCAGTTATGTGTCCATAATCCTATGTGAATATTTGCATATTTTGGTCTTAGAGCCTAATGTTCCTATTTAGCTCCAAATATTTTCTTAGAGAAGTGACCTGGATCACTCCAACATTTAGAGGAAGAGCAGCAAGGAGGAGTGGGTGGCGATTTGGAGGAAAAACATGGGACGTCAGGTCCTATAAGGCAAATGAAAAGAGTATTTCGAGGAAGAGGGAGTGAGAAGCCTTGCTGTGTGCTCCTGAGAAGTCTATAAGCTGAAGGTTCAGGACCAACCATTGGATTTGGCAATAACGAAGTCATTGATGACCTTGACAAAAGGAACTTCAGTGGAATTCTGGGAACAAAAGCTTAAATGGATTGATTAAAGGTAGAATGAGAGTAAGGATGTGAAGCATTGAAAATAGACAATGGCTTTTGTTATAGAATAGAGCATAGATTTGGTGGCACACTCAGTAAGACATTTAGGGTCAAGATGGAGTTTTCAAAGATGGGATTATACACGTATAAGAAAGGGAAATTGATCGGGAGGAAGAGAGGGGACAACTGCAGGACCACAGTCCTCACATAGAACAAAAGTGATACAATCAGTGATGAGTGGATACTTCAGCCTTAAGCCAGAGCAGGGACTGTCCCTCCAGATAGGAACAGTGGGAAGGCAGAGTATTGAGTGTAAAGGCAGGAGATTGCTGACTTTGCTGATGGAAGTCAGGTAGTTCTCTTCTGATTGTTTCTATTTTCTTAGTGAAATAGGGGTCAAAGTAATCAGCTGAGAATGAGCGGAGGATAGGGGTTGCATACAGAAGAGGAAGTGTGACTGGCTCTGTGGAGTAGGGGAGCCAATGGACTAGGAAAATGTAGTGGAATTGTGAGGCATGCTGGGAGCCCATCTGAGATGTGTGATTGTAAATGTAAAGCTAATGAGTCAGTACAATATTGAGTTTTTCTTCAGCCATAGTTAGCTGCTCAGATACAGGCATAGATTAGACCAAGCATGGGTTTCACCAAAGTCAATGGTTTGCTTGGCCAGTCTGACAGAGAGAGTACATGGCAAGGGGTGTGTGCAAGAGACTCTTTATGGTGATGCACCACAGGTAATCTGAGCTGCAGAAAGAGAGAAAAGAGGTGATTTAGATGTATGATAAATGGCAAAAAGATGGAGGAGCCAATGGTGGTCCCAGTGGGAGAAGAATGTGGGGGTTCTTTAAAAGTGAGCTGGGAAGATACGGTTTCTAATATGGTTATTAGAAATTAAGCTCCATGAAATTAAAATTTAGGACGTAATATGGATGCTGTACTGATATGGTCAGGAGTATGAGTGCACAGCGGGAGGGCTAAAGGCATGTGGAGGACAATGTCATAGAAGTGGGAACTTAAGTGAAAAGTTGGAGTGGATTACCTAGGCTGACATCTTCATGAATGTTGAGAGAATTGATGTGGACAAGCAGGCAGTGATCCATGTGGTTCAATCCTCATGAACGAGGGGAGTGGAGCAAGATTGTCAGTTGACTTCAAGAAGGAAGTGTGTGGGCTTGAAGAAAGTGGGGCTTTTGAGAGGAGGGAGAGGAAAAATTCTCCGGAAGTATCAATGCAGAGCCAAGAGGACATGTGCCTTATTCTGAGCACTGTGGTACCTAGAGTAACGGAGGCAGGGGGGTGGATATGACTGGGCTGGCAAAGAGCCCAACCACCATTTGAAAGCTGTAGGTTGAGACAGAGCAAGAAACAAAGGTCATTTTCAGAAGAGAAATTGGAAATAAAGAATTTTGATTGATGACAGAACTTTGCCAAAGGCTGAGTGTTGGGGCACGGGTGACAGAGTGAGTGGGGAGATAGGGCAGTAATGCACCAAGGTATATGGAGGCAAGAATCTAAACATGATGGAAGACCCAGGAGACTTAGACTTCTGGAAGGTCTCTGTTTGTAGGGAAATGAAGTCACCTCTGATTCCCCTAAAACAAGAACCACTCTGGCTCTTCTCCCTGCCTTCCACAGAGTCGAGTTAGGGAAGTTTACTGAGTGAACCAGTGAATGAATGCGTGACCTTTGTAAAATACAGGGAAAGACTGGTGCCATGAGAGAGGGGTGGAGGGAACAATTCACTGGAAGGTCAGATGGCCGGAGCCTTTTTATGGAGAAGTAAAAGAGTAGAGTGGAAAGACCAGAATCGGGAGTCAAAAGGCACAGTTGAGTCCCTAATCTGTCAGTTAGGTCTTGGGGAAAGTAGTGTCATCTGACTAAATATCACTGGCCTCATCTGTAAAGTGGGCCTTTCCTGGGGAGCCCCTTTGGGGGTCCCATACTTCTATGGCAACACCTCTTGAAGTTGACTTGAAAATTGTGTAGAGCTATACACGTGCAAGAGTGATGATAAAGAGAGGAGAGGTAGAGCAGAGTCCACATCCGCTCTACTCCCAGCGCTTTGCCTGTGTGCCAACATCCACTCCCAACTACTATTATTCATCCTTTTGGTTTTGAAAGATGCCCCTTATTATGCATAACATATTCAAATAATAACTGCTAACTCCACAGAGAGCATTCTGGAACAGTAAGCAAGAATAGGTCAGCTGAGAAGCCAGGGTCCAAGACAGGCCAGGTGGTGTTACCTCAGGATGTGTGGCAAGGACCATCACAGCCCCATGAAGTGGCTGGCTATAAATAAGGCTGAGAAAGGAGGGATCAGAGCCATCCACCCCCACACATGCCCAGGCTCAGGGCAGCTACATACAAGTTGGAGAGATGATGTTTGTCTTCGACTCGCCCATGTTCTGAGAACTTTGGCCCAGTTTTAGAAGCCAAATGAGCCTTGATAAGCAGGGGTGGGGCTTCCAGAGGCAGGAATCTCAGAGTTCTATAAAGCCTAATGGGGCACCTCTGGGTAACTCTCCCAAGGACTGTGAATCGCTGGCTTTCTGCTTATTTCTCTGGAAATGCAACGGCTGTTGACTTCAGTGAAACGGGTCTTGCAAGTGAAGAAAGCAATGCAGGAACCCTCCCTCTCACCTGCTAGCCTTCTCCCAGGAGCCCACCAAAGGTGAGTCACATTGTTCCCAGGGACTGTGCAGACCACTCTTTGAGAAGGGTCGTGGTACCAGTAAAAGATGGGCAGAGGGCCTGCCTTGAGGAAAAGCTTGGTAGAATCCCAGTGAAAAGTGGGCAAGGCCTGTGCACAGCCTTAGATAGGCAAGTTAACCCCTTTAGGGTCTCAGCTACCTTCTCTCTAAACAGGTGGTCCCTCAGCTGCAGAGCTCCGGGATCCCGAACCTCTGATACCTGTTGTTCACAGATGACATCTTTCACTCCCCCAGCTGCACAAAGCAGTGGAAATACCAGTACCAGGGGACCCCCCCCCCCGCCCCATCATTCTCTTCTCCACCACTGTTTCCACCTTTACCCTGAGCTCCTGCCAAGACCCACAGCATTCTGTGCCAACTGCAATGTTAGTCACACCCGCTGCCTCAATCACTGCAGCAAGATTCCCAATGGACTGGGGATCAGAAGCATGTTTCACTGCTCTCTGATTTCATGAGAAGGGGAAATGGGATGTAAAGATAAGTGTGTGTGTGTGCGCGCATGCGCAATGTGTTGCGCACAGAAGCACACACACATACCTTTTATTCGTAAACACTCCTCTGCTTTGGCCCATGTGCTTGGAGCCTACCAGCGTTGGTAGTAAAATAACTACAGCTAGCACCTCGGGACCCACTGAGCCGTGGGACTAGCCCATTCCTCCCACACTGCATTCCATGAATACTTAGAAAAATGACTATGATCTAGTGTCTTCCCTTGCCTGGGACTCAGGGAACCTGGCTGTATGAATGTGTAGAGTAGGGGCTGATGCTCCTTAAGCTTCTTATTCTCTTACTGATTCTCTGCCATTGTCCACATTCTCCCCCACCCTTTTTAGACAAGTCTAATGTCCCAGCTCAGCATTTAACCTGTTTTTGTATTTGTGAGGAAGGGATTGACCTAGGTGTGCTTGTTTTAATAAGCAACAGTGGGCTTCCCAGAAAGAGACAAACCTCAGAGCTCAACCAACCTGCCTCTCCTTCTGGCATCCTTGGTTCACACTTGGGATCTTTGTTCACATTTCCTTTTTCTGATGTACTCATAGCTCATCCCATTTTCTGTGGCCTGGATGAGCATTAAGCATCCAACTCTTGATCTCAGCCCACGTCTGGGTCTCAGAGTCTTGACTTCAAGCCCTGCATTGGGCTCTGCACTGGGCATGAAGCCTACTTTAAAAAAAGCAACCAAACAAACAAACAAACAAAAAACAATCTTCTTTATGGGTCTCTCTGTATTTCTGTCCCTTCCACAACACCAGCTCAAAATCTAACCCAAGAACTGCTCCCATCTTAGCTTATGTTTCACTGCCTGTTAAGGAAGAGTCGTGCCTTCCACTTGATGGTCCCCACCTACTTTTCTCCTGTGCTGTGTTCCTAATCCCCTCCACTCTCCACTCCACAGGAGGGGACTGTATTCAGTCACCCTCCACTGTGACTGCCATCCCACCGCCCCGCCCCCCTCCAGTTCTTCATCAGCAGAAGCTCCACTCATCCATCAAGGTTGATCTCCAATGTAGCCTCTTCCAGAAAATGTTTCCTGAGCCTTCTACCCATAAGAAATCTCTGCTTCCTCCAAACTCCTGTGGGATTCTGCCTATATCTCTCTTGAGGCCTTTATCACATTCTAGCTCTCCGTCGGGGTATGCATGTATATATGTATGTTTTCGTCTATTCCTCCCACTGGTCAAGGAAGTCCTCAAGAATCTTGACCTCCTCCACGGGGCGCCTGGGTGGCTCAGTCTGTTAATTGTCCTACTTCAGCTCGGGTCATGATCTCACGGTCTGTGAGTTCGAGCCCCACGTCGGTCTCTGTGCTGCCAGCTCAGAGCCTGGAGCCTGCTTCGGATTCTGTGTCTCCCTCTCTCTCTGCCCCTCCCCTGCTCATGCTCTGTCTCTCTCTGTCTCAAAGATAAATAAAAACATTTAAAAAATTTAAAAAAAAAGAATCTTGACCTCCTCTTGTTTTTTGCCTTCCCTCTCTACCTCTACAGCCTCTCCCTAGCACAGTGCCTGACATATAATAGTGAATTTTGAAACACAAGAGAAGGAGGAGAGATGGAATAAAGAAATAAAAGCTTAATGTGTATTCTTGAACCAAGCAACCTCCTCAGAACAAACCAGTTTTAAATGAAATAAAGTGATTACTCTCTAGAGAAAATGCAAGATTAAAAGGGTCCCCTTAACTCCAGTGGTCTGATGTTTCTGGAAGCCTCTACATGTTAACTTTTCTTCAAATCTCTGGAATCCATTTCCAGAAATATCTCTCTACTAAGATCATTACAAAAGCTACCAAGTGGCTGATTCTTGGAACCTCTCCTTGAAAACTGAGATTTCTAATTGGAAAGAGAGGGAGGGAGGGAGCTTAGAGAAGGCAGAATGAAAACAAGTCTGAGGGGAAAGCTAGCCAAGCACAAGACCAGTGCTGGCTAACCATTAGCTCCTATGTACTAGGGAAGACACTCCACAAATATTTGATAGTACAAACTCCAATTATTTGGGAGGAACACCAAATAAATAGGGCAGATAACTAAATTCCAAACCTCTCTTGTCAGAAATGGATGAACATTTATACTTTGCCTCACTGTTTTGTGATCCTGTGACCCACTTTGCCTCACAGCACTTCAAAGTGACCTTTCTGATGGGAGAACTGGGGTTTACCAGAAGCCCAGAATCCTCAAGATGATTGACAAATGCACTCAACCTGAGCTACTGTTCTGGTGGCATACAGCTAAATGTATAAGCCTGTGGAGCCATCCTGTCCCTCACCATGGTCAGGAATTCTGTAGCCAGATATGAGTCAAAGGACCCTAGTGGCCCTCATGAGTGCCTTGGTGACACCCAAGGTGGTGAAAGGACAGGGTATTTCTAACACATGAGTAACTATGAAGGTACTCTGAGCACATCACTTCACCAACGTATGCCATGATTTGACCATCTGTAAAAGGAAGAATATCACTAAATTTACCAGATTTCAGGTACTTTCGTGTGTGAACAGATGGAGGTGGACCTGGTGAGCTCTGTACTTGTAGCTGGAAGGAGAAACTCCAGAATTTCACCAGGGATATTAGCAGTCAGTGTTAAAGCAAGGTGGGTAGGTCCAGGAAAGAAACAGATTATCTCTTCCCTCTTCCACTGTCTCCTTCCCCATTTCCTCTCTGTTCCATTTAGAATTATTCTCTCTGTCTTCCATATTCTCACAGCATTTGCTTCTTACACTATGTATTTAGCTGTAAAATGCCTCTTCCATTAGACTGTGCTCTTTTGGTGGGCACAAAGGATGTCGTCTTCACTACTGGGCATCAAGAACATTGTGTGGGATGTGCTCAGTAAATATTGGGAGGCCCAATCAAGAAAAGCAGAGAGGATGGAATCAAGCATCAAAGTGCCTTAAAAAGTAGAAAAACAGGGCGCCTGGGTGGCGCAGTCGGTTGGGCGTCCGACTTCAGCCAGGTCACGATCTCGCGGTCTGTGAGTTCGAGCCCCGCGTCAGGCTCTGGGCTGATGGCTCGGAGCCTGGAGCCTGTTTCCGATTCTGTGTCTCCTTCTCTCTCTGCCCCTCCCCCGTTCATGCTCTGTCTCTCTCTGTCCCAAAAATAAATAAAAAAGGTTGAAAAAAAAATTAAAAAAAAAAAAAAAGTAGAAAAACAATAAGTGTGTTCTTGTGAAGTAAAAAGAAAGAAGAAGGAGGAAGGAGGTTAATGAGAGGGGCACTTTAAAAATGAATGATAGATTTTTAAAATTATATCCTATGGGGTTTATGACATGTGTAGAAGTAAACCATATCACAATAATAGCTCAAAGGGAGGGAGAGGATAAATGAAGTTAAACTAAAGTATGGTTTTTCACTGTTCAGAAAGTAGAAGTATTAATTTAAGTTAGAGTACAATAAACCAAGCATGTATATTGTAATCTCTCTGAGGTCATTGCTAAACGGAAAAGAGGGGATAAAATGGAATAATAATAAATACTCGCTTAATCCAAAAGAATACAGGAAAGAAGAAATAAAGAAACAAAGTCCATATGAGAGAAATGGAAATAAATAGTGAGATAATCAATTTAATCCCATCTATATTAGTCATCACAATAAATGTAATTGGACTAGTTACTCCAACTAAAGCATCAATATTGTAAGACTTGTTAAAAAAGAAACAAAAAAGACCTAACTATGTGCTGTTTAGAAGAGATATGTTTTGAATATAAAGACCCTAAGAAGTTAAAAGCATAAAAGGACAGCAAAAGATATACCATGCAAACAGTAATAGAAAAAAAAAAAGAAGGCAGCTTTCTTAACATCAGGAAAAGTAGACCTTATGGAAGAAATATCACAAAGATAAAGAGGGAAATCTAATAAGGATAAGAGAGTCAATTCAACAGAAAGATAACCATCTCAAATTTGCATTCATTTGACAATATAGCTTCAAAATACAGGAAAAATGGATGAAATAATTGCTGTGTTATATTTTGAGGAGACTGGCTGGAGACCACTTGTAAGATCTTGATTGTTATCTCCACTACAGGTTTTCTACAGTTCCTGCTGTCCCCTTGGCCAAAACAGATACTTGGCCAGAGAATGTGGGGATCCTTGCCTTGGAGGTCTATTTCCCAGCCCAATATGTGGACCAAACAGACCTGGAGAAATATAACAATGTGGAAGCAGGGAGGTACACAGTGGGCTTGGGCCAAACCCATATGGGCTTCTGCTCAGTCCAGGAGGACATCAACTCCCTGTGCCTGACGGTGGTACAGCAGCTGATGGAACGCACGCAGCTCCCGTGGGACTCTGTGGGCAGGCTGGAAGTGGGCACTGAGACCATCATCGACAAGTCCAAGGCTGTCAAAACAGTGCTCATGGAGCTCTTCCAGGATTCGGGCAACACTGACATTGAGGGCATAGATACCACCAATGCCTGCTACGGTGGCACTGCCTCCCTCTTCAATGCTGCCAACTGGGTAGAGTCCAGCTCCTGGGATGGTAGGTGCTGCCTGAGACCTCGTGTAAGATAGGAGCTGGGTTCAAGGCTGGATCCTTAGTTTTGTTTCTCCATTTCCCCAGTGGTTTCATCAGGGAATGAAGGACAACTCATTTATACAGCTGCTGCTGTCATCAACAACTACAATGATGATAAATGCTTAGACTTATATAGCTTTATACTGTTAATTAGGTAGCATGTGCACATAGCCATTCACTTCCAACAGCCTAGGAAGTGATTTTGATGCCTAGTTTATCAGTGAAAAAATGGAGGGTCCAATATCTTACACATAGTGTGTGGCAGGGGTGAGATGCCAAACCAAACCCAATATATTCCTCTTTCTTGTAAGCTTCTCTTTAGCCTCTGAGAGACAGAAATTTGTACAAGTTTAGATGTTAAGGGGAAGACACCCTGGTAGAAATAGACCCAGAGAATCACAGGATACACTAGTACACAGAGTATTTCTTCTCTTTCTCCCTTTCCTGGTTACTAGGAAATTGTTTTTTGCTTAACATACGAACATTATCCTGTCTCTTACTTATATTTTCCCTCAATGATATATTAGAGGATGAACACCTGTTGTGATAGCAAGAAAATGTCCAAGAGAAACAGAACAAGTTGAGAGTTTGAAACCTAGCTCTGTTGATCATTGTTGACAAGTCCCTTAACCACTTCGAGCCTCAGAGTTCTTATTTGGTGACCTGCCTTGCAGGGATGGTAAAAAGACTGTAGAAGAGATTCACAGAGCCGTGAAAGAACATTTCTGTCAAGGCACTTAGTATATTTACTAAGTTGGAAACTAGAGTTTAAAACTGTAGAAACCATAATTAACATTAATTGTAAAGTCTTAATGTTGGCAGGGAACTTAAAGTTTATCTAATCAAATATTCTTTGTTTAAAGAGAGGCCAAGAGTTGAACTCTTTGCCTCTGATCACACAGCATGGCAGTGCAATTCACACATCCATTCAGTATTGATTCTGACTGTTCTGTGTAGCCTCACCATCAAAGGTTCCATTGACTTGGGATGTCCCAGCCCCTACATCATCAAGTATGTTCTTACAATGCTTCTCCTACTTGGCACTTATTGCCTGTCCAGCAACCCCTACTCCTGTCATCACCAATATGTCCAGTCAAGCATTTAGTTGGAGAATAGAAATGAAGGGCAAGGGACACTCACCAACCTTTAACCAAAACTCAGAACCTTTTTCGGGAATATCATAAGCTTCAAGAATGTCATTTCAAATGAGTAGATTCTGCTGAGTGGCAGCATACTCCACAGGAGGGCATCCTTCTTTAACATGATGTCTTGGTCAGAGGGAGGAAAAAAAACTTGAGATGTGAATCATTTTGTATCAAAACAAAAGCGTATTTAAACTTTAGCCTAATGGCAACCACCAAGACTAGACAAAATCAGTGTAGGTGGGATTTCTGCTTTGACCTGGCCAACGTTCCACCTGGGATCCCTCAGATGGACAGAGATGGTTCTGGGACTTACCAGGAATTTCAGAATCACTCCAGAAAGACAGTAGGGTATGAGGGAAGGAAAAAGTCGTATAGCCTCAGATTGTCCAGCAGACTTCAATTTTTGCTCTTTTTTTTCTTTAGTGAAAGTAATTGAAATTTATAATTAAAAAATATACACATACACAAAAGAGTGGACAGTGAAGAAAAAGTTCCCTTTCAACACCTCATTATCACTTTCCAGAATTTCACGCTAACGGTTTCTATATATTCTTCCAGAATTTTTCTATGTACTTCCAAGCATACACATAAGTATTCAGTTTTAGTTTTTAACATTGTACATATTATTCCTCATCTCCATGATGTCTTAGAGGTCATTTTATATCCCTATATATAAGGTCTACTTCATCTTTGAAAAGCCTTACAATATTCTATTGATGAATATGCCAAACTTTATTTAATTGGTCCCATATTGATAGATCTTTAGACTGTGTATTTTTTACAATTATACAAAAATGTTTTATTTTTTAATTAGAGAGAGAGAGAGAGAGCCTGCAAGTGGGAGAGAAGGCCAGAGGGAGAGAGAGAGAATCTTAAGCAGGCTCTATGCTCAGTGTGTAACCCAATGGAGGGCTCAATCCCACAACCCTGGGATCATGACCTGAGCTGAAATCAAAGTTAGCTGCTTAACCGATTGATTGAGCCACCCAGGTGCCCTTAAAAAAATGTTTTAATGAACATTGTATAATAGCTTGTGATAATGTGGTAAGAATAAGTTCTTAGAAATGGAGTTGCTTCATATGTTGATTTGAAAGTTTAATAGAGGGGCACCTGGGTGGCTCAGTCGGTTGAACCTCTGACTCTTGATTTCAGCTCAGGTCATGATCTCACGGTTAGTGAGATTGAACCCTGTATCAGGCTCTGCGCTGACAGAGCAGAGGCTGCTTGGGATTCTCTCTCTCCCTCTCTGTCCCTCTCCCGCACACATACACACTATCTCAGAATAAATAAATAAACTTTTAAAATAAATAAATAAAAGTTTGATAGAATGTGCCAAACTGTTCTTCAAGATGTACTAAAAAGTACATTCTTACAATACATATTATCAAACTTTCTAATCTTTGTCAACTTAATAGGGAAAAATAAGAATTTGTCTTTTTTTTTCATTATAAGAGAACTTCAATATTTTTTGGGATGTTCATTGGCCATTCTCCTATTACATACCTTGTTTTTTTTATGAGACTTTTATAAATGAAAGAAAATAGCTTTTTGTTGATTTTAAATATTGTAAATATGTCCCCAGTTTGTCTGAGCTTGTTTCTTTTTTTTAATTTTTTTTAATGTTTATTTATTTTTGAGAGAGACAGAGACAGAGCATGGGCGGGGGGCAGTGACAGAGACACAGAATCTGAAACAGGCTCCAGGCTCAGCTGTCAGCACAGAGCCTGATGCAGGGCTCAAACTCACGGACCGTGACATCATGACCTAAGCCGAAGTCGGACACCCAACCAACTAAGCCACCCAAGCACCCCTGTCTGAGCTTGTTTCTGATAAAAAGTTTGAATTTTTAGATAGCCAAATTTATTAATCTTTTCTTTAACAGCTTCTAAATACTTTTTTTTATAGTTTCCAAACTATATATAAACTATATATAAAACAATATTTTTGTTGTTGGGGATGGAGTTGGGAGTTATTCGAATTCTTAAAAGAAGGTTCTTGGGTTTCAATGAATTTGTGTTGGAATCCTGACCCTAAATCCTTATCATACTATCTATTAGCTGTGTGCCTTGGCCAAGTGACTTAAGTTCCTTGGGCCTCAATTTCTTTGTCTATAAAGAGGGAATAACTGTACCTGATATATAGGCTTATTGTGAGAGCAGGGATATTTATTTTTGTTCACTGGTCTATCTTCATTACCTAAAATTGTGCCTGGGTCATAGAAAGCACCCCATCTACTCAAGATTTGGTAGTGATGATAATTACGTCTTGTCTCTCATTACAGGTCGCTATGCAATGGTGGTCTGTGGAGACATTGCAGTCTATCCCAGTGGTAACGCTCGTCCCACAGGTGGGGCTGGAGCCGTGGCCATGCTGGTTGGACCCAAGGCCCCTCTGACCCTCGAGAGAGGTCTGTGATAAACTGTGGATATGTGGTACAAAGAGACTGTGCATGGCATAGTCAAATACATAGCTCCCAATCCCAAACTGGCATACTCACTATGCACAGCTAAAGTATGGATTTGAGGATGACATTGCTTGCCTTCAAAAGGCTGTATGTACTGGGGAGCAAAGGGCAGGGAGGAAGGGAAGAGAGGGATTGGTGAGCTTTCCTCTTCTGCACGATCACACATGGGGATAATGATGCATGGAACGAGTGGCATTGATGCTGTAGATGAGGACCCTTAAGGAGCTAGACTGGCAACTGAATATGAAAGAAGATAATTGGGTATGAGGAGAAAGGTTCTCCCTTGAGACTTTTGGCATCTATTCCAGATTTTAAGCCTGTATAGGTATGGAAAGGGAAATATACATCTCATGCTCTAAGGGCAACAATCTGTTCAACTTCCTTTGAATGTGTGAGGGATGTTGAGTGGGTTCAGGCTTGAGCATGAGACAGAGGAAGACCAAGAAATTATTGGCACATGGTTCCCCTATCCTCTCTGCTCTGTGGGGACTGCATTGTACAGTCCTGAATCCCTCTGTGTGCCTTGCCAGGGCTTAGGGGAACCCACATGGAGAACGTATACGACTTCTACAAACCAGATGGGGCTACAGAGTACCCAATGGTGGATGGGAAGCTCTCCATCCAGTGCTACCTACGGGCCTTGGACAGATGTTACACATTATACCGTCAAAAAATCCAGAACCAGTGGAAGCAAGGTATGGGGCTCAGAGGGTAGAAAATGGGGACTCTATTTCCATGGGGCCAAGGGTTTGTCCTAAAAGCTTAAGACAAGGTTTCTTCTCTCCTCCAAAAATGATCTCAAGAGAACTGCTTCATGTAATTCCTTTGACACCCTTTGACACCCTGTAAGTCATCAAGAGTGAAAGTACCCTTCCTTTGACACCCTTCCATGGGTCTATGCTTAAGTCCATCTGGAAGCCATCCAAATTCAAGTATGAAGTTAAATGAAAGAAAAGAAACAATTCAGAACCAAAGCCACCAGTAGGAAACCAGTGGGTGTCAGCCACCTGGGGAGGTACTGTGGTGAGTCAGAATAACCACCTCCTACTGGGGCTAGGATTTGTTTCTGTTGAAGCCAGGAGTGATTTGACTCATGATTTGTAGTTTGCTACCTCTTAAAGTCTGGTTGATGTTGAAAAATCTGACCTCTATTTTTGGTACACTAACATATTAGTGTTGAAAAATCTGACCTCTATTTTTGGTACACTAACGTATTAGTGATTTGTCTTTGGATGGTAATGTTACAAGTTAATTTTATTTTCACCTTTAGTTTCTGAGTTTTCCTGCTAAGAAAACATGTACCGCTTTCATAATCAGAAAAGAAACAAACTTCAGCTTAAAAATACAGAGCAATCTACTTTAAAGAAAATACAAGGGTTCTTAACTGCGTACTCCTGCCCAGACAAGCATCAGTGTAAGAAAAGGCATGTACAGAAGTGCCAGAGCACGGATGCTCTAGGGGTGGCCTAAGGAGCCACTTCTTGACCCTTTCCACCATGCTGAGAGGAATGCCAGCTGCCACCGACCCCACGGGTTAAGCAGTCCACCTGGACCTCTCTACCTCCCGTCCACTATAAAATCGCTCTTGGCTAATTACTCTCACCAGCTCGGAATCCTTTTGGCATTCTAATTTTGCTCCTTAACCTCCTACGAAATTTGATTGATGCTGCTTTGACTCTCAGCACTAAATTATAAACACTCCTAAGGGCAGAGGGCACATTGCCCTCCTCCTTGGAGTGAGAGAGACAGTCTGGGGTGTAGAGTCAGAGACATCAGAACCTAAATCCAAAGTCAGCCGTTTTCAAGATGGGTAATCGTGGACACATGCCCTAGCTTCATATTTTAGAGACTCTGTTTCCTCCTCTGAAAAATAGAGAAAGTAATGCAACAGTAGTTTGATTTGGAGGAATTATCTGTCAGAAAGGTTGGCTACAGTAGAGAGGAAGAAAATATTTGTTTCTCTCACTTCTTTCTTTTTAAGTAAGTGCTTAGCAGAATGCTCCTTAAGTGAATGAACAAACCCATGTGGGTTGCTGGAGGCTGTGAGTCCCTCAGCACACTTAGGTTGCGGGACACAGGTCTAAATGGCTCATCTGCCATGGCACATCCTTGCTTTCACATTTCCTCTTCCAGCTGGCATCGATCGGCCTTTCACTCTCGATGACTTACAGTTTATGATCTTTCACACGCCCTTCTGCAAGATGGTCCAGAAATCTCTGGCTCGCCTGATGTTCAATGACTTCCTGTCAGCCAGCAGCAACACAAAGACCAGCCTGTATAAGGGGCTTGAGGACTTCAGGTGAGTCCTCTTTGGGGGAACCTAGACGTTCATGAGGGCTGAGGAAAGAGGAGGTTTCTGCACGTCTAGGCAGCCATGGGGGGAGAAGGGGCAATCCTCCAACACAATACAAATGACACGGAGTCCACGAGTTATTGGGTAATGGTCTGCATAGCGCCCTCCTCCTTTTATCTCAGGGAGCACAGGGCGTTTGCCAGCACCTCGAGATCAAGTGGCTATAAGAAGCTTCAGAGAATAAGAAAAAAAGGGGAAAGGGAGTGTGGCTAAATCATTCAGTCAGGAAACATTTTTTTTTTAAATTTCTAATGTTTATTTATTTTTGAGAGAAAGGGAGACAGAGCATGAGCGGGAGAGGGGCAGAGAGAGAGGGAGACACAGACTCTGAAGCAGCTCCAGGCTCTGAGCTGTCAGCACGGAGCCTGACTCGGGGCTCGAACCCACAAACCGTGAGATCATGACCCTAGCCGAAGTCCAAAACTTAACCGACGGAGCCACCCAGGTGTCCCAAGTCAAAAAAACATTTTATGCGTCAGGCATCATACTAAACTCTAAGGACACCAAAATGAATGTGACTCCCTGGTCCCTGCCTTGAGGATCTTACAGAAACACCTAGAAGCAGACAATCACAGTATGGGATGGCAACTTCAGGAGCGTCAGGCCTCATTCTCACTTGCCTTTGGTTTAATGTCTCACTTGTTGCCTCAACTTCCTCCACCTATGAAATGGAGATAGTCTAGTTCACCCCCTTAGAAGAGTACTATTTATTGAGGCATCACTCCAAGACATTTAGAAAAGAAGACTCTTCAATATACAGTTCCCACTGGGAAGAAAATATTCCCTTTTATTCTTGGTAGCTGTTTTTTTTCAAGTTTTGGTGTATTCTACCAACACTTGCCCCTATTGCTAACCTACTGCCCCTACTCACCTCACCACTAACTAAAATATCAAAATTAGCACAAACACTGCTTCTAAGACCCATGTCTTAGATCCATGTCTTAGAAGTAGTGTTTCTGTCCCATGAAAAACAAAATTCTAATATACACCAAAGGTAATAGTTTACTGTCTTTAATATATGAAAGCCTCATCAACAATAAGATAAACACCCTGATAGAAAACGGAGAAAAAGATATGGACCAGAAATTTCCTCGAAGAAGAAATGCACACGATCCTATTTTTCAACGTGCGCACTCAGTGGCAACGAATCTAAGCGAGTTACCATTTTCCTTACATAGCTGTTTTAAAATTTGAACACCCAGAAGTGACAAGGCTCTGGGAAGACAGGCAACCATGGACGTGTCAACTGACACAAGGACATTGGGGAGAAATAGGAAAACACGAAGCAAAGGCCTTGAAGAGGTGCACACCTTTTGGTTCAGTAAATCCACACGTTGAAGGGAACAGGTAGCTCTTTGCTGTAGTGTTTTCACTGGGGGACAGGCGTGGGGAGAGTAGTTAAGGTAGGGCATGTTGTACCATGACTCGTTCTGCAGCCTTTAAAAATAATGTTATGGAAGATGATTTAATGTCATAGGAAAAATTAGCCAGGGAAGCATGATGAGTAGAATGCATAGCATGATTTTATTTTCCACTTAACTCTATGAAAGCAGGATGTATTCCGCAAGAACAGTATGACCTAAGTGCTCTCTCTGAATGGTAGGACTCTTAGTGACATCGTTTTTTTTTTGTGCTTGTCTGTATTTCCTAATATTTTATAATAAAAACACGTGCCCCAAAGTCTTCTTTCCAGAAGCTGTTACTTTCCTCCCCTCTTATGCTGTCTCACCTGGCCTGTTTTTCTGGCCGCCTCCCAGGGGGCTAAAGCTGGAAGACACCTACACCAACAAGGACCTGGATAAGGCACTTCAAAAGGCCTCTCTGGACATGTTCATCAAGAAAACCAAGGCCTCCCTTTACCTCTCCACGCACAACGGGAATACATACACCTCATCGCTATATGGATGCTTGGCTTCCCTTCTGTCCCAGTGAGTACTGTGTCTGGTCCCACCATCTCCCTCCCAACCCACGGTCAGAGGGGTCAACCAAGTTTGGTTCCTCTTCTAGTTCAGAAATTTGTAAGGAAGGAAAGAAAGAAGGAGAGAAAATGAAAGAAACTTGTTTCAAAAGTATATGTATAGGCAGCTTTACTATCGGTATTAAACAATGGTCTCCAATGTGATGTTGTATGATGTCAAGGGATGTGCAAGACCTGCCCGGATGCAGCAAGTATACAGGAGCACTTTTGTGCATGTTTTTATCCCATCCATTTGAAGTCTCTGTACTTAGGAAGAGAGTACACAGCACTCCACTGAGTTAGAGAGCACTTAACTGGTGGTTAAGAGTCAAGCTGTAGAACCTGCAACCTAGGTTCAAATACCACTTATCAGCTTTGACCTTGGAAAAATACTTAACCTCTGTGTGCCTCACTTTCCCCATCTATAAAATGTGTACACTAATAATACCTACCTTTTTGGGTTTTGATGAGTGTTAAATGTCTAAAAGAATTAAGGGCACCTCGACGGCTTAGTCGGTTAAGCTTCTGACTTTGGCTCAGGTGATGATCTCATGGTCCATGAGTTTGAGCCCCATGTTGGGCTCTGTGCTGACAGCTCAGAGCCTGGAGCCGGCTTCGGATTTTGTGTCTCCCTCTCTCTCTGCCCCTCCCCTGCTTGTACTCTGTCTCTCTCTCAAAAATAAATAAACATTAAAAAAAATTTTTTTTAAGAATTGAAACAGTAGTGTTCAGCAAGTGCTCAGATGTTATTTGGTATTTCTGTTGATATTCTATTTTGTGGGTTTTATAAGGTGATACCTGTACTATAGTACCTGTATATAACATAAGATATATATATGTATGTATATATATATATATATATATATATATATATATGAACTCGATCAAATTATTACTGATGAGGGGATGATAAAAAAGTTACATGTGGTGAAACATTACCAGCAAACATGGAAGCCTTGAATTGGTCTGACCTCCAAACTTCGAGTTCACTGAATTCATCTTGTCCTCATAGGTGAGAAGGAGCCCCTTTCATACCCCCAAATTCCGTTATGCTCATTGTGCCTTCGGTAGCTTGGATTTTAGTTGCTCTCCTCCTGGCAGATTTTCTTCTCTCTGGGCCTATCCCCAGGGTCTTCCAAAAGTCCCTATTTGCGTAGAGAGCCTGGAGCCCATTTCTACTTGCAAGAAGTTGACTAGATTGGGCCGATAGGTTGGTGGCTTATTTGAAGTGCAGAGTATAATGCCAATACGTTTCTGGGGTTTTGATTTCTTTCCCTGCAGGCACTCTGCCCAAGACTTGGCTGGCTCCAGGATTGGGGCCTTCTCTTACGGCTCTGGCTTGGCAGCGAGTTTTTTTTCATTTCGAGTGTCCCAGAATGCTTCTCCAGGTGAGTTCTATCAGGCACTTCTGGTAAGATTCATCTGGTAAAAGAAACCACGCTCTGCCTCATCACTACTGAGGCTCCTATCTTGACAGACGATGTTGTGATTAAAAGCCAAGGAACTCCCTGAAGGGATTTAAGCAATGGAGTAAGTTTGTCTAACTTATGTAGTTGAAGCATTTGCCTGGCTCCTACTTGGACTAGACTGAAGAGAAACAAAGGCAAAAACAGGGGAACAAGTCAGGTCGTTCCAGCAAATAGACGAGGCAAGAAATAATCAATGGTCATTTGTCACAACCGGTTAAAGGGAAGTTGGTGGGTTTGAGATATCCAATAAATAAATATTTGCTGATTATTTTATGTCAGATGTGATCAGGGGTGCACACGTAAGCACTGTGTGGGACATACCTTGACTGGATGAGTGTGTTTGCTTGTATGTTTTGCTAACATTATGTTTGCTGACCTTTATCATTTCTTGACATGCTAAGCCCCACACAGCACTTTCCTTCAGGGTCTGAACTTTCACAGAACCTCGCTGTCTATCGGACTCATGGTCAGCAGCAGTGATAATGACCGTGAAGTAGATTTAACAGTCTGGCCACTGTCTCCCAGGATCCCCCCTGGAGAAGCTGGTGTCCAGTGTCTCAGACCTGCCAAAACGCCTCGCCTCCCGGAAGCGTATGTCTCCCGAGGAGTTCACAGAAATAATGGACCAAAGAGAACAATTCTACCATAAGGGTAAGAAAAAGGGCAGGAAGAGAAAGAGAGGGATTTTTGTTCTCAGATTCCACGCCAGGGGCAGAGAGCTGGGGATTCATCGGAAGTCTGGACTACAGCGGGCCAGCGCAAATATGTTTATGATATGATGGGGAGAAAACCTGTTATGTCCAAGGGTGCAAGAATTGAGTGGGGAAGCATTTAGCAGAGTAGAGAAGAGGGGGGAGGCAGCATGTAACTTCCCAGGATAGACTGTAGCTACCTACTCAAAACAGGATACGGGACAGTGTAGTCCCAAGGATACTAGATGCGTGGTCTTGAAAACTGCTATCTGTGTAACAGGTGAAAGAACCCAGACTTTGGAGCTGGATATTCCAATCTAAACTGACCTATGACAAACATCAGCTCTTTATCTTTGGGGAAACTATTGAAATCTTACTCAGTTGTCTCATTCTAAAGTCATTACCAGCTTTGCAGGATTGCCAATTGATTAAATGAATTAATGTATATAAATAAGCTATCAACAGATATTACTATCTCTGCCTACCTGCCCCCTTTCCTTAAGAAACATTAAAAAAAAAGTATTGCCCTCCCCCCAAAAAAGCAACAAAGGAAAAAAAGACAAAAGCTAAAGTTACAACTGGAAAGACCAGATGGTGGTTTAAAACAATTTTTTTAATGTTTATTTTTGAGAGAGAGAGACTCAGAACACGAGCAGGGGAGGGGCAGCGAGTGAGGGAGACCCAGGCAGGCTCCAGGCTCTGAGCTGTCAGCACAGAGCCCAATATGGGCTTGAACTCATGAGCCATGAGATCATGACCTGAGCCGAAGTCAGATGCTTAACCGACTAGCCACCCAGGCAGTGGTTTTAAAACCAGTACCAGAACAAAACATATTTTCTCAAAGACTTGGGACACATGGCTTGCAGTGTGATATGAAAAGGACACAGAATTCACAGAAATGGGAACGTTCTGGAAAACTTTAGACCTAGTAGTCTGCATGTCTGCAACAGGGGACATGTTAGAATAAAGAAGAAAAACAAAATAAAAACAGGACCCAAGATGAATGCTGACGGACAAAGAACAGAAATACTACAATGCATCAGATCCAGAGAATTTAGGGCTAGGAAGGAAGTGTCTGTTAGAAGCCAGGAAGCTCAAAGGCACACATACCTCAAGCCAGATAGCATTGACAAAAGGACATGATGAGGACTTCAATAGAGGAAGGGTGAGTTTACTGTAGGGAAAGGTCATACTCCTTGAGGAAAAGTTCTAATAGGCAAGCCAAATACTAGATTCAAGATGGCTGCTTCTGGTTCTTGGGCTGGTCCCGGGCTCTGTCGGGGGGGAGGTAACAGGTGGCCTCACAGCCCCTTGCAGCACAGGCAGGACAGCTTCACCGTGAAGGCATCCCCAGACTATTGTCTCTTCCCCACCCCCATGCAGCCTTCCCTAAGCATTGCTTCTGCTCCCTCCACAGTGAATTTCTCACCACCTGGTGACATAAGCAGCCTGTTCCCAGGCACCTGGTACCTGGAGCAAGTGGATGAGCTACATCGTCGCAAGTACGCCCGGCGGCCGGTCTAAAGGTGGTGAGTGATTCTGCAGGGCTGGTGGCACAGAGCTTTTCCTCTTCAGATGCAGTTCCGATAGTGTCACCAGGCCAGGCTGGATCGATAGCTCCAAGGTGATCAGAGGTGGGGAGTTTGTACCACGAGGACCACATCAAACTGTTGGGGCTCTTTGCCTTGGAACGACTAGAGCTGGGGAAAGGCCATGCTTGAAACTTGGGAATGTCAAAAAAAAAAAAGGGGGCAACTGGTTTACCCAACCTGCTTACCAGGGCAAGGTTCCCTAGAAGCTTGGCAGAAACCAAGTTAGCATCTATGAGGGGAAGCAGGCTGTGAGCCTGAGCCTGTGGGACTTGTTCTTCCAGCGGGGACAGACCAGTAACAAAGATGAGTGGCTTCAGGAAAGGTACTCACTGGTGTGTTGGGGGCAGATCCATGAAGAAACAGGGTGCTGGGGATTCTGCTGGAGCCAGAAGCTTGGGTGGAAGGGAGCCTCACCATGTAGTCCTTCCTGGGGAGGAAGGGGTGAGGTGTGGAAACTCAGCAGGGGATGGGAGTGGGGAGGACAGAAGGGTTCCTGCCAGAGGACTGCCTGAGAAGGGGGCATGGGAGACTTCTTTGGGTGCTTTTAAAAGGAAAGTCAAGAATTCCGATTTAGAATCTTGTAGTTCATGGACTCAGACATCTGCCTTCGGTTTATCTTGCAAGTTGGTAAAATGCAGAATGGAGGAGGGAGAAGCAATTTCTGCAACGACCCATAAATCTCAATAAATGCAATCCCCAAATACTTCCTGTGTGTGTACGTGTATAGTGTCCCTCCTTTGGTAGATGAAGGAAGAAGGGTAAAAAGGTTTGCGAAGGACAAGGTGTGGAGCAAGGGAAGAGGAGGAAGCCCGCAGGGAAAGGAGATATGCGGATAAAGCAGCAAGACCACAGGATGCAGATGTCCTCGGTTCCCACGGCCTGGCCTCCCCTGCGGGGATGTGAAGTGCCAGGCGAGGTGGACAAGGGGCCTGCCGGGCCAGGCCCGCAGGGTGTGGTGGACCCACGAGCTCAGCGAGCAGGGTCACAGACTTTGGCACTGCCTTGGGGCCACTGGTTGCTGGCTTGCTTGTTTGCAGTCTGATTCTTACGGGCAAGTCAGTGGCAAAGAGGAGACAGCTGCATGCGTCAAGCTAGTTCGGGCATCAGAAGCAGAGAGAGAGGGGGGCGCCTGGGGGGCCCAGTCGGCTAAGCGTGTGACCTCGGCTCGGGTCACAATCTCACGGTACATGAGTTCGAGCCCCGCATCAGGCTCTGCATTGATGGTGTGGAGCCTGCTTGGGATTCATTCTGTCTCCCTCTCTCTCTGCCTCTCCCCCACTCATTCTTGTTCTCTCTCAAAAAAATAAATTAATTAATTTAAAAAAAAAAAAAAGAGGAGAGAGACAGAAAAATTTGGGACTTTCAAAGGAGAGTTTCCGAATTAGGCTCCCTTCCCATCACGATCCATAAACATGATGCCTCTGAAGAGGAAAGCTGGGGCTCCTGTCGTCATCTCTCTCATGCTGATAACTCGTACAAGCGAGGAACCTACCACAATGAAATTTTAGCTGAGTTAGATTTTATGTCAGTGTGGTGCTCTGGGGAGCTCCGTCTCATCACCATCCAGCCTTGCCAGCCTGCTTTTTTATTATTATTATTTTACTATTATTTTTTTTAACGTTTATTTATTTTTGAGAGAGAGACAGAGACAGAGTGCAAGTGGGAGAGGGGCAGAAAGAGAGGGAGACCCAGAATCCGAAGCAGGGTCCAGGCTCTGAGCTGTCAGCACAGCTGAACCACCCAGGCACCCCAACCAGCCTGCTCTTGCATCAGGCAGGATGTGTCCCTTGGCTCCCGTGGCACGGGGCACAGGGGGGGCTCAGGCACCTAGGCTCGGGTCTGGGTGGGCAGCAGAGCTCCCCAGACCTCAGGACCAGGTAGGAGAGTCCCTCTGCATAGCCTCACCTCAGGCAAGAAACAGGTACCAGGAGCAAGGGGGGGATGCCCAGGATGAGAGTTGCATTGATGTGGTTCTTTTCTTTCTTTAAATTCTACAGATCCATGGAGTGGTTCCTGAGAAATCTACACCAGCAGAATTTCTGCCCACGGATCATATTTTTAAAAGCCCACTCTTAGATGGAAATGGATTGGATCGGACACAGTAGCCCCCAGAAGCACTGCCCCTGGAGAGTGAGGGGCCATCCTTAGCACTCTTTATGTCTTTCTCTGCCACAATCACTGTCAAGGGCTTATGGTACTGCAGCGGTCTTCTGGGGAGGAGGGGTTGGAAAGAAGGCCTACCTCACAATCGCTGCCCTCCAGAACTGTGAAAACACCCAGATAACTTTGCTTATCACAGCTTCGTGGCTGTTTGTATCATTATTAAATTTCTGTGCTGTTATAGCTTCATTCCTTTCTTAAGTTTTTCTGTCAATTTCTAAATTTTATACCGGGAACTGTTTTATTTATTTTTTTATATTTATTTATCTTTGAGAGACAGAGTGTGAGTAGGAGAGGGGCAGAGAGAGAAGGAGACACAGAATTCGAAGCAGACTCCAGGCCCTGAGCTGTCAGCACAGAGCCTGACGTGGGGCGCAAACCCATGAACCGCAAGATCATGACCGGAGCTTAAGTTGGATGCTCAACCGACTGAGCCCCCCAGGTGCCCCTATATAAACCCATATGACACAATGCAAAAGTTAGAGGGAGGAACTCGCTCTTATAGTTCTCGGAAACCAGCACAAAACCTGCACCAGCCAACATGCACAGAAGCCTGCTGGACCTTCGGGCTCCGCGGCCCCCAGTCTCCTCACCACACCGCTCCCCCCACCCCCAGCTGTAAAACTGCTAAGCACACACCTCACACCCTCCCTCTCTCCGTCCAGTTCCACTCTCTGAGAGGCTTAGGGGAAACAGCTTTTGCGCCCAGCTTCCTTCCCTGATCTAATGATGCCACCACGCAGAACAGGCTAGAAATGACTTCAAGGGCAACCAAAGCTCCTCGTTCAGGCCTTGCCAGTGTTATCTGGGGCAACAAACACAGGGCAGAGGTTAATACAGCATGCTTTTTACTCCTCCAGCCAAAAAAAAAAATTTTGGTAGCTACCAGGGAAATTTTCCACCACAAGATGGTTTGTACCCCCTTGGGTTAGGGCACTGCTTTTTCTAGGGTCCTCATAAAATAGCAGTGGTTCAGGGAGGTGGGATTGAGCTGGGAGAGGTGCGAGAGGGGAGAGGTGCGGAGGACAAGGGGCCTTTTAGAAAGCTTCCTCAGCTGTTCCAGTGAGAAAGGGGTGCTATGAGGCAGAGAAGATGGTTTCCGTTGTTGGGGAGCAGGGCCGGCTGGCAGGGGAGGCGCTAAGGATAGCGGGGCACGGGGCCTGTGGGAATGAGATGCTGAGCCAGCCCACTTCACTGTGTGCCCAAGGCCATTCGTGTCACAAGAGGGACCAGAAAATCCGAGATAAACCCTGATTTGAGCAGCTAACACAGCATCAGCTGACTTCCCAGCCCTCTCCGGGCGCGTGCTGGACTCCTCCGGTTACACCAGCTGGGGCTACGGCTCAGCAGCCCCTCTTTGCTGAACCCTGCTGCCTGCTCGCCCTTGGCAAGCTGTTTGGGGCCCTTAGTCTAGTTGGCAATCCTGGCGGGACAACATATGCCTTTCCTAAGGTCTCTGGAGTGGCGTCTGTAGGCGTGGGGAAAAAACCCTACTCACCGGAGTTCTTGAGATCAGAGTTACTGGGCCTTCCTTGCCTTCTATCCAAACGGAGCTCACTGTGGGGTCTTGGTGCTGAAACTGCCTCTGCTGGCCTGAGCAACCAGAACCTTCCATATCACCCGATGCTGGTGCCTGCCTCCACTCAGGAGTCATGTGAACACAATGTGGGCATGATCATAAAAAGATTTAACAACGAGGATATCAGGATGCCGACCAGTTGAATAGATGCTGCCTGTGCCCTTGGCACACCAGCCGATTATCAGCCCTGGTTCAACCCAGGGCACCCAGGATGTCATTGGTCATTGCATCTACTGCACAGAGGTTCCTGGCCCCATGCAAGTCCCCTCCTTCACTGAGAGCACTGGGCCTTCCTCTCATGGCTCTGGGAGCACTTCCTTGAAACTGACACCTGCTGGCTGTGAAAAGAGCCCTCCCCACTTATGGAAAGTCAGCACAGGAGGGAAGGATTTTCAGTTGCCCTGTCCCACGTTCACCCTAGAGTCTGCTACTATCATTGGTTTATTTGTCCACAGAGGGCTGGCGGGTAAAGAATTTCCCTGTGTAGGAAAAAAAAAAAATTGCCCTGATTGACCTGGAGCAGGAAAGAGGATGAAAGGATCACTAGGTAAGGGCAGCGAGCCACGTTACAGGTGCCTCGAGCAGGAATGCATCACATGACGCATCAACACAGCCGTGAAGACTGGCCGGCCCACTGCTTCCATCAGAGAGCTGAAGGCACGCCTCTCCTTCCAGGCCAAGATACACAAGAATGACATTGCTCTCCAAAGTGAGGTGTACAGAGATGCCACAAACCACAGAGGGACACTGAGGAATAAACACAGCATCCTCTGTGTGGCACCAGCTGGGTTTGCAAGTCTTGCTTTTATGGATCTGGGAGTTATGTGGATGGTCGTGGGACAAGACGATGCAAGGAAATTGTCCCATGCCTTTTCATGCCACCAAGGCTAGAAAGCCACTTAGAGATGCTCCAGTAGTTAGAGTTCTCAGAAGTTGTTCTGACCACCTTTGAGCACCAAGCACGGTGTGTCCAGAGAGTTTTGAAGAAAAACACCGAGACTGAATGTTGAGTTCGAATTTCAACGCACTTTGGAACTTGATCAGTTTCAGCCTGTTTTTCTAGGATCGGTGGCCTCAAGGGAAGGCCTCGTTGGTGCATGGGATTCCGTGAAAGAGACTGAGGGAGACCTGCCGTCTACTCTCAAAGAAAGGGATGAAGAAACTGGTATTTACCAAGTGCACTTCCCAGAAACCCCATGTTAATCGCTTTAATCCTTGCTGGGGTTCTGAGGCACCCATCCCTCCTCCTGATGAGAAAACAAAGGTTTAGGAGAATTAGACATTCCTTGAAGGCCCACCCCTTTCTCGGAGCACTGCAGACACAGCACAGCCACCATCCCCGGTGGTTCCCCTGGGCCTTTCACTCAATCACAGCACTCAAGAGGCCATAGTGGGGGGTCGCTCCCGCGAATGCCCACCAGCAGCCCTGGGCCAGGCCTTCTCAGTCCAGATGGGAGCCTCAAAAACAGATGCTATTGGGCCCAAGGTAGGTATAGGTCATCTCCTCCTAAAGGGGGGGAACCATCAAAAGGTAAAGCCCTTAGGGTCAGAGAGTGCCATTCTGTCATGTTTCGTGAAAACCATCTTTTTTTTTTCTTTTTTAAAGTCAAGTAATACACTGTCCAACCCGTTCTGAGCTGGCTTTGTGAAATCGCAAGTATTCTCATGCCTCATACCTTAACTTACTTTCTTCCCCTTATGAAACCTTCCGAACACCTCAGGGATATCACCCTCAGCTCAAATCATGCCTCTTCTGGACTCAACATGAATTCATACACACCTCAGCACACCCAGTGGCCTCTGTGTGCTGTCCCTCCCACTGAATGGTGACTTCTTTGGGAACGGTCTGGGTTTTAAGCTTCCTCCTAGGCAAATCACCTAGCCTGGTACCTGGTGCATAATGTGCCCGTTTGAGGAATTCTGTTTTTTCACGTGCACATATACTCCCAGATGGAAGGGATCTGAAATACCACAGGATTCTGAAATACCAAGTTTTCTACCTGCAAAAAAATGTGCTTGAATAACCTGAGAGACAGACAAGAGAGGGATCCCTCTTCTAAGCACACACCCAGGCATGCACTTTGCTCACCCCACTCTCCCGCCACACCCACTACCCTCCTGCAGCCGAACCTTGCCCACGGCTGCCTGCGGGTGCCCTCTGGTGGCTCTTCAGGGTAATAACAGCAGTGCATTGGAGATCTGGGGTAGGCTTTTTATTGGGTGGTTCTCTCTGCTCTACAGAGGTCAGCTGAGGTCTGCAGAGTAAGCAGTGTCGGCCTGAGAGATGTGGATCTCCTCTCTCTGTTGGTCACGGTGGGCAGGTTTTCTTCAGAAAAGCCCCCAGGGCTCAGAACTGGAACTGGAAAGCCTCAGTCACATGTTGCTTCCACGCATCCAGGCTGGGCAGCAGAGAGGAGAGGCCCATGACGTGCCAGGTCTCCCCATTTGACACCATCGAGGTCTGGTAAGACAGCAGCTGCACTCCTGCCTCTGCCAGAAGGCCTGGGAAATAGACAGACAAACTCCTGGTTGGCACGGGGCATGGGGGAAGAAGCAAGAGGCAGGGAGCAGGATTGGAAGTCCTGGATTCCTGTGATCAAAGTTGCAATGGGGGGTGATAGTCTCAGAATCAAAGAGCTAAGGGACAGTTCACCAGGGCACCTTCCCAGCTTCCCTCGCTATCCAGAGACTCTTTAGGAACACCCTGACCATCAGGCAAGGCAGAGAAGGGAAGATCCAGGCACAGATTTCGAGCCTTCTCCTGACTTGCTTGTTGTCGGTTTTATCTGGACCAACAGCAAAGGAGAAAAGCAGGGGAAAGTGCCTCTGGTCAGCTGGCAAGGATGGTGAAATTAGGCCCTTTGAGGTCTGTGGATGCACTCAGCCAAACCTGGAAGGTCTCCAAAACTCCCAGTGTCCCGGTGCCAGAGGCCTGGGGCAGGTCCAAAACGCTCACGACTGCCGGAGCGGATGTCTACACAGGCTTGGTTGCCGTCTGGCCCGCAGGCAGGAGAGCCACACTCAAAGATTCAAAGTTCCTGGGCCCAGAGGCCTGGGACCCAGCTCTCCAGGCACGTCCACGCTGTGTGCTTAATATGGTGAGCAGGCCAGTCAGTAGGGGCTCTGGGGTCCTACCGCTGGCCCACGGCTCTGTGACCTGAGATAAGGCACTTTCTCTCTGAACTCTGTATCCACTTCCCAAATGTTCTGGGAACTGGCAGGACAGACCCCCCACCCCCGCCCCCACTGTGTGCTGCAGATCCAGAAATGCCCTGAGGGGCAGAGAGGGGCTACAGGAGGCAAAGGTCCATGGAGTCCAATGTCAGGGAAGACCACCGCCCCCCCCACCCCGCCCCAGTCCTGTGCCACACACACACTCGCCCCTGCTTCAAGGGCACGGCCAGCCCTACGAACCCCTCCTCACCAATCATGGTGGGCAGCATCGCAGGATTAGCCGGCTGAGCCCGGAAGATGAGCAGGGGCAGACCCCTGCGGAGAGGCACCTCTGGCCTGAAGACAGCTCCGTTGAGCGCCTGCAGCACTGGCGTGGTGCCCTGGACCAAGCCCACAGTCTGGTAGGGGGCACCTGCCAGGGCCACGGTCAACAGGCTTTCCCCACAGCACTGCTCCCCTGGCCCAGCAGGGTTGTGGGAGGTGGTCACCTGTGGGGAGAAGGCAAGGGGGCTCCGTTATGCCTGCCGGCTGCATTGCAACCCCCCTCTGTGTCCACCTCACTGCTGATCTGTAGCGCTCCAAGCCGGTCAACACGCTCAGCGATTCAGGGCCGGAGGAGAGGGCCAATGGGCCCAGTCAGGTGTCCCTGAGCATTAGCTTCCTGGGACAGTCAACAGCCTCCGTCAAGGGAGGGCAAAGAGAGATCTGCCAGGTACGGGCAAAGGCTGGGAGGTGGGAAGGAGGAGAATGGGGGCGGCCCGCCCTGCCCACCACTTCCTGCACAGAGTCCCTGGCCTAGTGGAGGAGGAGCAGAAGAGGGGACACATGGGAGGTCCCGCTGGCTGAGAAATGCAGACTGTGCTCTAAAAAGGGAAGCAGAGGGGAAGACACCAAAGGGGAGGCATGAGGGCCGTGTAGGAAGCTTCCAGAATTTGCAAGCTAATCAAGAAACTGGGTGCTATGGGGACGCCTGGGTGGCTCAGTCGGTTAAGCGTCCGACTTCGGACCATGTCATGATCTCACAGTTGGTGGGTTTGAGCCCCGCATCAGGCTCTGTGTTGACAGCTTGCAGCCTGGAGCCTGCTTGGAATTCTGTGTCTCCCTCTCTCTCTGCCCCTCCCCCACTCACACTCTGTCTCTTGAAAATAAACAAGTGTTAAAAAAAAAAAAAAGAAAAAAGAAAGAAAGAAACTGGGTGCTATGGTAAGAGGAGTCAGAGACTGCTGGTCTACCTCCCAGCCTCCGGCCAGATGCAGCCTGGCCCCTCATCTTCCTCAGCTGTAAAATAGGGGTGCTGCTCCGGCCTCCCATTCTCATGGGGCACCTATACACAAAGCACTATCAGGTGTGTTGGGTTCACTCAGCAACACTCAGAGGCAGGCGGACAGAGAAACGATGGCTGCCTATCACAGACGGTCAGTGTCAACGACGGGGCCTGCACTCGGGGCTCCCACTCAATGAGCGGGACTGTAAGCATATTCTGGAAAGGTAGGGAGAGAAGGGCAGGGCCCAGAGGGAAAGGAAGGGGGGGGCGAGGGGCACACACATTGAGGCCAGCCTCTTTCACCAGCAGCTTGGCGTTCACCAAGTTCACATCCGCCTGATTGGAAGTGTCTTTGAGGAGGCCGACAATGACCGCGGGGCTCAGGCAGTTCCCAGCATTCTTCAGGGAGGTTCCTGGGGACGGAGAAGTTATCATAAGATCACCGTTTGGTGAACAACACAGGAGCCGCGGGCCAGAGACCACTGGCGCCTAGCTTTGGGTGGCGGCCTCCTCGCTGCCCTGTCCCCCCCACCCCCCACCCTGCCCGGGGCAGTTCTGCTTCCCTCTGGAGGGCAGAGAGCCAGTAACTGCCACCCAGTTCCCTGCATTGTTTCCTCCGGGGATCCCCTGGCTCTGACCTTGCCTATTACTGGCAATGCTCAGGGTCTAACCACCCCCGAGCTCTCCCCAAGTGAGCAGATGCATAGCAGGCCATAGTGTGGGGCAAGCCTCGGCAGGGTTTGGAGAGCTAGACTCCTCCCCCATCTCTCACCACATCTGCACAGGCTGGACCCACTGCAAAAGTGGGTGGAGCCTGAGGGCAGACCTCAAGTACTGTCCTCATTCCCACTCCCCAGCTGATCAACTGCTCCCTAGGACCATCGGCTTGCCCGAGGACCCACCTTACTATGTCACAGAGCCCGAACTGTCCCACCGCCTCGTCTAGCATGCCCACCCCAACTCTCACTTTTCAAGAACCCAAGGCTCAGAGAAAGGAAAGTCACACAGCAGGTAAGCGACAGCGCCAAACCCAGAATCAAAAGTCCTGTCGCTTAATCTGGGACTCCCTCCACCAATCCTGTGGCCTCTCATGTGAAACTCTGTCTCTTGTGGAGGTTTCTCTGGCACCCAGAACACCTACATCTTAAAAATACTATATAAACGTGACTTGTGAAAATCACATGTATTTCCCAGTGATTTTTCTGCGCCCCTCCCCTCTGTCCCCACTGGGTAGCAAGTGAGCCATATGCGGACATAACATGGGACATGGGGTCACAAGACCAGGTCAAGTTGCTTCCCAGTCCCTCACTGTCGCTGAACTGCTGCACACACAACCCTCTTCCCCTGCCTCTGCAGTGTCCCCAGCTCACCCTGTGTTACCACCTGGATGGTCCCTTTGGGGGATCCAGCCCAGGCTCGCATCAGTGCCCCCAGAGCTTCTGCCAGACCAATCCAAGGCTTGGTGTGTGGAGAGAAGGCACTGGTAAGGGCCTGGGCGTTCACCTGCACAGAAAGGGGAGCAGAGCTAAGGTCAGGAAAAGGAGGGGCAAACGTCTGCCCATCTCGGCTACCAACCACAGCTCCACGTAGACAGCAAAAGGCACAGACCCATCCTTGCTTCGTGTGCCTGAGGGGCTGGGAGGGAAGGCAACTTCCATCAGCCACCAACAAGACAATAACTTGCTGGGGATTGCTGTAAAGCCAGAAAAGCACACAAAAGGCTAAGACCATTCCAAATCTCCAGAAGGGGGATAATGGAATGTCTCCCTCCCTGAACAGTGCCAGCCTCACCCCCCCGCCGTGGGAGACTGGTCTTTCCTGTGCTGGGGAAGGGTCCGGACGGCACAGTAGGAAGGTGGGTCTTTGATGTAAGCTGTATGGCAAGTCACAGATCACTTGGACCTAGAGTGGTAGGTCGTTCCAGGATGCCTTCCTGTTTACTTTATACCTCAATTAAAAAACAGTGAGTGTGTGTGTACATGGTGATTAATCACTTTGACCAAATATCACAATTTGTGAAGTTGGATTCACATACTCTTGATGATCCTATCACCTTTCAAACGTTGGCCCACCACAAGGCAACCTGGGCAGCTAAAGGGGGCAAAAGCCACGTGTCCTTCTAAAGGTAGAAGTCTAGGGGCACCTGGGTGGCTCAGGCGGTTAAGCATCTGACTTCGGCTCAGGTCATGATCTCGTGGTTCATGAGTTCAAGCCCCATGCCTGGCTCTGTGCTGACAGCTCAGAGCCTGGAGCCTGCTTCAGATTCTCTGTCTCCCTCTCTCTCTGCCCCTCCCCTGCTGTGCTCTGTCTCTCTCTCTCTCAAAAATAAATAAATGTTAAAAAAAATTTTTTTTAAAGGTAGAAGTCTAGGGCAGGTCTGGACCCCCAACCAGGAACTTGATAACAAAGCCAGCTTGTCCTGGGTCAGAATTTTGATTCCATTTTGTGGCTCAAGATGGTCTGGCTCTGTAAATAAACTCTACCCAGAAAAAAGGGTGAGGCACCTGGGTGGCTCAGTTGGATAAGCATTTGACTCTTAATTTCAGCTCAGGTCCTGATCTCATGGTTTGTGAGTTTGAGCCCTGTGTAGGGCTTTGTGCTGACAACACAGAGCTTACTTGGGATGCTCTCTCTCCCTCTCTCTCTGTCCTTTCCCTGCATGTGCACTCTCTCTCAAAATAAATAAATGAACTTAAAAGAAGAAAAGAAAAGAAAAAAGAAAAAAGATGGTCTGGCTCTGAAATTAAGCATTGGCCACTTTGGTGACTCAACGTGTAAAAAGAACCAAAGAATTGAAGGATTTAATTTGAAACCCGGGGTTCGATCCAAATCAAACAGGCTGCTGATGTTGGAAATAGCCAGGGGGCAGAGCTTCCCACCAGACCCTTCTGTGCGGGTGGCATCCTGGCTCGAGGGCTCCTGTGGCAGGGTTCCCCTGCTCCTCTCCAAGGGGACACAGAAAAGAGCAGCAGTGAACCAGGAGGTGGGACGAGGCAGGCCCAGTGGCCAGGAGCAGAGTGGAAGTGCCACCCGCCAGCGGGCTGGGCTGAGCTTGCAGGACGTGGAGGAAAGTGTCCTCTGGGCAGCCCCTGCGGAACCCAACCCGGGGGTGCTCCTTGCAGGGTCACAGAACAAGCAGGAGGGCTCCAAGAGTCAGGCGCCTGACCCTACTGTTAGTCTGTGTCTAAGGTTAGGACAGAACGAAACTGAAGTGGACACACGGGGAGAGATTTCCCATGTGACACAAATGTCTTTCTTTCCAAAAGCCTACCGCAGGACAACCAGCCGCTTTGCGTGAGACTTAAATTTTCCCAAGTCTAGGGGCACCCGGGTGATTCATTTGGTTAAGCCTCAGACTTCGGCTCAGGTCACGATCTCACAGTTCGTGGGTTTGAGCCCCACATCGGGCTCTGTGCTGACAGCTCAGAGCCTGGAGCCTGGTTCGGATTCTGTGTCTTTTTCTCTTTCGGTCCCTTCCAGCCTTGCGCTCTGTCTCTCTCAAAAATAAATAAACATTAAAAATAGTTAAAAAAATTGTTTTGCCCAAGTTTACTTTGACCAAAAGAGTTTACCTCTGATATAAGATGGGAATAGCTTGTGGTTCCATTTGATGGAGCTGGTGGTAAGGAGCCCCCAGCATGAAAAGGCCTGGAATGCCACCATGACCTAATGACACCATGGGAACTCCCAAGAGCTGTGACAGGTGGGCAGACGCATGCCTGGCAAAGGGCTACAAAGGGAAAAGCCCAGCCCCAGTTGGTGGATACTGGCCACTGCCCAGGCCTCAGCCCAGGTCCCAGCGCATCACCTGGGGGGACCTGCTCAGAAACTAGATGTGCAAAGGGAGAAAGTGCCCCCCACTCTGGGGAGCCAAGTGACGCAGAATACATAGGGGAGAGGCACACAGATGGGCTGGCCAAGTGTGGTTGCTGACCACCAGGCTGGCCCTGGGGGCGGGGGATGGGGTCGGTCCTTCAGGGGAGCAGCTGGCTCCCTTACTCCCTCAGGGTGTAGATGGGAGGGTGGCCCGGAAAGCTGGGCTATCAAACCAGGGCTGGCGGGCTGAACAAAGCATCCTGTGTCTCTCCTGCTATGGTTCCGTCCTCGGCTGTGAAAATCCCCAGGCTGAGGCTCAGCCAGGAAGGTCGGGGACCAGCCTTGGTTCCCTTCTGGAGTAGTGATTCAGAACTTAAAGATATAAACTCATGAGATCTTAACAAGGGAGAATATGGTCCATTGCCAATGGGTTGAAACTGGACTGGAAAGTTCAAGCAAGTCTTTGTGAAGGGGTGGCAAGCCCCCCTGAAAGAGAGCTATGCTTTCCTTAGTCATCGGTGTCCCCAGAGGGTTAGGACAGATTCTGGTACCCACTGGAGCTTAAGGGACATCCAAAGACTGAATGATTGAGACGGGACCGGAAGTAAGTTAAGTAAGTTAAGCTTGGAGGCAAAATGTGCCAGGAAGGGCTGAGTATGAGCTAAGAGAGGAAGTAGGGATACCAGGCCATGATTTGGGGAAAGAGAGGGGGCTTGGGGGGGGTTCATTCTGGGACTGGGGACTTGCCCCGCCCAGGGTTCTAAGGTGGACATGGGACAAGGAGCACTCAGGCCTCGGAGGTGAGAGAGGACTCTGACAAGCTTCTCCACCGGCCGGTCCCCCAGCTGCCACTCCCCACGGCATCCAGCATCATCCAGCATCACCCAGGCCACACTCCTTCATTCCCGAGGCTTGTGGAGAACAAAGGAGCGTTTCTCCGGAGCCCAGACCCTGGGAAGAGCAGCAATCTCAGCAGCAAGGCTACAATATAGCAGTGCCGAGCCGGCTTCCCAAGGCCCGGCTGTAGCTACCAAGGCTGGGACAGGGCGGCTCCTGCCACCCCACCCACAGGCCTGGCTCAGGGGACTCCTTGTCTTCTGCTCCCAGAGCAGAATCAGATCGGCACACTACCGCTCACAGGAGCTATCATCACTCCCCAAAACCAGATGCCCCGCTCCTGTTCCTCCCCCTGAACCTTGGGCTCCAGCCCCACTTGGCCATACTTACCACCCCCGCCAGGGACTTCCCCTTCACCATGTCCACAAACTGGATGGCAATCTCCTCCCCACAGCGGCTCTGGGCCTCCTTGGTGCTGGCACCCAGGTGGGGGCAGCTGATGACGCTCTCGTGGTCCACCAAGGCGCGGTCCCTCGGTGGCTCCTACCCAGAAAGAGACACCTCTTGGTTGGCTGCCCAGGGAAAACGGAGAGAAGGGCAGGGGTGACGACGCCTTCTACTTCAGTCTTGCCAGGTCGCTGGTCTCCAGGCCCGGCTTCCTCATTAATGTCCCACCACGGCAGAGTGGACAGAAGGATGGATGGGATTTGCATCTCAGCTCCACCGTTTGTGCGCCTTCGGGTAAATCTCCACCTACTTCTCTGAGCCTTGGTTTCATCATCTATAAAATGGGCTAATACCAGCCATCCGGTAACACTGCTGTGCAGATTATGTGCCAGTAACTCAGGAGGCTGTCAGCCAGTGTTCCTGTTACTGGTTTTTCCCCTGAATCCATGCAGCACGGGCTGTCAGCTCTTCACACAGTAGGCTCTCTGCACAGGTGTCACATCTTGGCTGTCACCACAACAGGCGGTCCACCCGAGCCCCTCTGCCCACCCTCCAGTGTCCCTCCCACCCTTCGGCTCACTGAGCACAACGCACTGCCTTTGGGAACATCACTCAGGTTTCTTGTCTGGCCGCTTGGGCCTGTGAGTGCTGTCCACATATTAGCAAGTGCCATGAGGAGGCCAAAGACAGCAAGAGGAAGGTGCTGGGCTGGGGGATGGCCAGGCATGAGTCTGCCTTCGAGAAGCTTACCGTCTGGTTAAGATGACCGGGAGTACCAACCCAAGGCACTGTGTCCCTGGGCAGGGAAGACACAGTGAGTGCTCCAGGGCTCAGAGAGGGCTGGGGACCCGCCGAGGCCCCACCGCAAGTAACCAGCAACCCCCAGCTGCCTAATCCCAAATCCCTGCTCTTTCTCCCGGATCTCTGATGCTGGTGGCAGGGCTTTTGAGAGAGGCCAACAGCATCCGAGTGGAAATGCCCTATCCATCATTCCAGCTCTCCCGTGGAGAGACAGAAAGAGCAGCCCATGCTCAGGACCAGGGGGACACTTCCAGCCATTATTCTCGGGCTTCGTTTCCTTCCCTGAAGAGAGGATAAGCCAACAGACACTGGGTGGAACATCTTCTTGGCAATGGGATTCATTTCATCAGAGACCTGCACCAATACATTACATCCTGCCCCAAGTGACCTCTCTCTGCCCCAGGTCCTCAACCTCAGAACTCATTTGTGGTGCCGTCTCCCCAGAAGTTATCCGCATGGCAGCAGTGGAGGGCGCCTGCGACCAGGAATTGGGTCCTATTTAACATCTGAGTGTTGCAAAAAACAACATGGCTGTCTCTGTAGTAAGCTCTGCAAGGGCTCCTCAGATCACAAGGGTGTGATCTATGGCAACACGATTTGTCCCGTTTACCACAGGTGCTAGAGACCCTAAGCCAAAGGCCTCTGTGCCTGCCGGGCTCTCTGCCCGGGGCCGCTCCGCTCACCGCTCCTGTCCTCTGCCAGGCACTCACCTCCGTAAACACGTCCAGTGCAGCGCCAGCACACTGACCCGACTGCAGGGCCCGGAGCAGGGCACCCTCGTCCACGATCCCTCCCCGAGCGCAGTTCACCACACGCACCCCCTTCTTGCACTGGGCAAAGGTGCTGTCATTCAGCAAACCTGCGAGGAGGGAGGAGATTTACTGCAGCGCCGGTGCTTGGCATCCGGGCACCAGTACCAGGCCCCCCCTTGCCCACACCAGCTCCTTCCCCGCTGGCCTCCTTCCAGCAGGGCGACAGCCTCTCTGGTCTCACCTCTCCCTTCTCGGACGCTCTGGAGCAAAAGTCTCTGTTCCAGACTTAGGCCTAACTCAGTTTAGAAACATCCTAGTACTGCCTGAGGTATTCGTGCATTGAGCAGGCCCCAGAACCAGAAAGGTCAGCAGTGGCCCCAGGAAAACACTGTGGGATCACTGGTCGGACATGTTGACCCAGTTCATACCGTGCATTTTCAGCTAGCTCACCCCTGCTCCGTGTGATGCAGGGCCGGCTAACAAAGCATCACCGTACGCCATGCCCGAGGGACCTGGTCACCAGCATCTGCAGAAGGGCCAGACGGAGGGCCCACCCTGATCCGGTCTGTGGCTTCTGAGGCCAACCCATCAGCAGGGACACACGTACCTGTGGTGGAGGGCAGGAGAGGTGTGTGCACAGTGATAAAATCACAGAGAGGCCAGATCTCCTCCAGGGGCAGCTGCTGAACACCAAAGGAGGCCGAGACTTCCGGCGAAATGATGGGGTCGTACCCTATAGTCTGGTCAGAAGCAAGAGAGAGACAGAGAGAGGAGCTGATGTCACTATTAATTTTAGTATTGGTATTATTAATAACGGTGGCCGTTTAGTGAGCCACTGTTGCTAAACTTTTCCAAACGCTGGTTTACCTCTCACAATAATACAGTAAAGGCTGGCACTATTCTATTTTAGAGCTGGAGAAAGTGGGGCTCACACATTAGGAGGAGCGGGCCCCGAGTGCAAAGGGAGGCCCAGGCCCTTAACCATCAACAGATGCAAAAGCAGCATAGGGGGGTGCGGGGGGAAAGGTGGAGCTCAGAAACTCATGGCAAGCAGGGAGCCCCGGAGAGGCAGGACAACCACTTGGGGAGCAGTGACGCACTTGTGGGGTACAACCAGGCAAGAGAGGACAGGCTGGCCGTGGCCCAGGACCCACGGGGTCAGAGCGCAGGCAGGGGCACTGACAACTTCAGCAGAGTGAGGAAGCAGGGGGTGGGGGCAGTGTGATCAAGGAGACCAAGAATGGACACTGGGGAGTGGTGTAGACACATCAGCGAGGAAAGTTTGGTTCCTTCTTGAAGTTTCTTAAAATGCATCTTGTCTTGGAAGGCACGACTTGGTGACTAATCACACAGAGGTCTAAAGGATGGGAGACGGATCCTTTCAACAAGACAAGTTTGATGGGGGTGCGGAACAAGGATGTCAAGAGGGAGGAAAGGGAGACATAAAGGAACCGTGGATGGGGAGGGACCCAGAAGAACGTTCTGGGCTGACAGGGGAGGAGGGGATTCCCCAGACAGAGTGACCTCTCCGAGGCTGCTGAGAAGGAAGGGAGGCCGACTCCTGGGAGACAGGGGGCAGGCAGGAAACTCCGGGGGTACAGACTCCATCAGCCTCATGGTATTTACCAAAGGCCATCAGATACCGGTGAGGGAAGGACAATTGGAGAAGACAAAGCTCAGAAGAAAGAAGAAAGGAGGAGTAGTCATTGCTCATAATGGCGAACACTCCTTTTGCATTTACTATGTCATATCCAATGGATTAGGCACGATGATTTCCCCCATTTTACAGATGAGGAAAGTAAGGCAGCGAGGTGAAATGATTTAGTCATGGTCACACAGGGGGCAAATGGTGGCGTGGGGACAAGAACCAGTGTTTGGATTTTGGGGCCTGTGCCCACAGTGCCCATCCTTCTACATCAGGTAGGGAGGCTCACAGCCCCTCCTGAGAAGACAGGGGTGGAGGAAATAGACACTTCTCTCCTGCATCAGAACCAGTGTTGGGTGCCAGTCGCACATGTCTCAGCAAGGGCAACGCTCTGAAGGTTACCAAGCCAGCACAAGAAGCTGGGAAGAACCCGCAACCAGCCATGAAGCATCACACCTCTTTCAACAGCAAAGACTTAATCCACTTTCTGTCGGGTCTACCCAGGAGGTCGACCCCGAACTCTCTCCTTCAGCTTGGTCCATGTCAGCAGCATTGACTGGGGGAAAGAGATGTAGCAGCCATAAAAATCTCAAAGGCATCAATGTCCTCAAGAAGGCAGGACAGCCAATTGACCTGGGCACGCCGGCAGAAGCCAAGGGGCGGACACCGAACCAGGAGGCCTGGACCTGGGTCCTCAGTCCTAAGTAGAGGAATTAGGTGGATGATTTCAAAGTCCTCCCCTGCTCCAACATTCAATAATTCAATATTCCTTGAAAAGAAAAGTTCCCTTAACCCGGAAACGTTACAGGTGAACCCTACAATGTTCAGAGATGGCCCAGGATTAAACAAAAACAAACAAACAGAACAGAACACATAATACTTGAACACTTTAGCGGTGGTCACCTCTGTGTGGTGGAATTTTTTGCTCCTGTATGTTTTCCTGTGCTTTGTACTGTTTCCCCCACTGATCACCAATTCTTTGGGGGAAACATACAAGTTATCTTAGAAAATCACAGCAAAGAAGCTTTCTATATAAAATTCAGCCCTTCCAGAGAAGGAACTGAAAATGGTTGGTTATGAATAAGGTACAGATTTCAGATCACGTTTTTCATCATCAGCCTCGTGGAACCAGGAAAGCCAAGGTGGAGGTTTGGGGGGAGAGGCTGTAGGTCACAAGGTCATGACCACCCCAGCCCAAATGGTCATTCCCTTCAGATAGAACCTATTCGTTTCGTGGGGACAATGAGGTGTCCGGGGGAGGAGAGAGGATCTCTGCCCATGTCCTTACAAGTCCTCTTTGTCTGCTGGCTCAGAGGCTGTCCGGAACAATGGCCCTGTTCATGTCTAATCCTGATGTACTTTGTTCATGTGAGTGGGGACAGGTCGGGAACACCAGCAGAGGTCACAAAGCCAAGCCTCATGGAGGCAAGTTCACGCAACGCTAGGGCTTCTGGGCTCTCAGGAGCCAAGAAGCAGCCGGGGGATGCTGGGAGGAAGGGTCCTGCGGGCCGAGCCTGGCTCAGCGTCCCCACGGGAGGGGCCTATAGCTAAAGGGGGAGATGGGGAAGGAGGAGATGGGCATCTTCCACAGTGGTCAACGGGCCCTGACTCAGCTTTCTTTCTCTTGTTCAGCTGTAGACAACTGCAGGGAAGAATTCGGCTGAGAAAACCCGTTTGCATTTTTCACTCGAGATCCTCAGGGCAGACAGGAGCTGAACTCAGCCAGGAGTTGGGGTTCTCACATCAGGAGACCATTAGGGGAGGAGTGGGGAGTAGGAAGAGTGACACTGGGCCCAGGAGACCAATGTCTGAGTAGGGTCCTGACGGGTCCTGGAAAGGGTCAGATGTCCTGATGGACAGAAGTTGGAACAATTCCAGATACATACCATCCGATGACTATTCCTAGAGGAGCCTTAGGGACACCCGCAGAGGGGCTCCACGCCTGAACCCCGGCCTCACCAGCCTCCTGTTGCTGGGCAGCAGCGGAAGCCTAGCTTTTCATGCACAGCCACCTCCCCGCTGGTGACACAGAAGGCAGGAGAGGCTGCCTACGCCTACACTGGGCCCTCTGGCTTAGCAGTGGATGCCAGAGAGCAAGGGGGCCTTCAAAGGAAAGGCGCCTCCCCGTCATACCCCCTTTCTACCCCACAGCCAATTTTTTTGCCTTAGAACTCTCTCCCCTTTGACAATGAAATCTTACCAGAAACCCAATATAAAAACTGACCAAGGCTGCAGAGGTGAAGGCCCAGAGCCCCACCACCTACTGTCTCCCAAGGGTCCCCCTCCCTGTGTCCCTAAGGCACGTTTCTGGAACTTGAGGCTCTGGGAAGAACTTGAAAATCAGTACTCTAGGGCAGCAGGAACTGCAGTTACCAGACTGAGATAGGAGCTGCCTGCCTCGGGAGGCTTTGTCCTGAGAAAGGAGGAGCACAGAGACACGGCATGGATCATGCACCATGCAGCCGGTGCAGATCAGGACCGAAGACCGTGCTGGTGCACGACAAAGGGCACCAGACTGGAAGTCAGGAAACCTGGAGTTTCAGCTGGACTCCACCATTTACTAGTCCTATTATCTGGAACATTATCATACAGCCTTCCTGGGCCTCAGTTTCCTTATCTGTAAAACTGGGATGATAATATTGACCCCGAGGGGTCATCGTGAGCACAGTATCTGACCAGGCAGACCTCAGTAAACATTAGCTGGGTCTGAAAGAAATCAGTGAGAGCTGGCGCCTTGGGTTCAATGTCCACCCCTCTGGGCCAACTTCAGATTCATCACGACACTGGCCGCACAGTAACTGTCAAGAGATGCTTGTCTGCTCCTCAGGAAAAAACCTTGGTAAGAGAGTGCAAGGCTCAGCTCCTGGCGGGCTTGGGTCTGATCACACATTCTAGGGGACACGCCAGCGTGAATGTCTCCGAAGCGTACAACCTGTGATTCGGCACGAGGTTGGGAAAAGTCTTCAGGCAGAAAGAATGCCATGGAGCCTGACTCAGATGACCCAGACCACCAGCAGGCTACCAGCTGCCAGAATTATCCCGAAACACACATCTGTGCCATGAGGCCCAGAGCCAGTCAGCAGCTGCTCTCGGCGGGCCTGGGAAGGTTCCTTCCAGGCCTGTGCTCGTTGGGAACGACAGCATAGAAGGGCTCTCCCCCAACACACACTCAACCAGGTGCTGCTGGGAAGCCCCCTAGCAGAGCTAAGGTCCAGGATATCCCCCCTTCCCTGAGTGACCAGATAGTGACAAAGAAAGGACAGGAAAAAAAGGGGGGGCAGCCCCCACATCTGAGCACAAAAGGGTCTCTGCCAACCCTCCTGTGACATGAAGGGGTCAACTCTTAAATCATGATACTGTGGAAGGGGCTGGATGTTAGTCATCCATTAACAGCCTCATTAGTGATTAACAGCCTGGGTGACAGATTAAAGCCCGGGGTAAGACCCGAGGGGAGGGGGTGATAAAGATAATCTGCACATGCTCAGCCGCGTTGCCTGAGCCGCCCAACCAGGACTCCTCGGAGTCTCCTCCGCCTCCTGGTCCACTCTGTCTTCAACCACAGTGTTCGCCCAAGTTACTGTAACAAACTACAGCCCTTAATAGTTTTATTCTATTTCCAACAACTGCACAGTGAACTCCCTGCTAAGGACCACTCCACAGATAAAGAAACTTGTAGCCCATGGGTAAGGGGTGTCTGGAGATACCAGAGTTTTAAAGGCCGTCTGCTTCTACATCTGCCAATGCATACACTTCGTCCACACATGCCGGCCAAGTACTCAACCAGTCTCACAGGTGTATCTGCAGTAGTGGGAGACTTAGCTTTCTCCCTTCCATCTGGGGCCAGCTCTGGCTGTAGTTCTGTTCCCTCGGGCTTGTACCTCTTGGTCCTCCGTGGATCCACTGGTTAGAGAGCAATACTCTTCTACAGACTGCCTGTTAGCTATTGGGCAGCCTCCCAGGATGCCTCCCAAGTCACGATGGGGCTCAGTGACCCCAGTGCCTTCAACCCTTACTTAGGAAGTATAGACAGGAACCTCACACCATCACCTTCCATCTCCAGAACTTTCAGTCTCGCAGAGCTTGGGTTCATAATACTTCAGAGTCTGACTGGTACAGAGCATGAGAAATGTCACCTTCCTTGTTCTGGAAGCCATGCTTCTTTTAATGCTGCCAAAAATCACATGACCTTCCTATCAGCCATGCCACTTTTAACTGTACACTGTATTTCTGTCAACCAAAGGTCTCCCCCCTTACAAAAGCTTTTTAACAACACCTCTACATCTAATATATGTTTAGTTGCTTTGGGGGACCATGTGTAGGGCACTGATAGGTATTCTAGCTAGACTTCCTGTTAGGATGCCCAACTAGCATTCTAGCCTTCTTATGTTTTTTAGGATCTCATTCCACACCCTTGAGAATTAACCACCTCTCCCTGCTTCCTGTCATCCAGGCCATTGATGAAAAAGGTGGAGAAGGCAGAGAGCCCTTCACCATCCTGGACCATCTCCCTCCAGATGGAGACAGGGCTATGTTCAACCAGTTACTAAAGCCTTAGCACCAAGCTCACGTTTTCCATCTTAATCCCAAGGGTATCATGAAAGACCTCACCAACGTCTTACTGACGTCCACATTTCCAAACCATCTAAATGTCCATCCTTGAGGAAATGGCTAAATAAAAGGCTATTTGTCTACACAACAGAATTCTACGCAATAGTTTAAAAATATGGTAAATGTATTTATTACAAAACATACATTTTTATGTTGGCAGCATGTATAACAGTCTATTCTCAAAGGGCACAGAATCCCTCTGTAGGCAAAGAACTGTATGCATTCCGTGTAAACGCACAGAAAAAAGTCCAAGGTGACACACGCTAAAGTGATGTTACCTGTGAGACCAGGATTGGGGTGGTACCCAAGGAGATAAGGATCTAGATGTCAGTTTTTGTGAGAAGGCATTCACCTATTATATAACTGAAATAAAATCTTAAATCCCCCAGGTACAAGACATCTGGGGATTCCCACCATCCATCAGTTTACTGCTGGTTTCCAAAGGCAGAACAAGGCCAATGGAAAACAATTTGCGTCTAGTAAACACTGATCATTGTTTCCTGCCTGGATGCCGATAAACCCATCCCTTTCACAATTTGTTCAACGATCCTCCCTCCTCGCCCTTTGGAAAATCTTGCCCTTTGCAGCCGCTCACATCAACCTAGCAGATCTGGACCAAGCGGGTCAGTAATCTGTCTGCCCTGCAGCAAGACTCACCTGGGCTCGGGAATATGTTAGGAAGCTCCGTCAAAGTGAGCAAACAGTATAAACAAAGGCTACCTGGGCCACTCCGAAATGACCAGGGCTGCTGGCAAGGGTGGAGGGGTGGGGGGAATGACCATTCCCAGGGATGTTTCGGGGGTTTCCAAAGATCATGTCCCAAAGCAAGACAGCCGACAATGACCCTCCAGAGACATCCGGACAGAAGAACCCCCAAGTGAAGCACCTACGTGAAGCCCTGACCCCTGCTTTTAGAGCAGAGCCCTTATGTTAATCCCTCACAAAAGAGAGGAGGAGAAAGCACACCTTTCAGCGCATGGCACCTCGCTGCCCCTGCACCAAAGGGATGGCTTTGGTTTGTTCTCATGACCAGTGGATCCTGCTGGGCCAGGGATCTCGAAAAACGTGCCGTGGCTTAGGGAAGATGTCTGGCTGGCATAAATAAATGTGGTGGGGAAGAGAGGCAGGAGGGAGAGGAAGATGTTCAATGCGGTATCATGGGGCACCCACCTGGATTCTTGTCTACCTTCCGTTTGTGGGAAGTCTTAGCAAATACATACAAACTCCAGACATCAGTATAAAAGTAAGGGTTAATCTATAAGGTTCCTTCTAACTCTGTGAAGTGGGGAGGCGGGGGGAAGGACACAAGAAAGGGAGGAAGAAGAGGAGAAAGGGAGAATGCCATAGCAGGTCTATGAAAATTTTTCTAGAAATGATCTGCTTGTCAAAACTGTTTTCCTTTATGTTTAACGAAAGCCTTCCTGGCTGCAGTTCGAACACACGATCCCCCGACAGCCCCGGTGAGTAAGGAGACGTCAGCTAGCACTCCCAGCTGCCTGGTCCCTGGCCCCTGCAGGTGCTCTCCTATGTGTGGCTCAGCAGCCTCCCCCTTTGCGAGGCCTCCCAGACCGGCCTCAGGGGGTGGCACTGCTCTTAATGACAGCCCCTCGCTCAGCCAGAACCACTGAGTTCCCAGAGTGGGATAAAGCAGGTCCTGGAGGGAGACGGGGGTCAGGGAAGAGTTCTGAGAAATATGTCGTGCCTCAGCCACCGCAGGCTTTAACATCGTATCACGGCGTACACGGAAGCACGTTGCTGTCTCTTCTGCACTATGGAGTGGAGCCAGCCAGTGGATGGACAGCTGCTTTGCTAGAAGGATCCAAATTTGCTCCTGTTTTTCTAAATTATCACAGGGAACAGACACGGCAAAACAACGAGCCCTCGTGGCAGGGGAGGAAAAGGGCAGGACACTAGACCCCTCTGCTCCACGGGACTCAGGGCAATTACTCCCCCTAGAGCTGAGTGGCCTGCACCAAGTTATTCCCAGATTTTGAGGTCAGGTATCCAGAATGGCAGGCCAACGTTCCTCCCCTCCCCGGCTACACTGCCTACTTAGTCAGGGGCTCTACCGGAGGGTCAGAGCCTCCTAGGAAAAAACCTTTACCTTCTCTCGAGCAAGGCTGCCTTTCCCGAAACTGCTACAGAGAGCCCCACGTCCAAGGGGTTTGCCAGCCTCTTACCTTCATCCCAAAAGACTGCATTCGGGTGGCCACCTCTCTTCCAATCCTGCCCAGGCCAAGAATTCCCAGGATCTTTCCATTTAGCTCTGTTCCCATGAACTGCAAGCAAACAAGCAAAAAGCAAGGAAGCCAAAGTGAGCAGCAGAGTGGACCCCAGGCACCGAGCCAGGCGGGGCGGGGCAAGACCGGCTACTCACCTTCTTCCGTTCCCATTTGCCGTCCTTCATGGAAGCCGTGGCCTGGGGAATCTGCCTGCAAGGACAGACACAGGCTCAGCTGGGGCCCACGCAGGAGGCAGGGCTTGAGGTCTGACCGGCCGCCTCTGACAGTCATTCCCCTGGGGGCCAGGCTCAGTCTGGGTCTGGAGCTCAGGTACAGAGACACCGAGGGGGGTCAAGGGAGTGGAGCAGAGGGAAACCGCCCAGCGAGGCCTGACAGGGGAGCCCTGGGATTTCTGTCTCCAGCCAGGACTCCGGGTCAAGGTTCTGATTCCACCTCAACCACCAAGTGACTCTAGGCATGTAAGAAGTCAGAGCCAATCCTCCAGGGTTCCCAGGGATAACGAATGGGGTATTGAGCGACTCTGAAGACATCAGGTTCATTAAGGAAGTTCAAGGATTTTCATTTTGTTTTTCCATCAAAGGCTGCCACCTGCATTTTCTACTGTATCAACAGACAGCTGGTTATTTAATTCTTCCTTACAGTTTCTTAAGCCGCAGCAGTCTCAGGCTACCCTAGGATGGGTGGGTGCCACGGTGCATACCAACTCCTACCCCAACACCCAGCCTATTTCCTCCTATTGGTTAAAACAAAGGTCTGAGTCTCCACCTGTTTTCTGGAGGGGACAAAGGAAGTTAGGGCAGAGTCAGAGGTGAGAGGGTAAGATTATGTCATCTAGGCTTCTCTGGAAGTGCAAAAGGGAGACAGGAAACAATGTTTAAAATGTTTAAGGAGTGGGGTGCTGGGTGGCTCAGTCAGTTAAACATCCAACTTCAGCTCAGGTCATGATCTCACAGTTCATGAGTTCGAGCCCAACGTCAGGCTCTACGAGGACAACCCAGTGCCTGGAGCCTTGCTTCGGATTCTGTGTCTCCCTCTCTCTCTGCCCCTTCCCCACACACACTCTGTCTCTCTCTCAAAAATAAATAAAAATTAAAAAAATGTTTAAGGAGTACCTTCTCTATTTTAGACACTCCATAAGAAATGCATAGACAAGGGGCACCTGGGTGGCTCAGTTGGTTAAGCATCTGACTCTTGGTTTTGGCTCAGGTCATGATCTCACGATTTGTGGGTTCGAGCCCTACATCGGGCTCCAAGCTAACAGCACGGAGCCTGCTTGGGATTCTCTCTCTCCTTCTCTTTCTGTCCCTCCCCCCCCCTCCCCCGCCGCCGCCACTGCCGCCATGCAAGAGTGCTCTCGCTCTCTCTCTCAAAATAAAAAAATAAATTTAAAAAAATGCTTAGACACATCTTAGCACCTGTAATGCTCACAACATCTGCATGGAGAGAGACAAGGCGGGGACTAAACACCCTGAGCAGGCATCACCCATTGGAAGTAGCTGAATTGACTCAAAGCCAAGGAGGACATCACCCTCACAGTTAAACTCCAAAGTATTTAAATGCAGTCTTTCCCGCCAGTCACAAAACTCAGGGCGGTGTGTGTGTGTGTGCATGTGCACACCCACACAAGCACGAGTGTGTAAACAGAGAGATTCCAACATGCTGTTCATGTATCTCCATCTCACTGAATTCTTATAAAAAATACACTTCGTGGTCTACACATTGGCCGACACACTTCCATCTGAGGGCCGGTTGAGGGGGGCATCTGTGCCCCCGTGACGTCACGGGTAAGCTCACAAAGCTCAAGTAACACGCTTCACGGGGAGAAGCTCCCATCAGACCCATCAGGCCTCAGTAGTGGGTCCTCATTTCAGGAATGTCCCAAGGACAATGACTTGCCTTGAGGAAGTGCTTGCTTCTCAGCAAAGCTAGCCTGATAACATGCTCTAACCTAGTGAGACAGAGCCCACGGCCTCCTCTCAGGTCTGGCTCACTGCTACCCCCGAGCCCTGCTATTTCCTCCTCTCTGCCCTCCTGAGCCCACAGTACCATCTAAGACAGGTGCATGTGGCACCATGGGGCACAAGACACTCCCAAGCCCCTCTAGCTGCTATACCCAGGTGCTCACGAGTCCTCCTCAGGCTTCGGGGTCCTCACGGGACCAGTCTGGGGAGGACCGTGATGGGGGCAAGGGGTCTCCCGAGAACCAAATGGTAGCCTCCTGACTCACAAAAGGAGAAGGTAAAGCGGGGGAGAGGTTGCATTCCCCTCTGTTTCTTTCTGTGTCACTGTTCTCCTGAACCTCAGGAACTCCTGCCATCTGTTCAAAGTCCCCCACTGTGAGGCCCATTCAGGCCCTGTCTCCACCCACACTGCCCAACGCTCTCAACCTCACATCCACGGCTCCCACTGTGCTGTCGCTACCCTGCTGGAAAAGCAGTCTGACCAGACACACAAGAAGGTATGAGAGACTAGCCGTCTTCCTTCCTTCCTTCCTTCCTTCTTTCCTTCTTTCCTTCCTTCCTTCCTTTCCTTCCTTTCTTTCCTTTTCTTTCTTTCCTTCCTTCCCTTTCTTTCTCTTTCCTTTCTTTTCTTTCTTTCCTTCCTTTCTTTCTTTCCTTCCTTTCATTTCTTTTCCTTTCATTCCTTTCTTTCCTTCCTTACTTCCTTTTCTTTCTTTCTTTTTTTCTTTCTTTCCCTTTCTTTCTTTCTTTCTTTCTTTCTTTCTTTCTTTCTTTCTTCTTTTCTTTTCTTTCTTTCCCCCTTCCCTTCCCTTCTTTCTTCCTTTCAGAAAGACAGAGAGAGAGGGGGACAGAAGATCCGAAGCAGGCTCTGTGCTGACAGCAGTGAGCCCAATGCCAGGCTCAAACTCACAAAATGGGAGATCATCACCTGAGCCGAAGTTGGACACTCAACCGACTGAGCCACCCAGGCGTCAGTATCTTTGATGAGTGAGGTTGTTGGATGAGAGGTTGGAAATTTCACTTCCTTGAAATCCTTCTACTTTAGTTGGGTCCTGGAACAGGAGAAAAATGATTCCTGGCTCCCAAGCCTTTCTTTCCACCTCCAGAGAAGAGTAAGAGAATTAATTAGATAGAAAGCTAATAGAGAAGTCCCTCATTCAAAAAACAAAAACACCACTGAATTTAACTGCACGAGGGAAACCAGGACATCAGGCTACTACAGTTGTCCAAGGGGAAATACACCCAGCCCCAAGGTTCTGGAAGCTGTAGACGGCCAGCTCAGGGACCCCATCCAGACTCTTTTCTCCAGTCTTTCCTCTTCACTGGCCATGAGTATCAGTGAATACCTAAGCGCTCCGGTAGGGGAAGAGTTAGAACAAAGGTCACTCCTCCAGACCCTGACCTCAAGGAGAACAGGTTTGAGAGGGAGAGAGAGTTAATTTCTCAGCCCTAGAAGCCTCAGGCCCGAGTAGAGGAGTAAAGACCCCTGTCTGCCTAGGTCCCCCTGGTTTAAGGATCTAAGGGTGTGAGAAGGGACCCAGTGAACTTTCTGACCTGTCCACTGGCTCCTTGCCCTCCCCACTGACCACAGAAGTGCCTGAATGGCCTATTCAACAGCAGTGCTCAATACCATCGTTTTACTACCGAACACATTATGTGCACCATATCCATGAGTTCCTAAGCCGTCCCCTCTACTGAAGAGGCCTGCACTCCCAGAATTCCTGCTGGAAGAGCAAGACATGTGACCATTTGAGTTCTCTTGTGTTAAGAATCCACAGGTAGGTACAGGGATCCCAGAGTAGCTTTGCTCCATTATGTTACAATAAAGAGCTGTAGGGACAGTGACAGAGTGAAGTCCTGAAGGCCAGGGGAATCAGTGAGGGACACAGCCTAGCTGGGAGATCCAGAGAGAGCTTCCTAGATGAATTAATACTCCTGCTTCATCTTGAGAATAAGAGTTATCCAGAGAAAGATGATGGAGAAGACTAGTTAAAAATTGTGTATCAGAGGCACCTGGGTGGCTCAGTCAGTTAAGCGTTTGACTCTGCCTCAGATCATGATCTCGGGGTTCATGAGTTTGAGCCCTGTGTCAGGCCCTGTACTGACAGCTCGGAGCCTGGAGTGTGCTTCAGATTCTGTCTCTTTCTCTCTCTCTCTGCCTCTCCCCTGTGCTCTCTCTCAAAAATAAATAAACGTGAAAAAAATGTTTAGGGGCGCCTGGGTGGCTCAGTCAGTTAAGCGTCCGACTTTGGCTAAGGTCATGATCTCACAGTCTGTGAGTTCGAGCCCCGTGTTGGGCTCTGTGCTGACAGCTCAGAGCCTGGAGCCTGCTTCAGATTCTGTGTCTCCCTCTCTCTCTGCCCCTCCCCTCCTCATGCTCTGTCTCTCTCTGTCTCAAAAATAAATAAAAACATTAAAAAAATATTAAAAAAAATTTAAATCTCAGCCTTATCATTACAAAAGATGTATCAATATTTCAATATTGGCAAATTGGTTATGACCAATCCACCATACTAATGTAAGGTATTAATAATAGGGGAGGCTGAGTATGAAGTATATGGGAACTCTACTATCTTTACAACTTTTCTGTGTATCTAAAACTCTGAAAATAAAAAGTTTATTGGGGCACCTGGGTGGTCCAGTCAGTTAAGCGTTCTGACTCTTGATTTCGGTTCAGGTCATGATCACACGGGTCATGGGATCAAGTCTCAGGTCATGACAGCATGGAGCTTGCTTGGGATTCTCTCTCCCTCTCTCTGCCCATACACCTCTCTCTCTCTCTCTCTCTCTCAAAATAGAAAAATAAACTTAAAAAAAAAAGTTTATTTAAAAAATCGCTATGCCAAGTCTCACCCATGCCAATTAAATCAGAATTTTGGGGGTGCAAGCCAGGCATTAGTATTATCATCTCAGATGATATCAATATGCAACAAAGTTTGGGAACCTGTGGTGTTATGAGAAGTCCCTGAGGTGTGGAGGCTGTAACATTTTGGCATTAGTTCACTCAAAAATGTTCCCAAGTAAATAAAAATGTTGAGCATTTCTTCTATTTTACATCTATGTGAAGTTAAATTAAAAAAAATTTTTTTTTTGTTTAATGTTTATTTATTTTTGAAAGAGAGAGAGAGAGAGTGTGTGTGAGTGGGGGCGGGGCAGAGAGAGAGGGAGACATAGAATCTGAAGCAGGCTCCCGCCTCTGAGCTGTCAGCACAGAGCCCGACGCGGGGCTCGAACCCCCAAACCGTGAGATCATGACCTGAGCCAAAGTTGGAGGCTTACCTGACTGAGCCACCCAAGCGCCCCTAGTTGAATTTTTAATAACGAGTGTGATAAAAATAAAGTAATGGAATGACTTGGGAAAAAAAAAAGAGATAATCGGGAAGGATATTCCAGGGAGCAGAAACCTTATTTTTGAGGCTTAGAGTTCGAAAAGCCAGAGGGTGGCATAGACAGCAGGAAACGACGAAGGAGCGTTCCGTAAAGGACTAATGGCCTTGACGCATTTTTAGCAGTCTGCGTGTCACCAAGCGTTTCCGGGTCACTTTGTTTGGGGAGGTCATAACAACTGACACACCAGAGAGACTGGCTCCACTCAGGAGTCAGGGACTTACCTGGCCAGGCACATGATCATCCCACAGGTGAGCTCCGCAGCACTGAGGCTGTTCCCATTGGGGGTGCTGAAGAGCAAAGGAGAGAGGGGACTTCAGTAGGTCCAGACCCCATATCCCCACTCCTGTCCCGACAGAAAGCCTTGAGTGCGGTGTGCTGGCGCTCCCGCCCTCTCACCTCACCCGCTCTTACAACCTCCAGCCCCATGCCTCCCCCCTGGGTTCTCCGATGGACCCCTCCCCTAATCCCAAGGCTAGAAGACAACCCCCTTGCCCTGACTCTATGTTTTCATGCAGAGGGACGTCCATTAGAGAAACATAGCTGGCCTCTTGACTCAAACTCGCTTCTCTGCAGGCAGAGAAGTGTCTCACTCGATGGGAAGATATAGATGTGGCTCAGTCCTTTTCTTTGCTCTCCTTTCAGGAACTACTTGCCTACAGGAGACCCAGATTCCCGCTGTTCTGTGTCATCTGTCTTACCGGGGCTGCGCCCGAGATGGGTGAGCAAGTCCATCAGATTCAGGTCAGCCCACTGGCCACACACCTTCATCAAGTTGCCCAGCCTGGCTTCTATCAATCACAAAGCTAGTATTTTTACCTCCACCTGACTGACTTCTCCTCCTATCTCTCAACAAGTTCTGAAGTGAGAAAGCTTCCTCACACCTTCACACACACAGCAATGCTGACTCTGCCCATTTCACAGACAGGAGAATAGGGCTGAAACTCACACAGGTATTTTTCTTTTCTCAAAGTCTCTTTGTTTTTTTTTGTGGGTTTTTTTTTTTTTTGTTTGTTTTTTGTTTTTTGTTTTTGGAATAGTTTATTAAAACACATATAGGGGCGCCTGGGTGGCTCAGTCGGTTAAACGGCCGACTTCAGCTCGGGTCATGATCTCGCGGTCCGTGAGTTCGAGCCCCGCGTCGGGCTCTGTGCTGACAGCTCAGAGCCTGGAGCCTGTTTCAGATTCTGTGTCTCCCTCTCTCTGACCCTCCCCTGTTCATGCTCTGTCTCTCTCTGTCTCAAAAATAAATAAATGTTAAAAACAAAACCAAACAAAAAAAAAAACACATATTCACTGCTTCTTGGCCTTCTGGCTAAGATCAAGTGTAACACACATGTTTAGCCTCCTTTTTCCTTTATTGGATCTTTCCATCTCTGGAAATGAAAGTTACAAGGAGGAAAAAAATTAAGAGATCCTACCAATCCTACAAAAAAAAAAAAAAAAAAAAAGGTCAAGATAAAAGGATTCTCAGAGCCTGTCTTTCCACCTATCAAAAAGGCTAGACTGGGATGCTAGAGGAGGGGCAGGACTGGGGGCACTGCCTCTGTGTCCAGGGCAAGAACATAGGATGGGCTATGACCAATTAACCCCTCCACTATAGGAGGAATCGGAGGGAAGGGAGGGCAAGATTTTGAGGACACAGCGTCCCAAGGGAAGGGAAGAGGCTGGAGAACAAAGAAGTGGGCTAGAATAACCTTGCCACACCGTCTAAGTGCCAGACGGGAGCCAGAGGCAAGTGTGGCCTAGCCCTGGCACGCAGTCGTGACCTCTGCTCTGAGTTTCTGCAAAAACAGCTCTATCAGGACCCCTTTCCTGTTGGCCCTGGAGTGTGAAAGGGCAGCTGGGCTCCTGCCTGCAGAAGGGTGAAGGGAGGTGAGGAAGGGAAAGAATATAGTCACTCAACAAGCAAAGGCTGTGCTCGGCCAAGCAGAGCCCAGGAAAACCTGACCCCAGATGCAGTGGAGGGGAAGGGGCAACGCTGGAGTAGGGAACGCAGACAGATGCACTAACATTCTTCCGTTTCCTGAACCAGGCTGCTGCTCAAACATCTGTGGGGTGGGTTTGGGAAGTGATTTGCGATTACAAAGAGAGCCTCCTGGTCAAAAACCTGGGGCACCACTATGCTATGAGCACGGACCACCTGTCTGGGCTCAGCCTGGACCAGCCATCCTCTTGAAAGCCTCCTACTCTGTCCTGGCCTTCTTGAAGTTTTCCCCTCCCCGCTCGTGGTGAGCCTCCACATGCTCTCCCGGGCTCCTCGACTTACTTCATGACCAGAACGCCCTTCCTGGTGGCAGCCTCCAGGTCGACGTTGTCCACACCCGTGCCGGCCCTGCCCACCACCTGGAGCCTCTCTGCTGCGTTGATGACATCAGCAGTCACCTTGGTGGCTGAGCGGACGATGAGGCCTTCACAATCCTGAGGCAGAAGAAACATCTGGGTCCACAGTCGGTCTTCCAGACCTCCTAGCACCTCTTTGCCCAAAGTGGGAGTTCTTGCCTGCCAGCTGACTTTGGATATATTCAGAGTAAGGAAGGGTCCGCCGTTAGTCAGGCCTGGAGTCAAGTCCCGGCTCCCTCCCCTAAGAGCTCAGAATTTGAGATCTGGCCTCCTCCAGTGCATGAGGAAATGAGCGAGGATAGGTATCGCACCTGGCAGGCTCTCTGGCCCCACTCAACGGACATGACCTCCTCCATCAGACACTGCCCCGCTCAACAGACATGACCTCTTCCATGGGACACTGCTGCTGAATGGAGAGGTGGGACCAAGTTCTACTTTGTAAGCCCCTATGACTGGCACATGCGAAGCACTCAGTAAGTGCTGGCTGGCTGAGCGACTAAAAAGTGAGGAAAAGACAAACTGTTGAAAGAAAGACATTTCCTAAAATAGAGACCAAAGTAAGAGGACGAAGGGAGAACAGTTCAACCAGTCTATAGCTGTTGAGAAACACAAGCCGTTTTAGACTAAAAAGTATGCATACTTTCTGGATGCATTGAAGCCGCTTTACTTGTGCTAAGTTAGACCTCAAGACAAGCTTTCTTGGGCTCTTCCAGAATCCTGTGATATGTTCTCTGAATAAGGATACTGTTGCCCAAACACTCAGTGAGAGTCCCCAGGAAATGGGCCAGGTGCACGGGGGCCTGCTCTGCCCCAAACTGGCTATCCGGGGCTGCTGAGGAGGCAAGTGCTGTTGCAAAAGCAGGAAGCTGGGGATCGGGAGGCTGGGGTTCCAGTTCCAGGTCTGCCAAAGTTAAGGCGGGTCACGATGCTAAGCCACCTCCCCCACCCCTGGTCTTCACCTGTAAAGTAAGAGGGACAGAGCAGACGCCCCACGTCTGATCTGACCCCACTGATATAAGCCACTCCGCCATTTCCCCCGGCAGAGCTCTCACCTGGAAGCCATGAGAACCTTCTCCCTTCCCTGCCCACCACACACACTGGGAGGACAGAGAAAGGCCACTGTATCCGGCTCCCTGGGCTCCGCACGGGGGTCTTCTAAGCACTGGAATGACTGGTCAGTTGTAAAATTATTCCTCGGGAGGTGCTTATGCCTCATGCATGCTCCCTGGTGGGGGGGGCTGTGCCTGACCACAGAGAGCCCTTTCACGTCCACAGTTCTGAAACAGAACCTCAAAATGTGAGACTCCAAGGAACACGTGACCAGCCTCTGGTCCAACTGCATTTCACAGATGAGAAACAGAAGCCTGACAAAATTCAAGATGCCCGTGTCCCCTCTTCCTGCCCTTTTCATGCCTTCCTTCCACCTATGGGGTGCCTGGTAGGTATGTAGCCGGCAGTATGCTAGACTCCGTCAACACAAGAGGAGTAAGTCATAGTCCCACCCCTCAAGGAGCTCACAGTGACAGACATGCCAAAGCTCACCATTACGCATGTATGCTGTGACCTCGGAACGTACAAGGCACATGCACACGGAAAAGTTAGAGGAACCGAACAGGAACCACCCCATCTGGGCTCACTGCCAACACTGGCCAACGCCAGGGAGAATCTCGAGGGTGCTTGAAATTCCTCCCTATAAAGCAGCCTCGTTGGACATGAGCCAATGCCTGGGCACATGGGGACACTGCTGACTGTCCCACATTCAAGTCCACTGCTCTTGGCTCCAAAGCAAAGGATCCCCATGCCTGGCCACCCACTACCAACTTTTCCAGGTACAGCGAACTTCTCTTCCATGAAACCTTTGCCAACAACCCTGGATTTAACATCACTCCCTCCTCCTATTTTTGTATCATCTGTTTTACAGTCGGGTGTTCTCGGTCTGACCTGCAATTTGGTCTCTTCATCTATATGTTACATCTCTAAAGCAGGTTATTTTAATAGCTGATAACTTACCTTTTAAAATACCTTATTATTTTGATAGCTGGAATACTCCATTGAATAAATGAATTCAGTGATTTGAGAGGCCATGGAAACCTACCCTCACCATTCTCCCCACCACCACCTTCCTTCCCTAAATAATTCAAACATGTCACATGATCAAAAATGCACCACTGTAGGGGTGCTTGTGTGGCTCAGTCGGTTGAGCATCCGACTTCAGCTCAGGTCATGATCTCGCGGTCCATGAGTTTGAGCCCCACATAGAGCTCTGTGCTGGCAGCTCAGAGCCTGGAGCCTGCTTCATTCAGATTCTGTGTCTCCCTCTCTGCACCTCTCCAGCTCATACTTTTGTCTGTCTCAAAAATAAATAAACATTAAAAAAAATTTTTTTTTTAAATCCACCACTGGAAATTCCTTCTCCTGTCTGTGATAAGGAGGCAGAAGACCTATACAACAGCATTCAAGAGTTCTGTGAGCTAAGAGTAAGTCAAGGGGTGCCTGGGTGGCTCAGTTGGTTAAGCGTCCGACCTTTGGTTTCCACTCAGGTCATGATCTCACAGTCTGTGAGTTTGAGTCACGATTGGGCTCTGTGCTGACAGTATGGAGCCTGCTTGGGATTCTCTCTTTCCTCTCTCTCTCGAAAATAAACTAATAAACTTTAAAAAAAAAATTAAAAAAAAAAAAGAAAGAAAGGATAAGTTAGGAGAGAACCAGGGCGAAAATGTTCAGAAACTGACAAATTGCTCAACAGAACCAAATGGGTACCTGGCAAACAGAGCCATGTGTGCCTGGAATAGACAAACAGATCTGTGTCTGTCTGGGAATTGAGAAAATGATAAAGATAGTATTCAAACTGATGGGGATAGGAAGAGCTATGTGATACATGGTATGAGGTAAATTTAGAAAAAATAAATAAATTTCTATCTCACTATAGATTTTTAAAAATCCAGAAGAATTAAAGAATTTTTTTAAAGATAAGCATTAGGGGGCGCCTAGGTGGCTCAGTCGGTTAAGAGTTCGACTTCAGCTGAGGTCATGATCTCACGGTTCAGGAGTCCCAGCCTGGCATGGGGCTCTGTGCTGACGGTTCAGAGCCTGGAGCCTGCTTTGGATTCTGTGTCTCCCTCTCTCTCTCTGTCCCTCCCCACCCCCCACTCAAAAGTAAGTAAACATTAAAAAAATAATAAATAAATAAATAAAAGCAGATAGGCATTAGAAGAAAATGTAAGGGGATAGTTTTATGATCTCAGGATGGGGAAACTTCATAAGCAAGGCCCAAATCCCAGAAACCCTAAAAGAAAACACTGACAAATTTGATAACTTTTCAAATGTAAATTTCTTCCTTTCTTTCATCCTTCCTTTTTTTTTTTTTTTTTTTTTTAAAGTAAGCTCTAAACCCCAGGACCCCAGAGATCAAGATCAAGAGGCTCAGCCTCTACCATCTTTTAAATGTAAATTTCTTATGGAAAAAATCCCCTAAACAAAGTTAAAGGAAAGTGATGCGTTAACATACGGAAAAACTCTTTGCACCATGTATAGCAGAACAAAGACTCAACACCAAAAATAATAAAGGCTTCTTACAAATCTTTCTTTTTTTTAATGTTTATTTATTTATTTATTTTTATTTTTATTTTTTTAATTTTTTTTTTTAATGTTTATTTATTTTTGAGACAGAGAGAGACAGAGCATGAACGGGGGAGGGGCAGAGAGAGAGGGAGACACAGAATCCAAAGCAGGCTCCAGGCTCTGAGCTGTCAGCACAGAGCCCGACGCGGGGCTCGAACTCACGGACCGTGAGATCGTGACCTGAGCTGAAGTCGGACGCTTAACCGACTGAGCCACCCAGGCGCCCCTAATGTTTATTTATTTTTGAGAGAGAGAGAGAGAGAGAGAGAGAGAGAGAGAGAGCATGAGCGGGGGACAGCAGACAGAGAGGGAGATACAGAATCGGAAGCAGGCTCCAGGCTATGGGCTGTCAGCACAGAGCTCGATGCAGGGCTCGAACCCACAAGCCATGAGGAGATCATGACCTGAGCCAGAGTCGGATGCTTAACCAACTGCACTACCTCGGCACCCCAATGAGCACATATTTCTTGAGAGCTTCCTGGTGACCCCTCAAAACCCCTGCACTTCTAGGTACCATCCCCTCCTCAGGTCACAGGTCAACCCTCCAAGACCTGGGTCCAAGCTGCTGGCTCCTCTACTTAGGCAAACCGCAGCCCCGTGTCAATCCGCCCACGTCCTCCGTGCAGTTTGCTGTGACTACAACTTTTTTCTCCGGTGTCCTGCAGTCCATTTTGGCACCTCTCGATGCTGCACCCACTCTGTCTGCCGTCTAATGCTCTCTGCAGCTGCCTTAGAGCTGGAAAACAGCCAGTGTTCTGCTGGATTTATAGCTGTTCCGGACAAAACTATGCTAACTCAGCCCTGGAAAGCTGTTCACGTTTCTCAAGTTCAAACCTGCTTCCTTTCCCAAAGAGGACAGGTTTGGCCTTGAGGGTGATGCTAGCTAGCATTGCTGGTGCCTCTGACTTAAATCTCGAGGGAAGCGGAACTCTCCAGGTCATGTTCCCCAGCTACAGAGAATGCAGGGAGATGCTGTTTAGCACAATGTGTGCCATCCTGATTAAGTACATGGCTACCTTAACTGTTGCAAATTACATCCCTGTGCAAAGGCTGGGAACTTGCTATTTTAACGGAGCCTTTCAAAGGATGGAATCTTGCATGGAAGTTTTTCCCCTTATCTTTCTTAAAATTCTGAGATAAAGATGTAAATGTGCTCAGTAAGTTAAATGCATTACTATTAGCACGTGATTTAGTGGTTTCTGACCGGTACTGCTATTCAATAGAGCAGAAGAAAAATCTATGTATCACTAAGTTTATTATTCCAAGACAGTGTTTTCCAAACTGTTTTGACTAAGACTTACAGTAAGAAACATCTATTTAAGTTGTGATTTTACGCTCACTAACCACATAGGCACAAGTGCCCACATCATTGAAACAAATTTCATGACATAGTACTCAGCCTATCTGCCCTGCTCCCTGCTACTTACTTTGTTTTTTTTTAAAATGCTAATCATGACCCACAAAACCAGCTACCCGCTACCCACAGCGTGCGGGGATCTGTTTTGAGTCTGAAAAGCACCATTCTCAGGGGTCATTGTACTTTCTCACCACGGAGCCAGTGAGAGCAAACTGTGCCCGCCCTGAACAGCGAAGAGTGGGTACAGAGGCCAGGCCTGGGCCGGCAATGCGCTCCAGCTTCCCTCCGCGTTAAGAAGATTTAAATGGGAGAGGGCAGGAGGCACTAACACAGATCCCTCTCCACCCAGAGTAAAAAAGACACTGTGGATATGAGGCCCCTCCAGGGGGCTGCCTAGATCGACTAATTGATGTTCTGAAGTGAATGTTTTACAAAGACAGTCACGAAGGCTTGGGGGGCTCCAACAGCCCAGCAAGACAGATGCCGGCCAGTAGCTGACAAAACACCCCTCCTCTCCTGCCAGGATCTGTCAGTGCCTTTAAGATGTCCTTCCAAGTTGTAGCTCCAGACTCCAGCAACCCACCCAGACAACTTCTCAACTTCATGGAACCCCTCCAGTACTGGTGAGGCCTGGATTCTGCTCAGTTCTGCCTATATCCCCGCACCCTGTCCCTCCCTGGAAATCCTAGAAATTAGGACTTCTAATTTCCACAGGAAAGCTGCAAAGCCCAAGGGAGGCCACTCTTCCCAACCTGGTGCTCTGGCGGAGGGGAGGGTCAGAAGCTGGTCTAGAGGCCACAGCACTACCTTCTGGCCACTGCCGAGTCAAGGCCACTGACAGCACCCATACAAAAGAGAAGGAGACAAGCTGAGGTGCCTGCCTCCCATCCGTCCCTACCTTGGATCAGGTCCTGAGCGCCTGTCCCCCACCCCCATTAAGACCGATCAGCCCCCTTGTCTCCACTTTTGCAGCAGCAGAACAGGCAGAAGGTAGGTTGCCGGGTGGTCTCACTTGGCACTCAAGTACTGTGTCATCTGGTCAATACTCTCGGGAGTGATGGCCAGGCTCCCTAACTAGTCCACACACCTCTTGAAGGCAGGGACCAGGCAGACACTTCTCTAAGAACAAGACGGGCTCTGGATCCCCAGATACACCACCGTGGCGGTGCAGGGCTGGGGCGGACGGGGAGGGACACGCAGATACGAGGGCAGACAGGGAGCACAGGCAGCTTCCAGGACATGTGGTTCCGGCACAGCGAAAGCAACTGCTGCCGCCTCTGTGGTTTGCTTCAAGGGGCCCTCCGAGGAGAAAATGGAGGGGGTGGATGTGCGCCGGGGTTGAGCGAGGTTGGTAGGAGGCGGCACTGCGGGGCTGTGGGAGTTGGGGGTGGGAGAGAATACAGTGGGGCGCGGACGGGGCGGGGGGGGGGGGGGAGCGGAACTAGTGAAGAGCTCACAAAGTAAGTGCCCTAAGGTTGCACGAGGTCACCAAACCTCACCGGACCAAGGCAGAGGAAGACTTGAAGCAGATTGCGCTAACTGTGCAGCACGGCAAACTGATACATGTCTGAGAAAGATTTGCTAAGAAACAGAAATGTCCTGGGGGCGTTTGGGATCGGATTCGAACCCAGGCTGGTCATTCGTGACCAGCGATAAGGCCAACCATAAGGCAGGCGGGCATGGGCTTTAAAGCCTGGAGCCCGGGGGCCGTGGCGGCAGCTGCGGGGGCGGCCCGGGGACCTCCGGCGCCCCCCGCCCGCCCCCCTTCCCTCCGAGAGCTTTCTGGAGGCCGGGGGGCGGGGAAAACTCGCGGCAGTCTTGCATCAGACGAAAGGCGGGTACGGCGTTTGCTGCCCCAGCCGGGCCGCCTTCCCTGCAGCCTCTCCGGCGGCCACGAGACTGGCTGGGACTCCGCCAACGCCCCGGCCACCCCCCAAGGAAGGCTGTACTTGCCGGGCGAGCCAGGACCTGGCCCGGGAAGGATCGCCGGTCCCTGGGCTCCCCGCGGCGAAGCTACTTTGGCGCCCCTTCCCCCAGTGCCCCGGCGCCCGGGTAGGGGGCGGCGCAGGGCTGCCAGGGCCACAGCGCGCGAAGGCTCAGGGGAGCCGCGCTGGCATCCTTCGGGCAGCCCGCAGGACCAGTCCGGGCAGCCTGCACTTGGCAATGCCGGCGGGAAGCGAGCCAGCGCGAAACATGCGGTTGCAAACTGAACGCAAAGTTTGCATCCTGCAGCTCGCGGCTGTTTCTTCTCCTTCTCCTCCCTCCCCCACTCTCCAATCTCAGGAGGCCCCAAGACTGACTGGTACCGGGGACGGGGAGTGGGGGGTGGGGCGCGCTGGCCCCGGCCGGTCTCGGCAGAGGATGCCACCGAGCCCCCGTCTTTCTCCCGCTCGCCTTACCTGCAGCTCGGCTATCAGCTCCTCTTTGCTCAGGTTCTGCTTCTCCACCACCTGCAGCCCTCCATCTTGCAGGATCTTCCGGCAGCAAGGGTCCAGGCTGTCACTGATGAGCACTTTCCGCAGATTTGCAAAGGCCATTGCTGGAGTCTGCCTCGGAATCGGCCGCTCGCGCGGGGCAGGAGCACCTAAGCCTAGGAGCTGTGGTTCCTGCTGGCGGGCTGGTGTAACTGGGCAGGATTCGCGAGCTCCCGCGCCCCTTTTATCTCCCCCTTCTGCTTATACGGCCTCCTTCTGATTGGACAAAAATACTCAAACTCTCGGTGACTCCGCCTCCTCCTCGAGGCTCTGAGCCTTTAGTTCCCCGCCCCCTTTATTATGCTCCCGAGGTGAATTTCTCAATCTCAGCCAAAGCCCTTCCCTACACCTGGTGAGCATATAGAAGCACAATTTGCGCTGACTAGCTGATTCGTATCTGAAACAGAAATATTTGTTCTCACCGTGAGAGAAATATTTCATGTTCACTTCTTTCTGCCTCAGAACATATTCAATAATTCCTTAACAAGAATTCATTGAAATGTGCAAGGCACCGCGCTGGATGTTGAAGGGGCAAAGACATCCTGTGGTGGGCTAACACCGAGGGTACCAAAGGCAGACACGGAAAGCTAAAAAGTAAGAAGCAATAGGAAACTTTCTGAGACCTCACAAAGCAGTGCTTAATTACAGATGGATGACGTAATGAGAATTACCAGTATGAAAGAGAACAAGGACAAGATGCATTTAGAGCAGGCAGGATTTTTGTTAGAGCTCCCCATTTTCCTCTTCCCCCACTTCCTCTCTGATTATGAAAAAGACAAAAAGAATGTGAGATGTCAGTCTGGTCTAATTTCTATGCTGACCAAGGAGGCACTTTCCATCTCTTAACTCCTTTATGTTTAAACCCCACAACAAATATACTATTCCATGCCTCTCTTTACAGAAATATTGGGAAAATCCGTTTTGGATTATTTAAAGCCATCTAGGATCAAAAGCAGCATCAGGCATGCTCCCAGGTGAATTAGAATTCAGTTCTGTTAACCTGTCCAGACATTAGCTGTTGTGTGCCCTGGTCCTGAAAACCATCCAGCACAGCCTAGGGGCACCGGGAAGGCTTTCCAGCAAGGTTGCCTTTCAGCTGACGCTACTGCTCTCTGAAGTCAACTATTCTGCCAGGCCTGAGGATAAGGAAATAAGTAAGACATTATCTGCCTTCAAGCTGCTCCTAGTCAATTGCCTTGAGGGCTGAATAGGAAATAACCAGGTAGAAAAGAAGTGACATTTACAAAGGCCCAGGGTATGTGCTTAGGGGTGCAGGAGGCCAAACTAAGGAGGGGTCAGGGTTGCTCAGGAGGGTCTTTGCCCTGAGGAGGAGTTTGAACTGCTCTCCAAAGCAGGGCAGGGGTGAGGAGTGATTTTCTGCTGTGTGATACCATTACCTTAGCTGAGCAGAGCCCTGACACCGAGAATGTAGATAATATCCCTCTGCACCCACCCCACTCCCACCCTTCACCATCCAACATCCACCCTCCAACATCGACTGCAAGTTGAGGATTTTTCTTTTACGATCAGCGACCAGTCTCCCCCGACCCCGTGTTATTGCTTCCATCCATAAAGCAGGAACTCTGGCCTTCTTTTTTTTTTTTTTAATTTTTTTAATTTTTTATTTTCTAATGTTTATTTATTTTTGAAACAGAGAGAGACAGAGCATGAATGGGGGAGGGTCAGAGAGAGAGGGAGACACAGAATCCTAAGGAGGCTCCAGGCTCTGAGCTGTCAGCACAGAGCCAGAAGCTGGGCTCAACCTCGTGGACCGTGAGATCATGACCTGAGCCGAAGTTAGACACCCAACCGACTGAGCCACCCAGGCGCCCCAGGAACTTTGGCCTTCTAGGAAAATAGTTCTGCAATTCTCTCCAGAACCCCCACTCCATCCCCTCCCTGAGCCCCCAAGCCCCTTGAGAAGAGTCACAGTCTGCTTAGTGAGTTTAGGGGAAAGGTCCTAGTGCCGGCCCAGGCCAGCCTCTGCTTAGCTGTCTCTTTTGGAGATGAAGCCCACAAATAATGTGCCCTCCCTGCTTCCTGGCATGTGGTGAGCCCTCCCAGGGCAAGCCCAACCAACCCTATGCACCTAAGGGTGCAGGAGCCACAGCTGTCCGGCACCTCTGCCTATAGAGGATGAGGTTAAAGGGGGAGAGTAGAGGGGGAGAGGTAGGAATCTTATTTTTCTACTTGGAGCCCAGCTGTGATCGCCAAAGTCACATTATGAGTAATAAAAACAGACAATTTGAGCAGGAGATGATGAACTGTCATCTGCAAAATAGGCACATCTGAATTTGAGTTCCAGCTTCTGAAATTACTGATAATGTGACCTTGGGCAGGTGACATTGCTTCTCTTAGACTTAGTTTTCTTCTCCGCAATATGGGGCTCATAGGGCAGTGCTTATTCACAAGGTTGTCATGAGGATTAACTAACGCGAAGCACTCAAATGAGTGCAATCTGTAGTGCTTGGCTTTCATTTGTTCATTCATTCATTCATTCATTCAATCAGGCAGCCAATACATATTTATTGAGAGCCTATAACATGCCAGACATGGCTGAGGGTGCTGGGAATGAAGGTTCAAACAAGACAAACATGGTCCCTGCTCTCACGGAGCTTATATTCTCTTTGGGGCCAGAAAATAACCAAATAAATGAAGAATGGAAAAAGACAATCTCAGGCTGCGAAAGCATGATGAAGAATACAAAACTGAGTAACGTGCTAGAGAGGATAGAGGGGGTGGGGGGGAGGGAGGGGATCTATTTTAGACTTTAGAGCCAGGGAAGGCCTTGCCAAGAAGATGATAGTCGAGGTGACACTGAAATAAGAAGTTAATTTGCAAAGAATGGAGGAAAGAGAATTCTGGGCAGAGGACACATTTAAGTCTGGCACATTTAAGGAACTTGCCCCCGGATATTCCTGTAGCCCGTACTGTGTGCCAGGCACATGACCATGCACTGGGATAACAATGTTGAGCGTGTCACACGTGGTCCATGCCCTGAGAGGAATCACAGTCTAATGTTGGAGTGTGTGGCCTGTGGTGAATGGTCAGGAAAATCTCTGAGAAAGCAGAACTTCAGCTGAGATCTGAAGGGGGAAGAAGAGAGTGGGGAACATCTGGAGGAACATTTGAGAGAAACTAAGAACAAGGTCACTTGGGTAGGAAACAGCACCTGTCATATAGACAATAAGGGGGAACGTGGCACAACGTGAGATGGAGAGGTTGACGGGGGACAGACCACTCAGGCCATGTGAACAGTCTGGACTTTTATGGATGCAAATAATAAAAACTCAATTTCAGCTGGCTCAAGGTGTCCAAAAGGATCAAACGTGGGCAGGAATGGGCTCAAATCAGTGTCATTGGCAACCCGTCTCCCTCCTGTCTCTGTTTTCTCTGGATTCGTTTCATTTCCAGAAAAGCAAGATGTGGCAAGAATGTCACCAGCTAGTGGAGAATATAAAATTCAGTCATATATTCTAAGAAGTTTAGTAACCCCAGAAGGTTGTATTCATTTTCTAAGAATTGCAGCAATATTTTCATACCTGATCCTCATTGGGCCAACTGGGATCACACATCCATGAACCTAACACTGTGGCCAAGGGAATGAATATGCTGACTGGTCAGTCCCGAAGAAAGCACTCACTTCAGATCTGAGGAAAGGATTAGTCCCGTCTGGAATAGACACTAAGAGTATGAGGAAACTTCACGGTGTTAAGACAAGAGAAGGAGTGGAAGGTAGACTGGCAACCCCAACAGCTGACCAGTCCACCACGCTAAGGAGTTCAGATTTTATTCTAAATAGGATGGGAGACGATTGAAGGTGTAAGGCGGGGAATGTATTATCTTGGCTTTAAAATGACCATTCTATACTGAACCCCCAAAAAGCTCCTCTTTAGGTATTGTTTTGATTATCATTATGATGATGATGACAATGAATACCATGATGATTATGACTGACAGAGAGGTGGGTTCTTGTTTGGCACCTGGAATCACTCGGTAAGGTACAGTCAGGACTTGAAAAGGCAAATCTCTGACAGTGAAACTGGTAAGAACCAATGAATAATGGGTGAATTTAACCACCAGAGAAAGTAACTCATCCTGAAAGAAGGTAAGTGTCTGAAAAAGGACTTTTGGGAGCCACCAGGTCAAATTAAGAGAAGAATACTGTTTCATCCAACTACCACTAAATGTTGAAAAGAAAAAGAAGACCCTCTTAATATGATCAATTGTATTATAATTTTTCTGCTTGAAGAATATATTAATAGAAAGGTTGGTCTGCATGTTCAAAAAGATGATCCAAGCTGTGTGTTGGTGTTTACCCAGTGCTGTTCCAGAAGAAAGAGAGGAAGACTGAATGGACAGACAGGAGTGCCGTGGCCAGTAGCAAGGTATACTTCGATGTGGTACAGAGAGAATTCACCAGATTTTGTCACAGTCTGTATAAAAATATCCCTCTAGGGGTGCCTGGGTGGCTCAGTCGGTTGGGCGTCTGACTTCTGCTCAGGTCATGATCTCGCAGTCTGTGAGTACAAGCCTCGCGTCGGGCTCTGTGTTGACAGCTCAGAGCCTGGAGCCTGTTTCAGATTCTGTGTCTCCCTCTCTCTGACCTTCCCCCATTCATTCTCTGTCTCTCTCTGTCTCAAAAATAAATAAACGTTAAAAAAATATATATATATATCCCTCTGGGGGCACCTGGGTGGCTCAGTTGGTTAAGGATCTGACTTCAGCTCAGGTCATGATCTCACAGCTGGTGGGTCCGAGCCCCGCGTTGGGCTCTGTGCTGACAGTTCGGATCCTGGAGCCTGCTTTGGATTCTGTGTCTCCCCCTCTCTCTGCCCCTTTCCTTCTTGTGCTCTGTCTTGTTCCCTCTCAAAAATAAATAAACATTTTTTTTAATTGAAAAGAAAATATCCCTTCTGATTGTGCAACTCCCTTCCTTTGCCATTCTTCCGAATAACTATTTTATTTTCCAGATACCCTGATGGGGTAAGGGGTCACTGAGATCTGTTTTTCACCAGATCCCATTGCCAAGTCCTTAACTAAAAGAAGTAGGCTTGGCCCAGAAAAAGAGCTATTACCAAAGACAACTTTTTATTTGAAAGTCCTATCCACATGGCAAGGCTTACATCTAATTACTAGCCATTTGCTCTCCTTATAGTACTTTAAATTACCCTCTTGCCCTTGGAAGCCCAGGCCTCTATCCTAGTCCTTAGCTCAGGATGGCATATAATCTTCTATTGCCTGGTTTGACCTTGGGTCTTATATTCTAATGGGGCTTTGGTATATATGTGTTTAAATTTGTTTTTGTCCTATTAATCTGTCTTGTGTTAATTCGATGACTAGATCAGTCAAAAGAATCTAGAATAATAGAGGAAAAATTTTCCTCCCCAGTAGGAGGATGCAAATTTTTACTCTTGTCTCTTGTGAGGTAGGCTACTAGTAGTCTCTGAAACTCTGATCACTACTAGCTTCCCTCTGAGGTCTCAGGCTCTCCTCTCCTTACCTTCAACTACAGGCTCTCAAAACCCCTTTAGGTCACTGAACTCTAGAAGAATCTGAAAGAAGCTACAAAACTGTGCAGTTTGGGGAATTCATGCACATTTTAAGGCTTCTTCATGGGCCTCCTAGGATCCCCTCTTGTTAGAATCCCATATTTCCACGGATTAGACATGGTAACAAATGCAAAATAATCATAATAATAATACAAAATTAATTGATCATGTTATTTATTTTTATTTTTATTTTTTTTTAATTTTTTTTTTAACGTTTATTTATTTTTGAGACAGAGAGAGACAGAGCATGAACAGGGGAGGGTCAGAGAGAGGGAGACACAGAATCCGAAACAGGCTCCAGGCTCTGAGCTGTCAGCACAGAGCCCGACGTGGGGCTTGAACTCACGGACCTCGAGATCATGACCTGAGCCGAAGTCGGCCGCTTAACCGACTGAGCCACCCAGGCGCCCCACAAAATTAATTGATCATTTTAAAAGCGCTAGCTAAGTGTAATGCAGTAAAGCCTCACAATAATTCTAAGGAATAAGTGCCACTATTATTTGTGTTTTATAAATGGTAGATTTGATACACATATTTATCCCAGCTTTACAATTTAGAGAGGTAAAATGACTTACCAAAAGTTACATGACAATAGATTGTAAAGTTATGGTTACAGCATTTCCTTAAATCTCTAGTCAAACTTCTTTTTTAAGTTTATTTATTTATTGAGAGAGAGAGAGAGAGAAAGCACAAGCAGGGGAGAGGCAGAGAGAGAGAGAGAGAGAGAGAGGGAAAGAATCCCAAGCAGGCTCCATAGTCTCAGCTTGGAGCCCAACCTGGGGCTTGAACTCACAAACTGTGAGATGGTGACCTGAGCGGAAACCAAGAGTCAGACACTTAACCAACAGAGCCACACAGGCACCTCTCTAGTCAAACTTCTAATTGTGCTGTCCTTGCATCTTTCAAAATAAAATCAAAAGTCCTTCCTTCTCTAAAACATTACACTCAACTTAGAAACAATGCGACAGGCTTTCATGTTATAGCTATTTTTTTTTTAAAGTAAACTCTACATCCAACGTGGGGCTCAAACTCATGACTCCAAGATCAAGAGTTGCATGCTCTATGGACAGATATATGGAGCACACTGATTGGATGGGGGGCCACCAAATGTGGGATGTCCCAATTGGGGTAGGAGGCTGGTGGTGCAGGCAGTGTTCACCCAAGGTAGAACAAAAGAGATAGAAGTTTTCTGAATACACTGCAAGGGAGGGGTGGGCAGGATTGCAAAGAGAGACCAGGTGGTGATGAAGAGCCACAGTTATAGGGTGGAGTGAGGGAGTATAGGGACCTATGGAAGTTCCCTTTCTTTGGTTATCTTAGGAACTGTGCCTGGTTGTAACTGGTCAGTTAAGGCCTATGGCTATTTCAAAATGGGTCGCTTAATGAGCCTATTTGTATTCAGCTCGGTGGGGTGGTTGCTATGGGCCTTTTGGCCTTGCTCAAGTTTCCATGGCTCAAGCCTGTTGCCTAAAAGCAGCCTTTACAAGGCGCCCCTTGAATGTGTTGTGATTGTTGAGGACAGGCAGAAATCAGGATTCTATGTTGCCTGAGAAATTGTCCAAGGTATTGGTATTTACTGAGAAATGTGAATCTTGGTCTGAGAGGCAGAATTATGGCTCCCCAGACGTGTCCACATCCTAATGCCCACAACCTGGGACTACCTTCTGTGGCAAAAGAGGCTTTGCAGATGTGAATATGCTACAGAATTTGTGGTGGTGAGACGATCCTGGACTGTCTGGGTGGTATGATTTAATCCTGAGGGTCCTCACTGAGGGATGCAAGGGGGAGCCAAAGGAGAGAGAGGCCATGTGGAGGGAATCAGAGGCTGGAATGATGTGCTTTGAAAATGGGGGAGGGCCACAAGCCAGAAGTACAGGTAGCCTCTAGAAACTGGAAAAGGCAGGGACCCGGGTTCTGCCCTAAGAGCTTCTGGGAGCAACCAGCCCTGCTGACACCTTGACCTTAGGCCTGTGAAACTGATTTCTGTCTTTGGAACTCCAGAACTCCAAGAGAATAAATGTGCGTCCCTTTAAGCCACCGATTTTGTGATGATTTGTTAAGCAGCAGTAGAAATCTAATACACTTGGAAATCACGCTAAATGAAAAGAACAAATTTTCATCCAGACAGAGAGATTAAGCAGCGGTGAAGCAAAAAGAAATTTGAGAAGACAAGAAGGGTAAAAGGAACATTAATGGACCCCTCCCTACCTTGCCTCTTATTAGCCAAGGAATTTACACTAAAACAAACAAAGAAACAAAAATCCTGGGTAGCCCTTACTTAGTTAAGCCTAAAATGAGACAGGATGGATGGGGTGGGAGGACTCTCTCCCCTTCTCCTCCATACTCCTCCTTGAGCATCTATTTCCAGGATGGCTGGTGGATAAAGGACGCCTAAGGGCAGAGATGAAAGAGACAGGAAATGAAGGACAAGGTGCTGTCCATCCCCAACCAGTTCAAGGGTTGGATTGTGAGCCATTGGAGAGCAGGGCATGCCAAGCATCACTCTAATGCCTCGGGGACCTTTGGCTGCATCACTGGCAGAGATGCTGTCCCTGGAGCACCAGCAGAGGAGCGGAAGGAGGCAAGCGCAGACAGTAGTGTAGATGAGGGGGCAAGAACCAGAGAGTTCAGCCTCTCCACATTAGTGTAGTATAAGAACATGGAAGCTACATCTAAATCAAAGAATCTTCTGCGGCTTCAGGTGCAGTCCTCCGATGCGCCTTTGAAGATGCAAGCACAGTGACCAATTTCTAGAGAAGGTGCGGTTTGATCCTTCAAGGGTCTTAGGGACTGGGTAGGGAGGGCACCCAGGCACTGTCACTCCTTTAATGATTGCCATGAAGGTAGGCGTGGGCACCGAAGACAAAATGGGCATCTCTGAGTAGGCACCAGACAGCAAGCTTCATCCCATTTCGTCTCCTGTCATTACCAAAATGAATCAGAGACCCGGGGAGGACAGAGCTGCTTTCCTGTAAATGCCACAGTCAACCTGGGCTGCTATAGCAAAATACTCCAGACTGGGTGGCTGACACAATATTTATTTCTTACAGTGCTGGAAGGTAAAAGTCCAAGATCAGGCTGTCAGTGTGTCTGGGTTCTTGGTGAAAGTCCTATTCCTGGTTTACAGATGGCTACTTCCTTGCTAGTCCTCCCCTGGCAAAGAGAGAGAGCTCTGATCCCCTTAACCCCTTGTAAGCATACTGATCCAAGCATGAACGCTCTGTCTCCATGACATCATTAAAATCAAATTATCCCCCTCAAAGGCCTTATCTCCAAATGCCATCACTTTGGGGACTAGGGCTTCTATATATGGATTTTAGGAGGCCATAAACATTCAGTCTGTAGCACTCTCTAACACCTTAGCATTTCCCCCCCTACAAACACGAGCTCCAAGGTCAGGCTTCCTCAACATCTATCAAGCCCAATGGTCCATACTCCTATAGCACAGTGCACAGGAGATTCCAGAACACAAATATAGAGGAGGAGATGAGTTACAAATTCAAAGTGATTACACACCTATTACAAAGTGCTATGCAGGGTTGGCAATCTGAAGAAATGCAGGCGTAAATGAAATACAAGCTCTGTTCCCAAAGAAGTTTGTATTCTATTTGAGGAATCTGACATGGGGGGAAAAGGGGGCTAAATTTAGAGAAGGGCAGGGCAAGCTCGGCATCTGAATGGAGAGTGGAGCTCCACCATCAAAACTGCACATTTGGACACTGGTATCATGGGTCTACTTTGAAATCAGGAGCAAGGTCTCTTCATCCATTAGGCACTCCAGGCTCAGGGCCCAGGACCTGCGATGGTCCTAAAACAGTTCTCAGTGATAGTTCAAATGGAGTCTGCCATTTGAAGACTTAAACAAAATCATAACACTAGTCTTTCCTTTGACAAGCATTTATTGAGGGCTTCCTTATGAGTTATGGGAAACGTTGAGGATATGAAAACTAGTAAGGCATTATGTTATTATTATCGTTATTATTAAGTACCAAGAAAATGGAATGGCCCATATGTTTGGTGGTTTGCTCAGAGGTGGGCTAGTATTTCTGGAATATTTCATGGAATGGGTGGGCTGGGCCTTTAAAAGGGGATAGGATAGGATAGGATAGGATAGGATAGGATAGGCAGTAAAGAAGAGTGAACCTTTCCAAAGGGTTCTAAGCACAGGTGTGGAAGCAGCAATGCGTATTAGCAATTAGTGAAGGTGAAGGCAGGGAGAGTAGGGGACATTGGTGTGCCTGTAGTGGATGCCTTTTGTTGGAGAAGAAAGGAGATCAATTTGGAAAAGGAGGTTATGGAAAAACCTTTCATGTCGCAGAGGGGTTTTTAATTTAGAGATTGGCACAGGACTCAGGCTGTTGATAGGGAAGAAAAACAGACAAGCTAACTGGCAAATTCTAGAGTCAAGTCCATGATTATATCCTCATTAGCAATTTTCTCCAGCCGTCTATATAACAAGTTATTAGACCGTGTATAATATATACACATAAGCACTTGTGTTTCTGTATTCTCCAGAAGGCAAACAGAGACTCTTAGGACATGAGACAGGCAGAGAAGGTATAACTGGCAATCCAATAATTAAAGTTGATAGACATTCAGGTTGGTCATATAGTGGCTATCGGGTCTTTGATAAATCCCTTCTCTGTAGCTCATTGTCCGCGTCTGAAAACAGTTGTTGTGCACCTGTGCACGTGTCCTGAAAAAATAAAGTGAATGTGTTTTGAAAATAAGCATCCTTAACAACTGTTACTTGTTTTTACTGCTCAGTGATGAGAAAAAAGAGCCACTACTGTTCTGGGGCTGTTTGAAGGCTACCTACTTGATAAGAAAAAAGGTAAATATGTTCAAAGGTGACTGTTCATTTTCTGTCATTCTACAACCATTTTCATTGAACGTGTTTTCCTTATAGCCATTTTTTTTTGATTGGCCTTTACTCCAGTGTCTCTTCTTGACTTGCCCATCTGTACAAAGTTATAAGAATCACCTCAAATACAAGTCAAACAAACCAAAGAGTGAAGCATATTGTGTAAATATTCACTTATTCCTCGGTGTATTTATGGTTCAATGAAAATATGCCACGAGCTATGCAAGCTAAGAGAGAGTCTGCATCTTTTGGAGCTCACAGTGAGTGGCTCACACAGTCACACAAATCAGCGACACTAATACAGAGCAATGTGGAAAGTGCTCTGGTAAAGGTGGTCTCAGATGCGCTAGTAGAAACCAGATCAGCTGCGGCACAGTTACGGCACTGGGCTGAGGAAGTCCCAGCACCGGGGACACTGAGCTGAATATCGAAAGCCTACAGGAGCAATCCAGTAACTGTATCACACTTTGTACAGAGGAAATGGGATACCTAAAAGTTCCAGTGGGTGAGAAACAATGGCATGTTCTGGAAACTGAAAATCGATCAATAATATCAGAGCGTAGGATATGAGGAGGTGGTGATGTGAAATGAGGCAGGTGGATGGATACTGGCCAGGTCGGGAATAGCCCTGCAGTCAAGGAGGGTGCATATTATCCAAAAAGAAATAAGGAAGTCATAAAGGGATGGGGAGTTGATTAGACGGTGGGCTTTTATCTGGAATACGTCAAAGGGGTGCTAGGTATGGATGTGTGGACAGCATTCAGTTATGAACAACTGTGGAGCCTTAGATCCTGTTTGTCTTGTCTGGTCCTTTTACTTCTCTTATTGGCTACCGCTGCTGAATGTCTCTGGACCACTTCCATGTGGCAATCTTGTAACAAGAGCCTAGGGTGAGGAAAAAGAGAAATGAAGCCTGTGAATAAGTGAGGGAGCTCTACCACTGTCATCCAAATGACTCATGTGAAGGGGGTGGGCTGGATAGACTAAAATGGAAGCAGTTTGTGGGCAGCAGCATCTACCAAGTACCTGTTATTATTATTATACATATTTTGTGTCTAGAACCTCTGGACAGAGAGATGATAACAGGTAGCATTTCTAGTCCATTTGAAAACTCAAAGGGCTATTATAAGTAAATCTGGCAAAACCATGTAGGGAGGCAGGAAGTTCTCTGCAACATCAGATACAGGTCTGTGAATCCTCTAGAATGGAGGGTTAGGTGCAGTCCTGAGTTTGATAGAGATGCATAGCAGAGACCTAAGAGACAGCCTATAAATCGGACTATTACCCAACCCCCTGAGGGTCAACAGAAGCCTACAAATAATTAATTCCAGAGAGTGGAAAAACTGGCTTGTGGAAGTGTGGGGGGATATTAATAATGCTCTGTTTCTCCAGTGATCCTTTCCCTCAGGGGGAACAGGAGGGCTTGGCAAGCAGCCTCATCGCTCACAAACCCTGCTTCCGCTGGGGATGGCGAGATTGGGAGGCATCATTAGATATACCATCATACAGCAGTAGCAGTGAAAGGTGTAGACGGTCTTCCTCAGCCCACCTTAGGAAGTTAGGTCCATTCAACAATCAAGAAACATTTATAGAGTCTATACATGTCTGGCCCTTGGTAAGGGCTCAATAATGTCTCTGTTATTATAGCCCAGTGTCTAGTAAACGGTAAGTATCATGCAATGATTTATTGTTGGAGGGATCTAGAAATAATCTTACCACGCTCCCAGGCTAGAACTCCTGCTACTACATGTTCTTCCTCAGTCCCCTGCAGCAGATACTGCTAGCTGATAATCAATCCTGTTCTCCAGGGCACACAATTCTATAGGTACACAGACCAAAATTTTCCAGCCCTGTTGGATTTAGGTGTTGTCCCGCGACTGAAGTCTAGCAACAGAAAGCCAGCAGAATCGATGAGCGCCCATTCCAGTCCTGGCCCTTAAAACCAACCTCCTTCATGGTTCCACCTCTTGTAATGAGAGAGGAAGATGCTACAGAACGTCCCCCTCCGTGAAAACAAGGATCAAGTCTGAACATAAGGCAAAAAGCAGCTACCTAAAGATATTAGAAAGGACTGGATAATGAAGAGTACACTCTTTGCTTATTTCCAAAATATATAAAGAACTCATACATCTCAAAATTAAGGAGACAACTCAATTTTTTTTTAATGGGCAAAAGATTTGAACTGGTAGTTCACAAAATAAAACATCCAGATAGTCAAAAGGCAGATGAAAAGACGCTCAGCCAGTAGTTGCTAGGGCCATGCAAACGAAAACCAAGACTCTACTACACACCCGCTAGAATGGCTAAAGTTGGAAACACTCACAGTTCCAAGTATTGGTAAGGACATGGGGCAGCTAGAAATCTCAGGACTTATTGGTGAGAATGCAAGATGGCGCCACCATTTTAGTAAACAGTATAGCCATATTTTATAAACATACCCTTCCCCTATGACCCAGTGATCCCTCCCCGAGGTATTCCACAGGAGAAGTGAAAATATGTGTACACACAAAGACATATATGCAAATCAGAGCAACATTATTCATAATAACTAAAACCTGGAACTCATTCTGATGTGCATCAACTGGCGAATGGATTAGCGAGTCACGGTGTGTCCATACAACGAAACACTGCTCAGCAGTAGAAAGAAATGATCTGCTAATACAATCATCAACATGGAGTGTGCTGAATAAAGGAAGCATGCCACAAAATAATACATAATGTATTCCATTTAAATGGAATTGAAGAACAGGCAAAATTTATCTTTACTGGCAGAAAGTCACCTGGGGCTAAGGGTTGGGAGGAGGGACCAGATATAAAGGGGCACCAGGAACTTTTTTGGGTGTTGGAAATATCTATACTTTTATTGTCACCGTGGTTATACATCGGTACACAATTACCAAAAACTCATCAAACTGTATCATTAAAATGGGTGAATTTGATTTTATGACACCTTCACATGAGCTTCTCTTTCCGACTTATTTGCTAGCTGAGGTCAGACAGGCTTGGGAAGCCATGTGCGGACAATGGTAAAGCCCATCACCCGGGTCCTTTAGTGAATAAGTGAGGCAGTCCCTCCCCTACTCCCCGCTGCTGACCAAGAATCCCACACTGGATGGTTCTATGAGTGAGAAATAAATGGTGGCAGTGTTATGCCTCTGAAATTTGGGGTATTACAGAAACTAGAATTTCCCTAACTAGTAGATCTCTAAAGCAAAACACAGTCAAGACCATTTAAATTTTCTTGCTGAATTCACCTTATTTATTCATTTATTTATTTTTAATATAATTTATTGTCAAGTTGGCTAACATACAGTATGTACAGTGTGCTCTAGGTTTTGGGGGTAGATTCCCATGATTCATCGCTTACTTATAACACAATTCACCTTATTTAAACTGGAGAAAAAACCAGTAATAACCCAAATGTCCAAAACATGGGAACAATTAGGTAAATTATGGTATATTCATCTTATATAATACTTACTATATAACCACTTACATAATTACTTCAAGAACTATGTAGTAACCTGGATATACTCTCAAAATACTAAAGTGAAAAAAGGCAAAACCCAGGATTTTATCAATGTTATTGTATCAGGAAGCCCAGACACCAAATTATGTTCATCCAAGGCTTTAAACCTATTTAGTCCCGCCTGAAGGGACCCACATGGCGTATATCTATGCACATGGGACTGAGAACCTATTGAGTAAAACTCCATCATAAAGAGAAGAGACACGACTCAGGTAAGCTCAGCTCGGGCAGAGTTGGCAAAAAGAAAAGGGGATGATCAGAAATCCGTAGGTGTGAAAACAAGCGCAGTTTCACTAAAATCTTGCCGTTTGTACTGTCTCAGAGCCTGTGTCGCTGATTCTAACGCAGTGGGTTTGTCCATGGAGCAGAAACAAGCTAAATCATGCACTGAACCGGCCCTCCTTGGCGGCTGGAGGCAGAATGAAAAGGGAGGAGTCAGCCCCTCTCCTGAGGTTCCAGAACTTTCTGCAGCAGTTGCAGCAGCAGCAGCAGCAGCAGCAGCAGCGGGAGACGTTACCAAGGGAGATGCTGAGAACTGGAGGAGAATTGAAGCTGGGTGCAAGATAGCTGGGAGGATTCCCTCCTGAGAACTCCAGAACTGGTGAGGAGGGGGGTTGAGGATTAGAACCGTTGCTGAATGAAATGGGGTGGAATCTTATTCCCAGTGTGGCCTGATGTTCACCCTCAGGCTGGACTCCCCTGTAGACGCAGAAGATTTGTCTGTGTATGTTTGTGTTTGTGAGTATGTACGTTCTTTGTTGCATCTTTGTAAAAAAAAAATAAGCAAACATATGAATAGTGTGACACAGAACATATAAATTAAAGCATAGTGAAACAGTAAGATTATACATAATTTATCCTTTTTTTTTTTATTCTGTTCATGTTACTATTGTCTTCATAGAACCTACAATGATACACATTTCCATCCTCCAGTTATTTGTCCTATAATTTCTTATTTTATTTTATTTTATTTTATTTTATTTTATTTTATTTTATTTTAGAGAAAGCACAAGCAGGGGAGAGGGGCAGAGGGAGAGAGAGAGACAATCTTAAAGCAGGCTCCACACTAAGCGTGGAGCCCGACATAGGGCTCAAACCCACGACCTTGGGATCATGACCTAAGCTGAAATCAAGAGTCAGACACTCAACCGACTGAGCCACCCGGGTGCCCCTCTCCTATAATTTCTCAATAAATTATTCCTTCTGTTCTCATAGCATAGACATCAGAAGAACAGAAAGAAGAAGACATCAAGATCTCGGGCCAGCGTATATTCTTTTTTTAAAAAGTTTTAAATGTTTATTTTTGAGAGAGAGAGAGAGAGAGAGAGAGAGAGAGAGAGACACTATGAGTGGGGGAGGGGCAGAGAGAGAAGGAGACAGAATCCAAAGCAGGCTCCAGGCTCCGAGCTGTCAGCACAGAGCCCAACGTGGGGCTCGAACTCACCCAACCGACTGAGCCACCCAGGCGCCCCTGACCAGTGTATATTCTAAAACAAACAGATCTAGTACAAAGGATATTTGGGACTTAACAAAAAAACAATTTTTATTTTAATTTTTTGCTTTCTGTTTATCATCTCATAGCAAGATTACTTTCTCTTGGAGTTTAATCATGGTCCTTTCTAACAGAAAGGGATCTTGTGCAGCAAACAAAGGGAGATTTCCCCGGGCCAGCAGCAACATTGTGAGTCAGCAAAGCTTAGAATTTATTACTTGGCATTTCCAGTCAGTTCTGAGGCCCTGGCTGACCAGGGCTCACCTTGATTGGTCACTAACACAAGTCTCATAGCTTAGTAGGAATGAAGGGCTGTCCGGACACCTGGAGATTCCGTGTGCTTTACCAATCCTACGCAGTCCAAGCTGCAGCAGAGAATTTCCTCATCATTCTTTCATGCATGCATGCATGCATGCATTCTTTGAGCATGTATTTATTTATTCACCCAACCTGTATTTCTGGGCCTGGCACTGTGTTAGATGACGGAGATAAACAGCTCAGGTAAGCAAATATTCCTGCGAAAACGGATATATGGAAACAATTAGGTATCAAAAGCATTTGCTGTTAGCGATGTGTACTGTGGCATACGGCTGACAGGTTAGCGCATCCCGCGGGGAGAAGAAGGGAGAGTGGGCTGCCTGCCACGAGGCTTACCAACTTTCTGGGCCGGGACAACCATGCTCGCTATCTACCCCCACTGCTAAGCTGATGCTGCGTATTTAAGGTCTCTTCATGACAGCATCTGTCTCCAGGTACCAGTGTTTATATTATTAGGAAAGGCTAAGCTGTAGCAAAGGCCTCAAAACATAGTACTTCAACAAATGAAGTTTCTCTCATACGTGATGGTCCCCCAGTTGAGCAGTCCATGGGTCAGTGCTGTGCTCCACAAGGCCATCCAGGGTCTCCCCTTCCTTCCACCTTGTCGCTGTGCTATTTCCTTCGGTGCTTTCCTTGTTTTCACGATCGAAGGTGCTTTTCACGCAAGAACTCACCCCCAAACGATGTCCAAACTTTTCCACTACGAGTATACTGGTACACTTGTGAAGTATGTGTTAGAACAGAATAGCAGAGGGGCACCTGGGTGGCTCAGTGGGTTGAGCATCTGACTTCAGCTCAGATCATGATCTCACAGTTCCTGGGTTCAAGCCCCCTATCGGGCTCGGTGCTGACAGCTCAGAGCCCAGAGCCTGCTTTGGATTCTCTGTATCTCTCTCTCTCTCTCTCTCTCTGCCCCTTCCCTGCTCACACTCTGTGTCTCTTCAAAAATAAATAAACATTTAGGGCGCCTGGGTGGCTCAGTCAGTTGAACATCCAACTTCGGCTCAGGTCATGATCTCGGGGTTTATGAGTTTGAGCCCTGCATCGGGCTCTGTGCTGACAGCTCAGAGCCTGGAGCCTGCCTTGGATTCTCTGTCTCTTTCTCTCTGCCCCTCCCCTGCTCACACTCTGTCTCTCTCTCAAAAATAAATAAACATTTGGGGCGCCTGGGTGGCTCAGTCGGTTAAACGTCCGACTTCGGCTCAGGTCACGATCTCGCGGTCCGTGAGTTCGAGCCCGCGTCGGGCTCTGGGCTGATGGCTCAGAGCCTGGAGCCTGCTTCTGATTCTGTGTCTCCCTCTCTCTCTGCCCCTCCCCCGTTCATGCTCTGTCTCTCTCTGTCTCAAAAATAAATAAAACGTTAAAAAAAATTAAAAAAAAAAACATTGAAAATAAATAAGTAAATAAATAAACATTAAAAACTTTCTTAAAAAAGAAAAGGATAACAGAAATGTATTAAATGTGTTATTTCTCTTTCAAAATAAGGGTATGAGAGCCATAGGTTATTTCTGGTTTCTAAGGGGACCGAGAGCTTGTAATAGATGTGTCGCCCTGGAGGGTGTTTGGGGATGAGGTTAACATTTAAATTGGTGAATCTTGACTGCTCAGACTGCCCACCAGAATGTGAGCGAACCTCGTATAATCAGCCTGTTCTTTTGAACGAAGAGACCAGTCTCCCCCAGCAAAAGGGAATCCTCTAGCAGACTGCCTGCAGATTTTACCTCCACCACGGGCTCTCCTGCTAGCTTTTGCACTGGAACTAGCATAGATTGTCCTGTGTCTCCAGTCTACCTACCCACTCTGCTGATTTTGGACTTGTAAGTCTCCCCAATTTCATGAGCCAATTCATCATAATACATCTCTCTATACACACACACACACACACACACACACACACACACATCCAGTTGGTTCTGTTTCTCTGGAGGTCCCTGACTAGACAAATATAGAACCAGTGCTACTCTGTTTAATAACATGCTGTTTAACACAGAATCATTAAATCAGAATCTTTTCATGAGCACTGGGTGTTGTATGGAAACCGATTTGACAATAAATTTCATATATTTTAAAAAATAAAATAAAGTACATAAAAATAAAAATAAATCAGAATTTTTTCCTTCTTGACTCTTTTTTCCTTTTTCTTATTCTTTCTTTCTTCCTCTTCTCTTCCACTCTCCTCTTAGAAGTTATCCCTCTTTCTTTCTCCAAGGCAATCCCTACTCCACCCATGGTTAACTAACGCTCAGTCTCCCAAACTTTTTTTTATTATTTTTAAAAATTTTTAGGTTTATTTATTTATTTATTGAGAGCACATGATGTGTGTGTGTGTGTGTGTGTGTGTGTGTGTGTGCGCGCGCGCGCGCACCAGCGGGGGGAGGGGCAGAGAGAGAGGGAGACAGACGATCTCAAGCACGCTCCATGCTGACAGCTCCGAGCCCAGCTCAGGGCTCCATCCCAACCGTGAGAGCCTGACCTGAGCTGAAATCAAGAGTCAGACGTTCAACCGACTGAGCCACCAGGTGCCCCAGTCTTGCAAACTTCTTAAATCCTAGACACAAAGTAAGTATCAAACACCTTCGCTTCGTGTTACATACTTCATTCAACAGACACATCTTGAACTCTTACATAGTACAGGACCTCTACCATGAACAGGGGATAAAAACAAGAATTGAACATGGTTCTTGACCTTGAGAAACGCAAACTGGGATTAAGTAATATTTGGATTAGTCAAGCGTTTCTTTTTTACCCCCTTAAAAAGGGTATTCCCTTGGATTTCTATTGTGTGAGGCAAACAATGTTTTATTCCATTACCTTGTGAATTTTCCCAATTGCTTCTTCCCTTTGGTGTATTGACGCTTCGTCTTCATTCTTAGGCAGACACTTCAGATTCCAGAAACCAAGACCCAAATATATTAGGGACAAATCTCAATAGGTTCCCGGAGTCCTGTGGCTATCACTGCATGCCACCCCAGCACTGTCACCATTACAGACCATTTCTTGAGTACCTTCTTGTCCAAGAGATTTCATTTGGGACTCAGGATTCATATTGAGGTGGCCTGAGTCATAAATGTTTTCAGTTTCTTTATTTATATTTTAATACATACAGTGTTTATTATGTGCCAGACATTGTCATCGGCACTTTTATATGCAATCATTCGTTCGTTACTCATAACAATGCCATGAGGCGGGTACTAATATTATCTTCTATCACAGATTGGAGATTATATTAACCTCTCTATGAGGAATATAGAGATTTTAACACGTGCCCACGTCTTGCAGCTAACCTCATAGCAGAGTTGAGATTTAAACTCAGGGAGTCTACCTCCAAAGTTTATACTCACATCGAAAACACTACTATCTTTCTGCTAGCTTTGTGGAAAACAAACAAATGCATAAAACAAAACAAAAAAACTTCCCCACACTACAGACTTTCTGGTCTAGAATATGTTCAGTACTGACTTCCCATCCTGATATATATATATATATATATATATATATATATATATATATATATATATATAACCTGATATATATAAATATTACCAACGATGGGCATGCCAGTGACATGGTTTGGGTTTTGCCTGGCTCTCTATCCCCTCAAAATCTCTGAGACGCCTTAGTAGATCCATTTGGTTCCCACTTGCAGACTCAGTTACATCCCTGAATCAGAGATGACTGATACGTAGGAAGAATGTAAGGTACTATAGAACCAAGGCTCACTGACTTAGAATCAAGTCAACCTACTGCTAGTCCTCTTGGGAACTTACACTTTTGTTTGAGGAGTACAGAAAAACCTTGGATTGTTCTGTGAGTGTTCCACAAGATGAGTAAACATTTCTAATAAATTTTAACTTGATAAACGAGCGATGTCTTGCAATACGAGTAGTAGGTGATGCTTAGCATCAGGTGATCACAACTGAGCCAATGGTTTTCTCTCTCTCTCTCTCTCTATCGCTCGCTGCGGATTGTGGGTGATCATCAATGCGATGTCACATTTCCGTGAAGTCCTCAAAAGGAGGCAAAAGCAACTGTCGTTGGGCAGGTTCCTTGCTAAAGTTGCACGAAAAGAAAAAGATTCCATTGTGCCAATAGACAGCAGTGATTCCATTAGTGATAGTGAAAGTCGCCCTACACAATAACCCTCTTCTCTCTGGTCTCCCTCACACCAGCCACGAAGGTTTTCAAAGGTAAGTGCAGGTTAGTTTTTTTTTCTTTATATTTTGCATTTTCTTTATTAGTTTGTATTACGTTACAGTACTGTAATGATTTTTACATGAATATTTTTGGGTTGCAGAAAAATCATCTGAGTTTCCATGATTTCTTATGGGGAAATTCGCTTTGATATACAAGTGCTTTGGATTACAGGCATGTTTCTGGAAGGAACTATGCTCACAAACCAAGGTTTTACTATATGTGCTTTCTCAAAATTGCCACTTCTACCGTAACACTGGTGACTAGGGGTCTGTTTTATTTCCCTGTGTCTAATTTCCTGTCTTGGCTCCTAGCTTGGAATGCTAGTTCCTGTCTTACTTCTCCCAATCCTAGAGATTATAGTCCTGGCTTGACCCTCAGTTCCCTGGCTAGGTTCCTGATGCCACTTGATATCCTGTCAGGCTTCCTTGAGGTACTGCATTGCCCTCCCCCCACCCCCCCCCCCCCCCCCCCCCCATCCCCTGCCTGGTTACTTTCCTGATACGACTCCCAGGACAGCCTCATGGTACCTATTACTGAAGCCTATCCCAACATGGTAGAACAGTCAAGTTTGGGGGGTCTTAGCCTTCTGGTGAGCCCCTCATCGATGCTAACAGACCCCCAGTTCTGACCCTAACCCAGCCCTAATCCAGCTGAAGGAAGAGAGATACAGATAAATGGAGGAGACAGGACCCAAGCAAAAAGTCAGAAGTACGAATGCTTAGTGGTCAGATATGACCTTTATAGGCTATAACGACACAGGAAATTTTGTATGGTACAGGCCCTGAGTTAATAAGACAGTATAAAGTGTGTCTCGAGTCTTGGTTCAATTCTGTTGGAAGGTGTGATTGATGTATTTTGGGAGTTTATGGTTGACAGGCTACCTTCAAATTAAATTAGATCTATAGGCTCTGTGCGGTTGCCTTACTCCTCGTTTGCATAGCAGGGATTCGTAACCTGGGGTCCATGTATTCCTAGGCATCTATGAGCAGGCATTGGGAAATAGTATGACAGTATGCCTAGGAGTGTTTTCTTGAGGGAAGGCTAAGTTGTTTAGGTCAGATTCTCATAGGAACTTGTGACTGACAACTCTAGAAACTTTCCCACAACTACCAGCAATGCTGAGTGAAAGGGTCAGACATTTTCATTAACTTTTTCTTTCCACACTGAGTTCTCTAGAACTTTCAAGCCATGAATAAAGTGAAAACATGTAGTTTGAGTGAAACACATAGACAATTATATATGCACATTCTATGTAATATAGCCTGTGCATATGGAATATAATATACATATATAATTATACGTATATGTATATAATTGTACGCGCGTGTGTGTGTGTCGTGGGGTCTACATGCAGCCCTGCTCTTTTTAAAGACCAATTGGCAAAGTGATTCACTAGCTTTAGCGCATGGTGCTTGATTGAAATTAATTTGACTAATTTGACAGCATCATAGGCTTCTAAGTTAATGAAAGCAGAAGTTTGAAAGACCGCACCCCGGGGAAAAGGTCAGAATACAGAGGCTTGATCTAGTTCAGATGCACAAAACACAACATGCTGCAGAGATCTATAGCAGAAAGAAACAGAGGAGACAGCTGGGTTTGGGTGGGGTTGGATTAGGGGGCAGGCCTGGGTTGCTCTGGAAGATATTTTACCTAAAGAGAAACACCTTGTTTTTTTTCCTTAAAGCGAAGCTCATTGTCCTGAAACTTCAAAGACAGAGCACTCCCGACCTTGAGGTTCACACTGAGCCAGGATTATCAATTGACCTCATTTAAAAACCAGCCATGCATAGATGTGGGCGGAGGCCAGAGGCAGAAGAGTGAAAAGAAGCAGAGAGATCTTCTAGTTGCTGGGTCACTAACTACTGGCCAAAAACACACTTGGTTTTGGGCCCGCTGAGTGTTTCAAAAGTAACTTGAGCCAATATTGGAAAATTCAGGGATTTCACATGATAGTCAAGATTTCCTTTTCTTTTGAGAAGTCTGGAAACATTGCAGCGCCGGCCCTGTGTTCCCTTGGGGCCCCCTCATTGGCAGCTGTCCCTTCTAGAAGGGGAAGTGCCTGCACTCCCCTGGGGCCCACTGTCTGGAGGCTGGCAGTTGTGTTACTGGGGAATTGTGAGGGCAGAGCTGAAATGGCAGGGGCGAGTGAAATCACACAGGGAGAACTTGCGCTGCTGTGGCTTCTCATCACAGTGGGGGCCCCGTGTCCACTCTGTCAGAAATCGCCTGGAGTCCAGAACTCCCAGATTCCTGTGTGTGCCCAGGAGGCTGTCTGGGATCTCAGATGCTCTCTGGCCTGGAGCTGTTTTTTGTTTTTGTTTTTTTTTTCCTTAGTGGCAGGCATTGCACTCACCCTTTACAACCAGAGTCCCTTATTCCTGCTTTTCAGCTCCTTCCACTACAGTTTCAGGCTTGACTCCAAATCCACTCCCAGCTCCTCATGGATCAATATTTATTCTTTCAACAATTTCTGGCTGCCTGTACTCTGTCAATTGCACACGGTGCTGAGGAATTGAAGACAAGTCTTAGCGCTACTGCGGAAGGAACTGAAAACGCAGACAAGAAGCTAACGAGACTGAAATCTTTGTGGGGAACACCAGAGCACGTCCGACTTGGTAATAGAAATCTGTCCACCAGATGGCGCTCAAGAGAGCCCAGTGTAACAAAACCACCCCGGGCATGGCGAGGGCGGGGCAAAATTTACCCTGTGGAAGAACATGGCACCATGACTTCCATTTCACGGTACTCTTATGTCCCATCAAGCCTCCAACGTTCCCCAACCCCCAGGATTCCGGGTGTGATGTTAGGACCGGGAGGAGCACCAGCTCCCACACGGCCGGCCCCTGCCCTGCCCACACTAATCTGAAGGCGGAGCCCTTTCCCAGTGAGACCAGCAAAGAACTGCCCCGGCAGAGGGCAGGAAACACCTTTGGATAGGAAGGCTGATTGTCACCTGAGTTCATTAACCAGCTCCGCGGTGTCCTTTAGGAACAAGCCCAGTCTCTCCTCTCATAGCTGCTCTGGTCTTGGTCCCCATCTGCTCATCTGCTGTTTAATTTGATTAAATATATTGGTTGTTGGTTTTTTTTAATGTGTCTATTCCAACCACTTATAGCTTTTCAAAACGTTGGGGTTTTTTTTTTCTGATTATAATAAGCTCATTAAAAGAAATGCAAAGAGAAATTAATGACTTAGAAAGGATCTGATACCTCTACATATAATTCAAGTCTTAAGAGATACTCACTGTTGACAGTTTGGCACGTATTCCTCTAGAACAGGGTTTCTTACCCTTGGCACTATTTTTTGTTTGGAGGACTGCTGTGTGCCTTGTAGTGCATTTAGCAGCATCCCTGGTCTCTAACCACTGGCTGCCGGTAGTAACCCCACCACCGCCACCCAGTTCTGACAACCAAAAATGTATCCACGCATTGCAAAATGGCTTCCCACGATAACTGATTTCCTGCAACTTGATTAAAAAACAAAAAACAAAAAACTTAAGGAACACATCTTAGTCAACCTTTCCATTTCAGAATACCTGGATCTACTATATTCTTTGATAATAAGAATAACTATAACAATAATAGCAATAATAATAGAGTGGGACTTAGTTGATTCTACCTGTGCTTCATACTAGCTTTGTGACCTTGGGCAAGTTTATTTGCCTCCTAAGTCCAGGCTCCCTCTTCTATAAAATGAAGGTAATGATAGTACCTACTTCATAAAAGTTGTTGTGGAATTTCATTCATTAATGGCTGCAGGGTTTTAAAAGATTAAATCAGATTGTGCATGAAAAGCACTTCCACAGTCTACTACATAAGTAACATGCACTTACCTGATATGGGTATTGTTATCGAAAGAAACTATTGAATTATATTTGCCTTGCGTTTGGCCATTGTGCTTTCTGTTCTTACTAATTTTAACTCTTTTTCTTTTTTTTTTTTTTTTTAGTTTATTTCTTTGAGTTATTTAGTGGATGTTATCCTTTGTAAATAGTAATTCTCCGTGTTCTCCTTTCTAAAGGAAATTTATTTTTGTGTCCTGTCTTCATGTATTAGCCAGGATCTTTCAAATGACGGTAATAATACAAGGGATAGTAGATATTACAATGGAATGACTTTCAGGAATTCACCTTGAATACAATGTGGGCTTTTGGTCTGAAGTTATGTTTTTTAAATCATTTTTAAAGAAGCATTTTTCTATGAGCCATTCCTTTTTGAAATAACATTTTATTTTTTTGGGGGGGAAGTTTTAGATTCACAGCAAAATTGAGCAGAAAGCACAAAGAGTTCCCATATAGCCCCTGCTCCCACACATGCACAGCCTGGCCCCCATCAACATCCCACACCAAAGCGGTACATTTGTTATAATCTTTGGACCTAAATTGAGACACCGCTACCATTATCCCTCTTGTTATCATACCATCTATGAACGACAACTTTTGTACAGCCTTTATCAAGAATGGATATTTTATCAAATGCTGTTTTAGCATGAACTGAGTTCGTATGATTTTTTTCTTGACCTATTATTTGTATGAATAGACTTTTTAATAGCACTTTGTCCTTGCCTCCTTGATATGAAACTGCTTTGTCATCATGATTTTTCCATTAGTGGTGGTGTCACATTTGATTCATTGGTACTTCGGGTGAGGATTTTCATATGACAGTTCATAAAATGGATCGGACTGTAAATTTTTATGGTGTTCTGTGTTGTCAGACCATGAAAAGTTCTCCCAAACACTCGAGCACTTTTCCTCTCAATTTGGGCTGGTCTTCTTTCTATTAAAAAGAACATTTTTTTTTTTTTTCTGACAAACCATGAGTTTGTCCCTTTCAGGTTCAAAGAATATGTTCTGAGCTTTTCACGTCATTCTGGCAAACATTTGATGAAAGAATTGAGACCGATTATTTACAATTCTTCCAAAGAAAGAGAAGAGGTAGGAGTGCTTCCAAATCCTTCTATGGGGTGTTACCCTGATGAAATCAAAGACATCAAAAACTGCAGACCAACATCCTTTATGAATCTAGACACAAACACCCTCAATGAAATACTAGCAACGTGTAAAAATAATCATATACCACGACCAAGTATTTCCTTAGACACAAGGCTGATGCACCTCTTAGTAGTATGTGTTTGCCCTCTCTTCTGTCCACCACTGCCAGAGTGCACCAGCAGTGCAACATGGTCAGGACAGAATGTCGAGAGCTGTTGGAGGAGCAGAGGTCTGATTCAAGCTACTTCATCTAACATTTACCCTTGGAAGTCTTACCTGCCTACCCCTAACCTCATGAAGTACTTATCAGCTAGTGCTTGGTGCCCCACTGAATGCCATACACCCATCCATCCAAGATATCTATAACATTTTCACTTATTTGGTTTTTTGTTTAATTTGAGAGAGAGTGAGAGCATGAGCGGGGAAGGGGGGCAGGGGCAGAGGGAAAGAGAGGGAATCTCAAGCAGGCTCCAAGCTCAGTGCGGAGCCCAACATGAGGCTCGACCCCACGACCCTGGGTTCATGACCTAAGCCGAAACCAAGAGTCAGATGCTCCACAGACTGAGTCACCCAGGCACCCCCTGTAAAATTTTCTTATACGTATTTGTCCACAGGTCTGTGTTTCCCTTCGCAATGTAATGACTGTAAACAGTTGGCATCTTCAGCATCTGGCACAAAGTGGAAGCTTAAAACATTTGTGGAATGAACACACTTGTGAGTGAAGTGACATAGCCCAGGGAAAGTTGGACGGGGAAGTCTGGAAGGGCCTAGAACACCAGTAGAACCACTAGTTGGAAGCAGGGGTGGGGGACCTGCTCCAGGTGCTGGGAGAAGGGTCTGTGAGGGAAAACACACTCAGTCAAGTGACAGGCGCTAGTCCGAATAAATGATGGGCATCGTGAGGTCTCAGCAAAACATACAGAGTGTCTCCAGAGGAGGAGGAGAGTTGTCAGGAGTTTGAGAGCGGGACTAGCCAAGGATTCCCACGGGCGATACCAGGAAGCTCAGCCAAGGGGAAACGTTGTCTTGCACCACCCACCCCCCCCCCCCCCCCAGCATCACACAGGTGCTTAATGAATTTTTCTGCCCTCCAGAAACTTGTAGTCTGATTGGGGTCTGTCGTACACCATCTATGACATTAACAGCTGGGAAGAGGCCGTCTCTCAGATAACCGCTGGGTAACCGTGTCCCTAGTTGGCTCCCCCACAGCCAAACCCACCCTTCCCCGTCAGACTTTGTGATACCTCAGTGATTTTGAGGAAAATCCTAGTAACAACATACTTCTTAAATGTTTTTCAGGTAACCTCTTTTCCATTTCATTTCATTTCATTTCATTTCAATTTCATTTCATCTCGTTTCATTTCAATTTCATGTGCTTCCTCTCTAACATGGTCATGGGTTTTGCTCACAGTTTCTTTTTCACTGATTTTAATTCCAGGATAGCTAACATACAATATTATATTAGTTTCAGGTGTATAATATAGTGATTCAACACTTCCATATATCACCCTGTGAGTGCCCTCCTTAATCTAATCCCCATCACCTATTTCCCCCACCCCCACCCCTTCCCTCTGGTAATCAATGGTTTTTTCTCTATAGTTAATAGGTGGCTTCTTGGTTTCTCTCTCTCTCTCTTTTCCCCTTTCCTCTTTTACTTTGTTTCTTTCTTTTTTTTTAAGGTTCATTTATTTTTGAGTGACAGAAAGAGAGAGACAGAGCATTAGCAGGAGAAGGGCAGAGAGAGAGGGAGACAAGATCCGAAGCAGGCTCCAGGCTCTGAGCTGTCAGCACAGAGCCCAATGCAGGGCTTGAACTCATGAACTGTGAGACCATGACCTGAGCCGAAGTTGGACGCTTAACCAACTGAGCCACCCAGGCGCCCCCATTTCGTTTCTTAAATTCTACATGTGAGTGAAATCGTATGGTATTTATTTTTCTCTGCCTGACTTATTTAGCTTAGCATTACACTCTCTAGTTCCATCCATGTTGTTGCAAATGGCAAGATTTCATTCTTTCTATGGCTGAATAATATTCACTTGAATGCGTGTGTGTGTGTATATATATGTATATGCATACATATGTATATATATACATATGTATATATATGTGTATATACACACACACACACACACACACACACACACATGCATACATATACATACCACACCCTCTTTATCCATTCATCTATCCAAGGATGCTTGGGCTGCTTCCATAATTTGGCTATTGTAGATAATGCTGCTACAAACAGCAGGGTCCATATATGCCTTTGAATTAGGGTTTTTGTTTTTTGTTTTTTGGTTTTTTCGGTAAATACCTAGTAGTGCGATTGCTGGATTGCAGGCTATTCTCTTTTTAACTTTTTGAGGACCCTCCACACTGTTTTCCAGAGTGGCTGCACCAGTTTGCACCCCCAGCAGTGCAAGAAGGTTCCTTTTTCTCCACCTCCTCACTAACACTTGTTTTTGCTTGCAGTTTCTTAACTGTCCCTGTTACTAGCCGGAAGAGTGAAGCCCATTCTGCATAAATGCAGAAATATGGTTTCGGTTTATTTAAAAAAAAAAAACCCACATTATTTTTAGGCCGCATCTCCTCTCAATCTTGTCAATGCTCTAATATACCAGCCCAAGTACACTAATACTTTGGAGACAACTAAGTCAATAATTAATGTAAAGGCAAAAGCAGTTTGGCAGAATTCAAACTCCCTAGGCCAAAGGTGGTAACAAACAGAGTAAGCCAAACATGCACACTTTATATATTTATCTCTAGAGCAGAGACTCATGAAATCCCCATGCGACTCCAGATTTGTTTTGTTGTCTGTAATTTGGTCCTAAAAGATGCTTTCCACTTAAATTAACACAGCTGTCCCCAGAGAAATGGTCTTTGAGAAAACAGCCTTCCCTTTCAAGATCAATTACAAGGAAAGCCTTGCGGTTCTCCATCTACTACCGGTTGCAGGTCTCCAGAAATAATCTTCTCTGTCGTGAGATGTGTCGGCTAAATGAAAGGTCCATATGTTACGCCATAGTAGCCAAACATGTGAAGAGATGATGTGCGCTCTAGTAAAAGTGTTAGTATGGAGACTTACTGCAGATGTCTTCTTAAAAAACCAGTTCAGGGGGCGCCTGGATGGCTCAGTCAGTTAAGTGTCCAACTTCGACTCAGGTCATGATCTCGCGGTTCATGAGTTTGAGCCCCACGTCTGGCTCTGTGCTGACACTCTGAGCCTGGAGGCTGCTTCGGATTCTGTGTCTCCCCCTCTCTCTGCCCTTCCCCTGCTTGTGCTCTATCTCTCTGTCTCTGTCTCTCTCTCTCAAGAATAAATAAACATTAAAAATTTTTCAAATAATAAAAATTAAAACCCAGTTCAGGAAGGAAAGGGAAAGTTCTTCCTCACATCTTACAACAAAGCCACCCTTACATCTGCCTTTGGTTTTGTTCGCTTTTGGTTTTGCTATCGCATTCAGGAAGTGAAAGAGCCTAAAGCCTCAAAAACAAAGAAATGCTTTCTCTATAAGCCAAATCTTTTACAAGCATCCTCAGAAAGAGAGAATCTCAGAAAGAGAGAATCATTTGGATCTTTATAGTGAGGACTCCATTTGGCCAAATTCAAGAAAAATCTTCTTTTTTAAAATTTTTTAACATTTATTTATTATTTAGAGACAAAGAGACACAGAGCATGAGCACGGGAGGGGCAGAGAGAGGGGGGGAAATACAGAATCCGAAGCAGGCTCCAGGCTCTGAGCTGTCAGCACGGAGCCCGACGCGGGGCTCGAACTCACAGACCTCGAGATCATGACCCGAGCCAAAGTCAGATGCTTAACCGACTGAGCCACCCTGGTGCCCCTCAGGAAAAATGTTAATAACTGGGAGGTGTAGCCCAGGGAATCTGCCAGATGTGAATATGAAACGAACAGTTTTATGTATACTTCACACCCACCAGAATGGCCAAAATGAAACAAAAACAAAAACCGTGCTGTGAAAGATATAAAGCAATTGGAACTCTCAAACATCATTTGGGAGCGTGTCAATTGCATGACCACCTTGGAAAACTGTTTGGGCGGTATCTTCAAAGGCTGAGCATACCTCCATGCCCTAGCAGCCACTCTTAGGTGAATACTCTGCAGGAACGCATCATGTATTTACCAAAACGCACGTAGTAGAAAGACTGTGGCAACACTATTCATAAGAGAGCCTTCAACTGGAAATAACACAAATGCCTGGCAGAAGTAGAATGGATAAATAAACAGTAGTATATTTGTAACGAAATCCTATACAGCAATGACAATAAATAAGCCACAACCTCCATGTAACAACACGGATGAACCCGATAAACACACTGTTGAGTGAGAAAGAAGGCAAAACAAAAGAGTTATAGGCATTTCCATTTATATAAAACTCAAGAACAGACAAAATTAATGTATGGTGTTAGAAGTGAGGGCAGTGGTTACCCTCAGGAGGGGGGCAGAGACAGGAGGGGGCACAAGGTGGGCTTCTGGGACGGTAATAACGTTTTGTTTCCTAATCCGGATTCTGGCTGTGCAGATGTGTTCTGTTTGGGAAAATTCTCTGAGCTGTGGAATGGACTTCAATGGACAGCTTATCCCTCTGAGATTTCCAGAAGTGAGAGCATCACCGCATATATAGTCAGAGTCCCTGCTGCCCCTCTCCTCTGTTGTCCACTGTCACTTTGATTACTTCTGGGTCCTGGTCTTGCCACTGCTGTCCTTCTCTGGACATCTTGTTCTCTCTCTTCCAGTCTTCTGTGCTCTCTTCTCTCTGGCCAGGTCATCCACACATTCAGTTCCTTGGGGAAGACCCCCCACAGCTGCCCTCTGTGAGCCCTTGGAGACACAACCCTAGTATTTCTGCCACAGCTCTCAGGACTCACAGGTACCCTGGCAATGATGGGTGACTGGGACAAGGGGTAGAAATAACTGTTCTACATTATGCCTGGAATGGGTCCCCATATGCTATTGCTCAGAACCCATGTTAGAAATTTCTAGAAACACTTCTTTATTCGAGGTCATTTGCTCTCTATGGGCCAGAGCCCCTACCATTCTGCCTCCCTGAGGGTTCTCTCGTTCACTAGATAGCTTGTATGTTTCTGAACCCCAATTACAGACAAGGATCTACTTCCTTCCAACCAGGAGGGTAACCAACTCATCCTAACGTGCCCAAGATTTTCCCAGTTTTAACACTGGAAGTCCCAAGTCCCCAAAGCCTCCCCAGTCCCAAGCAAACCGGGATGATTGGTGACCCTATAAACCTGGCTTCTGGGACCCAGAATGGGCCCCACTAGACACAGCTGGACATCTGTTTTAATTTGCCCCTGATTATCTACAGCAGTTAAGAAGCTGATCCAGCTTCTGGTGCCTGGATGGCTTAGTCAGTTAAGCATCTGACTCGGTTTTGGCTCAGGTCATGATCTCACAACTTCATGGGTTCGAGCTCTGCATCGGGCTTCGTGCTGTCAGTGCAGAACTTGCTTGGGATTCTCTCTCTTTCTTCTTCTTCTCTCTCTGCCCCTCCCCTACTCGCACTGTCTCTGTATTTCTCAAAATAAAATAAAATAAATAAATAAATAAATAAATAAATAAATAAATAAATAGCTTATCTACCCAGAGCACACACAAGTCCTTTAGAGGACACTGTTGTTTATCTCTAGATGCAAACCTACTGGCTAGACCTTGACAAGAAAATTGAGAAACCGAGAATTAAAAACCCTTGGGCCACAGTCAATTGAAGAGTCTGTCCTAAATCTGGCAGACCCAATTCTTCCTGGCCCGCATGAAACATGTCTCGCCAATTCTTGAGGAATCTTGAGCTGGAGAGTTTGCTGGCTTTCCAGACCAGGTCACGTGCATAAAGGCAAGACTTATAGAGAAAGTGAGCCAAATGATCAGAAACTGAGCCACAGATCATCACCAAAGAGAGGAAATTGGATGTTGTTTATGGAGAGCCTGAGCTTCCTGGAGATCCATCTGGAAAAATCCTGGGATCAAGTGGAAAGCCCAAATCTTTACAATGGGTATCAACCAAGCAGAGAAAATTCTCATTTCATCAGCTGCAGAGTGAAGTAAACAAGAGGTTGAATTGGCTAAAGTGAATTCAAGTAGGAGACCCATTGTCGTTAGACAAAGCTGAAGAATCAAACACATCCAGGTGAGGAACAGTCTGAAGTCACGGTACTCTTCACCAAAAACAAAAACAACACCATCCCTCCCCACAAAAAAACATAAAATACTGTTCTATTAAATGTTTGCTACTGGAGTACTTTCGTGCTGATAACTAGATTTTTGGTGTAAGTGAAAGATAAACAATTATGGATAGAATTGAGAAGTTTCCCATTAACTTAATTTTTTTCCGGGGAAATGACACCATTTGGTTCAAAGTCAGTTGAAAAAACCTCCCAGTTTATGGGAAAAAGTAGGAGCCGAATTTGAGAACCACTACTCTAAGGAACAAGTAAGGCTCTTGGGATTTGTACTTCAACTTGCTTCAGATATCTTTTCTTTTCTTTTCTTTTCTTTTTTCAGACCTGTTTTGTTAAGTTAAACATTTCCCATCACAATCTTGAGTCTGCTCTTCATTTACCCTGCAAATCCTATTATTCCAAGTTCAAAGATGAATCACATGTGCAATTTATTGAGATTTTACTGTATGGAACAAAATCTGAGTTCTCTTCCTTTAACATGGTCCTGTTTGCTTCTTGCCTCTCATGCTTCTAGTTCTTTCCTGGGTGACTACCTGGGGACTTGAGAGTGACCATATATACTCTGCAATGCAGGGACTTTGTCCCATAGTGAACAAACCTCACTCAGCAACTAAGGAAGTGACTTATCGTCAAGGAAGGAAGGGGATAATGAGCCAGCTGCAAATGAGTGTCTCTTGACTCCAACTGATAACTTGGGTAAAGAACCATTAGGTTCTTTTGTGTAGTTTGGCTTATCAGTTGGAAGACTGCTCTGCCTATAGCATATCAAGCTCAGTTAGAACTCTTTTGCAGTGAAATAGGTTTCAGTGAGGTGAACTGATGGTTTCTTAATGTAGTTCAATTTGTTACGGTGTTAGCAATCGGTACGACTGTTGTGGGGGGGGGGGGGGACGCAAATCTGCCACTATGTACCCTGCTAAGCCTCTTCTGTGTCTACCCCGAGCACCTAACCTCTCTCTCTACTGTTTCACCTCATGAAGTGTGACCTTAGCCCAGTCCCTAACCACCTCTTTTTCAATTTCCTGGAGCAAAATCATCCCACAACACAATTGCCGATCAATGAGGTCATATGTGAGGGGACTTGTAAAGAGTAGACTGCTTACAAGATATTTTCATGCTGGTTTAATCCCAGTTGGAAAAGTCAAACAGAATCCACTGAGTTCTCTAAATCTCCATCAGGGGGCACCCGTTCATTCCATATTCTCTATGCAGCTCCATGGCAAGAAAAGGGAGGGTACTGCTTCCTGTCCTCTCAGCCTAGATGTTGGGACATGGCTATCATGTGTGATTATGACCAGAAAGATCCCTTTTCTTTACACTCTTCGCAAATAATACCCTACGTACTTTATTAGTTTTGAAGTCCATTTTTATGGGAAAATATGGTCAGCGTTGCAGAAAAACAAGTGATGAATATTATGCATATGTATCAACTACATCAGAGTGTGGCAATGGGGGTACAAGACACTTTGGCGGGCGGCAAAAGTAACTGACAGATGTGGGAACGGTTCTTTAAAGTCTATCTTGTTCTGGATGTTTTACAGATATTATGTCACTTAATCCTCCATAAGGGGCTAGCAAACTATGACCCACAAGTCAAATTTGGTTGGCTGACTGTTTTTGTACGTAAAATTTTATTGGATCACGGCCACAATCATTTGTTTACGTATTGCTATGTGTCTTCACTGTATGAGAGCAGTGACCATATGGCGTTGATTGTCTAAACTATTCACAATCTGGCTCATAACAGAAAGGGTTTGCTGACTGCTGCACTACAATCACGTGCCATGGGCATTACTTGCATTTTGCTGATGAATAAATGGAAACTCAGAAAAATTAAGTAACTAGCCAAAGTCATACTGCTAGTGAATGAAACAGCTAGACTCTGACTCAGAGGCACCTTTCTTTCCAAATCCCTGGCTCTTTCTGCCCTAAGTGTACAACAGCCTCCAGTTTATCAAGTGCCCACATAGGCTTGGTGTTTTATCATGGGGAATCTTACGTATTACAATGAGATCAAACTGCTTTGCATTGTTTTCAAGAATCTGTACACTCTAATTTCAGCTTGCCTCTCCCGCCTCACTCCTGTTCCTGCCCTGCTGAGCGGAGCCAGACTGGAACTGGTGCTTTCACTGCTCCCAAACACGCCTTTCGCTTCCTCACTCCATGCCCCCATTTTTTTGATGCCACTGCCTCCAGGTAAATACCCTCCCTCTCTCTTCAGATCCGGCCTCCAGGAATTCTGCCCTGAGCGCCCATCCAGATGTGATCTCTCCCTCCTCCATCCTGGAGAGTGGTTCTCCTTCCTGTTGATCTAGCATTTATCATAGGCGGCCTTGGATGATCTTTTAGATATGAACATCTTATCTTCACAAGAGTTTGTAAACTTCCTGAGTATGAGGACTGTGCATACCCCCTCCCCTCCCCTTCCCCCCTCCACACTCTGGTAGACTGTCATCTATGTGAAAACCATGTAATGGCAGGTCCATTTGACGGATGAGCATTCTTGCATGGAAACAAACTGCTCACCCTTCCACAACTCAGCACGCAACTGAAAGCACAATACTGGCATCTGGAAACGGGATGTAAAATGTGATAAAATGAAGAAAACCGGGGGAAAGAGTGCAAAGAAATAAGCATCTTTCCCTTATTTTTCAAATCTAGGACTGCATTATTAGATTTCCCTTCAGGTGCCTTTCCTAGGACGGCACAGTCATTAGCAGCCTGAGATCTGGAGTCAGACCTGGGTTTGAGATCTGACTCTTTTACTTACCAGCTCTGTGACCTTGGGCAAATTACTGAGCCTCTCTGAGCATCAGTGTCTTCACATTTACGATAGAAAAAGTAGTCACGCCTAATTGGTTTGTTGGGGGGAGTAAATGAGGAGATACATTTACACCTCTTAGCACAGTCTCTGGCACACAGGAAGCTCCTTTTTTTTTTTTAATGTTTATTCTTTTTTTTTTTTTTTTTTTTTTTTTGAGACAGAGAGAGAGCATGAGCAGGGGAGAGGCAGAGAGAGAGGGAGACACAGAATCTGAAGCAGGCTCCAGGCTCTGAGTTGTCAGCAGAGAACCGGACACGGGGCTCAAACCCACGAATCGTGAGATCATGACCTGAGCCGAAGTTGGACACTTAACCAACTGAGCCACCTGGGCGCCCCAAGGAAGCTCTTAATAATCACCACCCATCATTTCTCCAAAGCTCTGTCCCTAGGTGGGTATCAGATGTAAACATTTAGGACCGACAGGCCCCTGTCCGCCTACTTCTATGCATTAACCATCCTTCCTGACCGGGTCATCCAACACCACCACAAAGTAGCCACCATGATCGGAGGGGTTACCAAGAAAGCAGATGATGAAGACTCTGCCCACAGCACCTGTCTTTTGACAGAGACACCGGAAGCATAAAAACATATATGTCACCTCACCCCTTCTCTCCAAACACCATTTACAGCAGAGGCGAGGTCAAACTGGAGACAGAGTTGAGAAATAGTCATGTGTCCTTGTCTGCTAGTGTAATGCCTCAGGGTCTCCTGGGCGGGAGACTGTCTTTGGTAACAATCGGTTTCTTCCTCTGCCCCCTCCAAGAGAATTGGTACCTTGGGGCTGCAGGTTAGTCCCGCCCACCTATTCCTTTCTTCCTTACGCTTCCTGTGCTGTTTATCAGTCCAGAACATACTGAGTTTTCAGATTTAAACACTGACTCTACTGTAGGTTGCAAAAATGTGGTTCATGTAAGCAATATACAGATGGAGAAGCCACTGGCATTAACCATGGGCATTTAATCCAGCCCGATCCACCAACTCTGGCTTCAGAGCTCCTGTGTCTTTCCCTCTCTACTTGGTCAATTTTTCTTTTCTTTTTTTTTTAAGTTTATTTATGCATTTTGAGAGAGAGCATGCAAGTGGGGGAAGGGCAGAGAGAGAGAGGGAGAGAATCCCAAGCAGGCTCCACACACTCAGTGCAGAGCCCGACATGGGACTCATGAATGGTGAGATCATGACCTGAGTCGAAGTCGGATGCTCAAGCGACTGAGCCACCCAGGTGCCCCAGTCAGACGATTTTTCAATATGGTCCTTGGATACATCTGGTGTTTTGTGGTGACTGCGAGATTTTACCCCTGGCTTCTAGTTAAAACTGCATTCTATATGTAGCTATCTGAATTCTTAGAATAGTTATTCCCCTGGTTTCCATGCCTTCAAAAACCCTTCACATGATCTTGAACTGGAGCCTCCAGCCTGGAACAAACCCTTGTTCTGATCTTCCAGCATCTTTACGTGGAGTCAACCCAAATATCCCAATAGATATATCTAAGGACGCAGTCCCAATTAACCGTCCACCTCCTGCCTGGTGCTGGATTCCACTCACCCTCTAAAAAAAAAAAAAAAGTCTTGACATAAGATGTAATAACTCTCCATAACTCCTCTGTTTATTTTTAATGGGTACGCAGGTTGACTGGTTCCTTTTTCAGCTGACCTTTTAAAGCTGTTAAACTGGTTTGTTTATATTCAGCAGCCAAAGCAAATGACCACGAGTAAAACCTCACAGGGGAAAAAAAAATGTGCAGTATTTTATCTTTAGAGTTACAGATCATGTTCCAGGCAGGAGAGCATGTGGGTACAATCAAAGCACCTAAGATACAGCCATACTGGGACAGAATTCCCATTTCATGGGCTGGTGTGGGTAATCTCTATAAATGATTGTAAGTGTTAATGATTAAAGCAACGATTAAAGAGTCCATTGGTAATGGATTAAGTGCCTCTGGGAGCAGCCAGAAAAAACAGAAGTCTGTACGAGAATCCTGGAGTAGTAGAGGGAAACAAAGTTAGCAAAGTAAGAGAGAGAGTGTAGATTAAGTCCTGGACCAGACAAGACTGGCTGAGAGTAATCAGGAAGCGAACCCAGGAACTAAGTGCAGCCGGACTACTAACTATAGGACCAGGGAACATCTACTTTGGGAAGCAAGACCAGGAAGAGGCTTAGTGGAGTTTGGAGGAGAGCTCACAAGGCCAGGGGCAGGCTCAGCCTTAGCTCCACTCTGAGAAAATCTGAACTCTGCACCTGCTCCAGGCCATGACAGTGTGGCTGCTGAGTACTTCCTCTGAGTTCGATAGAAGAGAAAGGGGGGGGGGGGGCTGCACCCCTACAGGTGCTTCTGAACCTACTCTGTGCACAGTGAAGCAAGGGCACTCAGTGGGAGAGGTGGATGAAGATAAACGTGAGGCAAGATTCCTGCCCCCAAGCTCTGAGTCTAGTTGGGGAGACAGAACCAACAATTTGCACAAAACATCTCATGAATCAGGGTAAACAGTATAAAATAGAATGCAGTCCATCAATAGATGAATGGATAAGAAGATGTGGTGTATGCATACGGATGGAATGTTACTCGGCCATAACAAGAATGAGGTCTTGCCATTTACAACAACGTGCAACACGGATGGAGCTAGAGGGGATTATGCTAAGCAAAAGAGGTCAGTAAGAGAAAGAAAAATACCATATGATTTCATTTTTATGTGGAATCTAAAAAACGAAGCAAATCGGGGGCATCTGGGTGGCTCAGTCGGTTAAGCATCTGAGTTGGCTCAGGTCATGATCTCACAGTTCGTGAGTTCGAGCCCCGCATCAGGCCTGTGCTGACAGCTAAGAGCCTGGAGCCTGCTTCCGATTCTGTGTCTCCCTCTCTCTCTGCCCCTCCCCTGCTCACGCTCTGTCTCTCTCTCAAAAATAAATAAACATTAAAAGAAAGAAAAAACACGAAACAAACAAAAAAACAAACAAACTCTAAAATACAGAGAACAAACTGGTTGTTGCCAGAGGGGAAGTGGGTGGGGGGATGGGTGAAAAAGGTGAAGAGAATTAAGAAGTATGAACTTTGAGTTCTAAAATAAACAGGTAGCGGGGGATAAAAAGTCCAGCACAAGGAATATAGTCAATAATTTGTGATAACGTATGGTGACAGGTGGCGACTACATTTGTCACGGTGAGCATCAAGTAATGTACAGAACTGTTGCATCAACATGTTGTGCACCTGAAACTATACAACATTTTATGTTGGTTATACTTCGGTCTTAAAAAATCGGAATAAAATAGAGTTCGAATGTTCTGTGGCGCAATCTACCAGGACTCTAGGTGTTCGGGGTGGGAAATAGGAGAGTGGAAGGAGCAAAAAATTTGGAGTGAAAAACAGACTGTAGGGTAAAAGAACTGAGCCTCAGTCAACAAATTGAGGCCTGGAAGGCAGATAGATGTGGCCCCGGGATCATTTGACTTCCCTTCAAACTCATATTCTTTAATAAGGACGGCTGGTGATGATCAGTTCCATTAAGAAAAATCAAATCCCAGGGCTCCTGGGTGGCTCAGTCGGTTAAGCATCCGACTCTTGATTTCATGATCATCAGGTCATTATCTCATGGTTCGTGAGTTCGAGCACCACGTTAGGCTCTGCACCGGCAGTTCAGAGCCTACTTGGGATTCTCTTTCTCTCCGTCTCTCTCTGCCCCTCCCTGCTTGTTCGCTCTCTCTCAAAATAAATAAACTTTAAAAAAAAGAAAAAAAAAGAAAAAATCAAATCTCTCTTTATGATCAAAGAAAGGGATTTATTTTATGTGCTAACTATCGCAGAATATTTTACTTATTTGGAATTATCTTTTGTTCGACAGTTTTTCCAGCACCCGTAACTGGAAAGCATTAGTCATTCACACTCACAAAGGCAGAGATAACTTACTTGGAGATAGCTGCAAATCTTGTTCAAGATATGTTTCCTAAGAAAATATTTTTCTTAAATCACTGGGAGAGTAGCAAGACCACTCACGGTATGTGAAAAGTGGCTTTTAATATTTAATCTAAATACCTTATTGTTCTAATTCCTTAATAGCAATGTACTCACACTTCTCTTGTATAATGAGTATATTTTTTACGTGTCCTTTCTGTTGTTTACTTATTGGCCTCGATACCCATAAAACAGCACATTGCTACAATCTGTTCTCTCTCCAGTTTTCATTTCCCACTACATGCGTCCATGGGAACATGAAGGGATTAAAAATTATATTTAAAAAGATCTCTTATTCTCTGTGCTTTGTCTTACACTGGTTTCAGAATTCGGCTGCCAGCTTCAGGTCTTCTTGGGATTGGGACCAGACTCCAATTACACCAAGAAACGTGCATGTATGTATGTATCACAGAAAAATCTCAACTAAGCTAAATCCACAGACCTAGGAGTCTGTGTTTTTTTTTATTTTTATCCAAGGACACTTACTTCTTGAGTGAGAATAGAAACAATTTACATTTCCTCACTTGTGTTGAGAGTGTTGGTGGAAATCTGATGTAAATGGCACTGAATCTCTGATGAATTCCTGGGGTGTTTCAGTGGCTCCATGGATTGCAGCCTGGGGCAGCTGACCCTCCTCTCCTGGTCCTTATTTTGTCACCACGCTGATGTCATGGAAACTCCAAAGCTCAGTTCCCTCACCTGCATGGAGATAGTATCTATAGCGTCTACCTCATAGGGTCACTCGAAGCTTGGACGAGGTAATGAATGTGAAAACATTTTTGTACGTTGGACAATGTTGGCTTTTTCTAGGCTGTTATCTCGTGAGAGGGGGAGAATGCTAGATTGCTCAAGAAATACTCCAGGAGAATCCGGACCCACAGTACTTCTTGGCTGTCTAACACTCCTCTTGAACCCATGGTTCAGAATACATAAGTGACTGGAATACTATTGGAAAGAGCAATGTCCTGGAAGGGTGTGAGTCTAGGTCACATCCCCAGTACCGCACTGCAGGGAGTTGTATGAATGTGGGCAAATCGCTTACCCTCTTTAGTTTCTTCATCTGTAAGATGAGATGTTTGGACCAAAAAGACTTCGTATATTCTACAAATACGGAAAACCGTGGTTTCAGGCTTCTAAGATACTCAAGATTTGCTGAAATGTACATAGTGCAAGCTCATGGACACGTTTTCTTCACTGAGGTGTCCTCTGGTGTCATATACTAGGCCTGACATAATAGTAGGTGCTCAATAAATACATGTTGAATTTAAGAATGACCGTTCAATTGTAGTAGTAACTGATTTGTAGGGATTGTTTTATAGTTATTTTTTTTTGATTTTTTTTTAATGTTTATTTTTGAGACAGAGAGAGACAGAGCATGAACAGGGGAGGGGCAGAGAGAGAGGGAGACACAGAATCTGAAATGGGCTCCAGGCTCTGAGCTGTCAGCACAGAGCCCGACTCAGGGCTCAAACTCACAGACCGTGAGATCATGACCTAAGCCGAAGTCGGACGCTTAACCGACTGAGCCACCCAGGGGCCCCTGTTTTATAGTTATTTTAATGCAATTCTATTTCTTTCAACAAAGATAAATGGTTAAATATGTAACTTCATGTAGTTAATAAGAAATACTTTCCTGGGGCGCCTGGCTGGCTCAGTCAGTTAAGCATCTGACGTTGGCTGAGGTCATGATCTCATGGCTAGTGAGATCCCCGTGTCAGGCTCTGGGCTGACAGCTCTGAACCTAGAGCCTGCTTCCGATTCTCTGTCTCCCTCTCTCTCTGCCCCTCCCCTGCTCGTGCTCTGTCTCTGTCTCTCCCAAAAAATAAATAAACATTAAAAAAAAAAAAAGAAATACTTTTCTAAGACATTAAATGAATCCACAAATCCCAAAAATGATTCCAATTTTGGCTTGGAAAAAAAGTCATCATGTCTTGAAAGGGATACAATATTTAAACTCAGGAGTTTCTGGAACCATTGCCTTATCTACGTGCTTTCTTCTACCACTAAATGCTGAAATCTAAAATGGCTGACTTAACTTTTATTCCTCCCCACCCCCACCTTCATTCCCTCATCCTGGCCTCTTTCGGCCTTCCAGGATATTCTGCAATGGGTGCCAAGTTCTTTCTGGGCTCTGCTTCTTTGTGCTTAGGATATCTTTGACCCAGAATCACATCCCTCCTTTCCTCTGTCACCTGGCTAACTCCTACTGCCCCCGTCAAGCTCGGCTTGAAGCTTTTCCAGAAAATGGTTCCTGACCCCTACAACTGGATTAGGTAAACATTTCTCTAATGCAGTGTGTCTGTATCATGTCATTTATCACACTAGATTGTCATTAGGCTGTTAAAGTGAATGGGATAAGTCACAGACACAGGAGCTGTGCTGCTGGGGCTCCAAGCCCAGTAGCAGGGTGAGATGGGGGTTGTCCAGATAATTAAATGATTGACGGATTCCTATATGGAAGAACAAGGCTTGTCACACAGTGTCATATAATGCTTGCTGATTCTAGTGTTAAATATTATTATCTGTTTGGTCAGCTCAAGCCCATAAACTTCAGAGTAGGAACCATATTTTATTTACTGTGGTATCCTAGCACTAGTAATGCTCTGTCAATATTTGTTGAATGAATGGATTTTTCTTTTCTGTTTCATTAAAGCCGTATTGGGGGACCCTCTTGCTTGATCACAGATGTTAGACCTAGTAATGAAGCCACAAGGATCAAAGAGAAAAGGTGATGTGTGGGTGGGGGGTACTTGTCAAGTGGACTGAAGGTTTAATGCGATCATATTCAGAATAGGGAAGTTTTACTAACACTTTTGTAAAAGCTGTAACTGGTGGTAAATTACAGGAAAATGAGATGGCGACGGAAGTGATCACTGATGTTGAGTGTAGACATGAAAAAATAAAGCGGTTTAACCCCACATCTTTGGTTTTTTTTTTTAATTACTATTATTTTTTTTAATGCTTTCTTTATTTTTGAGACAGAGAGAGACACAGCATGAACAGGGGAGGGGCAGAGAGAGAGGGAGACACAGAATCTGAAGCAGGCTCCAGGCTCTGAGCTGTCGCGGGGCTCGAACTCACGAACCGCGAGATCATGACCTGAGCCGAAGTGAGACGCTTAACCGACTGAGCCACCCAGGCGCCCCCCCACCCCCGTCCCCCCCACATCTTCATTCAACCTATAAGGACTGAGCCATTTTCTTTTCAATGTCTACCCTTTCAGATGTTCTCTTTTATCCAGTCTGTCTCATCCCCCCAGTGCTGTGTCCTGTCCACACTCTTTCATGTAGCTCATACTGTCATTCAGGACCTGGGCCCACAACTAATTAATTTTCTGGCCTGTGGCACTCTGCGGGAACATCCTGGACCCCGCCCCCCCCCCGCCCCCCTCCCCCCTCTCCCCCCCTCTCTCCCTCCCTAATTTTTCTGAAGTACAGAAGTGACCGAAATCTATACCTTGGTCTATATTAACCTAATTTTTCCTGTGACTCACAACTTATTTTCCTCCTCTCCCCACCCTTGAGGGGTAAGAGCTTCCAGGCTATTTGGAGCCCAGCAAGGAACCAAAGTCTTGTGCTCATGCTAGGGGAAACGCTTGTAGGAGGCAGACCATTTTAGAGCTAGCCCTCAGCCAAGTTAATCCCCACGAAAGCATCCCCCTTCTCCTCCCTCTACTTCCTTTAATCCTTTAAACACTCTCACTTTTCCCATCCCCAAATTCTCCTCCAGGAAATAAGACAGTCTTCAACATTTGAATACTTTACTCTTTAATGAGATATTCATTTTTACACATTATGCTTTAATAGAAAGCTTACTAAAAAAAAAAAAGTATCTAAGAGAAGTTGCCCACAAGTGAACATTAAATGCTCCTCACAGATGCTTAAAACATATTTCTTTATTGGATGCATTCACCAAGCACCTTTTGAGCTCTTGCTGTAAAAGCTGAGTGCTGTGCTAGTCTCTTGGGACAGAACTGTGAATCAGACAGACACAGACTCTGTACTCACAGAGTTTCCACTCTAGCTGTAGGAGAGAAACAAAACACAGGAGAACAATGTCTATTAAAGTGGTTCAAACATGAAGGAAAAAGGACTGAGAGAAAGAAGCGGAGTCCACTGTAGATGGAAGGCTCTGAGAAGGTCTCCACAAGGAGGTGGCAGTTAGGTTTAGTGTGGGAAGTATCCATCCACAAAGAGATTGGGACTGAAGGTGGAAAGCTGGTTCTGAGAAGAGAAGGGAGATCGGCCCTGATGAGGGAATACAAGTTTTTAAGCTTGACAAGAAGCAGCGAAAGGCCACCCGCAAACGAAACAAAAATCTAAGGACAAAAAACTAAGCTGCATGTGACCTATTAGTAAATAAACCAGGTTCCACAAGAAGTGTAAGAGTTGAAAATCTTTTTTTTTTTTTTTCAGTTAATTGATTTTTCAGCAAAAGTACCAATACAAAGATGAGAACATGGCTGATCTCGCCCAAGTCAGGCATTGACGGATCCTTAATGTTCCGGGTCATTTCAACCCTGGAAGGTGGTTAGTTTCCCACACACAGTCCTAACCAGCCTGGATGATGGAATTAGAGAGCCGGCAGGGGCAACTACAGGCACCTCCTGAGAAAAAGAACACACGTCACTGACGTGCTGTCCAGGTGAGTACATTCTTGTCTGCTGCTCACCTCCCTCTTTCTTGAAAAACACCAGGAGCCACACTGTAAAGCATTCAAAATCTCCGCGTTTAGTTACAACTGTATCTGTTGAAGAGGTAGACGTCCAATTCAATTAGATAAATAAACAAACACAGGGATGGTTGGGGCTATTTAATCGTTCATATGACTGACAAGTGGGATAGGTTAGGAATGGCTGGATTTAAGAATTCAGATAAACTTCTTTTACTTTCTCTGTCTTTCCCTCCACTCCGCTCTTTTCTCTGTTTTGATGCCACATCCAGGCTACAGCTTCCAGCTTCCAACAGCTTCAGATTTATGTGGTCTTTTCAATTAGCGGCTCCAATGGAGAAAGAGGGCTTCTTCTACATTAGCTTCAGGCTCAGTTGCCCATCCTGAACCCATCACTGGTCTATGAGATGTGGGAGCACTGCTGGGCCCGCTGGGTTACAGACCTACCCACCCCCACCCCCCACCCCCTCCCCCACCGGGAGCCACAAGACAAAGAGGTAGAGGTGGGGAAGGTGAAAGGCTCTTCCAGGCAAGACTAAAGTTGAGGGAGGGACAGCTTCTCAGAAGTCAAATGAGGGCATTGTTATAAGTGGAAATGCAAGCTGAGCCATCAAAAAATAATAGCCATGCCTTGGCTTCTCTTCTTCCATACACATGATTTTTAAAATGTCCCCACTTAATAGCATGCAATTGTTATGCACACACATGAAAATGTACTCGCCCACACTCCAGAGGGAGAGAACTTGACTTTAGGTCTGGCTCCTGGTCCCTGACCTTTAAGTGATTTCTATTCTTTCTCATAGCTCATGGTGAAACTACAAATTTGATGATTCCCCACACAGTCGCTGTAAAGTGGCAGAAGGAAAAACAGGCTAACTTTTACTGGAAAACAAAGGCAAGGGGAAAATAATAAGCAGGGAGATTGTCCTACAGGATGCATTCAATTCTGCTAATTAGAAGTAGCAAGGATTACCTGCCAGGAAAGGAATGGAGTTCTTGAAACAATGTAGCTATCACCACTTTAACTCTCCCAGAAACATTCTCATGATTTTCATCCATGACCACAACTGTGATGGCAACTGAGGACGGTTTCCCTTCTCAGGACTGAACTGCTTTGGCCACCGACTTGCTGGTGTCCCTCAGCAGTGTGGAGCTCATCTACACTCTGAACCCTGGCCTGGAGCTGTCTGTCTTTTAAGGAAACACCTTAGGGTTGATTCACTTTCCAGGCTTCAGTTTAACGGGCCAACTTGACCTCTGCCTAGGGGCGATTGGAAACAATTAACTGGGATTGAAGACGACTGACAGGTTGGCCTCTCGATACAAGGCCAGGCCGTATCCTAGCGGTGAGCTCTTTTAATGGGGGTGACCTGCTTTAGAGCTGTCATTCAGCTGTAATTATTAATAGCACCCCTCACCACATTCCAAACTGTCCCATTTTGGATGATAAATTATACAGTCACCCTACTTAAAATGAGGTTAAGCCTTTTCTTCCTCAGGCAGGGAGGGAACAGCAGGAAGAGTTTGATGCGGACCCTGTACAGTCTTTTTACCATGATCTGAGTTTTTTGCCCTCCTGCCTTTGCTGTTACTCTGGAAAGGGCAGAGAATTTCATGTTTCCAACCTGGCATGGCTCGATATATCTGACTCTTGACCATTTGGGTTTGCTGGCTAGAGTCAGAAAGAACGTCTTTACCCAGGCTCTAATTTCTTCCTCCCTGCTTCCACTGAGGCCAGTTTCAACACTAGCATATCTGGTTCTTCAGAATATTTATAAACACTGCAAACAGTCCAAACCTTCTAAAATGCTGTCATTTGTCAATCAAGACCTCTACAAGCCCACCCTTGAAATGCCGAGGGCTGGAGATGGAGACCTTTGCATTCAGCGTTTTGGCTACCGTATCACAAGGATTTCCAATTCCCCAGCCTGGTACCGAGGGTCCTTTCATGTGTCACCCTTCCTCAATTTAGCCAGGTGCACATTTAACAATCTGCACTGCAACACTCCACACTCAATGTATAGACCTCTCTTGGCTGCAAGAGATAGAACTTCACTCAAAATAGCTTAAGCCCAAAAGGGAATGTTTTGGCTCATCTAACAAAAAGAAAATCTAGGGTTATCTTGGCTTCAGGCATGATCAAACAGTATCACAAGGATTTGCTTGTGCATGCGTTCTCTCTGTCTCTCTCTGTCTCTGTCTCTGTCTCTCTCGCACACCACCCCTCCCTCTTTCTCAACTCTGCATCCTCTAGTAGCTTATCCTCTATACAGCAATGGAGCAGATTAGCTGGTTGGTGTTGATTACATACCCATCACTGGAGTGCAGGAGGACATGGGCTCTGCCCTTCTCTAAACCATAAGGATTAAGGTGAAAAGGGGATTATTTCCCCAAAGGTGCTGTTACCAAAAAAAAAAAAAAAAAAGAAGGCGGGGGGGGGGGGTGGTGGTAGGGAATGGATGCTTGTGAGGGTAAGAAAACAACAGATGTCCACCTTATACTTGAAAGCTTAAAACGTGTAGGCAAATGTCTCCTGGTTCAATTCCCCCTTTGAAAGGTGAGGCTGAGAATAGTTAACTATTCTATCTTAAAGTGAAGGGTGGGGGGAAGGCAAGGGTAAAATATTTGCTTAATTAAAAAATTAAATCCACACACTTAAAAGTTGAGACTTTTCTGAAGTTGCTGCATGCCTTTGGAACCCGTTGTGGAGTCGGAAAACTTGACATCCAGCCTGTAGCAGTGGGGAGCCCTGGTTTCCCTCCCCTCACTCCCTATTACCTCCCCAGAGGACTAGAAGGGTGGGGGAGGATGCATGACGAGGGAGAAAGGAATGTCATTTCTGCCTGGTCTCAGACTTTGCTGATCTTAGCTGGGAATGTGCAATTTATTAATTTCCATCTCAACATCTTCAGCAATGATATGTAACAGGAATTAGTTAATTCAGCAAGTATTTGTTGAATGCCTGATCTCTTATCCTTTCTCCCTCCTGTCTTCACCCTCTGCCTCTCTCCTAGTCCTTTCCCATCAGCATTTAAACATCCCCAAGGAGCTGTCATCTTAAAAACTAAACAAATACAAAGCCCACAAACAGAAACTGCCTTCCCCTTAGACCCTTCTCCCTTCCCAGCTACCACTTCTTTATAACCAGATTTCACACACTGAGAGTCCCTAGGTACTGTTTGCATTTCCTGGCCTCTCTTGTTCCCTCCTCTGGCCACTGCTGTCCCACTCCTGATCTTGCTGGAACAAAAGAGTTTGTGGAAAGAGCACCACTCTCTAAGAACAAAACCTCGGTGTTATGGCTTTGTCATAGCACTAGAATACTAGATGGTAATTGTCTGTGTGATGTCAACTTGAGTATGAACTTCCCGAGAGTTAAGACAGAGTTTGCAGTTAGTCAATATCTTATGGCTGAATGTTAACATACGTCTATTGTAGGTATGGTGACTAGCATGTAGGGAGCATTACACAGATCTCTTTTGAAGCAACTAATTAACCTGGGTTGGCAACAAAAGAGAAGGGCAGGTTTGATATGGGATGGAGAGGAGCGAAATTTTAGGGATCTTGAGCTAACTGAGAAATGTAGGAGGAGAATGAGGAGAGTGTGCTATATTAGAAGGAAGGCAGAAAATAGCTTCACCGAGGGCGTAGCAGGCAACGTTAAATGCCACAGGGAAGTTTCATCTTTTCAAGTTGAACACTACGAGGGGTCGCTGGATTTGCCAAATGATGATCAATTATCTGTTTTTCCCCTTGGTGGTAGTGGAGGGGGCAATTTCAGGGGGATGTTACCAGATTGCAAACCTTTAGGAAGCTGTAATTTATAGGGTCTGGCAAATGCGAGGATTGCAGTGAATGCAGCAGGAAGCTTGGGGAGGTACGTGATCCTATCTGCACACTTGTCACAATTTCTACACCTGAAATGGATTCAGCCCATGTTATCCCTGTGGTCAATTGTTCCGAGAGAAAGAGAACGACAGCAGAAAAGTGAATGCACTTTTCTTTTTTTATTTTTATTTAAAAAAAAATTTTTTTAACGTTTATTTATTTTTGAGATAGAAAGAGACAGAGCATGAACGGGGGAGGGTCAGAGAGAGGGAGACACAGAATCTGAAACAGGCTCCAGGCTCTGAGCTGTCAGCACAGAGCCTGACACGGGGCTCGAACTCACGGACCGGGAGATCATGACCTGAGCCAAAGTCGGACGCTTAACCGACCGAGCCACCCAGGCGCCCCGTGAATGCACTTTTCTTAAAGTACACGGAGACCCCGGTGCAGTTGTTGTAATTCGTGTGCATTTGAAATGTGAAAGGCCAAGTGGATACACAGGGTGATTATGACCTTCTGATTACCTTTCAAACACACTTCAGAGCATGCTAGAACTCTTCCTTTCCTAGCTCGGTTCATCCCATGCTTCTCACTCCCCTGAAGAGAGAACACAACTTTTCATCATTCAGTCTCCAAGTGGCCCTTCCTTGATTTTTCCCACGAGGTCCCGGATATACAGTTCCAGAACTAGACAGGACTTTGTGGAGGATGTTGTAGACTCTGGATAGGCTGCAAGTGGAGTTCTCCGTCCCGAAGCCCCCTCCACAGACGGCCATAGTGGGCACTGCGTCTGTTTGTAGGACCCAGGATACTGACTCCTAAAGGTGAACGAGTAGAAATTCCAGCAGCACACGGGGTTTTTACTTGTCTTGGGGCTAATTCACATAATTTGTTTTCAATCGCTTAACTTAATTACTTTTCTTGAAAAGATGCCCGGGACAAGGCCAACGTCGGAGGGAGCAAAGTCACCGGGTCAGGATCTGGAAACAATCAGCTCTCACGGTCCGAGGGATGAAGCGCCAAGATCTTAAGGAACCTGCATTCCTGGTGAGCAGTCAAATTCTTTTAATCCGCTCCCAGCAGGATTCCAGCGGTTTAAAAGACACAAGGAAAAGGAAAAAGAAAATCTGTTGCAAACACAAGTCAATCCGCAGCGAACCCACCCGAAACTTCCTCCTCTCCGAAGAAAAGGCCGCTCCAGCCGCAGAGCGCTCCCGCGTGTACCGCGACGGCTAGGCGGCGGACCACGGCTTAGGGGACCGCAGCCTTGGCGGCGAGCGCGGACCGGGGCGCGCGGACGGGCGCCCCGCGGGGTCGGGCGGGGCGGGGCGCGGGGCGCAGGGCGGGGCGGGGCTCAGGGAGCGACGGCCCCGCCGCTCCCTGTCCGGGAGCGCCGCGGGAAGGAGCGAGCGCCGGCGCTCGCGTGCCGGGTCCCCCTCCGGCCGGGGCAGCCTCCCGGGCGCCCGCCGCCGTGGTGGCAGGAAGTCCCCGGGAACTACAAATCGAGGCATGCTGGGAACATTCCCCTGCTCCTCCCAGGAAATGTCCTTTGTCCAGCCCTACAGGAAGCCCCAGTGAGGAGTCAGCCGGGCTGGCGGCCAGTCTGCCAGCCAAGCCCGCGGCCGCCGCCGCCACAGCACAAGGGCAGACGCGCCGCGCGCGGGGCTCCGGCCGGGGCGCGCGCTGCCCTCGCTCCTCGCCGCGCAGGTAGGAGCGTGGCCGCGGCTGGGCTCACGGCCGCCTGGGGATGGGGCTGACCAGGACCCGAGCCGGTCGCCGCGGGGATGGGCTGTGCGCCGGTGAGCGGGTGGCGGAGCGGCTGGGCGAAGTTGTGCCGCGCGCACCGGACCGCTGTCCGCTCCCCCGGGGCGCAGAGGCCCCGCGCGCGTGGCGGGGTGGGGGGAGGCTCTGCCCCCCGCCTCCCCCGAGCCCAAGCTGAGCTCGCTCCGGGATCTGTGGCGAGGGGCGGGGAGGAGGCGGCCGAGACGCGAGGGAGGAGGCAGCGCTGCGAGAGCTGGTGGGACCGTCCCGCCGACCACCGAAGGGGGCATCCGAGACCCTCGGAAAAACGAAGCCCGGGGAGGAGCTTGGAAGGCAAGGAGAAGGTGAAGGGCTTTGTGTGCAGCTGCGGACAGGGACCGAGTGTGCTTCCCTCCCCTTGTCTGTCTGCGCCCCCAGCCCCACTCGAGGCCGGAGGAGTGGGGGTGGGGCACTCCAAGGAGGGGCAGCGGGTCATCTTGGGTCCTTGCGAAACGCGTTCCTCCTCTTCCCTCTCCCATCAGCCGACTCCCATCAGCGGCTTGGGCTGCCATCAGACTGGGCAGATGGCACAATAAGGATGAGTGGGTGGGGAGATGGGCAGCAGCTCGCCGTCCCGGAGGGTCGCCGTTTAGCTCCGGTGGGCTTCCCAACCCCCGATGTCCATGTGTGCCCGTGGGCGGGTAGCCGGGCGAAGCTGACGCGCTCACCCGAGGATAATGGTGTGAGTGGAGGCATGGGGTGAGGCGCGTGTTGGGAGGACCGGGCGAGTAGGAGGTGGAGGGGGCGCTGGGTGTACCTAACGGCCAGTGCACATTACGGCCAGGCTTCCAGAATCGGGTTACCACTTCCTCTGGGACTTTCCACGATTGTCCTTTTTCCTAACTGTCCCCCTCCCCCCCAGTAATGAATCACCCACCCCTTACTACAAGAGCGCCTGGCTGGATTCAATTTGGTCGTGTGTGCCTCCCTGCTTTTATAGCGGGCCTATGCGTCCTTTACCTGTGGGGTGACGCGGGTACGCTGCATCCCCTCTGGCGTTATCCTCGTCCCCGGGGGACTGCGGGTGTGGTGAAGGCGGTTGAATGGTGGCTAGCAAGTTAATAGTCTTCGGGGAGCAAGTTAATGTAATAGTCATCCATCCATAGTGATGGATGAGGTGGGCAACTTTGAACGCGGCCCAAGTGCTACTGCTGTATCGGAGCTCACTTGCCTAAGGGACCTCGGTTTCTCCTTTTCCCCCTTCCCGTCTTTTTTTTTTTTTGTAAATTCTGTATCCAAATGGTTCCTTCCTCTCTTAACAAACCAACATATGGATATTAGTTAACGTGGAATGTATTTTAAGAGCCAAATGAACCTGTAAAAATGCCACTTGGTGGTGAGACAGGAGCAGCCAAGTTTCCTGGTGAGAAAGATGTGTGGAGGCACAGAGCGCAGCCCTGTTTATAGAGGGTTTGTAGGGGGAACAGACTCTTCACGCTGGTGTCTGTAGGAGAGGTGAAGCATCTGAAGGGAAGAATGGAGCTGGGAAAAACCCAGTTGTCCAGGCTGAGGGCATGGGGATGGCAGATAAAGCGGAAAGGTATGTTTCCGATAAAGCGGAAAGGTATGTTCGTTTGGAAGACGATCTCGAGTGGGAACATTTTGGCAGTGTGTGTGTGTGTATGTGTGCATGTGCACATGTATGTGTGTGTTGGCGGTAGAGGTGTTGTTGGCGGAGAATTGATGTCAGAAGTTCAGCCTGGCCCCCAGCAGAATAAGGTGGCGCCAAGAGTGAACCAAAGTCATAAATGGGAAGCCAGGCCACCCTTTGCCTTACGCACAAAGTAAAACGTTGATGGCCTTCAAAAACCACTGGGATTGAGGAGGGGAATGGAGACAAATCAGACTGAGGCAAAGCGGCTGATGCAGCTGCAGTGGGGCGGGAAGGCTGACCTCACTGGAGGCTGTGTGACTAAGGCTGATAAAGTTACACCACATTTCCTCTCCCTCCCCCCAGAAAGCTTTGGATTTCCTCAAAATCTACATGTTTGCCTAATTTCTAGCATCCATTTAAGGGAAAGAGGAAGGGTAAAAGTTGAGTATAAAGATGATAAATTAAGACACAGATACTCCCAGCTCATGTAGAGTGGGGAAAAAACCCCTCACAAAACTGCAGTGCCATTTAAGAGGTCTGGAGCCTGAAGCTATGCCAGTGTTATGTGGGCTTTTTTTTTTTTTTTTTCCAAACATAGGCTTCACACCCAGTGTGGAGCCCAGTGCCGGGCTTGAACTCACAACCCTGAGATCAAGACCTGAGCTAAGAGTCCGAGGCTTAACCGACTGAGCCACCCTGGCGCCTTTGTGGGCTTTTCTTTGTATCTAAGATGCTGCTTCTTTTCCTTCTTTTTTGCCTTTTTTTTTTTAAACCCCCCTTATCAGGTTTCTTAGCACCGCATACTATGTAGTGGTAATGTGATCAATAAAGGTATGTCCTTAGTTTGGCATTCAAAACCCTTCACACTCACCTTGATCCTCCATTGGATCCAGAGCATCCCAAATTACCTACCCATTCTTGCAGCAAACAGTGCCCGTTCCCAGATGCCACAGATATCCTTCCACCAGTGTGTCTCCACCGGGTTAAACTCCATGCTTGTTAGGCATCCCGGCACTGCCTCTGATTATTTTCTGCAAATCCTAGCCCAACTGATGGAGCACCCTTCTGGAAGTCTTCCCAGACTTCCCAGTCAGAATTCATCTCATCCCCGTGGTACTTTGTATCTTTTGGATGACTCACACCTCTGGTCTGTCTTGAGATAGCTGGATGTTCATATTTCTCCCCATCAAACTGTAACCCCCTTGAGGGCAGTGGTCACTCTACCCTGTGCTTTACCTAGCAGTGCAAAACAGGTGTTTATTTGAAAAGCATGAGTAAATGAGGAGTGAGTGAAAGAATGCATATGTCTTTGTTTTAAACATCTATGTATTTGAGAGAAAGAGGGAGAAAGTGGGGGAGGGGGAGAAACAGAAAGAGGGAGACAGAGCATCTGAAGCAGGCTCTGCAGAGTCCACTTTGGGACTCGAACTCAGAACCAGGAGATCATGACCTGAGCTGAAATCAAGAGCCAGTCGCTTAACCGGCTGAGCCACCTAGGGGTCCCAAGAATGCATATGTCTTAATTTGTCTCTTTTCTACAAAAAAGGGGATGAAGCCTTTCCCATAGACCTGTGAGGATTCATTGCAATTGTGAACCTAAAGCATCTGGTGCATAATAGTCTGGAACTTTTCCTTTTGCTCCTGGATTAAGAGGCCCTAGAAGGATCTATCACCAAGTCTAGTACAAAGACATTCATTAGAAGTTTGTTGAGTAGGTTCTTTGCCAGCCTACGTTTTCAGACTCTTATAGACAGGGTGCAGAATGGATTAATCCCAGGTGAATAATCAGTGACTTTCTGGCTGGCTCCTGGACGGAAGGAGGTAACTGTTCCCCCTCAATTTTGTGAGGGTGAGATGTGCTTTCTAGAAAGCAGCACCGCAGAGGCTCTCCTGCTGTTTGGAGTGAAGCCACTGACGTCTGTCATGTTGCTTTGATTTTTTTTTCTAACTTTTTAATGTTTATTTATTTTTGAGAGAGAGAGAGAGAGACAGAGTGTGAGTGGGGGAGGAGCAGAGAAAGAGGGAGACACAGAAACTGAAGCAGGCTCCAGGCTCTGAGCTGTCAGCACAGAACCTGACACAGGGTTTGAACCCACAAACCGCGAGATCATGACCTGAACCGAAGTCGGACGCTTAACCCACTGAGCCACCCAGGCGCCGCATGTTGCTTTGATTTTTACAGCCCAAGCCGTCTGCCAGGATTAAAACGTAGTATATACAAGTACAAGGCAGATCAGACTCTCAGATTTTCCTCCAAGACACTGCAATTTTGTCGCCCCTCACTTAGCTCTAACTGGACAGCTTTTCATGCTTGCTTTTCCCTTGATCACAGCAACAGTTACAGTTATTGAACACCTGTGTAGCAACTATCGCACTAGATAATTTCCGTGCATTGCCTCCATCTGATGACTTACCTATTATGATCTCCATTCAAAAACGGAGGAAATGGGAGCTCAGAGGGAAGTTAAAGTAACTTGCTTCAAGTCCCAGATTCCGATCTGGAGGTAGACTGGAATTTGGCTCTCTGACTCCCAACCCTGGTCAGAAAGGGTGGATCTTTCCTCACTCTCGGAGAAAACTGCCAGATCTCTCTTCCTTCTTCCTTCACTTCCCAAATTTCCTGCCAGCAACACTGGGTTTTAAGTTCGTGCTAGTGGATCTCATTCTGAGAGGTACTGGTTTTTCATAAATTCATTATTCTTATGCCCTTAAACTCCCAGGGCCATCAGCTGGAAAGCTCAGGTTCAGAATCCCTAATAAGACCCTGTAGCACAGAACTGTGCCTCGAATCCTTTTCCCCTCTCTCCCAGCCTATCTGAATTCTTTCTATTCCTCCCTCCGGGCCAAGTCTTACCCCTTCCAAGCAGCCTTTCTTGACACTCCAGGTTACACAGCCTCTCCTCTAATTTTCTGCATTGTCTGAAATACCTGAAGGTCAGCGTCTTCCTAATGAAAGCAAACCTGAATAAGCCCCACAGTGGAGGGAATATTTGCGTATTCCCTGCGCATGGTGGAACCATGTGTCCAGAACACAACCCAGCGTGGGGTGGCCCTTCAGGAACTGAGCTGAGTCGACCGTAAATTGGTAATGACTGAAAATGCAAAAATGTAGGCATGAAACATTATTTGCATGTTGACAGTTTGGAAGAGAGGTCACTGGGATCATGTTCTTGGTTAATTTTCATCCCTTTCACGTGACTGCCGCAAGAAATAAACACCTTCTGGAAATATGCCAGAGCCGACCCCTGTACTGCTGAGTTTCATGAGCTTGACTGACATCACTGATAAATGATTATGGTGTTTTATGGATAATGGGGTAGCATGGGCGGGGCCATTGCTTCACTACCTCCCCCCTTGATGTCATGCCCGCCTTCTCCCGTAATCTTATAGGAAGGGCCTTTTTATTGCACATCTGAGAAAATCACAAGTTTCCCTGCTCCTACAGATATGTTTGGGCCGGGGAAGGTAAGGCGGGGATGAGGAAGGAAGAGCGTTTGTTTATTTTTACCTCTGAGAGCAGCATCACTTGTGTGGGGTATGGATTTGGATTTTATTGTGTCCTGTATTGATGGGGATGGTAAAAAAGATCAGCGGCCTCTCCTCTTCGGGTGGAAAAGGCTTTTACTCACCACAATATCGCATTCATCCCTGAGACCCACTGTGCCTCCTTTTTCCCTGACCTCAAGGCTGCGCAGCACTTTGGAAGCCTGGGTATAAACACAGTGTGCTGTGGGGTGGTTTTAAGCACATGAATCATTTTAAGGCAACTAGTATAGTTCTTGGGATGCCTGCCTTCGTTCGGCAGTCACTCACTGCGCATCTGTAGGCCAGCAAGTTTTCCAGCGAGGTGTGTGGCTGGACCACATGTGAGTCTTCAAGTTTCCCTTCCTGCAAAGGGTCAAGTATGCATCCTGTATGTGCTGTAATTTGCTAAACTACGTGTAGTTAGGGGGAAAGATCCTACCTGTTTCAGAGAGGCATTTTAGGTATATATTGTCTCCTGAGAACTTTATTAGAATCTTACCATGAGTTAGAAAACAGGAACCATTCTTTCTGGTTTTTATTAATCAGAAATGTGTCACTTTTATCTCAGTGCTGTGCACATTCATGTGGTTAGCATATCTTTGGTGCTTGACAACACTAAGGCAAAGCACTATTGGAAGAACCCATTTCCAGGTGTTGACCCCCCCCCCACCCTCCCGCCTGCCCCCACCCCACCCAACACCTAGGAACCTTTGTGTATTTCAAAGAATCACTCTTTTTTCTAGTCTTTTTTATTTGTTTAAATTTATTTTGAGAGAGAGAGAGAGCAAGCAGAGAAAGAGGGAGCCAGAGAATCCCAAGCAGGCTCCACACTGTCAGTGCAGAGCCTGATGCGGGGCTCAAACTCACGTACCATGAGATCATGACCTCAGCTCAAGTCAACAGTTGGGCGTTTAACTGACTGAGCTACCCAGGCGCCCCTTTTTTCTCTTTTTAAAATAATCTCTCAGGCAGGTATTGACAATAATTTCTGGTAGTAGTAGGTGGTTTTGAAAGCAGTGATTTTTCATTAGAACGTAACCTCCACAAAGCAGAACCCAGTATAATGGGTAGCACATGGTAAGTGTTCAGTAACAATTTGTTGAGTGAATGGATGTGTTATCTTTTAAAGTATTTCATTTTGATTCTTTCCTAATATGATGGCATTGCCAATTTCCTACCGTGTGATGTGGCAAAGCGTCCATGCTTAAATGTTATATAAGCAGAGGAAATATAGTTGTTTTTTTACAAGATGGCCTTTATTTTTTAGAGTGGTTTTATGTTCACAGCAAGGTTGGGCACAAGGTAGAGAGTTCCAGAGTGGCCTCCTGCCCCTACATATGCACAGCCTCCCCATTATCAGCATCGCATACCAGAGCAGTATGTTTGTTAAAAATCCATGAACCTGTATTGACACATCATTATCACCCAAAGTCCACAGTACACGTTAGCATTTGCTCTTGGTGTTGTACATTCCAGGAGTTTTGGCAAATGTGTAATGACATGTATCCACCGTTTTAACATCATGCTGAATAGTTTCACTGCCCTAGAACGTCCTCTGTATCTGCCTGTTCATCCCTTTCTCCCCTCTAACTCCTGGCAAACACTGATCTTTTTACCATCTCCATAGTTCGCCTTTTCAAGAATGTCATATAGTTGGAGTCATACGGTATGTAGCCTTTTCAGATTGACTTCTTTCACTTAGTAATGGGCACTTAGTTCCCCCCATGGCTTTTCATGACTTGATAGCTCATTTCTTATTACCTCTGAATAATATTCTGTTTTCTGGACGTGCCACAGTTTATCCATCTGTTGAAGGACACCTTGGTTGTTTCCAAGTTTTGGTGATTATGATTAAAGCTGCTGTAAACCTCCATATGCAGGGTTTTATGTGTGGATGTTAAGTTTTCAACTCATTTGCATAAACACCAAGGAGTGAGAATGTCGGATTGTGTGGTATGAAAGGCTCAGTTTTATAAAAAGCTGCCCATCTCTCTTCCCAAGTGGCTGTACCATTTTGCGTTCTTATCAGCACTAAGAGAGAGTTCTTGTTCCTCTGCATCATCACCAGCATTTGATGTTGTCAGTATTCTCAATTTTTTGCCATTCTAATAAATGTGTAGTAGTGTGTTGTTTTAAACTGTAGATCCCTGGTGACGTATCATGTTGAACACCTTTTCATAGGCTTATTTGCCATCTGTAGATCTTTGGTGAGGTGTCTGTTTAGAACTGTTGCCCATTTTTATTTTATTTACTTTAAATTTTTTAAAAGAATTTTTAAAAAGTTTTTATTTATTTATTTTGAGAGAGAAAGCTCAAATGGGGGAGGAACAGAGAGAGAGAGAGAGAGAGAGAGAGAATCCCAAGCAGGCTCTGTATTGTCAGCGCCAACCCCAATGCGAGGCTCAAACTCAGGAATCGCAAGATCATGACCTGAGCTGAAGTTGGACATTTAATGGACTGAGCCACCCAGGTGCCCCTGTTGCCCATTTTTAAATCAAGTAGTTCATTTTCTTGTTGTTAAGTTTTAAGGGTTCTTTGTGTGTTTTGGATAACAGGCCTATATGTGATGTGTCTTTTGCAAATATTTGCTCCCAGTCTGTGGCTTGCCTTCTCATTCTCTTGATATATTTTTATATACATGAACCTTTCTTGTTTTTCTCCTTTTGGTGAGTGTACGTGTGCCATATCTATTTTAATGCAAACCCAGCTTACCCCAGAAGTGAGAAATCTCATGTAAAATAAACCTGCAGAAATGTTCCCTCACTTCTTTTTTTTTTTTTTTTTTTTTAAATAAGGTGAATGTCAATGGAATTTTACTAGACTGTGACCTCAGCCTGGACCAGCTCAGAAGCAGTTGCTATAAGAACTCCCTTTATTTCTTCCCTGCTCCCAACTAGGTACTTGTATGTATTGATCAAACTGGTAGTTTGGTAAATATTTCTGGTCACCTACTTCCTGTAGAGCATGGACCTTTTTACACACTTCTTGAAGAGCCTCTGTTTGTCCATAGCTTAATTCTGGACTCTTGAGGAAAAGGGGTTTCTAGGCTGATGATTGTATGCAGGTGAGAGATAACAAGACTATAGTAGAAAATGAAAAAACACAAACCCCCTGCAAACGGCCACAGAAGAAGCTTTGGTCTGAACAGACACTTACAATGTTAAATAGACGTTTTCCCCCGTATTTGATTGTGTTTCCTGATGTGCCTCCCCGCTGACCCCCTCCCCAACCAAGCAACTTCTAACGGATGATTGTTAGTCTTTTTCATTCATCATTTAACTTCTGTTCATTCTGGTCCTGCTTTTCCTCCAGGGGTGAGCAGAGAAGCAGCTGTCCCGTCACATTGACAGGAGTCTAGTAGCATTTCCCACCACGAACACAGACACAGCTGTGTGCCACCTCTGTCCTTTGCAGAGCTGAACTGAGTGTTTAAAGCTTAGAGTGGAGGGGAGGACTCCCGACAGGACAATCGGATGCAAACAAGGGTGCTGGCATTTGGCCAAGGGATGAGGGTTCTTTTTCTAGAACATTCTAACTTCTGAAGCTAATCGCCACTTTCTATCATGTCTACTTATTTAGCAGGATAATTAAGCAGGCTTGGCTCTTGGTGCTGACAGGTTATTGGATCCTGTTCGGAGAGCTAGGTAGTTTCCATGGCTCTGCCTTACCTGATGTGATCTTGGCCACATCACTAGATTTCCTGGTCTTGTTAGTCCTTCGTTTTGGGACTGAGGGAGAGAAATAAGGACACCTAATTTTATGCATTTTAAGAAATAATTTGAGGGCTCATTATTGGGGGGGGGGGGGCATGGATAACCAAAGTGAGTAAATCAACGTGTTCCCTGTAGGAGCTGGCAGTCGGGAGCTGGTAGGGAGGGAGAGAAAACGAATACGATACAAATTATTGTAATTTTAAAACCGACAGTATTTTAAAAACTAACAAGAGACAGAAGAAGATAAGGAAAAGTACCTTAAAGAGTCATACAAAGCGAAACAATAGTAATTCTCTCTGAGCATTTAACAATAATCCTATAGGGTACATATACTTATTGTACCCATTTTGTAGATGATGAAGCCAAGGCTCCAAGAGATAGAGCAACTTGTTTAAGGTTCTAGAGCTAGAGGCTGGATTCATACAGGTGGCGTGGCTCCAGCATCTGAGCTTTTATTACTTCCTACCAGGAAATGCATCATGCTGTTTCTTGAGGAATAGCATGGCAAGAGAGGAAAAACACAGGGTGCCTTCTGGGAGGCTTAAAGCATCAGGGTTTTGCCTGGGGTTAGCCGATTAGAGGTCAGGGAGGGGTAAGAGAATCTTATGCTACATTGTTGAAGACGGAGTTTATGCTTCTCTGAAGACTATGGCAGAGTCTGTCAGGGTTCTGAGCTCCAAATGGAGTGGTAACTATGTTTTAAGATCAATCCAGCAGGTGGTATGTAGGTGCATGTAACTGGTAAGAGTGTCTATTGCAGTGATCTCCGCCACAGAAAAAAAAGAGGAAAGAAATAAAAGGAAGGGCTCCGAAACTGATTTGACTGAAAGGGGTGAGGAAGGGTCAGACAACAGGGTTTTGAGCCTGATGAGTAAGAACAGAGAGGCATGGACAGAAATCGGTACTGTGAGGAACTGATTTGTAACAAAGATTTGGGAGAAGAGCTACTGTTCTTTGGTGGAAATTCATTTAGTCTTCACAACAGCCTTTCAAGGTCACTTGTTTTTCTCATTGCAAAGACAAGGAAACTCTGTCTCAAGGAGGTAAGTAACTGTCCTGGGGGATACACTATGTAAGAGGCAAACCGCCGTTTGAAACCAGGTCTGTTGATGCCTCCTGTCCTGTGTCCCGTGTGATGTTCAGGGCAGTGGTATTAATGCTCCTCAGTGTGATGCTTGGTGCATCATTAGAAACGTGGATCTGGAGTGCACATCAGGGGTTGGGGTAAGAGGTTCAAATACTGAGGTCTCTGGGCAGAGGTGTTTCTCTAAAATTAGGGAAAGGGGCTAGATGATTGAGAGGTGAGAGAGAAGAAAGTGTAGACAAGAACCTTGAAGGCTGACTTGTTTGAGGGGTTCAGAAGAGGAGACAAGGTGGGGCACCTGGGTGGCTCAGTCGGTTAAGCGCCCGACTCTTGACCTCAGCTCAGGTCCTGCTTGATCTTATGGTTGGTGAGATAGAGTCCAGGGTTGGGCTCTGCACTGACAGCCAGAGCCTGCTTGCGATCCTTCTCTCCCTTTCTCTGCCCCTCCCCTGCTCTCTCTCTCAAAATAAATAAACTTAAAAAAATTTAAAAAATAAAGAGAAGCCAAGGTGGTAAGTGCTCAGGAGGACTGGGACAGTGTAATATGAAACTCAGGAAGGAGAGAATTTCCATGGGACGTGTCTCAGCAGGATTTCTGCAGTCATTTACTGAATCCCTGTTACATATACAAGCACTTTGCGGTGTTGATGGTGTTAACCTTAAACATAAAGGTCAGTTACTTTACCAGTAAAATGGGTTTATTTGGGAAAAACAGAACTGTAACTTGAGACATGCAAGCTTTGGCAAAAGCATAGGCGTGCCCAGCAAGCAAAGGAGAGGAACATTATTTTATGGAGAAGAAGGAGGAAGTGGAAAGAGGTTGTTTTTAATGCAAGTCCAGTGGAGACAAGCCCAAGTCTGGGCTGCTGACCTTCCCATTGGCTGAGTTGCAGGGTAGTTGATTTCTTGCAGGAGATGTAATGTACATCTTTTCCTATTGGGGTCTGTGATTGGAGGTTCTTGCTTTAATTGACTTGAGTAGTAAAGGCCGTTTCTCTTAGCCTCTCCTTCTACCATCCAGACGCCACTTTAGGTGAGGTTTCCTTTTATTAATTTGCACAATGGCAAGATCATAGGAGAAGAGACCACTGGATTTGGAAGCTCAGAAATTATAGCTGGTACTGATGTAAGCCTAACTCTCCAAATGTTAGCTATTAATACTATCTGCTGGGATGGCTCACACCTGGGAAGCCTGTGGTTCCCTGGGGAACTGATGTGTGTGGTGATGAAGCACTTTATCAGGTCTCACTGGCACGGACCCCTCCTTTTCCCAGGAGGCACTGCAGAAGGGGATGTAATATAGTTTGATCGTTGGTTTGGGGCATTTAAAAAACAGTAATGTGAAGAAAAAGTGCCCCTTCATAGAGTTTCATAATTTGGTAGAAAAATATCTTTTAAAATTCTTGTTAGAATGGAGTGAGGGGCGCCTGGGTGGCTCAGTCAGTTGAGCGTCCGACTTCAGCTCAGGTCATGATCTCGCAGTCCGTGAGTTCGAGCCC